>NC_065548.1:21547530-22166433 GCF_022605725.1 Anthonomus grandis grandis | reverse complement strand
TTCCATAATAAGGAGCCAATCGGTTAAAGTTATCGAGTCGAGCTTTATATTCCAGGATATTTGAAGTTTCGGTGACAGACCCTTCCGTCTCTTATGACCTCTGGTCTTTAACATTGACGTCATATGCGTTCTTTATCCGATCGCTGGCATCTTGAATGTAATATACACTTGATTATGAATGACATCCATTCATCAGTTCATGCCAACCATGCCATCTCATTGCGGATATAATGCAGTAGTTCTTGTTTTCTTGACTCCAAGCATTTTATAGATATTTTGGAATAAGGCGTAGGCGAAAGTAGAGGTTTTTTGGTTTGATAGAGGGTACACCTCAACCCATTTGCTGAAGTAGTCCATCACGACCACGATGTATTTGTTCCCTACTTCTGATTCGGGAAACGGACCAGCAACGTCAATAGCAATCCTTTAAAAGGGAATTCCCACGTTGTACTGGCACATCAAGGTATTCTGCTGTCTCTACGGCCCATTACTTGCCGCACATACACCGTAACAATATCGCACATACAATTACACCTACATAGGTGTAACTCGTGTATAATAGAAAATTTCCGAAACGCTGTAGTGTCTTATCTCCCGACTCCAGCGCATCCTTAAACTATACACTTTTCTTTGAAGCTACAGCCTGAATATGTGCCCCAACCAAAAAGGTAGGCACATATTTTTGAGCCTTTTAGATGGAGAAAAAACTTCAAGATGCTGTTGTTGGAGTTTTTAAACCACACACGACTTATCAGGATACCTAGCGGTGAGGTACAATCTTTTAAAAACTTTTACGCTTCCTGTAAAACCATAACACTGAGAGTTGATGGAGAACTGGCAGGTGACGCCACTTCATTTTAAGATTGGTTCTGTACCAGTCTCTTAGTCTGCCTTGTTTTTGACCCAGTAAAATATTTTTCTCACTTTGCCAGAGTTTTTGTTAGTCCAAGTGGACCTCCTGACACACCGGCATGGATTGCTTCTGTTACGACTTGCTGAATATAGCTCTATAGCTCGACGATCGCCCCTTCGCATTGAGTTCCTCAGTTTGGCGAGAGTAAATCTAGCGTTTTCTGTAGAGTGTCTTTTTATGTGACTTACTTTCTCACGTTTACAACGCTGCAACTTTCGGTCCCGATGGCTACATACTCCATGAACCTCCTTAATGATCCGCTTAACCGATTCCTCGAGGTCGTCCTCTCTTGGAATCGTATTAATCTATCTACTAGCTTAAGTAGAAGTACAAGTAGTAAGTACTGCCTCATTTCACTATCGCGGAGTCCATCCAGGAATGCTTGGAGTACCAAACGTTCCATGATTCTTCCCAGGAAATCTAGATATGCCTGCCGAATTAGTTTTTTTCAATTTAGCATTGTTTCACAAAATCTTTTCTTTTAACCAGGCAGATTGCTGTCTTTGCTTTTCTCAAGTACACTTTTTAAATTGGTGAATGTGGCAGAGTTTTCTTTTAGTTCTGCAAAGTTTTTCAGCAGTTTAACTTAATTTAGCTCTAGATCAAAATCCAGACTGTAATATGTCAACGACGTACCTATACCAACATCTTATCTATTTTTTATAAACCTCGCAATTTGAGATTTCTCTTTCAAGGAAAAACACACTTCTGTCAGAAAAGCTGACAAGTTGGCACCCATTACAAGACTAAACTTTTGGCAATATATTACAGTTGTCACTAGTTCTACCGAGGACTTACTGGAATATCAGGCATTTCTAAGCTCTATCAATCCTTCTGTTAATTTCACTGTTTTGTTAATTTTATAGACTAAAATTTTCTCATCCTGACTGAAATATGTGCTACATCGAACAAAGCGGAAGGAGAATCGAGACGAGAATCAAAGAATTTAGTAAACTCATTAAAAAGAATATAAACCCATTGATAACCAATACATCCTCTCCTTTCGCCAATCATAATATTAAGGCTGAATATAAACACATCAAAATACTCTAGGGAACACATACAAATATGTTAATATTTTTGAGAAGATTGGAAAAAAGTTAATTATTGCAATTTTTTTACATTATTCAAATAAAATAACAATATAATTATTAACTTCTTTTTGTTGATTATAATTTACTCATAATTTAGGGCCCAAATAAAAATAAAGAACGAAATTTCATTTATTACCGTTTATTAAAAAAAATTATAAAAATAAAAATGTACCAAATACAAATTAAACTAGTAGCTAGATGATCCACCTCTATTATTAATAACACTTTGGCATCGCCTAGGCATACTTAAATTAAATTATTAATTAATTCTTGGGGCAACTCCTCCCAAACATGTGTCACAGCAAGACGAAGCCCCAGAGCGCTTTGAAAAAAGTCAAATCGTTGAAGAAGTTGCCTTTTTAATCAATCCCAAACATGCTCAATTGGATTAAGGTCCAGTGAGGTAGAGGGCCAGGGTAGAAGATGGATTTGATTTTCCTCAATAGCGATTCGTACAAGCCGTGCTCGAAGTGGTGGGGCATTATCTTGTTGCAACAACGAATTTGAGCCCATTTCGCGTAAACATGGAACAATTACAAGCAGTAGTATATTATCCACAAAAATGAGGTTGGTTTTTCCGTCAAGTCTAATGTCACCCCAAAACATTAGTGATCCACCACGTTGCCTTACTACTTCCCGGGCATGACGCAAACGACTTTCATTTCCTTCCTCTCTCCAGACACAAATTCTCAGAATCAGGATAAAATGAAAGTCGAGACTCATCCGTAAAAAGAACTGTGGCCCATCTTTCTTGATTCCAATTAACATGTTCTTGGCATCACGTTAATCTTGCACCTCGATTTCCTAAAGTTAACCGAGGAACCCTTAGGGGTCTTTTGGCATGAAGTCCTCTCTCATGCAAACGGTTTCTAATAGTTTGACTTGAAACCTCGACGTTATGCACTCGTGAGAGCTGCTGAATCAAAACAGAGGCTGTTACCGTGGGATTTCTTTGAGCTTGCAAAATTATAAAACGGTCTTGGGCAGGTGTGGTAACTCGCGACGGGCCTTGATGCCGTTCGCTAACATCATTTGTCTCTCTATATCTTGTCCACAAACGGTTAATTACACTGGGAGATGTATCCAAAGCTCTTGCAACGTCTCTTTTTCTTGTTCCTGCCTCAAGCATTCCAACTGCTCTTAGCATTCGTCTTTCCATTTTTATTCAATAAAAACTAAATCACAATTGTTCGGTTGGAACCACAGAAAATGCGATATTGCGTTAGAATTTAAAAATTATAATCTGCGTTATTTCGACAAAATGTGCAAGTAGCAAAAACGCTTTTCTGGCATGATTTTTTGTACCCAAATATATATTTTACTTCGTTGGTATCTTAATATTAAAGCTAGTATCTATTCCGTATGAAAATATATATATATAAAAATTTATAAGGCAAAAAAAACTATTTTTCTAAGTGTTCCTTAGACCATTTTGATTTGTATAACTGTATATGTTCGAGCCTGAAGCGGATACCAAAGTGCTCCACGTTTGTCAAAAGGGTTTCAAGTTGGATCTTTTGAAAATCCTGGAAATAAATAAAGCCATCAAATCACCGATTTACACTTGCGTTAATCAGCAAACTACATTTGAGCGCAACATTTTCTTCAATTTCTTAAATCTTAACAGTAACACTAACATTTAATTTGACTCAATAACAAATTTAACACACCCTTATTTATTTATTTACACCCTAGAACACTACAGTCCGATGGTTCTCTCTCACTCCCTTCCTATACTGAATAGAAATCTGCTAATCCAAGATTGTTTAATATTGTTCTAATTTTAACTGTTTAGTAGATGTCGGGCAAGTATTATTTGTTATTGTTTATAATTTGTATGTGCGTTAAGTAACTGTTTTTTACAATTTTACAATTTTAGTCTGTATTTTTTATGTCATCTTATAGAAAAAAATGTTCGTAAATGTTTTTGAACTGTTTCTAATATATTAGAGAGTCCGATGATGGCAAGAACACTTGCCGAAATGCATCACTACTGAAATTAGAGGATTAGCATTTTATTTATGGAGAAAAGACTTCCCCTACTATGTTTTTAATGTTATATTGACTCCACTTCAGAAAGGACTTCCTTAATAATCGATTTATTTAGTTTACTATTATCATCATATCATATAATATGAGTACAACATGAAAGCAAACTCTTGAAAATAAATTAAGAAAATACATGCCTTTAAAAAATTATCAGTAATCTTGATGCAATTGTGTAATAACTCCCAATGTAAAAGATTTAATTAGATAAGTTTATTAATTTCGGAGTTCTAACGAAAATAATAACTATTTAAAACAGTACAAAAATCTCATCCATTATTCACACAAAATTGACGAAAACAAAGAAAACACAAAGTCACGTTCTCACAACATATAATCGCAGGCTACACGTGTTTCACTCTAGCTAGAGCATCATCAGGCCTGATAAAGTATTGGTCAAAACAAAACTAAAATTAAAAAAAATAGTTAAGCACCCTGGATTTATGATATTATTTTTTTTATTTAACTGCACGATTTTTTGTGAGATAATAGTAATTACTTAGGTACTATAGTATATATTTTATCTAGTTTGAACTAATACTGATTGCAATAAATTAAAAAATTGTATTTGAACTTCAATCAATGCCATTATGCTACAGATTTTTCTTGATATATTGCAGGTGCCATGTTGCTGACGATCTATTAAACATGTTCCAAGTGTATCTAAAATATCTTTAATATAATGTGAATCAGAACTTGTCGCTGACCAATCTATACATAAAATATTGTGGATATTCCGTAAATATATACCATACTTTGAGTGGCATTCCCGTATTTGATGTATGTCTTCGTAAAGCGAATAATTATTTGAAATGAATACCATTGTGTTTTTTAGCTTCCATCTACTGCTGTTTTCCATCTATTGTCTATCCATATATTCCATCTACTGTCTATTTTTTACATATTTTTTATGTACTATTTCAACTCTTAATCATCAGATTGGTGAAGCTTTTCTTTAATATCTTCACTTAAAAAATATATTAATCCAACTCAATATTTTATGTTCCATGTAAAGAATCTTTACAGCAATATCAAAGTGGATTAAATATTAGTTATAATTTATCTCTCATTGCAAATATGCAAAATTGGTAACATGCCAGAAACTCGTTAAAAGTTAAAAAAAATAAATAAAAAGAAATTAAACCAAAATATTTATTAAATTGAAATAGAAAGGGGTGTTATAAATCGGTTTTTAAAATATTTGGACGGTTAATTTAATGTATAAATAGCGAAATAAATATTCTAGATAATTTGTCTAACAAATGGCTTGAAAAAATAAAATAGTTTTTCACGCCAATTTTTATTATTTAATATATACACAATTAATTTAAAAAAAAAATATACTTTTAATATTTAGTTATTATAAGTTTAGGATTTACAAGTTTACAAGAATTTTATAAACTAAATTGATTGAGTTCATAGATCTTGTAAAAAAGAAACACAAAAGAAAAAATAAATAATGTAAAAAATTAAAAGCAGAGGAAAATTAATAAAACACGGAATAAAAGATGTTAAAAAATACGTATTAAAATTATTTATATTTTTAATTTTATAGTTTACAAAAACTCATTTATCGTCATGTGATTGAATAGAAATATTCCATTGGCGTTTGAAGAATCATCCCATTAATTAAATATAATTTCGGCAGATTATTTAAATACAAAATTATTTATCTACATAAAAAGTTTACATCTATAAAAAAAAGGTTAAAAAAAAAGATTTAAAAAGTTAAAAAATTGATCTGAAATTTCGACTAAGAATTTAATTAAGACTTTTTTAAAACTTTTCTATAGTCCTTATTTATTTTAAACCTGCCTCTACAATAAAATTACTTTAGTTTTCATATTGTTATTACAATTATACGAATAAAATTTAATTGTATAATTTTCAAATTTTAATCTGACAGTCTCTCATATTAATTCAATAAGATCGTTACGCCCCTGCTAATAGTGTGGGTATATTTTATAAATTATGGGATGCGAAGAAGGAAGAAAATTGCTTATAGTCGGTTTAATTATGGGCTTAGCTAATGGAAGATATATATCTTTTGATTTGTATCATACAAAGCGATCGGATTCATTGATAGGATTACATCTTTTTAAATTAGCATTTTTAAGATTAAAAAGACATAAAAGCCATTTTAAGCGCAGACTAAAAATAATAAAATATTCCGGTAAAATAAAACTTTTTGTGGCGTTTTATTTAAGATAAAGACCTCACCCTTAGGACGGTCATAAACCTTTTAATAAATTTTCTTGGCACCGCCTTGTAATTTCTGTAATACCGCAAATAAAAGAAGATCCGTGTAGCGAAAGAAACAGGGCTACCGGTGCCCTTGCAGGATATGCCAATAAAGTTGTTTTATTTTAGTTTTAAGGGCTCTAAGGAAGAGGTAAAGATAGGGCTAATGGTACTTAATCATTCCCCTTTTTTTCTTTAATAAAATGTTTATTGTGTATACAGAAAAGAAAGAAAAATAAATGTTTATAAGCAAAAATATGTAAGTAATAGCAAAGCTTTCTATTTTACAATAGAAATACCAATATACACTTGCGTGCATAGAAATCGGCCCACTGTAAACTTTTGACTTTAAATATATTTTTAAAAAAAATTATGCATCAGAACAAAAAATGAAATATGCTGTTTGAAAGACAATTTATTATCCTTTAATATGAGTATAAGTTTATGAAAACTTATTTGAACATCCTATCTTTAACATAGTGAAATTAATGCATTAGGAAATTAGGGTTTTTTATTATTAACATAAATAGGGTTATTGACAATTTAAAACTTAACACTAAATTTTTTAATAATGGGTATGACCTCCTCTTGCCCTAATAACATCTCTCATACGATTAGGCATAGATCTAATCAAGTTTCTCTCTCAAATGGCTCTCAAAGCCACTCTTCTTCTACTGCAACAATAAGCTCTGGGATCGAGTTTGGGGTAAGTCTTGCTCGAATTCTTCGTTTTAGCTCATCCCATAAATGTTCGATCGGATTTAGGTCAGGACTGTATGCTGGCCACTCCATAACCCGAAAACCGACTTCTGCAATGTAATCTTGCACGATTCTTGCGGTGTGCGACCTTGCGTTGTCATGCATAAAGGTAAATTCATCTCCAATGTAGTCGACGTAAGGTACCACATGAATTGCTAAAATCTCCTCGATATACCTAGCAGCCGTTAAACCTCTTCTTCCGTGAACACGGTCGCCCCTACGAATGAACTGAAGGTCGGTTCGTGCTTCTATGGAAATTGCACCCCAGATCATGCCGGAACCACCTCCATAAGCACTTCACTCTTCAAAGCAGCAGTCTGCAAATCGCTCTCTTGGTCTTCGGTACACTTTCCTTCTTCGGTCGCTACCATGGAGGCATATTCTGGACTCATCTGAGAACAGAACAGATCCCATTGTTCCAACGTCCAATTCAGATGATCCCTTGCAAAATGCAGGCGTGCTTGCCGATGAGCTGGAGTAAGTTTTAAACCAATCGCAGGTGTTTTAGGGGTCAGGTTATTTTCCTGCAGTCTTCGTCTTACTGTCCACTGGCTAATAGGCACTCCTCGCACCTCACGGAGCTGTCGTTGCACTTAAACGGCATTAAGGTGACGATTTCTTAATATTGTTGACACAATAAAGCGGTCAGCACGAGCGGTTGTAAATCGCTTCCTACCTGTTCCAAGTCGCCTATGAAAGGATCCAGTCTCCTCATAACGTTGGCACACTCTTCGAACCGCTGCGCGAGTCATATCCAATTGTCTAGCAACAGCTCGCTGTCTAAGTCCATTCTCGATTAAAGCAATAACTTGGGCGGCTTTTTGTGGTGTAGTAGATTAGATTAAATCTAGACTAATCTAAGACTAATCTAATCTCTAATCTGTAGTGTAGTATGCATTAAATTAACACACTTGAATACTATTGAGGTTATGAAAAACGAATAATATGCAAATTTCAGTTGCAAACGCAAGGATTTTATTATTTGACAAATTTGTTATATTCGTTACAATCACCACATAAACACCGTTCATTTGTTTACCGGTTGCTACGAATATAAACGATAAGCGTTCTTAATAAATTTCTACTCACCCTTTTTTGATCTGATGGATAATTAAAAAAAAATATACATTTAAAGTCAAAAGTTTACAGTGGGCCGATTTCTATGCACGCAAGTTTATTTGCTACATAGAAATATCTAATTGTTGTTCTTAACAAGAATTTATCATTTTCTTATTAATACCCGTACATTATATAATATTAGCAATACCAACCCTGAAAAGAGTTTAAAAATCATGATGTATTTTATCAAAAGTAAATTTCTCAAGATTCTTTTGGAAATTTTGAAAGCCAAAAAATTGGAATGAAATAAACTTTCAGCTTTTAAACTTAGGTTCTTTTGGTATATTAGACATTAAATTATTTACCTTAATAAATGAAATATAAATAGTGAAGTAGTATAATTGATATTTCAGTATACTAAAGGTATAAAGTTCTGATTTAAATAGAAAAATTATTTCCTAAATATTTATAAAAGAGACAGTTAATTGATTTCTTGGCCTCGATATTTTAAGTAAATATTGTTTCTTCGATATTAGATCTAGATATGTGGTAGATCTATATATCTTGTTACAAAAAAACGAATAAAGATATTTTTTTAGATAACTTTTGTTTTAATTATCTAATCTATCAATTAAATAATTTCAAAACAACTTATATTTTTTATAAGAAAAAAATGTAAGTGGCTAATAACTTCATGTTCACCGAGTAAAAAACCAACGAGTAATTAGTTTTTAAATTAAAATTTAATATGCCTTTAGCTCTGTCAAAAAATCAAGAAAAATTTTATATAAAGTAATCATATACTTATGGTTTGTGTATTCGCAGAAATAATTTAATTGCGTAATATGATAAGCGGCGTTTTCTTGGAAAATAACAACGAATTTGTCAACAATTTTATATTAAAAATAAGAAAAGGATTTTACCAAGACTTTTTGAATGAATGAATGTCTATATCTATTATGTTCTGGATAAAACTCAAAAAATACTTTCGAAAAATAAATTTATAAAATTATAGTTAGTCCCCAATTTACAACGATTAACATAAATAGGGGTATTCCTAAGCAAAAATAGCTTCATTTATTCACATTTAATTGGATATTATTCAGAAATTAGCTAAGGTCAAGGTGAATATGATTTTAAATTTCATAATACTGACAAAATATTAACAAGTACAATATATGTCATCTTTCTTTTTATTTAGTTACTCGGCACAAACATTTTTAATACTTACTAGATTCTTATTTTAGAAATTTAAGTTTTAATACTAACTAAAATAAGTTAAGAAAAACTGCTAATTCAAACATTTTTGGATGTCTTTAGGTCAGTATCAAAAAAGAGAAACAAAACATTTAATTGCCCTCTTGAATTATATTTAATACTTACATCTCTAGTTGCACTGAATCTATTAGGTATCTAATAGCAATCAAGTTTTTCTGCGGAAATCAAGAACCTTCATGTCACTGTTGCTGCTCCGCTGTTGGATTACCAATTTGTCATGTGCCACGTGCTGTTAAGAAACGAAATTAAAACTCTAACATTATAAAGAGAATACAGAAAGTATACATCTAATATAAACAGTATAGGAGCAAAACTGGTAAGACTTGGGATCTTTCCGCCAGAAAATATTTAGATCGACACAGCTATCATAAGAGCTATGCTAACGTACGGCGCTCTATCTGGGGTCAGAAAATAGATCAAGTCGCTATTTGCCGAAAACAAGACCATACTTAAAGCATGATATGCCTAAACATAACGGAAACCATGAGAACTGCTTCGACTGGAGCTTTGAAGATGGAATGATGTATCTGATCCCTGGGACGCTTGCTTCAGGGAGATAATCGGTTCCATAATGACTCGCTTTAGCTCTATAGGAATTTATAGTAATCAATATGAATAGCTTTATAAGGCTTACTACTGATAGGAATCAAAAAATTTATTGCATTTAACCAACCATGTAAGTACCTAGTATTAAAAATATCTACTTAGGTGGTTCTGAACCTAAAACAGTTCGAGCTGCGGCGTACACTCAAAAACATCCAATTAAAGCTGTAATTTATGCAAGCATGAAGTACTATGCCAAGTATTCTTAAAAACAGAAATATATGGCATAACCCTACTGATAAAACGGTGAATATTGCAGGCAGGCAGTTTTTGCGCTGACTAGAATATGCTTCATAGCAGAACTAGTGCAGCGATGCAACCGCACTTTTGTGAAAACTTCCTTTAAAATGGGATTTAGCTGTCAAGGACTTAGCTGAATCAAGTGACCAAACCACAGCAAACATTCACGGTAATTGGGGGGCCGATTCCCTAGCCAAAAAGCCGCCGCTCTTGACTAATTGAAACGGAGTCTTTCGCCCTCTCCACATTACCGATATAGAAATAGATGTAAATAAATGCACGCCTAAAAATTGAAGGAAAAATACTTAAGTAAATACCTAGAAAATAACTAATTTTAAATTCAAAATTGTAAAAAGTCTGAAAAACAAATCAGGTTAGAGACAATCATAATGTAGTTGGAACGGTATAAAGGTGGTAGCTTTGTACCGTTATATAAATTTAAATTGAATTTAATTGAAAATATGTTTAATGAAATAAATACAAATATATAAAGAGACTGAAATGTATTTTATACTTCCGTTTTAATGGTGGCTATGTTGGTCGCAGAATATTACGAAATAATAAAACCAGATATACGAGCGCTGAGCGCTTTTGGCGTATGAGCCATTATCGGTACTAACTGAAAGTTGAGAGGTGAATGTGATTTTTTATTTTAAATAGAAAAAAGAATTTTAAAAATAAAGATAGAGAGATAAAATAGGGGGCTTGGGGCAACAGGGTACATAAGCCACATTTTACTAAAAATCGAGATTTCTTTAACATTTAATTAGACTTTAAAGGTCCCAAGCCATTTGCAAAGTAAATTACTAAGAACCAAAAGTTTTTTCTCTATGCAGAATACATCGAATATTTTCAGTCAATAATAAAGCGGTTAAACAAGTGATTTTTAGTTTAAATTAGTATATCAGACAGAGATTACTATCCAACCGATAGTGAGCGTGAATGACTATCTAAATCTAAAATAATGGTAAGTCTTAGAACATTGAAAGGCTAGAACTAGCATTACCGTGGAACAATGAGCAGTTTGTTTGCTTGCAAATCTGATGCAATGATGCCAAATGCTTATGTAGAAATAGCAAAAAAAAATACTTTATATCATAAAAATTTGTGACTTATTTTAACAGGTACAAAACAATTCTACTGTTTCTCTTTAATAAAATCTAAAACATTTTCTTTAATAACATATGATAAGATACTCTATAAAGAAGGCAATATTCAAAATAAAATAAATGCAGATTACGTATATTTGAGAAAAAGGCAATAACATCACAACGCCGCTCGATCGCATTGTTGATTCCACCTACACAAGAAATCCTTACCAGCCAGGTCGTCAAAAAATATTTACATGATAAATATTTATTAATATTAGATTATGCTTTAACTTATAAACAATATTATCGTTTATAAAATGTTTATGCGTACAGTATCGGTATTTACTTGTGAACAGATCGGCTTGAATCGCCTTTTTTCCATGGTGCGGTACAAACGGCAAAAGTGTTTACCATCATAGCAGTTCACAAAAACACTCAAATGCGTCTTTTTCAATGAAAAACTAAAAAAAAAACAGAACTTCACAAAACCCAAATGTAAAAACAAGTCCGTTTGACGATATCAGCTTGCAAGCAGAATGTTATTTTTTTTTTGCTTGGAAGATGTTATTCTTGCACTTAAAATAAGATAAGCCTGTTTCTACTTTTTATTTTTAATCCAACACCAGTAAGTTAAATTAACATTATTATATGTGTTGATATGTGGCTAAAAATTTCCTCTTTTGAAAATGTGTGTAAACTTGACAACAGAGAATCGATAAATATGTTTGTAAACAAAACACCCCTCTTCCCCTGTGCACATGTTGAACTCAAACAAAGTTATTGTTTACTAATTCTAGTCTTTCAATGTTCTAAGTGGTAAGTAAACAAAATTGTTCTACCAATTTATATAATTTTCGAAAAATGTAAGTTAGGAGAAACTATCAGTTACATACATATTAGAAAAAATCTCGTCGCTATAAAAAAAAATAATATTGGATTGGCCTTTCCATTCACCCGATTTGAACCCTATAGAGAATCTTTGGCCTTTAACATCGCAAACATCAAAAGTCCTATGGCTAGTTTTGCAAAAAAAGAAATGATCACAGATGGACTAAATAATATCTTTAAACTTTTGGTATTATCTCAACAGTAGGAAGGCGGTAAATAAAATTTCAAATTCAATGTATTATGGTGATAATGAATATTCTGGTTGCGAACAGATAGCGGAGGGTTTTGCTCAGTTTTTTTTAACTGTCTACAATACTAATATAAATAAAAATAATAATTATTATATAGGTCAACAGGTGGGAGAAAATATGACAATTCCTAATCCCCAACTGTCTGTTGGTTTGATTTTTGATAAAATTTTAAAATTTAAGGCCAAAGTTAGTTCAGGTCCTGATGGGATACCAAACTATTTTTTACAAAAATGTGTGTATACTGTTTCTCGCCCTCTATTCTTCCTTTTTCAGAAATCCCTTGGCTCAACACTCTTTTTGTCATTATAAAAGCATAGTTTTATGGTACCAATATTTAAATCAGCATGATAATGACCAAATAGGCAACTGTAGGGGTGTTTGCATCCAGTCGGCCATTCTAAAATTGTTGGACAGTCTTATCTACGACCAAATTTACTTCTATTGCAAGGAGCTGTTGCTCAATCAGCAGCATGGGTTTAGTTCGGGCAGATCTACGATCACTAACTTGTTCATCTATCAGCAGGATCTGTTGGATTGAGAGGGGATGTCAGATGGATGTAATTTATACAGACTTCTCCAAGGCTTTTGATAGAGTCGATCACAGAATCTTGCAGGAGAAATTTAGAGTGTTTGGTTTCTCCAATCATATAGTTGCCTGGTTCACAAGCTTCTTGTCAGGCCGGACTCAGCAGGTTAGATTGAGTAGTGCTAGATCCAGCAATATCAATGTATGTTCTGGTGTACCTCAGGGTGGACACTGCTCACCATTGCTCTTTAACATTTTCATTAATGATATAGATACATGTTTTGAAAATAGTGCCTTTTTATTGTTTGCAGATGACCTGAAATTTTATAGAGTAAGCCAGACTCCCAAAGACCAAATTTTGTTACAGAATGACCTGAATAGGCTAAATGATTGGTGTGTGAACAATATCTTATTCTTAAACATAAAGAAATGAAGTAAAAAAGTTGTAACATCATACAATTTAGAGGGAAGCCCTGTTCAGTATTCTGATACAATCAAGGATCTTGGCATTTATTTTGACGATCATTTAAATATTAATATACACAAATAATATAGTGGTTAGGTCCTCCAGGGTTCTGGGTTTTGTTCTGCGTAACTGTAGAGAGCTATCAGTCGAGACCTGTAAGAGAGTTTACATGTATTTGGTGGTTTCTTTATTGGAGTATGGCTCAATGATATGGTCCCACTATTACATGAACAGCTGTCTGGCCCTTGAAAGGATTCAGAATAAGCCATTTCACAGTACCAATTATGCCACTCAGTCCCCTATCGAAAGAACCTTAAATATTATCAACCATGAGGATATTGAAGTTGTGGGCATTGGCTTGTCTAGTTTTAGGAATCAAATTAGAGAGATTGTGCAAACTCTTCTGTTGATTTTATGTTGGTTTGCCTGTAAAAACATATTTGTATTTTAGCTATTTTAAGTTATGGTTAGGTCTAACTATTGAACTTTGTAATATTTTTTTTTTTGTAATAGGGTTGATCCCGTCTATTAAATAAATAAAATTAAAATAAACTTGAGTGTTTCTTATTATAACCAAGAAAATTCCAACACTTACTTTAAAAAAACTATCATTTTTAAATGTATGTTATTACTAACACATACCACGTTTAAAATCGTTTTCTTAAAAATTACTGAATGCTTGACAGGAGTTCCACATAGTAAAAAAATATTATCACAAATTAAAACAACATTTAAGACTACAAATAACACATCACTAAATGTAGAAAGATCTACAATATTTGAAAAAAGGCAAGACGTTTGTACCCTTCCATGTTTATGTTTAAATTCTATCAGTAGGCGGGAAACACAACGTTAAAATAGGTTAGAGTTATTCAAAAACTACCTATTCAAAGGATAATGGCGACAAATCGATCTAGAAATATTGATTACAAAAGTGGGATGTTAAAAAAAAATAGTGAAACAAACTAGACTTCAATAGTAATCTTGTGTTTGGGTAAAGAGCTTGAAAATATATTGCAATTTATTCAACGGTGTAAAGGCAAACTTTAAATAGCATCAGCAGAAAAGATGCTAATTGTTAATTGTGCAGTCTGCTATGTAACGGAACGTAAAGTCTACTGAAGTTTACTTGTATATTTAAACATGAGGGATTATGGTTGAGCTCATTGGTGATATGAATATCTTCAAGTAATTCCCGTCCGTTGTACTTTTTAGAAGTAAAGGATTTTAGATTTAGACTTTAAACTAAAACTATGGTTACTAGATTTCATAATAATATGTTCACCAAATGCAGAAGAAAGTTTAATTAAGTGCTTAGCTATGCGTGTTTTTAAGGGTCTACAAATACGTCCCACGTATAAACAGTCAGACGAATCACACTGTAGCCTCTACATACATATACCACTTTTTGATAATGTATCAATATTGTTCTTAGTATTAACCAAAATCGAAGTTGTTTTTAGTTTTATAAGAAATTTATAATTTTGACTGGTGTTTTATTAAGATATTGTTAATTTTTTTATTTCGTTGAGAATTATTAAATGATAACAAGTTAATTTATTGTCTTCTTTAACGTTAGCAAAATGTTGTAGTTTGATTTGAATAAAGTATTAATTAGGATGGGGCCATTGATGTTATTATAAGCAAATTGTTTAATAATATTTATTTAATTTTGAAAATTAGGAGGAAATATAGGAATATTTAAAAGACAGTGAATGTAACAGTTAAAACTAGCCATTTTGTGTTAGTGGGGGTGGGGTGGTTGGAATAATTTTGAAAATATTATATGATCTGTTTCAGTGAGTTTTCAATATATCGAAAATTCTTAATTATTTGGTAGTCTATGTATAGATAAATCTAAAAAACTTAAATAATTAGTTTCTATTGCTATTGTAAAAGAAAGTTTTGGATTAATTTCTTTAAGAGTAACTTAGCTGCTAATATGTCACAATTTAGTAAGCAGAGACAATCGTCAATGTATCTATACCATTTTAATTTTTTTTAAAGTTGACTCCAAATAATCCATGAAAACATCCTCCAAGGGTGTAGATAAGCAGCTGCCCACAGCCAAGTTATCTGGCTGTTGGTAGAACTTACTATTAAAAAGGAAAAGGTCTTAAAAAAGACAATGGTGATAATAACTAATTAAGTAATGTTATTAAGGAAATAAAAATAATTGCTATTAATTTGTCCTTTAAGATATTTTTAATAATATTAACCCTTTCAGATATAGATACTGTTTTAAAAAGATTAGCTACATAAAAAAACAATAGTTAATTATTAGGCTATTGCAAATAATAAATAATAAATAAATAAAAATGACTTTTACTAACCTTTATAAGTTACGAAAAAATAAGATACTTAAGTACAATGGAAACAAGGTAAAATTTTGTGTAAACTTAAAGGGCGAAGTCTAGCAACCTGCTATTCTCACTCAACCCATTTAAGGTTCACCTAGGATAAAATATATGAATACTTAAAGACGCGCTATTCTTGACATATGTTGTATAACTATTTTTCAACAAAACAAAAGTAATACCCTGTCGATTCATGACTGACCCATGTTTGCAACAGACTATCGACCTCCACCAGTCGCAGCAAAAGCATCGAAGGCACCCCGCGCCCACCGCAGGTGCCAGCACTTTCTTGCATGTTCACACTCTTCTGTTCATTAGAAACTGTTGAGATTGAAATTTAAATTTATTTATATTAAGAATTTTAAAATTGTCATGTATGAGACTGTATATGCTCCTGGCGTTGAAAATAAAAGATCTCCGAAACATGGCTGTTTTATGTTGTGGTACAGCAAAAGCATGGCGTGATCTAACGTTAACATTGTGAATTGCTGTGCGTAGTAAAAATTTGGATTTAAGAAGTTGAGATGCTTCCGTCTTAGTTAGCAATTTATGAACAAAATTTAAAAGATGATGTGTTCTTCGGTTTTCCATATTCAGCCAGTTGCATTCAGAGATCAAATGAGAGACATGGTCACATTTACGTATTTCATACAAAACCCAACAGCATGCATTTTGTACTTTTTGAATTTTATATTTATCCTCCGCAGTTAGACAAGGCCTGTACAGAAACTCCCAATAATTAAAATGCGATAAAACAAGGCTATTACACAACATCTTTTTTAATGGAAAGTTTAACTTGTCGATTGTTATAAATTAAATGTTTTAGTTTACTTATAAGATCAGTAACATTTTTAGTATCAAATTTGTGGCAAAAAGCTATTAAATTAGTTATCAATTTATGGATAAAGTTGAATAAAAAGGAAAATGGAGTGTTGGTAAAACTAACCACTGATCTAATTGGAATGTCGATTTTATGTTACTTGGGTAAACTGCAAAGACTTGCGTGTTGTGTGTACTTCAAGAAATTGATCAAACTGTTTTATAAGAATAGAAGTTTTGCTGGCAAAGCTGTTAAAAGGACTGGAGTTTAAAATGATTTTCAGTCAAAACAGTTTTAACTGTGGATATATTAAGGGGTTTTTTTCCATACTCACTAAGCAAATGTCCTTATCTTCTTATATAACGATTTTTTATTTAATTTTTTATGTATTTTAGGACCTTGTGTCAGGTTTAGATAAAATTTAGATTTCTTTTTTAAATCCGATTCAAATTTATTTAATATAATAAATATCTCATTAGGAAAAGACGTTTTTAAATTGCTGCTCAATACTACTCGTATACCAAGCTCAACTGAAAATTGAAATAAAGCACTCTTGGAAATTTCTTTGTTTCTATTAAAACAATGTTTAAAGCCAAGCTTAAAAGAGTCCAATTCAATTCTATCAAAATTGACATTAGACAAATTCTTAACCCTGTCATGGAAAACACATGCAGAGAATTTGTGAGAATTATATTTTTTTTTATATTGAAGAAATGTCTTAAGTCTGATGAGATTATTTAATTTTTGCCACTATCCCTTTGACAGATTTGATGCTGATTCTGTAAAGTTAAAAAGGAGTGAGGTTGACAGTAGGATGACTGTAACTTATTTTAACGTTGTTTCCCGCTTTCTAATCTAAATTAAACATAAACATGGAACAGCACTTACCCATTTTTTCAAACATTGTACATGCTTCTACATTTAGTGGTATGGTATTTATAGTTTTAAGTGTTATTTTAATTTATGAAAATCTTTTCCGCACTATATTCATAACTGATAAGTAAGTACATTTCACCTTTCTACCTTTAATTTTATAATCCTTTTTCCTATACCGGGTGATGCGTCGCCGAGCGGAACATAGGAAACCCCATGTAAATTTTAAGGGTGTCAATTATTGGCTTCCCTGTACATTTTACAGAAAAAATGTAAGATAACTTTTTGAAGAGACCAATTTGGCAAACCCTCGTGCAAAGTTTCAAATAATTTGAATAAGCGAATCTTGAATTATTCAATTAAATGTAATTGCAAAATTACCAAATTTTCGGTTCAGGTAAAACCAGACACCAGCCACCAGCAAACCAATTGTTATAAGGCTTTGTCAAATCTGACGTATCGCCGGAACAGAAATGTTTTTTTTTTCGTTTTATTAATCTCACAACCGAACATTCAAAGTAAGACACCTTAACATTACTTTTTTATCTAAACTTTTATTTAATATAACGATGAAGTTAAACCAATAACAATTATTATTATCGATTATTAAAAAAAATATTTTATCATACTTAGAATTTAATTAAACCAATAGCAGTAGCTGAAATATTTTCAATTTATTTTCCTATTAAGCCTATCTGGTTTATTTCAACCATTAAACCCATTGTTAGTAAATTCGAGTCCAAAGATATTGCAATAAATAATTGTAAATGTTTAACTCAGAAGATCGAAAATAGATCGGAAAAAAGAGAGAACAGATCTCTTAATATGTTACTAAGTATGGAAAAATAAAATAAAATAAAATAAAATACAATAACTTTTTTTAAAATAATAGAGAACTACGAGGGTGGTCCCAGAAGTACCCGGCCTGACCTAGAGATGTCGGTAGTAGTTTGAAAAATATCAGTGTATTAGAAAGTATACAATCTATAAAGCATATGTTTCAAGTTTAAAGACATTGTTTAGTATTTGTTTCGCAGCCATCAATAGTAAACGTTTTTAGTGAATTTGTGAAAATGGAGGAAATTGGTCATCGTTATGTGATACAATACTTTCATTTGAAAGGCCTCAGCCCAACCAATATAAAAGATGAACTGGATTCTACTCTGGGCGAGTCTGCTCCTTCGTTAACAACAGTAAAATATTGGGTAGCAGAGTTTAAACGAGGCCGTATGAGCTGCGAAGACGAGCATCGCAGTAGTCGACCAAATGAGCTGACGACTCCAGAAATTTAAAAAAAAATCATAAAGTGGTACTGGATGATCGTCGACTGAAAGTGCGCGAGCTAGCGGCTAGCGGACATAGTAGGCATTTTAAAAAGTGCGGTACATCGCATATTAACTAAAAATTTTGACATGAGAAAACTGTGTGCAAGATGGGTGCCGCGTTTGCTCACTCTCGAGCAAAAACAGTCTCGTGAAGATGTTTCAATTGAGTGTTTAGCAAAACTTAATCGCAACAAAGCAGCATTTTTGCGTCGTTTCGTAACCATGGATAAAACATGGGTCCATCACTTCACACCTGAAACAAAAGAACAATCAAAACAATGGACTCAAAAGGGAGAACCGGCTCCAAAGAAGGCGAAAACCGTTTCATCTGCAGGCAAGGTCATGCCGTCGGTTTTTTGGGATGCGCGAGGGATAATTTTCATTGACTATCTTGAAAAAGGTAAAACTATCAACGTCGTGTATTATGCGAACTAATTGCAACGTTTGAGCAAAGAAATCAAGCAAAAACGGCCGCATTTGGTTAAGAAGAAAGTGTTGTTTCATCAAGACAATGCACCAGCTCACAAATCCGTTATTGCAATGGCCAAAATTAACGAATTAAAGTTTGAATTGCTACCTCATGCACCCTATTCGCCAGATTTAGCCCCCTTAGATTATTTTCAGTTTCCAAACTTAAAAAACTGGCTCAGTGGTCAAAGATTTTCCAACGATAAAGAAGTGATGTCTGCAGTTAATGGCTATTTCGAGGCGCATTAGTTCTTATCATAAAAAGGGTATCGAACTTTTAAAACATCGCTGGGAAAAGTGTATAGAGCTGAAAGGAGATTATGTTGAAAAATAAATACATTTTTTTCCAAAATTTTCGTGTTTTCTTTTTTGGGTTGGGTACTTCTGGGACCGGGTGGTCGTACATAAAAACATCAATTAATCAAATGTTCAAACAGCCCCCATTAACAGCTAAATAATATCCTAACCGATCATAATTTAATTTAATAAGTTAATGTTGGGAAATTTTATTACAATCTAACGAAATAGCGTTTTGTAACTGGTTTAGATTCTCAAAATGTATACTTTTATAAATGACTTTTAATAAGTCATTCGGTTAAAGATTAGGTGACCTGACTGGCCAAAGTATCCGGTACCGTGGACCAATAATATTACCGTCAAAAGCATTTTCCAAGATACTCTCATCCATACGAGCATTATGGGCCGGGCAACCATCCATTTGGTACCAGATCATTTGATCTTCCTGAACAACTTTTGTTGATGAATGTTTTGTTCCTGAACAACAACCATGGCGGGTCCAATTTGATTTTGAAATAAGTCCAAATAGGTTAAAGTCCATAAAAAAGTGTCCAATGATATGGTGTCCGATAATTCCTACGAATACATTTGTTTTTTGGGGATATTGTGTCCGAGTATGAACAAAGCGATGTTCATTTTCTTGGCTCCAATACCGGCAATTCTGAACATTTGGTTCTTTGTTGAGGTTAAATGTACATTCATCGGTAAAACAAATATTTCTTAACAAATTCTTATCATTATTTGCTCTTATTATTTGATCATTTCAAAACAAAATGCCATTCTTCGCTCTTCATCTCCTTCCTGCAGCTCTTGATGTTTTTCGAATTTATACTAATAATATTTGTGTTTTTTTAAAGTGCGCAATACCGCTGTATGGTATTTCTTTACCTCTTGCTCAAGAACCCTCGTACTAACCATCTTGTTTTCCTCCACACTGAGTAGAATATTAAGATCTCTGTTCTCTCTTTCTTCGGCTGTATTTTCGATATCCTGAGTTAAACATTTACAATTATTTATTACGGTACCTTTGGACTGGAACTTATTGACAATACGTTTAATAGTTGAAATGGACGGAATGGGCTTCGTGGGGAAATAAACTGAAAACATTTCAGATACTGCTCTAAAACTGTTTCCCGCATAATGCCACTTAATTATGGCTATTTTTTCGTCGATTGAATAATTCATACTTGTTTTCAAATATCGACTGTCACTGATTTATTGACACTTTTCCTCGCGTCAGTGACAATATTCATTTTGGTTCATTACTGGTGCCCGTTTGGTTTTACCTGAACCGAAAATTTGCAAATTTTGCAATTACATTTAATTGAATAATTCAAGATTCGCTTATTAAAATTTTTTGAAACTTTGCACAAGGGTTTGCCAGATTAGTCTCTTTAAAAAGTTATCTTACATTTTTTCTATAAAATGTACAGGGAAGCCAATAATTGACCCCTTAAAATTTACATGGGTTTTCCTAAGTTCCGCTCGGCGACGCACCACCCGGTATAAAGGGAAAATAAAAAATCAATTTGAACTCACTTTTAGTTAGCACTAATGATGGCTCATATCCCGAAAGTGCTCTGCTAAGATGTTAATAACCAATTTGCTCTGAATATATCTGGTGTTATTTCGTATTCGCCTTAGTGATAGAAAACCATTATATTTGGTCCTCAAAAGAAGTTTTTAAAAAAGACGTTTTTGTCGACATTTCTTTAGAACCAAAAAAATATAAAGAAAAGAAAATATACCTAGAAATGGACGTGTATGATCTTTTTTACAAAAACAATAAAATTAACGAGAGCCATAATCCAATGTAAAACAGTAAATATCGCGATCTAAAATCGCGTGCAAAATTCAATATATTAACGGCGCGTTTATTTTTCTTCATCTAGTTTATCTAGAACGCAATATCTGCAGTTTTCTAATACGTAGGTTCCGCGATCTCGCGATAGGCCAATCACGATAAAGATTTCTAAGACCGATAAAGGTGACACCCACTGCGCTGGTGATTATGTTCATGATACACTTTCATGATAAATTGTTTAATTATAAATTAACAATGGCTCGTAATTAATAGGCGGATCTACATGTTACCGTATAAGGAACGTAAATCTTTAAACAATAGCTAAAAGATTATTGTTGCTTAAAAAAATATTATTTCATTTTATTTCCTGTAGAAAAAATATTAGATTTATTGTGTATTTGTTGGTATCCATAAGTTATTTACGATGAGAAGTTTTTATTAAGAATTTATTGTAATTCATTTGATTTAAACATTATTTTTAGTAAATTCTATTAATATTTGATTAAAAACCTTTTGGTTTTATTTAGTGATAATGCTGAACTGGTTCTTATGAAAAAATCTGGTTTAAACTTTAAAAGATTTAGGTTTTATCTAAAGAACTTAGAAAATACAAAGCATTAAAAAAAATTTTTTTCATTACTTAGAAATCTTAACCTATTTAAAAAAAAAACAATAGAATGTGGAGTATCTTTTTAAATTTATCACATACATTTGATACCGTAATTTTATTAAATAAATTTTAATATTTACATTAACAAAAAATTAAATTTTTCTTTCAAAACATACAATTTAACATACTAATAGTCAAATGAGAGTCTTTTTGTTCTCTTAGTCAAAAGTCAAGTTTTGAGAAATTTACTTGAAAATAGCTTTATTTGGAAAACTTCTTTATTAATCAACATTTAAAAAAAATTATATGATGTCAATACGCAGTAAGAAATATTTGAAAGTATTGCAATTTTTAAACAAGTTGCCTAACCTAAAAAAGATGCAAATATATGGATTTTTTAAAATTAAATATACGTTAAGAAACGTTAAGGTATTGTAAATATATTTTAATATTTCAGTTGTACCTGAATTTAATTAACAATCCTTTGTATAAGAACTTTCGCAAATATTTATTTGTATTTGTAACTTTTTATGACTTTTATTATGAAAATTATGTAAAAGCTACCACTGCACCAAATGACTGAATTTACGAATTGGCTTGTGTAGAAAAATGCTGCAAAAATCATAATACAATCAACTAAAAAAATAAAATAACAAAAAATTTAAATTAAGGTAAAAAAGAATTTACACAAAATCAAATATCAAAATGTTAAAACAAATCTCAACCTGTTTGGAAATGTGTTAATGCACTGTGTCATAAACCATGGACAAAAATGGCAATAAACAGCATAACATTGCCTAATAATAAAGTTATCATAGATAAGCAAGAAATTGCAGCTAGTTTGTACAATTATTTTAGTAAACCAGGTAAAAATTTAGCCAAACAAATAAATAAACCCCAAGATTCTTACGAAAATGCCGAATGGTCAACTAAAACCCAATTCTTTTTAAAAGTAACAAATGAAAAAAAGTTAAAAGTATAATCGATCAATTAAAAATTTAAAAAAGGCCAGGACCAGACCGCATTCGATCTGAATCCCTTAAAAGTTTCTCTTGAAATAAAAAAAGTTCTTTGCTATTTAATAAACATGAACTTTAGAATTAGTGAGTTCCCTAATATTTTAAAGATTGGGAAAATTAAACCATTACATAAAGGCGATTCTAAGAGTGAGTTATGTAATTACAGGCCAATTTCCCTCATTTCAAATGTATCGAAAATTTTTGGAAAACTTATTAAGCATAGAATGACTGAATATTTAGAAAAACAAAATAATATTTGCAATAACCAGTTTGGTTTTAGAGCGGGAAAGTCCACAAAAGATGCTATAGCACCCCTTATAGCCTAAATATATGATGCATTTGATAAAACAGCACCATCTCTTTGCGTCTTTGTTGATTTAACAAAGGCGTTTAATACAGTCTGCCATAAAACTTAATAACAAAAAAATTTATAAAATTGGTATTAGAGGTAGCGTGTCTAATTTGTTTCACAGCTATTTAACGGGTAGACTACAATACGTCAAATTAGACGAAGTAAACACGAGTGATGGTAAACCTATTGCGTGTCTAGTACCTTAGGGTACTATTTTGGAACGACTCTTATCACATTGAGCTCTGCGTGCTCACCGGTGGGCATTTCGAGCTTGCTTTCTGGGACCACATGCCCACCGGTGGGCACATCGCATCGCTTATTCAGGGACCGCGTGCTCACCCGTGAGCATGGACTACATTGATTCTGCCTATACCAAACGACGGTCTGGCCCCAGGATGAGCCAAAAAATATATTGGGTTGGGCAGATTGGATAGTTTAGGTATTTAGTTTATAAGAGTAGAAAAAAACAACATTTGAGTTAATATACCATGTTATATTATCTTACAACAGAAAAAATACTCTTAAAACTTAAAAATAAATTGTCATAAAAAACAGTCGTTTTCTTATGTAACCAAAACTTAAAATACCATAAAAATGACTAACCTAAATATAATAAAACTTACTAGTAAGAAATACAAAGCAAGTAATACAAAGGGGAATATTACACGGTACATAAATTGTATTGACCTTTTTCGCATTTTTTCGGGCGTAGGTACGCAGCATTGTGAGCCATTGACATAGTGCTGTAGCATTTAGTGCATCTCTTTCGAGTAACTCGTTTTTGGCCTTCCACTTCCTTCAACGTGCAGCGTTGCGTTCTTGACGTGGAAGGACGAGAAACAGTATTAAGTTTTTCGTCGTTTTCAATGAGACCTGAAACTACCTCTTCTTTGAAAGTGGTGATGCTGATTTTTTTCTTGTTTATTTTACTGTAAAGATGTAACGCGTTTACTATTGTTGTAGCAGTAATGAGATGAAACACTAGGCGTTTGTACCATTTTGAAGTTCGCCTTAGAAAAGGCGCGTATGCTGAGATTTGATCCGACAAGTCGATAAAGGCCCTTGCACTGATTATAGTCAACAATTACTTTCGGTTTAATAACTTCCTTTCCTTTCTTTGCTAAAGTAACGGTAGAATCATCGTGTTTGGTGCTTAGCATGATGACGTCTCTCTTATCCTTCCACTTCAGGACTACAGTTTTGTCATTATCTTGCCGAGCTACAATTCCACCTCCATTCAACTTTTCCTTTATTACTTCCTGAGGATTAGCTTTGCGGTTTGCTCTAATTGTACCAACTAAATGCGTTTTTCGGTCAATCAGTCTTTTGGCTAATATACGCTCGTGTACCAGTTGTCAGTGTAAAGTATGCGGCCACTGTCCAAAAGACTTTCCATTAAGTCCATGACTACCTTTTCAGAAACTGCAAATTCAATTGATTTTTCTCTGCCGGTATATACTTTGAAATCCCAGGTGTATCCTCCAGATACACACAACTTGAAAAGCTTTATACCGTAGCGGTGTCGCTTATTGAGTATATATTGTCTGAAATAAATGCGTCCTCGAAACGGGACGTTACTTTCGTCGATACAAATGTCTTTTTCGGGCATGTAGGAGGACTTAAATTTCTTGTGCAGTATGTCAAGAAATTCGGATATTTTGTAAAGTCGGTCATCAGAGGGTCTGTCCTTCTCATTATCACTTACATGGAACATGCCCCAAATACCTTCAAATCTGTTTCTACTCATAATTGTGGGTATGCGATTTTGGTACAACGATTTGGTTGACCAATAGTCCCGTAACTGAGGCATTGGAAGAAGGCCCATCCATAATATAATGCAAAAAATTTTTTGCATTTCTACGGGATTGGTATCCACCCATTTCGGCACCTTGGCCTTCCGGTTTGGATCTGCTATTGCCGCAGCAATTTGCTGTGAAGCAAACCTATTGGTTTCAGTCACAAATAGATTATTCATCTCATCGTCGATAAAATAGTTAAAGAATTCAGTTGGTTATTTCCCTGCAAAGTCTGCACTGGAACAGCACACTAAAACAGCTGGAACAACACCAACATTGTGAGGGCTTTCACTGAAAGACAGTCGGTCTCCTTAAACGTGATCCCATTTTTGCTTAGTAGTTAAAGTCGCTAGAGGTACGTTATCGTCTAGATCTTTATCTTCGGATAATAATATGGCAGAATTATCTGAATTATTACCAGATGAATCGTTATCGGATGATAGATCACTTTCAACAGGAATAAAATCTTTATCTACGGGCGAATCATCTAAAAATCCAGTAATTTCGTCTTCTATTATATTTCTTAACTCGTCGTCGGACAGATTCTTCAGCTCCTTTGCCAACTCCTGATCCGATAGATATTTCTTAGCCATATTTGCTTAACTCTGAAACAAAAAAACACATTAAAGCTAGTGTCTTCGGGTGGGCATTCGGTCCCAAAATGTAAAATAGCATTCTGGGACCACGTGCCCACCCGTAAGTCACCGCAAAAAAATTACAAAAACAGCCAAAAGTCGACAGAGTATTGATCCACAAACAACATAAACTGCAAAAAAATAACTATTAACAAAAAATATCCAGAATGAAAATTTGGTCCCTGGAAGTAAAATCCAAATGCCCACCGGTGGGCACGCGGGGCTCAACGTGTTATTTACTATCTATCTTAATAATTTACTTATGGGCGATTAGAGAGGGCAGGTTGTTAGCTTTGCCGATGATACAGCGATTTTCTACACTGGAAAAACTTGGTCTTATGTAAGGAAGTTGGCTGAATCGGATCACAATAATACATTTAATTGGTTTCAAATTAATAAATTAATATTGAATCAGAGCAAAACAATATACATTCCCTCTGCATCGTACTCCGATGGCTTACCTGAGTTTCAGTATTTAAATACTTCTAAACACGTTATAGCATAAACAGATAATATCAAATATCTGGGTATAATAATCGATATGCACTTATGCTGGGATAAGCAAATAGATCATATAACATCCAAAATAAGATATTTGATATCACGCTTTTCTTTTTTCACTCTTGCATAACTTAATGACCTATATTGTGCGTTAATTAGTGTAGGTTGAAGAATGGTACGGCAGAATTACGTATGAAAACTAGAAGTAATTCAAAAATTGATTCTAAAGATTATTTTAAATAAACCAACATTATTTTCAACAGAACAGTATTATAGAGAGAAGCAAAAATATTTGATATAATGCAACTATATATACTTTTTTTAATTTTAATTTTTATAAATAAACGAAAAATAGATGTAAATTGTATGGTAGTTCCCTTAATAAAAAAAGAAATAGGGCACAAGTCCAAAAACTATTTCACGCTAAGATTCTTTAATTCCCTGTATAATGACTTAAAATATGTTGTTTATGAAAAAACATTCCTATATAAACTAAAAATGTGGCTATATATTCCAAAAAAGCAGAGAAGATATTCATATTTTTTTGTTCTAAAGATCATACATAGATCATCAAAGGCATTTAAAAAAAGTAAGAGTAGGTACTTAAATGGTAGCTAGGTATAGCTTATTTAAGTAATAAGAAAAAAATCTGTTTTGTGTAAAGAAATCGATTAGTAACTTAATTCTGATTGTGTCGTGAACCTCAAGTTGACTTTCAAACTCTAAATAGATCCTTATAACTGAATAAGACTACCAAAACACTAACAAGCGGCGTCTATGTTGCTTCAGTGTCTTATCTGTTTATTTCATTTACCTGTTTGATGGTAACTTTTTAATATGGTCCTATCTCTATTTTTATTTAAATAAACTTTTTTATTTTGTATTAATATATAAATATATAATAATAATACATAGTTTGATAATTATAAAAAAATCTATAAACAAATTATAAATATTTTTTTAAATAAAATAAAGGACAGCTATGGGGTATTACAACCATTTAAGTTATGCCTAAGTGTTACCTGATTTTTATTCTAGATAACAATTACTTTTTTTATTCTTTGATAAAAGATAGATTTGGCAAAAATACGTAAAATTTCATAATTTACTTTTTATAATGGTAACAGGAAAATATAAATTGCAGTTTTAAGACAGTCCAAATAAAAAGTATTAGTTTAATTCTCGTAAACCAAAAATACCAATAAAAAACGTAATATAGAAATAAAATATTTTGGGAATTTTCCGGATAGTGGAGAAGGAGAAAAGTAAACGTGGTACTTTTTGACACTCTCACAATTCAGCTCTAGTGCCCCCGGTATTAAAGGAAAAATATAATATGTACACTGATGAAGCAAAATCCAGTTTTATTGCAACCTATCAACTTTCTAAATTAAGATGTATTGGCTGAATATAGATTAGGGTTTCTTAAAAACCTACCTATACCTGCTCGAGCAACGGCTACTGCATTGACGAGCCCTTCGATGACATAGGTCCAGTTCAATAAATTACACAGTTGTGATTTACGATTACATAAGGGTTTATTGTACCTTTTGGTTAGTAATAATTTACAGGTATAGACTAATGAACGATTTACAATGTTGAAGTTAGTTATTTAACAGGGTTTACAATATTAGTTGACGTTACCAGCCTTCCAGAATCACAAGACCAATAGCAGGAACTTAGCAGGAACCAGGAACGGCATTAGCACTAACGTCACCTTGGTTTGTGCAGCTATTGACAACCACTGTTGCACTCACAACGTTGCACTCACTTTCAGTTCAATTTTCCACCTTTACGCACACTTATTCACTATAGACCTTTTTACATAACTTAAACTACTTTATCGTAACAATTAGGTATACATATATGAACTTTAGACAAATACTTAAACGGAAGAGAGTGAGAGAGAGAGGAATTGCTTGCGCCAACTTGCTCTTGACTAACTTATTTTCTCGGTACTTTAAGCTTTGTGAATTCCTTCACTGGTGAAAGAAACTTTGTGTTTCGGGGGCGCGAGAGTAGGTACTTCTTTTTGCGGCGACGGAGTGAATACTGATTTTTTCTCGTGGGACTCGGGGTGAAATGTTGGGTAAAAAATGTGGGATGCACGTGTGTCATGGGGCCAACACTTAAGTGAACTTGAGGAGAAAAATGGATTTTTAAGTGCACTTAAGCTAAACTGGTAACAAAGGCATTTCTTAAAAAGTAGGTAAAAACACATGTTGGGATTTGGGAGAAAGTTCAGGCAAAAATTATTTACTTGAGAAAAAAGGTATTATTCGTTTGACAACCATAAACTTCGATTCCATAAAATCATAAAATAAAATAAATTGTTAAAATTAACTTTTAACATACTCCCCCCTTTTGAAGGCTTTGCCTTCAACAAACATTATACATTATAACTTATAGACAAAACTTATCAAGAAATACTATGGTTAAACTAAGTTACTATCAGATTTGGGCAACGGGCATAATTTGGTTATATTTCTAGTAAATATTCCATTTTTAGTCCTAATTTTTACCAAGCGTATTTTACCATCTTTATTAGGTAAAGTGTCTACTACTCTGGCCAACGGCCAATCAAGAGGTTTGGTGTTCTCATCTTTAAGAAGAACAAGGTCATTTGTTTCAATATTGGGGACTGGGGACATCCATTTAGGCCTATTCTGAAGATTGTTGAGATACTCTTTGGTCCATCTAGTCCAAAAGAATTGTTGAATCTGACTTAACCTTTGCCAACGATCTAAGCGGTTTTCAGGAATTGACGAGACATTGGGCTCAGGGTACGAAACGAGAGGACTTCCAACTAAAAAATGTCCAGGGGTAAGACAAGTTAAGTCCAGTGGATCAGCTGATAGGGGAAGAAGTGGCCTGGAGTTTAAAATAGCCTCAATTTGTGCTAAAATAGTGGAAAAATCTTCAAAGGTTAAATTCTGGTTTCCAATTAATCTTCGTAAGTGATGTTTAGTACTTTTTATAGCTGCCTCCCAAAGACCACCCCAGTGAGGAGAGAAAGGAGGTATAAATTGCCACTGTATTTCATGGCATGAGAAAAATGCAGTCAATTGCTCTTGTGTCTGTTGTGACTTAAGCGTGTCATAAACTTCTTTAATTTGATTGCTGGCACCAGAGAAATTTGTACCATTGTCACTAAAAATTGTTGCCGGGCATCCACGTCTTGAAATAAAACGTTTAAAGCATGCTAAAAATGCTTGTGAAGAGAGACTTGATACTAGCTCCAAATGAACAGCTTTAGTGACCATGCATACAAATAAAGCGATATACGCCTTTTCAATTTTGGCGCGTCGAAGAGATGACGATTTAATAATAAATGGTCCTCCAAAATCGACACCTGTTGTTAAAAACGGTCTAGAAGGGACAACTCTGGATTTAGGGAGATCTGCCATAATTTGTTCTCCTGTTTTAAGCTTAAATTTATAGCATTGTAAACAGTTTATAGAGATCCTTTTTATTTCTCTTAATCCATTTAGCGGCCAGTATTTAAGACGAATATTTGACAATATCGTTTGAGGACCAGCATGTCCTAACCTAATGTGTTCTTTTTTCAGCAAGAGTCCAACAACATGGTTTTTTGAGGGCAATAAAATTGGAAATTTTTGATCAAATGATATGGGTGCTTGGGATAATCTGCCTCCAACCCTTATGAGATTGGAGGTATCGATAAAGGGGTTTAACCTAAGGACTTGCTTGTTTGAAATTTTTCTTTCTTCTGACTTTAGTTCACTGATTTCCTTTGAAAACGTTTGGTGTTGAACTTGCTTTACTATAAAAATTTCTGCAGCCTTTAATTCAGTTACAGCTAAAGCACCATAAAATTTTTTACCATTACCTTTACAATTATTTACAAATCTATGTATAAATGCAATAGTTCGTTGCAATCGCGAGAAGTTAGAAAACCGATTAAAAAGTGTTATCCAGAAATCTTCGGAGTTAACAAGCAAGACCGTTTTTGCTTTTCTTGCTTCTTCTTCAGTGGAGCAAGGTCCCTTTTCATACATTTTTAAATTTAAATTCGGGTCCAGTAAGAACTTTGGGTCGTTCCACCAAAGCGTAGAGGTGAGAATCTGGTCTGCGGTAAATCCGCGAGAAAGATGATCAGCTGGATTATCCGCAGTTGGAATATGACGCCATTTGCAGTCTTGAGATAAAACCTGAATTTGAGAAATGCGGTTTGCTACAAACACATTGAAACGAGAAGGGTGGGCATTTAACCAAGCAAGTACAATCTCAGAGTCAGTCCAAAGATTAATGTTGTCAACTGAAAATCTTTCTTTTAATATGGAACACACACGAGTGACTAAATTGGAAAGTAAAAGTGCTCCACAGAGTTCCATGCGGGGAATTGTAATTTCTCTTATCGGGGCTACTCTACTTTTGGCAGTAATAAGTTGACAAGAGACATTTTTGTTAGGATAAAGGGCTCTTATATACACACACGCACCATATGCCTTCCTGCTGGCATCTGAAAATCCATGGATTTGAAGTGAACTGGGATTATTATTAGCTAGGAAAAAACGTGGAATTTTTAAACACATTAGTTGGGGAAGCTCTTTAATAAAGGTGGTCCATTGGGTTAAAATGGGTTCTTTCAGGGGTTCATCCCAATTAATTTTTTCTTTCCAAATGTTTTGCATAATTAATTTAGCATTTACAACAATGGGAGCTATGAATCCTAAGGGGTCGTACATTTGCGCAATTTTAGATAAAACTATACGTTTAGTAATTATGCTTTCGGACCTAGTATCAGGTAAAGAGATAAAAAACTCATCTGAGTCGGGATTCCAGCCTACACCAAGGACTTTATTTGAAATTCCCTCGGTTTCTATGGTGAAACTTTCTTGGGACCCATTATCACAAGTTTTAGACAAAAATAAATTGCTATTTGAACACCATTTATGTAAGTGAAAATTTCCAATCTTGCAAAGTTCCAATAGCTGCCTATGTAATTCTACCAAATTTTCATAGGTATCTTGCCCACAGAGAACATCGTCCACGTAACATTGAGATAAAATAGCTTGAGACGCAAGAGGATAATCGTCTTTATGAATAATGGCAAGTTCATTCAGGGTGCGTGTAGCCAAATAGGGGGCACAGTTCGTGCCATAAGTGACGGTGAGTAATTCAATGCATTGCATTGGCTGAGAGGGATGGTCGCGCCATAAAATATTTTGCAGGTAAGTTTGATTTGGGTTAACGCGCACCTGTCTATACATTTTTTCGATATCAGAAGTGAGAGCGAATTTAAAACTTCGAAACCTAAGTAAAATATCAAACAGTTCAGGTTGAACTGTATATCCTTTATGCATTACGTCATTGAGTGATAGCCCAGAAGACGTTTTCATAGATCCGTCAAACACTACACGAAGTTTAGTGCTTGTACTGTCCTCACGAATTACACAGTGGTGAGGCAGAAAGTATCGATTTTTGTGATTTTCAGTTTTAAGGGAAAGGGGAATAATTCGTGCATGATTGAGTGAGATATATTCACCGATAAATTTTTTGTATTCAAGAAAAAGGTCAGGAGATTTTTGAAAACGCTTTTCTAAGTGGTGAAACCTTTTCTTGGCTAATGAATATGACTCTCCTAGCGGATGTGACTCTTGGGGCCTTTTAAGGGGTAAGTCGACTTGAAAATGACCATCTTTAAATACCGTGGTATTTTGAAAATTCTGTTCAACCATAGAATCTTCAGGGGATAGGGGTTTTTCGTGAGTGGGCGAGACATCTTCTAGTAACCAAAATTTCTCAATTAATGAGTCCAGTGAGCAATCTGAATTTAATGATTGCACTAAAAAGCAATTCTTGGAATTTGCCAAAGGGGTTTTGTGAACGAGAGCTTGGGAGGGGATTAATCCTGAAAGAATGTGGCCAAAGTAGGTACCTACCAACGTTAAAGAGTCGTTGTTAACCTTGGTGTATTCGCCTGAAAGAATGTGGTAGTATACATCTGCTCCCAACAATAAATCTATTGTAGAAGGCGTATCAAAGTAGGGGTCTGCAAGCGGTGTATTATTGGGAAGGTTCAACATAAATTTGTTGACTTTAAAGTGAGGGGATTTTTCTGTGATTTTGTCTAATACACAGCAGTTAACATTCAGGAAGTAATCGTGATTGTGACAGGAATGAATTCTCAGGGAAATTGCGTGATTAGAGTGCTTAATTTTGCCGCCAATACCAGAGATTTGTATTGGCTGCGTCTTAGGAGAGAGATCAAGTCTTTGAACCAGCGATTGGGTTACTATTGATATAGTACTCCCGGGATCTAATATTGCCTTTGCAATAATAAAATGACCATTCTTGTCGGGTATTTGAATCAATGAAGTACCTAATAAAATTTCATTATCTTCAGTGGCGAAAACTGACAAAGTCACAGGTTTATTAGCGTGAGGGCGATTCGAGTTAATTTCATTGCTTGTGCTTGGGATTTGTGGTTCTTGAGTCTGAGAGGAGCTTTGGCTTGAACCTTGATTCCGAGAATGGGAGCTATTTATGAGAAGCGAATTTCTGTTAAAATTTTGAGATCGTTCATTTTGGGTTTGAGGATTTGGCCTCCAATGTGAATTTCTGCTTTGCAAGGGCTGTGCTGCATCATCCATTGGATGCAAAAGAGAATGGTGTTTCATATGACAAATCTGGCACCTCTGAGATGTACAGTTTTTTACTTGATGCCTTGAACCGAGACAATTAAAACATAGATTATTATGATTAACAAAATCCTGTTTCTGTTTTAAACTAAGATCTTTAAATTTAAGACAAGTATAAATTTTGTGATCAGGGTGCTCACAAAAAGGACACTTTTGTCCTGCAACAAAATGTGAGCGAGAGTTTTGAGGAGAGTTTTGAGGTATGACTTGGTTGCCTTGGCGTTGCCCACCATGAGCATAGTGTGAAATTTTTTTAACAAAGGGAGTGTTGTGTTGAGAAGAACGTCCATGGGAATAATTTCTAGTTGAAGGGCTTTCAGAGAGATCTTCTAACACCGAACAACGCTTTTCTAAAAAGCTTAGAAATTCTTCAAGCTTAGGGACCACATGTGAGGAAGAGCGCATTTGAGAACCTCTCTCGGATATATATGCCTTTCTTGTGCCAAAGTCTAATTTTTGAGAAAAAATATAAATTAAAATTAAATCCCAGTGGTCTACTGGAATGTTTTGATTTTTCAGTGAATCAAAGTTCTGTTTTATGCAAACTATAAATTCCCTAAGTGTGTGTGAGGATACCTTATTTAGGATAGGAATGTCAACTAAATTTTTAATATGGGCAAAAATAATTGATAATTGATTATCATATCTTTGTCTAAGGGTATTTAGGGCAATTTGGAGGTTGTCAGTGGTCAATTGTAAATTATCGACCAAATTTAGGGGTTCATCTCTTAAATAAGATTTTAAATAAATTAATCTTTGAATATCAGAGAGAGATTGATTATCTAGAATAAGGGTAGAGAAAAGTTGAAAAAAGGCATTCCATTTAGTGATGTCTCCGTTAAATGGAGGTATGCTAATTTGGGGCAAACTAACATTTGGGGAATGAGAGTATTAGGGAACTATATGTCTTACTTGAGTTGGCGCTTGCGGGGAAAGTTCTAAAATTTTACGTTGCATTTTAGCAACACACGTTAAGTATTTGTCTTCTACATCATCCTTGTCTACTTTACTTATATCTAAAACTACAATTTGTTTTTCTACCTCTTCAAAATCTTTAAAAGCGTGGGTTAACATACTTTCACGTACCTGAATTTCTAAAAAGTCATGTATACTATCATTATTTTCTAAAAACCAATTAACAATTCGTGTTACTTTAGCCTTTAAATATCCGCGATTTTTAACCAACGCTTCTACTGATATTTCTATTCCTTCAGCCATTTAATTTTTTTGTTTTAGGCTTACAGAATAAACACAAAAAATGACGAGACAACCAGATGCTTATTTTTTGGGAATAGATTTTCTTTAAATTTAAACAATAATTGTTAAGAGAAAATAAACTAATTACCAAGAAACAATTTAAAAGAAAAAGTAAAAAGTGAGTTGCTACTTATTTCCAAATAACAATTATAACAAGTAAAAATAACAAAATAACAAGGGACAAATAACTAAAAGGTTTGTTAGTAAGTAATTAACTAAAATACTGTTTACTCGAAGGACCACCGACACATATGTCGGAACCAATTATATACTTTTTACACAAGAAGTATGTTTTGTTTTTGCTTAGATGAATCGTAAAATCACAACTTGGGAAGATCCGGCTCGAAGGACCATCGAATATAGATTAGGGTTTCTTAAAAACCTACCTATACCTGCTCGAGCAACGGCTACTGCATTGACGAGCCCTTCGATGACATAGGTCCAGTTCAATAAATTACACAGTTGTGATTTACGATTACATAAGGGTTTATTGTACCTTTTGGTTAGTAATAATTTACAGGTATAGACTAATGAACGATTTACAATGTTGAAGTTAGTTATTTAACAGGGTTTACAATATTAGTTGACGTTACCAGCCTTCCAGAATCACAAGACCAATAGCAGGAACTTAGCAGGAACCAGGAACGGCATTAGCACTAACGTCACCTTGGTTTGTGCAGCTATTGACAACCACTGTTGCACTCACAACGTTGCACTCACTTTCAGTTCAATTTTCCACCTTTACGCACACTTATTCACTATAGACCTTTTTACATAACTTAAACTACTTTATCGTAACAATTAGGTATACATATATGAACTTTAGACAAATACTTAAACGGAAGAGAGTGAGAGAGAGAGGAATTGCTTGCGCCAACTTGCTCTTGACTAACTTATTTTCTCGGTACTTTAAGCTTTGTGAATTCCTTCACTGGTGAAAGAAACTTTGTGTTTCGGGGGCGCGAGAGTAGGTACTTCTTTTTGCGGCGACGGAGTGAATACTGATTTTTTCTCGTGGGACTCGGGGTGAAATGTTGGGTAAAAAATGTGGGATGCACGTGTGTCATGGGGCCAACACTTAAGTGAACTTGAGGAGAAAAATGGATTTTTAAGTGCACTTAAGCTAAACTGGTAACAAAGGCATTTCTTAAAAAGTAGGTAAAAACACATGTTGGGATTTGGGAGAAAGTTCAGGCAAAAATTATTTACTTGAGAAAAAAGGTATTATTCGTTTGACAACCATAAACTTCGATTCCATAAAATCATAAAATAAAATAAATTGTTAAAATTAACTTTTAACATTGGCATTTCTTTATTTAGTCTCTTTATCGATAATTCCTTCTTTGACTATACTTTGTTTATTTTTAACTTTGAACATCTAAAAGAAAAACGCTTCTTGTAAGAAAAATGAAAAAAGAAACAAGAAAGAAACAAAAAATTATGTAATAAAAGATAATTATTAATTTAAGTAATACTGGAAAAAATTAAAAAAAAATACCTAAAAATAATGTTTTTTTATTTGTTTTTAATAAAATGCGCAATATAAACCATGATCTCAGCCATGATGACATAATTAATTTTTTTTTATTAATTTATTTGGAGAACTGAATCATTTTATCACCTGACTTTTAAATTAGGATAATTGTCGACCACTATTGAGATAATGAATAAACATTTTAATAATTAAATTTTTCCCTGACATGTAGACACTTTTTTATAGCAATTATTTATTAAACTACTATGCATAATACTATATCACCAACAAAAACACATAATTTTTCCGGAGAAAAAATTCCCATTCACTTTTCCATGGTAATAAAACCCGCAATAATTGATTTTTATAATATTTCAATGACACCTGTACGGTAATTTATTCGTTATAAATATTTAATTAAACCCGCACCCACCCTGCCTCTCCATACCGTTGCTGCACCTCAGCTGTCGAATTATTATTGGCCGTTAGAAATTATTGTTTTTCATTTTGCGCCGATTGGTTGGTTATGCTTTTGATTTTATCCCACTACTTTTATTGCTGTTTTTGTCTGTTGTTATGGTTACATTTAAGCCAACTGAAGCCGTAAAGTTGACCAACTATCAGACCAAAAGCACTAAAAACTTTCATATGGAGTCTACTATGGAGTATTTCTATGGAGTCTTAATGCCGTTTTTAAGGAGCTAATCCTTAAAAACGGCATTAACGGAAATTAAGGTTATATATAAAATAATATTATTTTGTTTTTGGATTTATAAGATACATTGAATAATAAGTAATTATAAGAAATAATATTATTTGATTTGTCTTTAAAGTTCACGGGGAAATTAAAGGTTTTTTTTTAATGAATATTTACGAATCTCAACTAAGAAAACTTTTATTTTAATTTTAATTAATTCATTTTGTGATTCAAGTATAAATTTTTCATTTTTTGAGATATCGATATAAAATGAATTTATTTAAATAAGAAAATGAATTTATCATATTACATTAAAAAAGACATTTTCTTTAAAAAATAATAATTGCACATTTATCAATAATGTTTCGTATAAGAAAGGACCATAATCGAGGTTTTTTTCTTAATATGAAACGAGCTTTTTGTATAATAATAACTATTTGTTTATTATTTTTATCGAAATATTCTTTTTTCTCATAAAAAAAAAAAATAAAATATTTTAAGTTAATTTTATTTTAATTTATATACTTTTAATGGTTTAAACTAAAACTACCACGATAATATGGGAAAAATAAAACAAAAATATCGAAACTTCCGCTTCTCTAAATTACAATACGATCTTTTATATGTGTAAAAACACCAGGACTATACTTAAACTTGGACTCCTGAAAATAGCTCCTTTTTAAATAAGATATTACTAAAACTAAGTTAATTCATCATTTTAATGTAAATCAAAATTTCTTTCTAAATAAAAAAAAATCAGGTCCGTAATTCAAAATTGCTTAATAAAAAAGTTATTTATATTTAAAAAACTGAAAAAAAATGTACAATGACTAAGTAGCCCATTTTGTACTAAAGAATAAATTATAAAGACGAGTAAAATAACCATTTTATAGTTTCATATATATTAATAACTTTTTAGTTAGCAATCAAACCTAAAATGTACTTTGATAAAATACATAACAATATGCTCAAAGTGCTGTTCGCCAACTTCCATACAGTCATGCAGACTATCATTATAATCTATAATTGTACTTGAGGAACTTTTAATAGATGAAGTACTATGCCGGTAGAGTAATATTAATTTTACCTTTTAAGTGCATTTATAAAAAAATCTAGGGGACTTTTTTTATAAAGTATTTTTATAAGACTCTGAGGATTTAATAAACCATTCAGGGAGAAACTATAATCATCGGAAAGTACACATTAAATGAAAAGAAATTGCCATTAATCTCTCGTTTAATATTAATTTCTTAAGATTGTCAAGAACGATCATTAAAAGCGACGATCAACATCATCTTTATTTAGCTCTAACTGGGCACTAGTACAAGTCAGGCCCGTGGCACCAGCCAATTGTCTGGTACTTAGCGTCAAATATTTGACCCAATAGTGCTATCTGCATAAGTTTAAGCGTAGCATTCAGCTTAGCATTTAATACAAGGTCAATTTTTTACGAATAGAACCTGTTTTGCAAAATTTGGTCACTGGTTTGCGTAAAAATGTACTCAGAATATTAGTAGCATTCCATTGATGAAATAGCTGCGAGATCCGATTTCCATATTAATTGCAAAAAACCTATTTTTAATTGACAAATTTAACAATTTCCAAACATTTTAATCATCAAACAACTAACTGGCCTATCTAAATGTGAAATACAAATCTAAGAATTCTTCATTCCCTAAATTCTTCACTTACTAAAATCCTAAATTTTTGGATTTTCCGTCAAGCGTATTATTCGTATTTCAAATCTCCATATTTTCTAAAAGCGTAAATCGATTTTTAAGAACTACGCAGCAAGGTATTGGAAATTAAAAATACTTTTTATTAAAGGATTATTTAACTTCCAATCTCATTTAGAGAGTTAAAGATATTGTTATGTATTCTGCGTCAAAACTTATTCCCTTATAAACAAATTTGGATCTTACCGAAAAGTTATTTCGCACTCTGTAATGCCTCGCGATTAGAAATATAATATAAGATAAGAAACATAAAAATGAAATGAGAACTTTTTTAAATTTTACTTGTACTTTCAGTAGTAACTGTGGCAAATATGTATTCCGTTTCTATATTTTGCAGAAGCTTTATAATCAAAATCGAACTATATTTTAAAATTAGCCTTTTTAGCCTTGTTAATTTTGCTTATTATTTTTAATCTGGTATTCATTTCTTAAATCTTATTTCAAAGTTCTTTTTCATTACTTGTTTACTTGTCATTTTTACCAATTCCTCTTGGAGAGGGTTTTATTTTTTATTTTTGACAACCTCTGGTGAAAATGTTTTTTGTTAAAAACAAAACTGAAAGTTATTTAGTTATTTTAGTAATATGTATAATTTAGAAATATTTTCATATATCTAGCTAATTTAGATGTTTCAAGGATCTCGCACATTTTAAGTTTAATTTTTACATTTCTTCCTATAGATCTTCACATAGAACCTTTCTTAAATATTTATATTTAAGCATATAATATTTCCTTTGTCGTATTTAACATTACATTTCTCTTTTCTTACTCTAGCTCATTATTTTAAATTAATTTATTTTTTTTAACATTTGACATGCTTTTTTGAATATTTTATTGTTTTAAGGCTGTATTCTATTTATCAAATGTAAAGGTTAATTTAATTCATTCATATAATACTTACATACCATAAATAATTGCTAAATTAACAAGGTTAAAATAATTAACAAAACTGAATTATTTCACAATGAACAAATTTGTTATCACTATTGTTAATTAGAACCTAGTAAAACCATCATCACTCTTAAAAATATTTCTATTATGTGATCGAATACCAAATGATTGAATTAAATTAGATATCATTATATCCTCTGAAAGAGGTTATTAAAGCTCTCAGCTATATTTAGAGCTGCTTGTCTAATCCTATCTTTGCAGTTAGACTTCAGAAGTATGATACTGCTTTGCAGTCCCGTAAACAGTCAGAGGTCTCTTTGATATAATCACCAGAGAATATTTTGTAAGATTTCTATTGTGTATTCTTTCAAAAATGTTCGTATTAACTCAGAAGGTCTGCAGTAAGGTTAACGTTTTACAAATATATGTAAATAATACCTTATTTATCTAATCAATCCGTTTTTTCATTTCTCTGATGGCCTTCATGGTCTGGTACCCATATTATTGTTGGCTTGTTTGATACAGCTACAGTTTCTTTAAGTAATAGCATTCTTTTGTCATATTCAGTTTTTTTTAACCATTCTTATACCGTAAATAAGTCCAAATTGTAATTTTTGATAAAGTCAACTATAATTTGCACCTTACCAGATATAAAAAGCATTACAAATAAATTGTCATTCTTTCTGATATCGTATAAATCTACTTTTCGCTATGAAATCATATTTACATTATAAATCATTGGACAAGGATAGCATAGCACTAATCAGAGTGGGGAATAATAATCATAGGCGCAATGAGTTTATCTAATGGCGGCTAGCCGATGGGTGTCACCTTTTATTGGGCTTTTAATGTAATTACTCCATGTATTTGTCGTAGAGGTTTAATTGGTTGGAACGAATTTATATTTAGTCAGCAAATCATAGGATTATGCAAGGCGGATATAGTGTCGGTACACGTGACCACAGATTTATAGATGATTAGTCAAGTTGGCCTCACATAGTAATAGAATTTTTATTAAATTGTAATGGTAATTTTTAACTACTTGTGATAAAACGGCACGTAGCCACAATTAATAAAAATAAATTAGTGTATTTGAATATCTCAAGGTCTCGTTTTTCCTAATCCGGGGAAGTTAATTTATATTTCGATTTTGGAGGGGTTCATTCAATCAAATCCGAACCGGTGTTTTTAGAAATTTTAGGAACTTAAATTAAAGTAAACTGATGAACTTTTAAAAAGAGGATCTAGAATTCCATTACACTCGACCAGAATTTGCTGTGGTAACTTATATATTAAGGTGGGCACAATAACTTTTTTTAAATTAAGATGTCTTCTGGATAGTGAACCAGCACTTATTAGCACAGCAGTTATTAGCAGTCAAATTATTTTAATTTAAAAAAAGGATAGATAGTATTAAAAAATTAAACTAGCTAAAAACCTTAAGCAATCAAAAAATAGGCAAGGCTCAGAAAGGCTAGCCAAATTAAAAGACAGTACAATATAGTACGATAATGAACCCACCTCAAAGATAATAAATGTGGAAAAAAATTACTTACTAAACCGGATACATTGCAAACTTTATTAATATTGCATCGTCAGTTTTACTTAAGTCCTTAATAATTTTATTCCCACCACAAACTTTAATCAAGTCGTTCGAGTGACACGTTTAAACCTTCTAAATTATATAGTATAGCTTTTTACGGGTTTATAAATATTCTATTAGATTAAGAAAGTTAATATTTGCCTTAAAAGAGCTCGTATCCTGTGTGCTTTAGATTTACTTTCTTGTTTTATTATTTTTTATGATTTGATGAATGAGGCTTACGTCTGAATACTGCCGAAGTAATAATTAAAGTTAATATATAGTAATTAGCATAGTTGTTAAAAGATAAAAGAGGATAAGAAATAGTTTAATCTTTATTGGATGGTTTTTGTCTGTTAAATGTAACTTGAACCAGTTCATATAATTAATTAACAACACCCACCAGGTTACTGTAAAAAAGTGCATTTTATTAGTAATTGTACTAGAAAAATATAAAATTGTAATTTTAGCTACTGTTTAAAAATTATGATAAAGATCGTATAATGGTCCAAAATCTATTTAAATCTACATTTTTTTTTTTAATTAGAAGAGCTAAAAATGCCAGTGTTCTTTAATTAAAACAAAGAATAAAAAACTCTTCTAGTCTATTAAAACTCTTTTTTATTTTCTCCGTTTCCTTGGTTAAGTTGCTAAGATTAACAGTGGAAAACCAAGATCTATATTGAAATACTGTTTATTTAAAACTAGTGTTAAAGGGTAAATCTTTTACATTTTTGGTGTCTAGATGGTTATTAAAAAATTAGAAATTAAAAATTTCTCAAAGTCAGAAGTTGCTCTCAATCTCTTTTGGTAGCTGCAAGACCTTTTATTAGATGTATTTGATCTTATTTCAAGGATATTTTAACAGCGCTCAATGGAAATTCGGACGACCATGAGAAAATATCTTGATTAACTAGTGATAAGTAAGGAAAAAAAATTACAAGATGGGTTTTAGCCTATAATGGTATCGTGAAGAAGGATTCTATCAAAAAGATTGTCCACCATCTTTTTAAGTATCGATGGAACTAAAGTTATGTAACAATGTTATTATCTTAAAACTAATACGCAAGCACCTATAAATACTTTTTTATAGAAGATGTCCGCGAAAGGCTGGGAAGTCTCGAAACTGGATATACTATAGACCAAAATATGTGAATTGACCCAAGCCTATCTCAGTCCAAATTTAAATAGTTTGCGAAAGACAATATGTCAACACTTTTTATTTCTATTTTTTCTTATTGCTTGCAAAGCATTTCAGAATTTTCTTTCAGGGAGAGATTTTTTAGCATAAAAAAGAGTCCGTTATTTTGTAGGGCCAAATTTCTAGAGAGCGCCACTTATTAGCGCGTATTATTTCGGTTAATAAGCTATCACTTTTTTTGCACAAAAACTGACTGAAAATTCTTACTTTGTTATTATTCCGTAACAAAAAATGTAAGGATTGTCAAGATGGAATACTTTAAAAGCATGAAGATTGTACGCTGACAGATTCCTTAATAGACACCTGCCTATTTCTAAGACTTTCCAACGTATCGATCAACAGTTACGAGAAACCAGTAAGAAATGATTATAGCCTGATTTTGATAGCTTGGTTTTGAGTAGTAAAAATTATGTGTATTTTAGGTAGTTTTGCTCCAAATATGGGCTGACCCAATGAATCCTCCAGTTGGTGTTAGAAATGTAACTTGGGAATTTCAACTGCTCCATCGATACCACCTGGAAAAAGTACATGGTTAAAACGATTCTATAAAATTATATATCATAATCTATAGATGGACAAAGGTTGCCTCAATGCTTTGAAGAGTAAACAAATAAGAATTATTATCCCCACATATTACCAAGGGTACCGATTTAAAGCCTTGTATGTTTTTCAAATAATTACTTAAGACGGAAGGGCAGAGGGATTTTTTATTTAGGAATTATGTCAGGATATTTTTTCCAACTCTAAATCTATGATGATAATGTTACTTTATTGGCAAATCCATGGATTTGACGTGGACTGTCAATTTGTTCATACTGGACACTCTTTAAAGCGAATAAATCTTTTTTAGCATGCGTTTTATTAAACAGCTTAGCTTCTTAGCAACTTCTGCCCTGAGGGCGAAGCCGGAAGAAAGTCAAATGCGTCTAGAAAAAATCTTTTTTTCAGAGATTATTTGTTATTTAAATATATTTGACAAAATAAAATGCAGGAAAAATATTATAGGAATATAAATCAGCTTATTTTTAACCAGAGGCTTAAAGAACTTAACATTTGTTCTCCTCCTTTCTCAAATAAAATTTTTTAGAAAATTTCGTTTTTGACAACGGGAAAAGGTTACAGTTTAACCTTTTCTCATCGGTTAAGGTATGAATTAGAATTTATTGTAAGCTTTGTTTACTTATATGTCAGGTTTTTTATGTATGTTATGGTAAGTTTTTGTTGAATTCTCCTTTTTTCGGGTTACATAATTTTAATTATTGTTTAGGTCTGATGATGCTCTAGTCGAGCGAAACATGTAACCTTCGTAATTTTATTAAATGTATTTGTGATGCTGTAGATTTCGTGTTTTTTACCTTTTATAAAAGTGTATGACCAGCATCTTTGGGATAATGGATGAATTTTTCAAGTTATGAATTAGAAACTTAATTGCACAAAAATAGTTCACTTTTTTTACATACCAGACACTACACAAACATACATTACTAAACGCGATTTTTTACGACTACTGGGATGTTTCGAATCAATAACTGAGCTGTCAACAGACTTCCAACAGTGATACGGCTCCTTATATACTCAGCTGACCATGATTCCGGAAGATTCGCTTACCTTAGAGACGCCGTGCGGTGTGCCACTTGTGTTATTTCGGAATGACGTAGCTGGTTTCAGCTCTATCAATCAGCTGGTTTGTCGGCGTTTCCAATATCGTTACACTAGCCCCTCCCTAAACTCATTTCATCCGGAAATGATCCCCAAGATGGTGGCTGTTGATATAGACAGAATGTTCCCCCTCTTGCAACTGGACCTCTTGTAGAAATACCAATTAACGGTTTTCTCGAAAGAACGTTGCACTGTACCTGTAGATCTGAAGACCAGACTATCAGGCTACTAGACAGTTCAGACTATTGCATGAGGACTAGCATGCGAGTTTGGGAAATGCTAGGCTTCGCAAAACATCGGCAAGCAACTTCTTTTTTAGAAAACACAAAGCATTTCAAACGAGCTCATAGGTTGGCTTCTGGTATGACGCCTCTTTGGTAATCAAGTAAAAGATCTTTCTACCAGTCTCTTCATCGGTTATCTTGCAGGTTTCCCCCTGGCAACATCGGTACCTAGCTGGCAGCCAAATTTCAGGCCGTATGGGAAACGAAGTTCTCTTCCCATCACTGTTCGAGCTAGAGACTCGCCTGTGCTTTCATAGATGTCCTATCGAAAAACCACCTCGAAAAAATGAATAAGCTTATCCCAATCCTTTTGGTGACTAGAGACTACTTTAGTCAAATACCGAGTAATGGTTCTATTCATTCCATCAACCAAGCCATCTGACTGAGGATGTAATACAGTAGTTCTTGTTTTTTTGATTTCAAGCGTCATACAATGTCTGGAAAAGCTGGTTTCAAAATTTCGTCTTTAGTCTAAATTTAACTCCAAAAGTACACCAAATAGGCAGATCTTTTCTTTTATTAAGGCATTGATAATAGTAGAGGCATCCTGAGGGTATGCCTTAACCCATTTGCTGGCAAAGTTTACTACTACTATGATGTATTTATTTCGTGATTTGGGAAACGGACGAGTAACATCAACAGCAATTCCTTCAAACGAGCTTTCTACGTTGTACTTACGCATTAAAGTCTTTTCCGTTTTTACAGCCTATTACTTGCCGCACATATATTGTATTTCCTGCACCAATCCCTTACGTCTGCCTTTCTACTAAGCAAGTAAAATCTGTCCTTTTCTCCTTTTCTCACAGTCTTTGTTACTCCAAGATGTCCTCCAAAGACACCAGCATGGATGTAGTAATTCGAAATCTCACATTTGGGAACAACTATTTTCGTCTTAGCCATCATACTGAACCATTCATTCCGTTGACATTGTGAGAATCATTAGCAACTTTTTTCCCAAGTTGGATTTCTACTTTTCTTTATCTAGGTCAGAACTACCTGGATATCGGGATCCTTTTCTGGGTCTTTTATAAGATCCCCATTTTACCAAGTATCAGGTTGTGATGCTAGTCCTTAACAACTTAGCATATTTCTTCTCTGCCCGCTGACAATGCTTGAAATCCTCCGAACAGGATCTTTTTGCTACTGCTTGTTGAAGACAGGTCGTCGATAATCTCTTCGCATCGACCTTCTTTAGTTTGACGGAAGTTGAACTAGCGCCTTCTGAAAGATGTCTTTTTACGTAGCCTGCTTCGTCACGTTTATAACACTCCAAATTCCGGTTGGGGCGGCAACATCTTTCAGTGTGCTCCCTTATCATTCCCTTGGCCGATTTCTTAGAGTCGTTCTCTTTTGGGATCACTTGCCGTATACGAACCTGGCTTTTATTTATGTTCTTGGCAGCTTCGACTTAAGAGGCCCGCGTTAGCTTAGATTAATGTGCTAGTAGTAAACACTGCCTCATTTCACTATCGCAAAGTTCGTCCAGAACTGCTAAATATTTCATGACTATTACCGCGAAATCTGGATATGCCAGTTGAACCAAACATGCAATGTCAGCTTTAAACTCTTACAGTCTCTTTGCAGGACTCTTCTGATTTGTGGCACCGATTTTTCAACTGCGTGTGGTGGGCATGTTCTAGGTGTGCCTGGTGATGCATCTTCAAGTACCTTACTAGGTCATCGTACACATTTTATTCTTTAGGGGACATTCTTTGCAGGATGACAGCTATCCTCTCAAGGCCCATTTAAGGGCAGTCGCTTTCTTTCTGGATGACCAACTGTTTGCTTTTGCAGCCGCCTCAAACTAACGCTGAGAAATATTTCAAAATATAATACCATTAAATAGAGGCGGTTTGAGACGCATCAGCCCAACAGATTTCGTATTGCCAGAAATTTTCTTCTTATTATCCAGTGCTGAAGGTCTACAGCGCAGTTCATCGATAGTGTTGACGTCCAAAATTGTAATTTTGTTTTAAACTTTCTAGTTCTGTCCTCCATTAAAAAAAGAATCTGCTTTTCTAGTTTTCTACATTTTTCCAGAATTTTTTTTTTCAATCAATTATTTGACCGATATCGCTTTCACCAGCAAACACAAAGTTGTCCGATTCGGCAAGTCCGTTTTATTTCCCGTCGTAGCACAGTCTCTTTCCTCCATCTCCCTTTTCAACACATAAAATTTTTAAATCCATCAGCTTTGGTATTTTCACACACTTTAGTCTGATTTATTTCAACTCACTATTATTTATTTTTAACCAATATCCAGTTGACTGACATTCAATTTACACCCCACACCTGACACCAATGTAGAGTTTTTCCTATTTGTTAAGGTATACATTAAAGACAGGATCTACTTCACACCTCTACATGATCACTTATGACTACTAGGTATATTTATTTTCACCGTATTAATTTAGTACTATTTATATCCGATTTAAATCTCACGCCGATATTTTGAATCAAACTTCGACTGAAATGTCAATTGACTCATGTCGTGCGGTGTGCCACTCGTTTCATTCCGGAATGACGAAGAATCAGCTGGTTTTTTGGCCTTTCCAATATCATTACAATAATATAAATTAACTGAAAAAATAAACGATTTCTTACATTACATATAAAATGCGAAATATTTTAATGATGTTTTACGATTAATAGATTTTTGACTAGTAAAAAAAATTCAAAAAAGCACTCCTAGAATACGAAAAGATAATCATGTCAATAGTGATTTTGAATGTTTACGTCTTATAACCATTTACTTAGAATGAAATGAATATCAAAAAATTTTAATTGAAACGTTAAATACTAATAGAAAATCGTTTAAATATCGTGAACTTTTAAAACAATTATTGAAACAAAGTTGTAACTTTTAATGAATATTAGAATATCAGATTCGAAGCGAATAGTTTAGTTCACGTCTTCACGAGCAAGCACGTGGCCAGACGAAACGTGTCATACGGTCATGTAAATGCGATACCACGGGAATAATACAGTCCAAATTTATGACGTTATTTAAAATAATTTATGGCATTTTATCGGTTTACACGGCCGTTTAATAATCTGCTTATAACGATTATCCGATGAATGAATTTCGCATTATTTCATCTCGATCGACAGGACCATGTTATTACTTGGAATCTCGACGGGATCTGACGGTCTTTTATTTATAGCTTATGCGGCTATTGTTCTTAGCCTTTTGACAATATATAGCTAAATTACGTAATTAAGCGATCAACCATTGTTTATTATATTACCCAAATGCTTTATTGATAATGTTTTTCTTAAATGCTAGATTTAACCAATTAAAATAGATTATTTCACCGATAAATTGGCAAACTTTTAACTGTATCTTTAGATGGCTTTCTAGATATTGACACATTAAGGATGTTTCTTAGGTATTGAATTTCTTGTTGAAGCTGGAAATTTTCATACGTTAAGGTATTATTCTTCTTTATTTCCTGCAGAAGTAAAGCCTTTTCACTTTTTGTGGTTGTCTTAAGCAGAGATTCCACAAAAGAATTTTTTTCCATGCATTGCCTGTGAAGCATAGCTACAAGCTTTTCATGCACTAAAGATAGTGTATGCTTTTCCGCCTTTAATCTGACAATCTTCTGATGTTTTCTTCTTTTGAAATCAGTTATTTTTCTTTTAAGAAAGTTCAAGGTGTCTTGGGCGGCTCCTAGTTCATAGCTTAAGCGTTGTATTTGTTCTTGAAGTTTCCGATTCTCACTCAAGTATTTCTTCACTTCATTGTTTCTTAGCTCTAGAACTTGTAGTAAACCTCGATGACTGGTAAGTAATTCTTCATATTTATATTGAAGATGAACTAAGCTTACAGTGGATATACTATTGCCTAAAAAAATTATATTTTTTTATTACAATCTATCATATTCGAATATTTAATAAATACTCACATAAACCTGAATTTTTATCATCACTTCCTATTCTTACAGCACTCAATACCTCTTTATTTTCCTTTAAAGCTTCCTCTAATTGACCTTCCAGTGAACTACAATGTAGTGTCTTCATCCCCAATGTCAATAAAAGGAAACGGTCGTACCTCTGCGAATCCAAATAACTTAATTCCAGTTCGTTGATAATTGAAAAAGTTTTTTTAATTTGAAAAAGCAATTTTCCGTTTCGTTTCTTACTAATAATTTTACCATCAAATGCAGGCATATCACTGGAGATATATAATTTTAAAAATTATTTTGTTCATTTAGTTATAAAATGGGCGCTGATGCTGTATTTTATTTCCGATTAGAATTCCGAAGATGCATTAAGGTTTTAATGATATTAAAAAAATTATGACATTAAAATATTTGGCAATGTCATTGTCTAAGTCACAAGTTCAAGCTAAGTCACAGAAAGAGGACTAAAGGGTTTTTCTTACTCTTCCTTTAATTAGAGTCTTACCCAAACTGCATGTAGAATCGTAATTCTTTATTTAATTTTATTTCTCTGTTGAATTTAAGTCTTTATCTTTAAATTTATGCTTTAAACTGTATATGTTGCATATTTTACTCATGCATATAAGTGTTTTGATACCCAAAAAGAGAATTTGCCGAACGTGAATACTAAGATTCTTCGTCATGCTTTAAAGGGCTCTTTAATTTGACTTATCCAATGTAACTTCGATTCCTATAGATTTTCAATATATAGTCCTAAAACCAATGAAAAAATATTCCAAATAAAGCATTACAAGCATTAGATCTGTAACGAATAACAAAACACGAATCAGTAAATTTTATTCTTTTGATGTGAATCTTCTTCCTATTATTCATATCTTCTAGATTTCACTCATTAATTAGTTATTTTTAGAACTGAAATGATCACGTACTTACATTATTTAATAATCACTGACTCAATATTCTCACTACTGGATTCAAAGTTCAATACTAAACCCTTATTATACGTTTGACTTTTTAACATCAATGAATTTATCTTCAAACATAAAGAAATTTTAAAATACCTAAGACGAATTCTTGCAAAATATGAAACTTCGTATTTTGCAAGAATATTGTTAAGATTTTCTTTAAGATATATAGTTTGAAGGTTGAGTTAAAGTTACTGGGCAATTAGTAATGCATAGTTAATTTTTTTTTAACTTTTGCATTTTTAAGACGGTAATCCAAAATAATTTTTAAGATGTAGCAGGGCTTACTAGTCTTTTCTTGTTTTCTATCTGAATGTCAATATTCACTTTTTAGATTTAACGTCACAATTTTTACAAATCCTACTAGAAAAGATAGGAAGGATGTAGAAATTTTTAGTTTGTTGTTTTTTGCAAAAGTGTTCTTTTTAAAGTATGCTCCAATATATGCATGAGATTCGAGCTTTAAATCAATCTACCCTTTAGGGCAGATATTAGAACTTATTATAAGTACACTTTAATCTTTTTCATTATACGTCTAAATCTTTAATTTCTCATAATTCTTTTATGAAATATCATTGACTTTTTTACAAAAAAAAATTTTTGCTTTCTTATAAACTCTTTCTTTGTGGTAACTTCCCTTGACATCATCCTTTTTTTTCTTGCATTTTTTGTATATAATTTTTATTTTGCTTTTTATTTTTCCTTGTAAGTAGTAGCTGCCGAACCTATATTACCAATATTTTTTTTTTAGTTATTTAACTTTTTTTCATTGTCGTTCCTTGCCTTGTTCTTACGGAAAGGTTGCCTAAGTTTCTAAGGGTACAAAAAATAAACTGAAACAAAAATTTTTATGAATTTAAAAAAATATATAATATACAAAATAGAAACAATACAGTAAATCTAAATTTAACTTATTATAATTTGTTGCGTTCGCTATTAGTCTACTTTTTACTAGCCTTTGATTTCTACTTTTATTTGCTGCCCTAGAAAAATTCTAAGTTTAAAATTAACTAATTAACCAACTGATTATTTCTTTAAGTAATTAATTTTTCTGTTTACATTTTAGGTTTATACACCAATGAACTTACAGAAGCCCATGAAGCAATACCAATAAAAGTGGACCACAATGGAAACCATCTCTCAGACAGCCTCATTCACCACTACATAACAAAAAACGATACTCTCAGAATAAACGTAACAATATATGCACAAGATCATCATCTGGTTTTAACACCAAGTAAAGATTTTTTGGCACCACAAGTTATTATAGAACGAAGACTAAAGGATCGACATGTTAGAACAAGACCGAAACATATCAGTGCTAATTGTCATTATCAAGGATACGTACATGGAGATGGAAATAGTAGAGTAGCTTTATCAACTTGCAATGGATTGGTAAGAATAAATTAAATATTTTTTTTATTACTACCCATCTACTAAATATTAAAAACGATAAATATATTGAAATATTTTTTAAAGAAATTTTTTATTGTACTAATATTTAAATTAACAATTTACGACAGTTTTTTTTTATTGACGAAATCCCGAATAATATTAAAACAACTTTTTAATTTAAACAAAGCCCTTTTTAATCATGTCACGGTATGTATTGTGTAGAGTAATGGCGCTGGAATATTCACTCACTGGCTTTTTAAAAAGTATCATGAAAATGCGCTATTGTGAGATTTTTGAAATTGCCGAAATGTAACAAGAAAATAAAAAAATTCAACATACTAATTTTTTTAATTGGCTTGTTGATTGGCAAAATCATTTCCTAGTTAGTTAGAAGCAAAAAATTTAAGGGTAAAAGAGTTTTTAGATCTAGTCTATTTTTTATGTTCTCTAATTGCTTATGGATTAACCAATTTAAACGTAAACAGAAATAAAAAGGTTTATTGTCTATGCAGTTAGGTAAAGATAAGGATTCTACAAGGGAAGAGTTTTATATTCCACGCGTTTTTTAAAATAAAATCGAACCCAAGACTATAAATTTAGTGTAGCTTCAATTTTTTTTGTTTATATTTATATTTAATAATTTTTCGTTCTAGATACCTAAATTTGCATTTTTAGACATAACTGTCAAATAGGCCACAGTATAAAAGAAAAAACGAAGTTGTGAGTTCTATTAGAATCTTTGATGTGCCGCGAATACTCCATGTGCCGGTGTTGCTTGTATTGTCACATGGCATGCATGTTTAAATTGCAATTTTTTTTTGTAGAAAGAGTCATAAAGTAATATTCTAAGCGGTATTTAATCATTCCATTAAATAAATAAATGATTTTTTTTAAAATATATACGATTAATTCGTAAAATTTTACTACATACGCCCACATACTAATTTGTTAGACGCCTGACCTTAACCATTAGTCGCCCAAGCGTAAAGATTTGCACAGGTCCGGAATTTTAAATTTAATTAATAATAATTTGTCAATTTAATTATTAATAATAAATTTACAATAATTTTTCTAAAATAATTACAACTCAGAGGTAAAATATCCTTATTTCTTCCAGTGCATTACGAAAGAATTAGTCTTGCCTCTCTGGGACAGAACAAGTGTGGCAGTAATTGTAATAAAAATAATTAAACTGGTTTTATAGTATCTCTGTAATGCAAATCATGGACAAAAAAAACTGTAAAAAACAAAATTTTAAACTTGTTTTCTTAATAAAAATAGTGTTTTTCTTACCATAGCAAAAAAAAATTTTTTTCTTAGAGAATGGAAGAAGAGGTGGACTCTATTGTGTCGCTGAAGAACAACAGGGCAGTAAGCTGTAAAAAATAAAATTTTAAACTAGTTTAATTAATAAAAATAGGGTTTTCTTACCATATGGAACAATAACTAGTTTAGCCACAGATCTTCACTTTCTGCATCAGATTCATCATTATCCAAATTTATAATGAAATGATCCCCTTCATTCAAAATAATCTGATGTAGATTACGATATTCCTCTTCATATCTTATAAGTTTTTCTCAGACTTTCTCCACCCTTCCTCTCCTAAATTTATTACTTCCTACTTAATCAAATTTATTACTTTTTTATCAAATTTTGGACTCTTATTTTTCCTGCGAATTCTCCTTTTTAGTTACGTAGGAAGTCTGAGGACAGTATGGTCATACTTTTTAGCTATGGTATCTACTGCATACTGCTTTTTCTATGATTGTATGATGCATTATCCATAACAAACGCACTGTTTTCCTTTAAATTTGGAATTGAAAATGTTTGGAAATGTTTTTTCAAACTAGGCTCCAAATATATCTGCATCCATGTTTTTATGATAGTCCACATTGCACTCTTCAATTTTTTTGCTACACAATTTCTTACACATAACTTTCTTTTGAACCAGAATAAATAATGATCATTCGAAATCCCCTGTTTGGTGAAACATCTTTTAGGACACATTTGTTAGAACTATCAGTCAAATCCTTTTTTGCAGTGTCGTGTGTATCATACTATGTTTCGTCTAAATAATATATGGACCTTTCTTTCTCCCAAAATTTTTTAATTTTCTTGAAATATTTTATACGCCACCTGATAATTCATGTACATATACTAATTCCGAAAATGTTTTTTTTTCTCAAAATCTACATCAAAATGCATGCATATATTTCGTAATACTCGTATAAAAATATATTTTTAATCAAGATTATTTACTAATCTATACAGGGTGTCCGGAAAGTCAACGATAATACTGAAGGGGCTGATGGAGCAACTCATAAGCACCCAGAAAAATATAAAATGACCTTAGTAAAATATCGATGGTTTTCGAGATATTAGCACTTTAATGGAAGTCACCAAAATCCTACTTTAATCAGATCAGATTTTCGATTGTCACGCCTTAAAAATAGATATTTTTTAGAATCTCTTTTTAGCTATGCAATACTGAATAGCCATTTTACTGATCAAAGACAAACATTAAACTAAACGGCCAGAAAATTCAATAAGAGATCTTTTCTTAAATATAGTATTACCTATTTTTATTTTTTAAACTTTGAATTTGACCGCTCATACTGGACCGAAAAATTATACGGCAACCCAGATAATACCTTAGAAAGTTTGCTCATTTAATTTAATTTTAAAATTACCCAATATGTTTTAAAAAAAGCTCTACTGTTATTGTGATAGAGTGAAAGATAAACCTAATCTACCTTATGAAAAAATAAAACAAATCTATAATTATGTTGTGTTCAAAAAATATTTTTTATTTAACTTAAAAAAAATTTTAAAATCAAATAATGAGTTCGAACTGTCTACCACCAACGCGAATGCAGGCATGGCATCTTTTAATAAATGACCTATTGATCCATCTTGCATTCCTGGCAGCGTTAAGATCTTGGGCTGCATCATTTATTCGCTGCCATAATTCAGCAATATTATTTAGTGGTCTTGCATAAACCTTTTCTTTTATGCAACCTTAGTAAAAAAATCGAGGGGGTTTAGGTCTGGAGACCTGGGAGGCCATAAAATTGGACCAAGTCGTCCGATCCATCTGTTGGGGTATGTTTGGTTTAAATACCGACGAACTTCATGGGCATAATGTGCCGGGCAACCATCATTTTGGAACCACATTATTCGGCGACTGGCCAAAAGAACATCTTCTAAAATAATTGGTAGATTGTTTGGACAAAAATCTAAATAAGCTTGCCAGTTCAAATTTTCGGGTAATTCGAATGGGCCAATTACACGTCCGTTCAAGATACCGGTTCACAAGTTTATTTTAAATCGGTACTGTGACCTTTCTTCTCGAATAGAGTGGGGATTTTCCAACGCATAAGTGTGCAAATTGTGCATGTTCATAAAGTCATCATTTTTGAATGTACTCTCATCGGACTACAGTATATTATTTAAAAAATTCGGATCCTCTTGATTTTTTTGCAACATTCTGCGGCAAAATTGTAGGCGTGGTTCGTAGTCTCGAGGCAGTAGGCTTTGCACTCGTTGAACATAATAAGGGTGATATTGAAATCGCCTAGTGATGTCGTTTACTACCGATTTCGGTATCCCTGTTCTTCTTTCGATTGCTCGTGCCGAAGTAGTCGGATCATTTTCAATTTCTTCTAAAACTTGATCAACATAATCAATACGAGGTCTTCCCTCTCGAACAGGAGCATGAGGCATTCTGCCTTCGGAATATGAGCGGTAAACATTAATAAATACACGATAGTTAGGATATCGGGCCAAATTCGGATATCTTTCTTGATAAAGATTAGATGCTGCTAGAGCATTTTCTCTACATTCACCATAAATGAGATGCATGTTTGCATATTCTTGGGCGGTATACGGCAAGGGCATAATAAATGATTAACCAATAAAACAAACAGCTCAAAGAACGAAGTCCATAGGAAAGTGAACTCAAAAACAAATCTAAAGCAAAAGGTAACATAAACGTTAGGATACAAGCAAAGAAGTAGTTAGTTCACGGAATACTGTAAACAAACTAAATTCCAAAAATGTTTGTTGTTTATTGCTATGGTGATAAGAATTACCTTCGCTTTTGATTTTTTTAATTTTTAAGGTAAATAAAAACATTTTAAACATAACTTAAAAAATTGTTTAATTTTTTTACAATGATATCATAAGGTAAATTAGGGTTATTTTTTACTATAACACAATAATAGTAAACTGTTAAAAAAACATTTAGGTAATTTTAAAAAGTAGATTAAATGAGCAAAGTTTTTAAGGTATTAGCCAGGTTGCCGTACAATTTTTTTGGTCCAGTATGAGCGGTCAAATTCAAAGTTAAAAAAATAAAAATAAGTAATACTTTATTTTAGAATAGATTTCTTATTAAATTTTTTGGCCGTTTAGTTTAATGTTTGTCTTTGATCAGTAAAATGGCTATTCAGTGTTGCATAGCTAAAAGGAGATTCTAAGAAATATCTATTTTTAAGGCGTGACAATCAAAAATCTGATCCAAGAGTAGGATTTTGGTGACTTCCACTAAAGTGCCAATATCTCGAAAACCATCGATTTTTTCCTAAGGTCATTTTATGTTTTTCTGGTTGCTTATGAGTTGCTCCATCAGCCCCTTCAGTATTATCGTTGACTTTTCGGACACCCTGTATAAGTATGTTTTTATTTATATAACTCTCTTGTTCATCTGGAAAATAAAAAGGGATAAAATAACGACTTATGAGCACGACTGATATATACGGGATTGGCAACTAGATTCATCTTATGCGACGTATATATAAATGCATTTCTTTAGATCAAAATGGATTTATAGCTAATAAAGCACCAGAAAAAAATCATTTGTTTAAATCTTATACATTTATTGTCTTTCATGACTCCAGTCACACACGAGGCGGATATTTTGTACTTCAAACTCCTATCGGTTTGTATTAAAACCGAAAAAAAAATTTGCTAGTTGCATTTACTAACCTGTAGCATCTCAAAAGAAAATAGTTCAAACCTTACATTTTAAATAAATAACCAGATTTAGTGAATTTCTGTTTATGCATATGAAATGGCTAATCAAAACCAAAATACAAACAGTTTTGATACACGTAATTTATTTGAAAGTAATGCAAAAAGAAGCAGAATGTATAATTATTAGTTTTTTATGATGTAATTTCAGATTTTATGTTCTAAATTCCTCTCTAGTCGCTAAGTGCACATCCACTTTCCTTTAACAATTTAAGAAGGTATTCAATTTTTATTGTGATAAAGCCATGTAATTTCATGAACTCTTTACGGCAAGCAGTTTCGCCGTAACAGCTACTTTTATTAGTGGAGTATTTAATCTTGTAAATACTGTACAATATTTTAGCGATGCTTCATCATTATCGTCAACATTCATTAAACCATATAGATATAATATTTATTTACTTCCTGTTTTAAGATGAATACAAAAATCTTTTGTATTCATCTTAATGCATGAATTTTGCAACCATTAGATGATTTGTTCTTCTTTAAAAACGTACAAAATCAGTATGATTTTTCTCATATATAGGTACTCAAAAGTTCTCTGACCTATATATTTAATTGTATAGAGCGCCCCATTTTTTTTCAAACTCAACTCTTTTTCGTATACACATCAATACCTCTACGTTGACCATGAGCAATGATTCAAAGGATAATGGTATTTGGCATAAAGAATACAGCTACTGAAATGCAAAGAAAGAACTGCTTATAAAATACCCGGGGGTAATAAGGCCCACCTAAAAAACTTTAATTAATATCTACGAGAGAAATTTACTTTTTCAAAACTTTTATAAGTATAAAAAATAGAAAAGAGTATAAACAACATAATGATAATATTTGAACACAAAATAATCATACTTATAAGTCGGGGCGCGAAGATTAAAAAAATTGTCTTCTGGGCCTTAAAGCCTGCAAGTAGTGAAGAGTCAAGCGACAACCCTTCTCGTCCATATTATAAATTTTTGGTTCTTTATTTTTTAACTGAGTGCACTCTAACAAATCTCCTAGTTTTTTGAAATGATCTTCTACGATAAAACGATTTAATTTTTGGGCTCTTACTAGAGTCATGAATTGAGATCGACGTTTTGATATTCTTGGATGATTTTTTAGAAAAGTCCTTATTCACTCCCTACCAGAGAGACGTTTTTCCTGATTGAAGCAATGCTTAATTTTCTTTTTCTCAACACACCTGAACACAGACCTTCTTAATGCTTTTGGAATAAGCGGAAAACCTTTATCGGCTAGCCGAATTATTTTATTCTCAAGATCAGTCTCTTCATTATCGATTAAAATTGTTTTTTTTTCTAGTTTTCTCTTCACGCTTTGTGATTTAGTGTGGTTTCTAAGTGTTCTTCTGGGTATTCCGCATTTTTGTTCCACCCAGCGCTAAGATTTTCCCTCGGTAATATAATTTAATGCCTCTCTCATCATCTCTTCATCCCACTTTGCCCCTATCCCTCTGCCTTTTTTACCCATCTTCTGTAAAAGAATAAATAAATCTAATGAATACGTGTATTCATGGCGGCAGAAAATAAAGCCCAAGCCTTTTTTCAATGCTTTGCAGAAAATAAGGCCCGGGCCTTATAACCTGTAGCACAATAAAACTTATTTTGAGGTTATGAAACAACAAACAAACCCAACATAAAATGAAACGCTGCATAAAATGAAACTATCAGATACATAGATTATCATGCATATATAATGAAAAATCTACGTATTATTAAAACAATTTAATTTACTAACTTACCGGTAGAAATTCTTATAAAATATAGCACAGCGAAACGTGACACCATAGAACAAGCCAGGAGGCTCATAACCATAGAATAGAATTACACAAGGCACACGTTTTTACTCTCGTAACAATTCACAAAAACTCTAGAATAGCCTGTTTCTAAATCCTCAAAGAAATTTTTTGAAAAAATATGTGCCTTATTTTCTTTTTGTGTTAAGGGAACTACCATACAGTTTTTCTTAAACCTAGTATTTTGCTAATGTAGTATTAGCTGTAAATCTATTTTTCACTTATTTATAAGCATTAGGATTTAATAAATATATAATTCTTTGCAGAATATATCAGTTAAAAAATAGCTTTGGTCGTAAATAATTTTTAACCCATTTTTGCCAATTACTTCCAAACTGCTTAAGTACCATAGCTGATATGGGATATTATGTGGACTATTTGCTTATCCCTACATAAATGCTTATCTACTACTCTATCGAGATATTTAATATTCTTGTTTCTAAAACATTTTTAAAAACCTTTAGAAAACTCAAAAGATCTTATCTTGGAGCTTTATTTATTACTATATATATAAATAATATTTCTCAATTGTTTCATTATTGCAAATTTACTTCTTTGCAGATTATCTAAAAATTCTTAGATCGGTTGGATCCATAAATAATAAAAGAAGATTTCACACACCTTGATAAGCTTTAAGGCGTAGACTTCTAACAAATTTATAAGAATGCTATTGTCTATAAATCTCTTACATAAAAAATAAAAACAAAATTATTTACAATTACTTAATCATATTCTCAATTCTAAGAAGAGTTCAGAAAGTGAAAGACCTCAGTATAATATTTAACTATAAACGACTGTTTTATAGACATGCTAATTACTATTGGTTCTAAAATATTTACCAATGCTGGAATTTACTTATAGATAATAAAGCTAGTCCTGTTTACTCCCCTTATAAAGATAGAATTGAAAGAGTGTAAATTGAATTTCACAAAAGTTTATCCTATAAGAAAAGTTTAAAAATAGCTACTTACCATATAAAAGATGAGAAAAATACTAAAACTAAAAAAGATAAAAATTCGTTTTAAATTATTAACTTTTGAAAACAGGAGGAAACTAGTGGAAAATATATATTTACATAAATATTAAATAAAAGGGTTTATTCCCTTGAGTTGGTACAACATATTATTCAACGTTTCATCTACGCAATTTAGGCATTCTTATCTTTTTTATATACCAATTCAGCATGCCAATAAATCACTATTTTCATCAATTTATAGAATGCTAAAGTCTTCTAACACTTTCTAACACTTCTTCTAACACTTAGATTACCGAACACAATATAGATTTTTTTTATTTTCAAAATGCCTAAATTAGTTAACTGTTGGTGACCTTTAGTAAAAAAATGTTTATTTCTATTTTTTCTTACTACATATATAATATAGCAAGTTGATATTTAAATAATGTATACTGTAATGGATTTATCTATTTATATATATTTATATATATTTTTGTGTCTCAAATAAATAACGTACAAGATCCTGTCCTCTAAGTTGATAAACATGATAAAATAGGGACTCTATAAGTATTCAAGGTAAACTCTCAGATACAGGAACCCTCAAGGCATGCTTTCCAATACGAAAATATTTCCACCATTTCTAATAAACGCTTTCCCCGTCCGACAATGGCACTCCCTTAAGAGGGTCATTTCTTTGTACCTGTCCCTTTCTTATTCCCGCTCTTTATCGTATCTCATTTCAATACGAGGTAGCAGTCATTAATATTCAAAACGAAGAGCACTTATATCTGACGTTATTGGCGGCAGAGGCATTTATTTACGCAACTTCATAAATCATGAAACACGAATAGATTAAATGAAAAGTGCACGACTACCAATGTCTCCCATATAAGAAAAAAAATAACAATGCAATTTTCTTTTAGCTTACAGACTATAGTTTTCCCTATAGCGGCTTTTCATATTACAGAATATTAAAGGCTCCAATTATTCTAATTGCCACCTAACAAGCAGCATAAATTGTTTCTTTATTATCGAGGAGATTGCCGCTCACGATTAAGGATGATTTGAGTCGTGTATTTAACCGTTTACAGGTTCATTTCATACTCTGCCTTCAAGCCAATTCTTATTAGCTCGTCTTTCAACCTGCAGATAATTTCAGATCGAATCAATGAGAAATTTACGGTTTTACTTGCTCGGGGGCTGATTATAGGGAAATCTCCATTAAAAATGATTAATTATAATATTTGAGAAAAACTTAAGCAAAATGTGTTTTTAATTATGTAAAAAAAATAGAAACGTATAGGAAAGCGGTTTCTCGAGACACAGCAACTTTTTTATTTATGACTTTATGGGTTAATTCTACGTCAATTCTACTCTTAACCGACTAGTTGGGGTGGTCAATTCTCTCTTCTTTTAGCTCTTGATAAAGCTTTTCCACTCCGAATATTACCTTATTGAATATCAATTAATTAAACTGATCATTTCCTTTTCATTTGGATTTCGTTTTTGTTAGTAAAAATATTCTTTATTTACTGAACAGCTTAGATTTTCTTGGTAATAATTTTAATGTTCACATATTTTTTTTACTTCGATGTAATTTGTCACTATTTACGACTATCTACAAAAAAACTCATTAAATTCTAAAAATTATAAAACAAATAGATAATGTTGCGGATCTACCAACACTAATCTCAAAAGTGATCAATATTTTCAAAGCTTACGAATTAAAAAACGACTTACAATCTTAATCTTAAAATCACAAGAAAAAAATTAATTTAAGGATCACGTATAGATTACAAATAATATTCACCGAAACCACAGAAATATCAAAGATTAAATCACGCATAGAGATTTTTCAGAACAAAAATTCTAAAATGTTTGTTCAACTTTACTATACGATTTGGAAGGTTTGATGATGAATGTTAAATGTTTAATATGGATCGACTTTTAAAAGGGTGGGATGTTAATTAAGATTATCCGGGACTAATAAAAGCAGAAGCCGAATTTAGGTGAAGTATATCTGCGGATATAAGCGGATCAATATACTGAATAAGAAAGAGCTTGACGAATTTGTACATATCATAGGGGAGCCAAAATATTCGCTACTATATGATATAAAGCAAGGGAAAATAAAAGTTGAGGAGTTAGCAGCTGAATTTTTTAGCTAAAAAATTTATCAAATTGATTAAATTTTACATCAAGTCAGTTATATAGAGTAACTGCGGATGAGATCAAAATTACCATGATAATATCTTCTATTTGAAAACTAAAAATATCTTTACTATAATAAACCATTTAGACAAAGACAAATCTTTGAGTTATGTATAGTGTTCAGTATCCAGTCTCTCAGAACAAGAGTCAGTGACAAAGACTTATTTTTAGATAGGGAAAGGAGTATCTTAGGCTGCAATGTTCCTTCGAAAATAAATAATGATTTGAGGTCATCAAAGTAAAAAATCTAATAGATCTGATAATCGCAAGATACAAGTATGTATTTCTTTGCTACTATAAGTAATTAATAGATTATTAAAGTTTATTTACACGCCTTATGTAACAAAAAATATGAGCTCACGCAAGCAAAAAGCAACACGTCTATTAAGGTTTAAAATAGTCAAATATGGTTTTTATTTACGGCTTTTGTAATGGGAATGCTATAGCTGATGTTCAGGAATACCATCGACGATTTTCACACTGGAAAAATCCGGGCAAAAATCTATTTATTACAGTTTTTAACAAACTTTGCGAGACCGTATCTCTACCCAGTATTAACATAACATCTGAACGAGCCACTAGACAAGTTTTAGAACAAGTAGAACATATCTTGCATAAAGTAGAACAACCAGCTAACTAAGAATTACTGCTTAATTGGTCATTGCACAAAAAAGAATATTTAACACGCTTCATGAGCAAAGCCTATATAATTACCCTGTACAGCTAGTACAGTACTTACAATCGGAAGCTTATGTTAGATTATGTTAGGCGTATGCAATGGTGAATGAATTATAATTGTCCTGTTGTAACAAGTATACTTTTTACTGATGAAGTAACATTATGTTATGATAGCATCAATAATACTCAGAACTCTCATATAAGATCAGACCAAAATCCACACGCAATAGTTGAAACTACTTTTTAGCATTCGGTAAATTTATGGTGTGGTATGGACTATAGGTATTAAATTGGCCCACGTATTTTAGAAACTCATCTCACAGGTGAGAACTCTTTATTTTTTTTGCGAAATGAGTTAAAAGCATTATTATAAGAAGTTTCACTAAACATCAGAATGTACCAGACTCTAGTCTTTCAAGTCTCTCCAATCTCCAGACCTTACACCACTAGACTATTATTTGGGGCTGGTTTAAAAATAAGATGTATAAAGTCGACACCTGGAAGACACTCATTTGACATATTACAAATGCGCCAGTGTTTGTTAAAGAAAGACATGAGTCACTTAGTAAAGCAACTAATGCCCTTTGCAGACGATGTAAAATGTTTAGAGATTAGAGGCCATATTTTTAAAAATCTGTCAAAAACAGCTCTATAATTAAAACCAGAAATTTTGTTTATTTGTAATTATGCTAAATATTCGAAAAATAAATGAGAATACGAACATATGATTTTTTTCTTAATAATTTTTAGGTGCATAATACTCACCTGGAGTTTGATGCATTTCTCGCAACTCACCCTGAATATTGAAAATAGCTGTTGGTATATCATGTATGTATGATTTATTAAATAAATCATTTTCTATGCGCCTAATTAGGCATAAAAGCAAAAATCATAAATCCTAGCCAATACGGACGTAATCTGCTAAAAATCTTCACTCTTTAATTTTTTTTGTAATTTACTGATAATCACTCAATTTATTTGCTACTGCCAAAAATGCATACTAGTAGAAGGTTTTTTTAATGTAAAAAATAAACAAAAAGAAAGTTGGGAATAATAAATCAATTTCGTAACAAGTTTGTAGCCAGGGGCAGCAACTGATATGGATTCCGATAATCTTAACAAATTCTATTGTGATTTGGCCACTAACATGACACTTGTTTAAAAACGGTTAACTTTATCCTGAATAAAAGGAACACATTGGCGATGACGTTTTGGATCTATCCAAAGCATTCGGTTTTGTGGATCATTTTTTGTGGAAATACTGCTGTCTAAGCTGGAGAGATACGGGTTTCCGAGGCGTCGCTCTATCTTAGTTTGAAGGTCATTGTCAGCTCGCTGTAAACTCTGGATTAAGGTCTTCTTCACTAAACCATCATGTAGAATCAAATGTAGAGTCCCACAGGATTCGGTCAGTTTTCTTTCTCCTTTATATAAACGATCTAGTCTACCTGAACATATCTGGCATTTTTACGCTCTTTGATGATGATAGTTCCTTACTGTAGCAGGGAGTGGGTATAACAGATTTAAAACACAAGATATCTCAAGACCTTAGGGTAGTTTAAGATTGATTTAATTCCAATCGGCTTTCCTTGAATGTGAGTAAGAACCATGTTGTTGGACTTAGATGTGATGTAGGTGGTTTGCGCCTGGAGGAGGATCGCCTGCCAAACCTAAAAGTAGCAAGATTTCTTGCCATTCTAATTGGTGGCGAGCTGCACTTTGAAAAGCAAATAATGCACTTAAATAAGAATTTATCATCAGATTGCTTTGCAATAAGAGCTATTACGAATGAATTGTGTGAGGATCTTGCACCATTAGCCTGTTTGAGTCGCATCTTAAATATGGCATTCTATTTTGGGGTGGGACTAACCGCGGTCTCCTAACTATTTGGTTTTATCTTCATAAAAAGGCAATTAGATTTCTGGTTACCATCAATCAGAGAGAATGTTGTAAGCTTTATTTTGTGGCTCTGAGGATTTTATCATCGACATCTCTCTTTATTTTGGAAACCTCATCCCTTATATTTAAAAACCGTATTCGAATCAAAAGCACTAACCAACAATATATGACTCCACATGCTTCCAATTTACCTTTGCCCAAGCCAAGAACAGCATTGGCTAAGAGACCATTGATTGTATAATCATGGGGACGTAAATTGCATATTCATTTACCCATCTTAAACAAGGCTTTATAATAAGCCTTGTTTAAGATGGAGGAATTCTATCGGGATGACATAGTGATAGATAGTATGTGTTAGATTTTTTTGTATTTTTTATAGTGTTTCTATTATATATATAGTGCTAAGTCTGTTTTATTTATATTTTTTAGCTTTGTCTCTTACTTTTAGCTTAGTTTTATACCCTTATCAATGAAATATGTATATTTTTTGGACTAATAAAGCACTTTTAACTTTTGACCATAAATGAAATTTAATTTGGAAATGCTAAGTATGTACATAATAACATCTCAATGCAGAATAGCTTACTATTCATTTGTTAATTCGAATTTGTCTTATTTGACTATCTATCATATGAGGAAATAAAAGTCAAAAGAGTCATCATAAACTTATAGTATTGCAGAATTATGCTGTAAAATATATGTTAAGGTCTCCAGGTGTATTTACTTTTAAAATCCAGATTTTTATTTTCTAACAGAAAAAATATATTAATATCCTGCCAGACAACGGTAAAATATTGGTTTTGAAAGAATTCTATTACTGGAACATAGAGAAGCACTTGTTTATTTGAACTCTTTCTATAAAATAAACTTATATACATGCTAAAGATTAACGGCCAAAAATAATTAAGCTGAGATGATAGGTTATTATTAGAATATTATTTTGAAGATTTGAAGTTTTGTGCAGTCATTTAAGTGATAGGTTTTGGACAGTGTTATTTACACCAAACTTTAATAATTTTGGGTAGAATATTTTTTTATAAATTTGCAATTTAGTAACATTAATTTTGATCATATGAAGCCAATGTCAGCCTATAGTTTACTTACATAACATATAGCAAATTTGAGTTTGAACAAAAACATTACTAATTGTATTTTGTCTTTATTTAGGCAGGCACGATCCAAACCAGTTATGGAAAATTCTTTGTCGAACCTTCATACCATCCTGATCAAATCATTACTCCTGGACATAAACATCTGATATATAAAAGATCCGCAGTAATAAACAGCCTACCAGAAAATATTACTCTAAAGAAAAAACGAAAAAAGAAACGAAAGAAATACAATCATAATCAGTCAAACTGTGGAACGAGAGAACCAAAAAGATGGACACAGTAAGTTTAATTTTTGTTCTTATAAAACCCAATTATTTTATATATATTGTTTTTAGAATCGAATGGCAAAAACAGATGGGGAAAGTGAGAGTACAAGAACGCAAGCACAAGCATAACAAAATTCAGAATAAAGTAAAATTAAATAATGTTGATCAATCTCAGTGGAAGAAGCTCAAGTATAAACACGTAAATTCAGCGCAAAGGAGCAAGCGATCTGTAAGTCAGCCACACTTTGTAGAAACCGCTATTGTTGCTGATGGTAGCATGGTAGAGTTTCATCAAGATGGAGATATTGAAACCTATATTTTAACTTTAATGAACATGGTAAGTGAAATGATTATAAGTATCGTTATTCATTTTCATTTTTCCAAAATATCTTTGAAGGTTTTTGTAATGCAGTTATAAATAATGGATTGCTGCTGCGATTGTTCATTGGCGCTTTATAACTCTACTTATAAGTATTTATTGCTCTAAATAAGCTTCAGTTTTCGTGATATTTTACTATCAGATCAGTTTTTATTACTTTATTTTGTTATATTCTTTAACCATATTCAAAAATAAATTAAGTATAAAGTTGGAATGAGAAAGAGTAAATACTTTAGTTTTAATACTTTGACATTGCATACTTTTTGACTTAAATATATCTAGACAGTTGTACTGAAGGTTGAAATTTTTAGCCTGGAATTACTTAATTTCGTAATAATTATATTCAAGTTTACAGAAGAAGAAAAATATGAATAAACGAAGACAAAAAAGCCGATAAACAAAATTTCCATATACATCGAATCAATATTATAGCATGCTGTACATTGGCCCAAGATAGCTTCGATTAATTATATAAAATTTAGGCTATGATCAAAAAAAGGCTTAGGTGTGTCTTATCTAAAAAGAAAGTTAATAAGTAAGAGACTTTATTAAAATTTGTAAAATCTGGAGAGTAGAGTGTGAATATTAGAAATTATAACAAAGATGAAAAAAGAAAGCATCCAACTTGTGAAACCACAGCTTTAAACAAATATATAATACACCGCTTATATTAAATGTAGAAACAAAAGTCGTAGCAGTGAGCATTTAAGATCAAAGAGAAAATTGGATGCCTCTAGTCTACAAAATAAGAAGATATCCTGGAACTTAATTGATCATGGATCAATCTTTTGAACTTATCCTTCTATTTTTGATAGTACACATCTTTCAAAAATTTTAATTAAGAATTCTGCATATACTTCAGAATTTGGAGCTAGAATATCAGATTTAATTTCATCTCCTTTTCTCCACCACTCAAAAGATAAACGAGGAAGGTAGAGGATAAAGGTGAGCTAAGCATCAGAAAGAAAAGCTAATAAAAACTATCCATGACATAATTTAGAAATACTAGACAAGACCTAAATGACGAAATTTAAGGAATATTTTAGAAGTAAAAAAATATTGACTTTTAAGCAGGGGCTATACTACCAGATCAATAACTGAACGATCTAAAATAGAAAACGTATAAACAAAGACACTTTGAAATCCCTGTTAAAAGAAAAATTATAGGCCCAACAGAAAATGAAAAGCCTCGAAGTAAATGAATGAATGATTACAGTTTAAGGTTAAAGAACAGTACTTAGTTAGACTTAACCTCTATTACCTAAAGAAAAATCGTATATCATAATATTTTGCTTTGCATTTTCGCCCCAATAATTAAAATATGTTTTTATGATTTTCTATATATAAATTATAATTTAATAAAGAATTCCATCAATTATAACAAAAAATTCAATACCAAAGTTTGAAAACTAAAGACTCATCTATTTCTAATTTTAAATCTCCTATTTCAACCGTCTCTATTATAAATTAATTTTTCATAATTTATCAAAAAAAAATAGGCTGGTATCTTTTGTTTCCATAACTTATAATGTCTCTAAAATAAGCGCGGCAAAGGCCGGTAATGGTTTTCCCTGCCATAGAGAATTCTTAATGATTTAATATTTTAAGTCTGTAGGATATTGCGTCTTAACTTTAATAAAACTTGATAAGATTTTTAGGGTTTTATTTAAGATTTAATTTTATTGTTTTATAATATATTTATGAAAGTATTCTAAAAATTAAGAATCTCTGCAACTACTAATTAATGTCCTATTTAAACTATAATAAACTTGTTTTTATTTTGTATTACGAGTAGAACATTTAGAAACATGGATATAATTTTGGTTAAACTCCGAAACAAATAAACGGAATCGAACTCGTTTCTACAAAACAAGCTCATAGCACAGCGACACGGCTCTTTTTCGGTTAAACGAATTTAACTTTGTTCAGTTTTGAGCTTTTAAGGTTTTTAACTCGAGCTTTTATTTTACCCAGGCCATTGGGCTGTTGTCAAAGAGGTGCAATACACCCTTAAGCTTTTAGGGCCCCTTTGGAGTATCGAAAATCTATTTTACTACGTGCTAACCTTTTTCCGAAAGCCATTACTAAGGGGTAAATTTGAATAGAAGTTTTATTTTGTTCCGGTTAATGTTGTTGAATAAAATGTTAGCTTTTTAATGGAAAACAGATTCCCTTGGTACATAAGATTTATTTTTTTGGGGGTTTCAAGGCTTAAACTTTTAGTCGTAATATATTTTTTACCAATTCACGGTAATAGAATCACTAATACATTTCCTGCCGTTGTCGTATGTTAAAGGGACTAATAGAAGAATATCTGGAAGAGTTAATTTACATATATAGTGGGTTACTCAAAAGTGTCTCATAAAATTCATATTTCTTTAATGGTTTTATTTTAAAATGGTGAAACACGGTGCACAGGTTTGAAGTTTGGGGTCATTTGGAGTCTATTTTTGACCTTGCTATTTGAACGTCTTGAGCAGTTCTCCTAAGAACTTATATGGAATCGTATCACTCGAATCCTTGTCGAGTGATACCTCATAAGAAAGGGTATATTAAATCAACTTTTCAACGCCGCTTCGTTTTTTTTTTATTTTAAGCGGTTGTTTTTGAACTAAACAATAATACAGGGTGTTTGGAAGGTGAGTAGCTAAACAGAAATGGTGAATAGGTGAGGTTACTTGCTATTTAAAACGCATAGTATTTTCTTGTTTTCCCTCAAATTTAAGGAGTAATATATTTTTTCCTTTTTTTATAAAATTCTCCCCGTTTTTTTTAATTTAACCTTCAATTCTTTTTTAATTTTTGGCCAAAATGGCGCACAATTAATTTTATTTTAAACACTAATGTTGTCTCATTCAGATTTAGTCAAAGTCAAAGTCAAAGTCAAAGTCAAAAAAGTTTATTACCAAAAAAATAGTTATAAATATAATTATAGCTACATGAGAAAATAAAATTGACAATTTCTGGTAAAAGGAACTGCTTCGCGATTATATAAAATCGATAGCGCAATTTGCGTGAAACAGGCCTTGAAAACATTATAAATAAACACAAAAAAAAAATCCTAATTAACCTAAAAAAGAACAAAACTAAAACTAAAAAGGGTAGAAACAAAAAATGGCAAAGCAATTTGGCTGGCATGCGACGGAAGGTAACAAGAATAGACAAAAAAGAACCATAAAAGAAAGATTTAGGTAATAACTGTGAAAAATGTTTAAAGAGAAACTAATAGTGGAGTAACAAACTTCCTCAAATCAATAGAAAAAAAATTTACGTCAACTTTACAATAGAAAAAATAATAATTAAAAAAAGTTGTGGGGTTTTAAAATGTGTTAAAAAACTTCTCTAGTTAATAGTCTTTCTAGCGATATGCCACATGTAACAAAAATAATTAGGTAACTTACAAAAAACAAATAAGTTTGTCTTCAAGAACGCGTGAACCAATTTCTTGAAAGCAACCTAATTGAGCAGGTATAAACTTATGCCTCTTTCTAACATAGCTAAACCTGTTACCCTGTAATCTCCTTTATCATTTGGCGACACTCCCTTTGTGCCCCGCTATCTTAAACTGTTACCTGTCACTAACCATAATACGAGTATTATTTATTCGAGACTTGTCTTTCGCCGCTACTTTACGCATTTTTAACTCCGCTCTACGCATATTGTTTTTGTTGTTCATTTTCGTTAAGTTTTGTTCATTTTCGTTAACTTTGTTTTATTGTTACTGTTGCCTACTATGGCTGGTGCCTATACAAACGAAGAGTAAGCCGATATCCTAATGGCATATGGTAGAGCTGGTAGAAATGGACGAGAAGCAAAAAGAATTTACCAAGAGCGTTTTCCCAATAGACGCCAACCTAATCGTTATACTTTTAAAACGACCTTTAGACGCTTAAGAGAAACTGGTAGTCTAAATCGCCGTGAACCTGGAGTTTGCAGGCAACGTAATGTTGCTGATGACGAACGAATTCTGGAAGCTTTTGACGAAGATCCCACAACGAGCATCCGGACTGTAGCTGCCAATCTTAACCTAAGTTTATGGAAGGTCCGGCCTGTTCTTCATGCCAACGGAAAGCATCCCTTTTATTACACGCCCGTGCAAGATCTTGAAGAAAACGACTACCAAAGACGCATTCAGTTTTGCCGCCTCCTGCTACATATGGACGTGGATAACCGCGATTTCTTGAAAAACATATTGTGGACAGATAAATCCAAGTTTTCAAGGAAGGAAGGAAGGAGGAATTACTAACTTTCATAATTTGCATTATTGGGCCCAAAAGAAGAAAACCCAAAAATGAAGAAAGTCGTGTCCTTTTAAAGGAAATACTTAGTAAACGTTTGGGCAGGCCTAATTGGTAATACCCTTATTGGTCCACATTATTTACTTGATAATTTGAATGGGGATAATTATCTAATTTTTTTATTAAATGATCTGCCCGAACTCTTGAACGGGGTTCCAAATTTTCTTAATGAAGAACAAATGACGTTCCAACACGATGGGTGCCCAGCGCACTGGAGATTGGCGATCCGGGAGCACCTAGACAATGCAATTCCAAAGACTATTAACTAGAGAAGTTTTTTAAAACCACACAACTTTTTTTATTATTTTTTTTCCATTGTAAAGTTGACATAACATTTTTTTTCTATTGATTTGAGGAAGTTTGTTACTCCACTATTAGTTTCTCTTTAAATATTTTTCTCAGTTATTGCCTAAATCTGTATGAGACAACATTAGTCTTTAAAATAAAATTACTTGTGCGCCATTTTGGCCAAAAATTAGAGAAAAATTAAAGGCTAAAGTAAAAAAACGGGGAAAATCTAATAAAAAAAGGGAAAAATATATTACTCCTTAAATTTGAGGAAAAACAAAAAAATACTATGCGTTTTAAATAGCCAGTAACCTCACGTATTCACCATTTTCGTTTGGCTACTCACCTTCCAAACACCCTGTATATGCTGTAGATAATTTCTATTATGGATTAATATTATTTAAACCGTAAATCCGCAGATTCCGATGACTTTAGTTTTCTATTAAGTTATAATACTACAATACACCGCAAAATTACTGCATAATTTTAAAAATCGGCCAGACAAAATTTTTTAAGTCTACACATGCCTTTAAAATGTGCCTTTACATCGTTTTATAAATTCTAAAACATTTTTAAGGTATGCAATAAATAAATACTGGCATTAGTGCATTGTTATAAAAAAAAAATTGTAAATAAACCTAATTTCGGTAAAGCGCATTTTTGCCAGTTATATGTGTGTAGTTTCAGTTGTACATAGTACTGAAAACATTAAACTTTTTTACATATACTTGTAGTCTATAATGGCCCAAAACATTAATGAGAATAAAAATTAATGCGGAATAAGGGTTGTCGCAAGTTCAAGTAGCTCTTCGACGCGGAGTGGCATAATCTACGGTATCCAAAGCACTGGCACGATATCGGGAGACTAACACCAACCAAAGAAGGGACCAGGACAGAAACATAATCGGTTGACAACCGATAATCAAGACTGATTTTTGCGATTGCAGGAGTTACGAACTCGATTTGTTACAAACATTTCACTCCAGCAGGTATATTTCCATATTAGTCAAGATACAGTGCTAAGAAGGTTGGCAGAAGGCAAAATTACTCCCTATCGTGCTGCAACTGGTCCCCTTGTAACCGCAGATCATCGAAGGCAGCATCTTCACTTTGCCCGAGATCATTTAAACTGGGGAGCGCGTGAATGGAGCAATGTCTTTTTTTGTAATGAGTCAAGATTTTGTCTTTTTAGTGATAACCGCCGAAGAAGAGTATATCGAAGCCCTGGCGAGCGATATGCCCAGTGTAACATGGTTGGAACCGTTCGTTATGGTGGAGGATCTGTCATGGTATGGGGTGGCATTACTTTGGAGACCCACATGGTATTAGTCATAATTGATAGAGGTCATCTGACAGCTGATCGATACCTTAGAGATATTTTCGCAGAAAGAACGCATGTAGTACCATACGCCCCCTTTGTTGGGCAGGATTTTTTATTTATGCATGAGAATGAACGCCCACATGCCGAGAATGGTACGAAATTATCTCCAGGAAGTAGAAATAGCAACTTTACATTGGCCAGCAAGAAGTCCTGACCTTAATTCCATCGAGCATTTATGGGACAATAAGTGTTCGGGCTTTACAGCCTTTATCCCGAAGCCTAAATGTCATTAAGGCTGATTGAAATATGGGTTCAGATAGATCAGGATACAATCAGAAATCTTATCTTAAGGATGCCAAGAAGATGTGATGCAGTTATCAGGATTAGGGGAGGCAGTACACGTTATTAAACATTAAAATTATATTTGTTTTTTTAGCAAATTTTAAAATCAAAATTAAAAGAATCCATACTTTTTATTTAAAAAAAAAGGTATGAATTTACTAATTTTGTACCCAAAAATATTAAGAGATATTAGAAAGAATCCATTGGTACTCCGAGATCTTGAAAACCCTGTTTCATGATCAACTCTTTGTTGTTTAAAGAAAGTAAATAATTTCCGTAAATTAAACGAGTTCGGTGAGTGGTTTACCCAGAAGTGGTTGATCTTCTGTTTGAGCAAAGATAAAAAATCAAGATCTAATTGAGGAGCTTGCGATCAAAAGCGGCTATACATATTATATTAGAAAAAATTTTCACAAATCCATGAAAGAAGAGGGAAATGGCTGTGTTGCTCGAAGGACAATACAAATTAATCAAACCAGATGTATTCAGAGCAATTTTATTTTAAAAGCTTAGCAGAGCGCTTTCGGCGTATGAGCCATCATTAGTGCTAACCGAAATGAGTTCGGTGATATATGCGAAAAAAACTATAGTTAAAGGTGAACGAATGGAATGTACTCACTTGTCAGTTAAGCCCAGAAGTTTACCATAGTGGGAACACATTTGATATTATTAAAATTATACATAACATTTAGACACACTTAAGACTATACAGAACACTAAACAGGAAGAACAGTATTTAAAAAATGGGAGAACGTTGGTCTCCTTTGTGTTTTGTTTACATTTTATTGTGGTTTCTTAGATGGCGGGAAATACTATGTCAAATTAGCTTAGCCTACAGTCGTCCTGTTTAGTGTTCTGTATAGTCTTAAGTGTGTCTAAATGTTATGTATAATCTTAATAATATCAAACGTGTTCCCACTATGGTAAACTTCTGGGCTTAACTGACAAGTGAGTACATTCCATTCGTTCACCTTTAACTTTTTTTAGTTTTTTACGCATATAACACCCAACTCATTTCAGTTAGCACTAATGATGGCTCATACGGCGAAAGCGCTCTGCTAAGCTTTTAAAATAAAATTGCTCTGAATACATCTGGTTTGAATAATTTGTCAATGCATAAAGACAGCAAAAAAAAGTTGATTTTACTATTTTAGGGAAAAAGTTTAATGCTATTTTAAATTTTTTGTCATATTTCAGTAGTTTTTGGAAACAATTAAACATTTATCTGGCTATAGATAAATTTGACAGCAAAGCTTCAAAAATTAAAACGCTATAAAATATATTTTCATTATAAAACTGGAACGCAAAACATATTTTTATTATGAAAATGCTTGAACACAAAACAGACACCAAACAAACAAAAAACAAGAGAAACATAAGATACTCATATATAAAAAGAAGCGTTTTAATCTAAACAGTTATATGGCATATCCTAATCGGAATATTAAAATAAAATGCTTAAATAGTACTAAAATTAAAAAGGGTCCTACACAATTTTACGAAAATGTAAGTAGGTAAAAAATAATTTTATTAAATATGACAACCAAAAAATAACTACGTTCAAGACGAGAATTAATAATGGAGTGTTTTTCTATATCTAATATCGATTAATCGTAAGCTAATTAGTATAACAAAATAATATAAACTAAGCATAACAATAATATAAAATAAGCACTTTCATCAGAACCTTGAGGTCAATATCCGGGTTGTACTGGAACTGGGTCACATAACTCCTGTCACCTTGTCTCCACTGTCAGTATCTGTATTATCAGAAAAAAGTTAATCTTTATACCATTTTAGATCTGATCGTGATGTCCAAGTTTCAGCGAACAGCTCTTTCAAAAGCCTCCCAAGCCAATGCTTCTTCTTATCTGGTAAAAATTTTGTGAGCTCTATTAAGTTAAGAATTCAGTTGTCATCGTCTTTTCCTTTCTTTAGCATTATCTGACGCGATTTATTTCCAATTATCGTCAATTCCGGCATCAAACAAGCACCATTCTCAGTAGTATTTAGATGATAACTGGTGGTCAACGTGAGACGTTCGTGAGCTCGCCGAGTATATCGCTACAGATCTTACGGTCTTGTCAGATGCACCATAATGTTCCCGTATTTCTAAATAATATACTGCATTATTGCATATAACTTTTGATTGCAAAAAGAGAATATAGCTAACTTTGATGCAAAAGACCGAATGTATATGCAATTTTAAACTACAATTAGTCCATTTTAAACATAAATGTTCAGTAATGGCACTAGCATGACTTGCACTAGTTATTCAAATACTCATATTAATCTCACTTCTCTAAGTAAATTTTGAATGACCCCTATATCTAAAAATATGTCTGCTCGAGGAAACGAGGAACAAGACGTGAGAAGAGTGGACAAGGGCTTAAAGGGGAATCATTTTCGTGTATTCGACGCATCTTTTGGTGTATACTTCACTAGTACTCAAATTAGTTAAACTAATCCTGTAAAACCTTGTCAATTATCGAAAATACCGGCCGGTAGTGGGAGTGACGGGCAGCTCAAGTATATAGAAGAAAGGAACCAAAAGCCTATGGTATGTTCATTTTTATTATCCTTTTTCTCTCATAAATTTATTGCTCTCATCCCTACAGTAAATAATTGCTAGAACTTGTGAAACAGCCGAAAATCGAAAAAAAATCTTATCGGCAAAAAATTGCCTTAGCAGCTTTTGAACGCAAGCTGTCAATTGTCTATTCATGAAAATCCACATACCTCAACATTAAGCTAAGATAACGATGTACAATAATCTACTATTCACAGGTTTATAAGAAATGAAAAGTGTTACCCATATAAAGTAGGCCTAGCACAAGAACGTTAGAGCCATGCTTTTTCGAAAATAAACTTATAGCCAATATTTACAACTATACAAACGATATTTAGATTTTTTGTCGTTCGAATTAATTGAATGACCACCTAGATCTCCTGATTTAACACCGCTGAATTATTTTATTTGCGGATATGTAAAGAGTTTACCAAAATAAACCAGATGACATTGACGCAGTAAAAAAGAAAATTAGATAAGCAGTCAATAATATACCAAGTAAAGCTATTCAGAACTCTACTCAAATCGTTATTTTATTTAGGGTTCACAAGCTCAAGGAGTTGTAGCAGCAAGGTCCAAAATAGACTTAAAGCGACGCCAAACTTTAAAAGTGTATTCCGTGTTTTACCGTTTTGCTAAAAATAAAACCGATAATTAAATATTTTAGACTTTTATGCGGTATTTTTCTTAAATAAAAATACGATGATGTAATACAGACCTCGCGTGATATTAGCTGCTGCGCAAGTCTATAATATAGATGCCAACCACAATAAAAAACTCACTTCGAAATTTATTATAGACCTCAACTTGTATTTAGAACAATAAAAAACGAAAATTAAAATTATTACTGGATAGATCACATTATTTAATGACAAATTTGTAAAAAAATAGAAATTCTAGACACAATCTTATCCTATATAAAATGCGCCAGCGACATAGTTCACTGGAAAATCGCCATTCCTACTTCACTGGAAAATCGCCAGCAGCAAATCTAGAACATATACTCCTCCTTTATCCACTCCTCAACTTCCGAAGCAGCCAATCCTGGTAAAAGTATTTTAAGATCTAACAGACCTCTGTTGACACCATCCTCTGCCACCTGAGCCACCTTCAACTATCACAGCTCTTTTATATGATAAAGACCCTATAGGCGCTATATAAAGATCTGGGCTTGTTGATCTTGTTTGTCATCTCAACGTCCCAGCTCTTGTGGTCCACCACCACCCATCAAACGAAACCTATTACCAGTGAAAGGAACAGAGAGGTTTCTCACTAACTTTCTCACTTACTTACTCAATAATAAAGAAATAACAATGATAATGTTAAAAGATTAATCAAAAAATAAAAAGAGTTACATAGAACAATATGTAAGACAAATATTACAACCAATGTGGTATGAATACCAATCAAAATAAGTATTTAATCCTTAAAAGTGCGGAAAAGGGGCAGGTTATTAAATTTATATAATTTAGGAAAAAAAAAACACCTGCACAGACAGTTTCATCATAAAGTAGAATAGTGAATATGGTTTAAAAGTATTTGTTGGTCAGAAGTAGTGGAGTAGAAAAAATCCTTTGTGAGTACTTCATTTTTTAAGAACTCACGTTGCAATAATCTTAGTTTAGTAAGATAGATACTATAGTATTATAGTATGGGAGTCATAAAGAAGCAGCATAAAGTATTTTTGATCTAACTATTGTGCTAAGTACATTAGTGGATATTAATAGAAATACACCTTATATTAAAACCAAGGGTTTGTGCCAAAGATCCAAGAAGTTCAGCAGTAGATGCATTTAAATTTAGTTCAACTAACAACTTAAAACAGTTCCATGCAAAGTTTGTTCATAATTAAAAGTTTTTATAAATTAAATTCTGGTTTCTGCTTTCAGAATAGGAAAAAAAAAATAGGAAAAGAAATTACATCAAATTTATGTTACATACTGTAAAAGAAACTACTTTAGTTCTAGGATGTACATTAAAAGTTAATTTAAGGAGTAAATATCAAAAATCCAGTTATGCTATTATATCCTTCTGTCTCTTTATTTTTAAATATTTTTAATGCTTTTAATGTATCTACTTTGATCAAAGAAAACATATGTAAATTTTATAATAAAACAACGACATTATGATGTCTTCTTTGGCGTCATTCTTGATAGAACTGTTAAACTGATGGATAAACTCGGTAGAAACATGTTCAGCATTTTTATTACAACATCAATTTGTCTTTATGTCCTCAAGAACTATGCTTTTTTCAGCAGGGCATTCTAAATTTGTAAGAACGAAATTAAAGATATCCTTAACCGTATTCCTTAAAGTTTGCGGCAGCAAAAAAGTCGATAAGATTGTTAATTCTGGAACTAGTTCTCCGATATTTTTTTACGTATTTGTATTTTAGACTCTTCTAAAATGATTACTTTACAATTCTCAATATAGTTGAGATTAACAACATAGTTAAATAGTTGATATTAGTATTGTACATTTAATTTTCTAATAAGTACTAATTTTTAATTAGTACGGCTTGTCAATGTCTTTCCACAATAGGTAATAGTTTGACATCAGGAGCATAGAACTCTGAAGCTTACTTTCTTACTTAAAATGTATTGTTTTTCCATTTATTTTCGTAAATAGAAAATATTTATTTAAAATGCTATTTGTATGTAAATTTTGTAAATATTTTCAGATGATTTTTTTAAAACTTAGTATACATACTGGTCATAATCTTTAGGTGTCTTCATTTTATCAAGATCCAACAATCGGCAACTACATTAACATAGCTGTGGTTAAGATCATCCTTTTGGATGACTCTTCAGAAAATCCAGAATTTAATTCGACAACAAATGCGGATGTAACACTCAAAAACTTTTGTAAATGGCAAAGAGAACAAAATCCTAAGGACGACTCACATCCTCATCATCATGATGTTGCCATTTTATTAACCAGGTAGGATAAGCAAAATCAATACTAAATATGAGCCTGAACTATAATTATTTTTATTTATAATATTTTAGAAAAGACATCTGCGCAAGACAAGATACACCTTGTGGAACCCTAGGAGTAGCTCACATAGGAGGGATGTGCAAAGCATCTAGAAGCTGCAGTGTCAACGAAGATAATGGAATAACTTCTGCACATACTATAGCACACGAGATGGGTCACAAGTAAGTTTTATAAATTATCACTATATAATTAAATATAATTTATTAATATTCTAAGGCAAGAGTTATGTTTACTTGCAACGAAATACCGAAGATCCTTAACGAATCGCTCGTGTTTCTCTGCTTCTCTCTTTTTTATCTGACTACCTACTACAGAGCACGAACCGCACTAAATAATTTATTACCTTTCTAGTTAACACCGTTCAATACTATATTACCGACATAATATATCAAGAACGTTTTTCCTAATCCGCTTATGCTCAGCAGTACCTAGTTAGTTTTTAAAAGTGATGATTCTGTGTATTAATGGACTGAAAAACGTAGTTTTAAATATTTTTTTATTGTGATTATAATATTTTAAGATACTAAAGTAACCGAGAAAAGATTAACACATCGAAAAGCCAGGTTACAGTTTTAGTTGGGTGTTTCCATTTTATGTAGATTTATTATATATAAATAGAGCCTTAGCTAGCTGGAATCAAATGTAAAAAATTAAGCAAGTAGTTTAAGTCATGATTTTCTACCTGATGGAAATAATTATTTAACTCGAAAAGAAATATGATTTCTTTAAATTAGTTAACCACAAAAATTAAGTTTTTTAGTTATTAAATTTAAAGTAAATTAATTGTATTTTAAAGTCTTGTTTTTCCGTTAGTGGCGTTAAAATAATTTTTGTATATCAACCATTTTTTTCGAACTTTAGAGTTAGAGTTAGAGGCTTTTTATTATTAATAACAGAATTATAGGTATGTTAATATATACTTTTATTATTTCAAATAAATATTTAGATCCTTTAAAAAAAATTAGAAAATTATGGTTTAAGCTTAAATCATTCTTTCTAGTAAGTAAGCAAAGATATATTTACCTCTCAAATCAATTTATTGTTTTTCCCAGTTCAGGTGATAAAAGTTATTTTCCTCTGGGAATAATAACTTTTCTAGTTAATTTAATAATGGTTAGCAAATTTAGTGACTGCTTAGATTCTTTTTATTTTAAGTAAGCTATTTTCTGCTTTTTGAAAGTACATTTTATAATAAAATAATCTTCATTTGTCTCAAATATTTTTTATAATAATAAACCCTTAAATTTTTTATAGTTAATTTACCTTTCAGAGTAGGTAAATTTTTATTCTTGGCATATTTCAAGTATAAATCATTTAGTATCGATTCTATTCAGAGTCAAGATTCTCCTTAGTCGCAACCGAACTTCCACTGAGATTGTTTTTTCAAATAATTTTTTTCTTTTTTAGACTGTTAAATTACTTTTTATATCCCACAACGCAAATATTCAGTTATTTTTATTTATTTCATACATTTGATTATTGTCTTTTTATTTTAAGTAATTTTAATCTATTTTAGGCATTGCAATTTTTAAAAATAGTGAAGCAATTAAACTCTTCTTTTTCAGGAATTTAGAGTAAAAAAAAATTACTAAAACACTTCCGGGCATTTTATGAAATTTTTATTTATATTAATTAGCTGGAGCTCTTTCCGTTTACTTCGTGCATTAGTGTAATAACATAGTGTCCCTTTTCTTATTTCAAAGAAGAATGATTTAAAAATCGATTAATAAGAACAATTTGACATTCTTAGAACAACGTGAATTGCTTTCTAAACCACAATTTGGATTCCAGAACCTCCAGAATACTTACGACGCAATATTTTATGTTTTACATAAATTACAAAATACCATATTCTGAACCAAGGAAAAGGAGCTTCGGCAGTTTCTTGCGACGTATGCGAGGCAATTTATTTCATCGTTTACCATGAGATTTTGCTGTGTAAGCTTTGTGGGTATAGCTTTAGAGGAGCAAGACTTGATTGGTTCAAATCTTTCCTCCCTAGGAGACAGCAGGTTGTTCGGTTTCAGAGAATTTAGAGTTTAATAAGAATAAATAACTGCACTAACTTTTAGGACCGCATTTGGATTATCGGTCAAAATGTGATTGCTACATCTTAATTTGGTGTGAGAGATTATCGTCAGGTTACTATTCAATTTTTGCAAAGATCACAACTAAAAAATTACTATTAGAGCGTATATCTTGCAATTATCGAAAGGCATTTGAGATATGGCATTTGCTTGCTGGGATAGTTGAATATTAAGACAGGTGTTTGTTCTTCAGAGAAGAGCCTCAATCTTTTTGGTCTGCCTCATCGTGAGTAGACCTTACTTTATTGCCGAGGGCATAATAATAATAATAATAATAATAATAATAATAATAATAATAATTTGAACAAAATGGATGCAAGGAACAGGCAATAATTGACTCAGTCATACTAGAGCAGACAAAAAACAAATATCGGAATGTACGTATGGGATATGATGACTATTAAAAAGCCTTTGATTCTATCCCTTATAGCTGGCTCTTGAAAACCTTTCAGATATATGGTATTGATCTTAAAGTCATAGAATTCTTCTCAGAATTCATGAAGAAATGGTTCACAAAACTACAAATTAAATTTTAAGTAGGTTTGATTGTAGTTAATAACATCTTACTTGAGCAAGGTAGTTATCAAGTATGACATTGTGCGTTAGCAAATGCCAAACAGTTACTGTGAAAAAAGGTAAAGTCGCAAAGGATCGTGAAATTGGACTTGAAGATGATACTACTATCTCGGCCATGACTGTCGACCCATACAAATATCTCGGATACCTTCAAACAAATCATATTGAACACAAGGCTATCAAAGAAAATGTTACGAAGAAGTTTCGAGACAGACTAGTACCACTTCTTAAGACAGGTCTAAATTTATTGCGACTCATTAAGCCAATAAACAGCTATGCCATACCTACATTATCCTGCTCAGTGGCTCATTGGACATAAGCAGAGCTTGAAAACATCAACAGAATCATAAGAACAAAAATAATTTCACACAGAATGCACCATCCCAAGACTTCCAAAGAACGAATAACACTGGCACGTGAATATGGAGGCAGAGGAATCTTTGACGTTGTTCAGCAATGTGCCAAATAAATACAATCTCTGAGAAAGTATTTTTTAAGAAACAGTAATACACTCTTTAAAACAATAGCTGTCCAAAGAGCTGCATGGTAGATTTCAAAATGACTAAAACCAGGATAGTACTGAATGATGAGGTTTTGTGCACTGAATGAAAATTGAAAATGTCTTTTCTGAAACGGAAGGGTTTATGCTGGGTATCCAAAACAATGTTATCAACACCAGAAATCATCAAAGATATATATTGAAAGAACAGATATATTGACAATTGTAGAAAGTACAATAACCAAACTGAAACCATAGAACATATTATATCTGGATGCATACAATCAGCAAACACAAAATACTTGGAGAGGGATAACAAAGGGGCTGCAATTATTTATCAAGAGCTAGTGAAGATATACAACTTAAATCATGATACTGATATTCCATACTACAAGTTAAACCCACCACCATTCATTGAAACTGAGAAAGTAAAAATTTACTCGGACAAAGGACTAATCAAAGATCATACAGTCGAACACAACAGAACCAGACATACCAACTGTTGATAAAGTAACAAAAGAGGCGATACGCGTCGATATTTCAATCCCTAACAGTCACAATTTTAAGGCAAAAAATTAGGAGAAAGATGAGAATAGATGTTGGTCTCATCCCGAAAAACCTAAAAAAGAACTTAATTAAACTAAAATTATCGGAAAATATTGCCTAGACTATGCAAAAGTGTATAATCCTGGACACAGCGTACAACGTAAGTTCAGTTTTGGAAACGTGAATCAGCGTACGTATCCTGCTGTGAAAGCCGCTACGTCCTAAAACAAATCGGTAAACTCGAGTATAATATAAGTAATAATAATAATAATATTGCACCGTATAATTAATATAGTAAAAGAAAAAATAAAAAATCATGGGTAGAAACTGCAGGATGGTTATAGCCTTAGGCAATGGAAGATGAAGATTTATGAACATTTTGCTCAAAAAATAAACCACTAAAAAATAAAGGCAGAAATGTTCAACAAGTTCCGAAAAAGATATCGGCCTATTCTATGCTTGAGTATTCGATAGACAAATCTAGAGCGAGATTGATTAATATAAACATTTTATCTATATATGTATGACTCTGTAGCTATTTGGTTACAATTTTAAAAGTTCTAGTTGTCATGCTAACGTAAAATCTCTCTGCTAATCTCTCTGCAACTATCCATTCTTGGCCTCACATAACATGACTTTATGTTAGTAGTAAGAAAATCTTTGCTTAAATATAGATTTGTTAGTATTCAATTATGAGTCCCAAGTTTAAGCAAATTCATTAACTGTGAGCTCTATATTATTTAAGTAAATTTGGAAATTAGCAGCTTGTGAGACATAATTTCTTGTTGAGCCAAATATCGTTAAAGTTATGTGCATCAGATAGGAGAGCAATTTCATTACGGTCGTAATTTATTTTAAGAACAGCATTTATGTAATAATCTTTTGAAATAGATTAGTGAATTTGAGTCTCATGAGCATATTATTGTACTGAACAATTTTTTTATAGAAGAATTTTTTTATAGAAATTAAAAGTGCTCCATGCAAAAACTCCAATAGCCAGAAACATGGATTCTTGGAAATAATTTGTTTGTGAGAAGAATAGAGGAACCAAGGCACTCTACCTTATGGAACATCAGGCTTTAGCATAATATATCTATACTCTATTTCAGAAGTGTATAGAGCAATAAACTGGGGAATTCCGTTCTGTTTGGCTACATTTCGTGGTAGTTCATAGGCGCAGGTACTTATAATATTTATGAATTTAATTTTCACGGATTAAATGCCTTTATTTTGAAAGAGATGAAATACTAAATAAATACTTTTAATCCTTTTGTATAGGTACCTATCTTTTAACGCTTTGTAACATGCAAAAATGGGGTCAGGTAGTATATACAGACTATAAATACTTTTAAATCATATTTTAAACGTTAGTAGTCACTGCTACGCTGTAGTGTAATCACAATATTATTATCCCAATATTTAAAAAATGGAGGTATTCAGTCCAACGAAAAGATGTACTAAAAATTCTCCACTATCGCTGAGTGAAAAAGTTATTATTTTAAATGTACATGATTGCATAAAACACGATTACCCTAGTTTTACTGTGCAAGAAATTGTTGAAAAATGTTCTCGAATGAGTGGAATTGGAAAGTCCACCATTTTCAAATTGTTGCGGGAAAGAAAAGTAGCAGGTCAAGTGGAATCTCCCAAGCAAAAGCCAGAACGACCTACAAAAGTCCTTGATGAAAATGCTAAATGTATAATTCGAAGAAAAGTTCACTCTTTTTATTTTAAAAAGGAAATACCCACCCTAGACAAAATTTTAATGGAGCTTGGCCGAGATGACAGTATTCCGTTGATAAGTAAAAAAAATTTTATGGAAAACTTTAAAAAATATGGATTTTGCCTGGGAAAAGCATAACCGCAAAGCACTTTTACTGGAGAGCGACGAAATTGTTTGTTCGAGACGACAATACTTGAGAAGTATCAAGCAGTACCGCAGGGAGCAAAAGAAAGTTTTTTATCTTGATAAGACGTGGATTAACGAAGGTTATATAGTCCAAAAAATGTGGCAAGACAAAAATATAACCAGTGCTCGCCAAGCTTTCATAGAAGGCCTGTCTACGGGTAGTAAAGTACCTTCGGGAAAAGGAAAAAGACTTATAATCACACATATTGGAAGCGAAGAGGGATTTTTAAAAGAAGGTCTGCTAACCTTTGAGTCGACTCGCACAGGAGATTACCATGAAGACATGAACTCAGACGTTTTCGTTTCATGAAATACGCCGTGGAAGATATAGCCGAAAAATATAATATAACTGTACTGCGCTTACCGCCATATCATTGCGAACTAAATCCTATAGAACTGATATGGGCGCAGGTAAAAGGATTTGTAGCAAGACAAAACACGACTTTTAAAATGAAAGATGTTAAGCTACTGTTTGATCAAGCCATTACGGAAGCGACATCAGAGAATTGGCGAAAAGCAGTCCAGCATGTAATTAAGCAAGAGGACAAAATGTGGGATCTTGCCAACCTCATCGATCAGACAGTCGATCCTTTAATTATAATGTCAAGAGGTGATGACAGTTCGTCAGATGACGAAGAAGACTACAATCTATTATAATTTAAAATTGTTATACACTGTTCAAAAAGTGCCAGATCCAAAAGTGACATTTTCAACTGTTTTACTCTACATACTATGTTCAATAATTTTGTGAAAAAAATATATTATTCCATTTAAACAAAAGTAACTTTCTAAAATAAAATAGCATTTAAGTACATTAATTATAAGGTAAAAAACAAGTCCCAGTTGCACGCCTTTGGCGAACCGTTTTCAATGTTTATCAGTGGATAACCATGGGCAAAACTCATAAATTGACCCAAAACCGGGTGGCACTACCTGCAATCAACGAAAAGAAAGAATTTTACATTGAAACTAATACCCAACTAAGGTAGTGGCATAAAATATTGGTGAATCACCAGGTACCACTTTTGCATACCTAATGAGGTTTTATTGCTCTACACACTTCTGAAAGTGAGTTTTTTTTTATAGTATAATATACCTTGTTATTGATAACATAACGTCCCTTGCATGTCTATGCAAGTTCACATAACTCATGCTCAAGTTTAATTGCATATGGAATTTATAAATTTTGTTTATACCCTGATATAGATTTTATCTTTTATCTTTTGTTCTTTATAAAATTTTTCTATAAATTAAATCGGTTTGTTATCATATTTTATTTTATGTTTTGGTGCGATTATTATATTTCTTTATATATATTACCTAAGCATCTTTTTTTCTGATAGTTAAACGTTTAAAATGTTTCTTCTACGTACATATAGTAGCCATTATTATCATTATTTTTCACTTATTTTATATATGATATGAACTGCCTAAAAAGATAGTTTTAAAAAACAACCTAGCAATAAAATATTGTAAAATAAATGTAATGGACTTACGTTTTAAAACAAAAGAATAAAATATTTCTGGATTTATTTTATAATTATTATAATTACTATATAAACCCAACTTTTCCGTGTTAATAAATTAATTATATTTTATGTTTTACTGTTTCTTGGATATAAGATATGAATAATACAAAATTATATGACACCAGTAAATTTAACTTAAACGTGAATATAATTTACAGTTCGCGTCTATATGCTAATTAGCGATGGCAAAAGCTTAAAGCGAAATGGTAGTTCTTTGGATGTTATGGATTTTACGATCAATTCTAAAGTATATATTTTAATGGAACATATAAAATGTATTTTATATCTTGAAGATTAAGCGTAAATAAATGCTTGTTATAGACTTTCAAAGCTACGTGTCTTTTGTGATAAATTTAATATTTTATGATGGAGAGATACTTCGTATCAGCTATTAGTGATCTGCTTGATTAAACTAAGTAGTAAGTACCTACTTAATCATAATAAACCTTTATATAATCGTTAAAACAAGATAATAAGCCGTTAAAAAGTAATAAAGTAATGACACTTGTTGATTTTACGATCGTAAGAAGGTATTAAAGTTATAACAAAAATTGACATCATATAAACAAGAAATAAGAACATGCTTACTAATATTTTATAAACATTTATATGTAAAAGCTTTATCAAAGTGCCACATAAATAAGGCTTTTAAGATAGCCATTATCTCAGTTCAAACGTTATTGGTTTTATGTCGTATCAAGACAGCTTACTTATAGGGCATTTGTGCTCAATGAAACGTAGTTTTAGGATATAAACAACACTTCATTTAGTCTTTGAGAGCCGCAATATTTTAGTTAAAATGGTTAGAAGGATCATGTTATTTAAGATACAATAAATAGTACACTACTATACTGGGTGGAATGCATAAAAAGTAGTAGATGCTAATGCTTCGCTAAAAAGTATTTACTTTGCAGCATTTACTTTTACATAAAAGTATCTACTTCGCCTATGAAGTAAATACTACACTGTACGGCCCAACAGAAGTACCTACTACTTAAGAGAAAAGTATCTACTAGTGTGGCAGTAAGCGCGTGTCAAATTTCTCAAAATTGACAAGACACTTGTCAAAACTCGTTTTTCTATCAGTGCGTCTATTAGTATTAAGTGTTTTTGTGTGATTCGATTCGGATTCAAACTTTTTAAAAGTTTAGTGATTATAATACTGGTTTAACTATGAGTGATTCTTCAGATTCCGATGCAACAAAAGAGCTAGGACAAGATAAAAACGAACAAGTATTATTTGTTACTCTACTTGAAAAAAGATGACACCAAAAATTAATAACGAAAAAGAAGATACACTAAAAAAATTAACAACTGGTATTAATAAAATAATGAGAAAAAACCTAGACACAAAACAAATTTTGAAAAAGTTTAATAACATGAAAACAAAAGTTAAGAAAATAGTTGACTTGAAAAAACTGGAAATAAAAGAATTGTACTGACGGAATGGCAAAAAAAATTCTACGACTTATGAAATGTAGGAGAAAACCCAGTTCTACACAGAGTACCAGGTGCATATCAGGCCGGTGTAAGCAATGAGATTGATGTTTCCTTCCAAAACAGTGAAGATGACTTCCTCAGTTCTAAATCTGGCTCCAAACAAGTTAAAGTCATGACACCTAAAGGTTCTCAAGCAGCTGATAAGGAGGAGACATTAATTCAACTACAAAAGACCTATCTACGAAAACAAATTGAAGCAGCCGAAGCCCAAATTTCTCCTTCTCGAGCTCAACAGTCTTCAGCCGAAGCTCAGGAACGGGCCGCGATTGCATTGGTAAATTTTGCCAAAGCTGGTAGGCAGTTAGTTGACCTTTTAATTAGGGGGGACATGTTGTATTATTACCAGAAATATAAAGTCTACGTATAAACCCATAATTTAAATATAATATGAGGTGAGGTATGCATTTATTTCTTTTATAGTTTGATATTTTGTCACAAACTTAAAATTGATAATTAGTTTATTTAGTTGTTACTTTTTTATACTTAGTTTATTATTGAACATTTCATAAGTTACCTATTTAGTATATAATTATCATATTAATAATAATAACTTAAATTATTAGGTATGTTAGTTATCATTACGAAATAAAAACTCAGCAACTTAATTTCTGCGCTGTGTACCTTGATTTCGAATTTGTGCTTGATTACCCTCTGGCATTAGTTCATTGGGATGCTGAACTTCCATCTCAATTCGATCAAAATCATGGTATGGATCTTGTAGATATTTAGCTACATTGTGAAGTACAAATGCACTCACAATATGTTCCAGAATGTTTTCAGTTTTTAGGCGAAAAGTATACTGGAGCATTTGAAAACGCCGTTTTAACTGACCAAAGCAGCGCTCTATGACACGTCGTTCCTTTGCATGGATTAAATTATAATTTTCTTGCATTGGTGTAGTTGAATTTTTATATGGTGTCAATAACCACGGGGCAACACCATATCCTTCATCACCTAATAAAGCTCCTTCGTGCACATTATTATACATAATTCCATACATGGAGTTTTGCCAAATTCGACTATCGTGTACGGAGCCTGGCCAAGATGCATCCACACTTGTAAACATTTCTCGGGCACTACAAGTAGCTTGAACATTTATTGAGCATACCCCTTTTCTGTTCACGTATTCATCACCGTGAATAGATGGTTTTATTATTTTTACATGGGTACAGTCAATAACACTTCTATAACCCTGGGCATTCCCTCACCACGTGCTCCCTCATTAATAGCAACTCTAAGCAATTCGTTAGTGTTGGGGAACTTTATCCAATTGTTTCTTTTTGAACAAGTTGCTTTAGATATCGTGGCTAAGGTTCTGGAAACAGTGCTTTGATGACGTCTAGATCAACACCAACTCCTTGCTGAAATCCAGGATCTCCTGTAAGAAAAGTTATTTACATTTTTTAAATTACAAAGTTAATTTACTAGAAACACCTAAACTTCTCAAAAAAACCTCCATTTTCCGAGTCGTTGACAGAGCTCCACCCCTTGTTTCCACCGGTTCATTATCATCTTGGAGAAAATAATGTCCAAGCCACTCTACATTTTCTCTGTTAAATCTAAAATACCAAAGCGTGATTAGATGATTGGGATAGAAAAATCTATAAAATTTATGGTAATTACCTAAATAATTTTCGATATAAATCGTCATTATTATATTCTCTTCTTTGTTTGTATACTTTTTGACGATGCACATCCATAAAAACTGCAATTTTTTACTAAAACACTTTGATTGCTGGGGCCGAAGTTTGTCAAACACCAACTTCATTTAAACTGTAGTAAATGCTTCATTAGTGTAGTATAAACATTAGAAATGTAGTACATACTTGAAGCATTAGCATAGACTACTTTTTATGCATTCCACCCAATATATTGTATAGTAGTAAGTATTAATAATTTATGTAAAAAGATTTTTTTTAATTCTATAAATAACTTCCGCAAATCATTGCTTCATTGACAAATGCCTTAACATACTTTACGTAATACGGCATGCTGCAGGAAATAAAACATGCTGATTTTTATATGGAAAAGTGCCACTTTATTACTGTTAATTAAGTTTAAACCAGGCTTGGAATAGCGCTCCGCTTTGATTTCCAAAAGATCCAGTTTAACACCTTTTTTACACTGGTACAATAAAATAGTTTCAATAACAGTAGATGGTTAGCATCTGTCTCAGTCTAAGTCTCAGTAACTTCCGAATCCCTAAACGTTTTCACTAAGCTTATATGCTTTTTTTACCTTCATAGAAAAACTTCTACTCGATTGATCTGTATAAATTGCTGGGCAATCATTACAATTAAGGGCATATATCCCCGAACTATATATTATATATATAGTTATTTATATATTATTTATATATTATATTATAGATAAAATATCATTTTTGTCCATTACTTTATTAATGTTTTTCTTTAAAGTGTTGAAAGTTTTTTATAATCGAGATGTATTTCTATTTGCTACTTTCTTTTACATCATACAAACATTTGTTTTGTAAGTTTTAATATTGGCAAATAATCATTTTAAATTTAAAAAAATTGTTAAATCAATCTTACCTATTATAGGTGTGTATAATATTGTTCGAGATCTTGTAATCCTTGACAAATTTATTTGCTCTGATTTATTTAAAATCTAATTTTATCTATCAAAAAAAAAAGATATCTTACCAGTATTCTATATTTCCAATGTAGACTCTATGGCAGGAAGTACATTCTTAACATATTTTTAAAAATCAGACAATTGTTGTCATTCTATGCCCATATTATATAAATATCGTCTACGTACCTCTTATAGGTTTTTAGAAAAGGTACTTGACATTTGTTATTCCACATTGCTCATAAAACCTATAGCCAACCCAATGTTTCGTGTATAAACTGAATTATTGTGTTTGAAAAAATTCTTATCTAACACTAAAGACAGAAGAGCCATAAGGTTATCTTTCACAATTTTGAAGAAGGGAAACAGTCTTTCGGAGGGATCCTAGGAAAAAGATTTTAAACAGCAAAGAAAATTATTCTATAAAATTAAGATTTTAGGGAAAAATAGAAAAATCAATTGAATTTTTAAATAAGGATTTCATAATAATTTTTTTGTGTAATAATTTTGATTAATTTCATAATTTTTTTGTATAATATACATTATTTTTACATACAATCTGGAATAGGGATTTTTAAATAAAAGGGTTTAATTATAAGGTTAAAAATATAATTAAGCCAGAAAAATAGGCTATACAGTGGTGAGTCAATAAAAGATACCACAGGACATGGTAGACGATATAAGTTAAGAAAAAAGCTCTGCGAAAGTCTTGTCCTTCCCATCATTGATTACTGCTATTTAGTATATTATGCCTCTTTAGACTTAGTTACTAAAAATATATTTCAGAATACTTGTACATTTGTTTGCGGAATAAGAAAGTACGATCATGTTTCTAAAAAATTGGTTGAGCTAGAATGGCTTAAAGTTGATAAATTACAGATCTATGCCTATTCAATTTTTATATGCCGACTACTTCTTTCCACATCACCCCAATATCTCTATGATAAACTTGAATATCGCTAGAATGCCCACAACGTTGCCTTAAGACACAGTCATAGATTTAGTATGCCTCGTTTTCATCACGCATTTTTTAAGAATAGTTTCTCATACATCGCTCCGTCTACCTATAACACACTAAATGATAATTTTAAGATTATGAGCCTATTGAAGTTCAAGTCAATTAAATCATTTATTCTATCTAGTGAACCTAGTTACTTTCAATTTCGTGTTTGTTACTACTAGTTACTACCTGCTATGTGTGTTGTATTTCTTTTAATTGGTTGTTTTAGATATGTGACTCACGAATATCAGTCACGTTTAGCTAAAAGTATAATTTACCTGCTTAATAATATTTTATTTTATAAGTGTTGTTGTCTGTTAGATTTAATTTAATTTTAATCTTTCGCTTTTTTTATCATGTTTCTCTATGACTTAGTTAATGGTTAATTAGAGTAGCTATGTAAAGCTATCATATTACAAACTTCTGGTGTAGATAAAAAACTTAAAAAAAAAAATCATATAAACGTGGGTCCGGAAATTCTTTCTCGGGGAGCTAGAGCTCTTTGAAGGTAACCTGTAAAAACTAGTTTTCGTTTTATAGCTTCCGAACCACTTTAGCTACCGCAACCAATTTTGGAACAAAATTATTGTTAGTACGTTTATTCTTTTGAACTAGGGGCGTAGTAGTCAGGAGAATATTTGGTAAGCTTACCACTATTTCTCTAAGACTTGAATTTGTACCCATTTAGGTATCAGACTATGATGCTTCTATGACTTTTGCATAAAAAAGGTGCTCTTAGCAAAAATCGCTAAATATCACTGCTTTTTGTAAAAATTGATTAAAGCACCAGAATTAGTTATTTTATTAATAATGCAAAAGTTCATTTAACGAAAAGTGATAGTAATAGGATGCGTTCTAAAATACAAATCTTTTTACGGGTTGTGGCTTATTTCTACTCTAGGACTATATTAAGAAAATTTAATTGAATCTATTTACGGGTGATTTTATTAAATTTTAAACATGAAATTTTATAGGGGTTGAAAGAATTTTTGATATGGTGGATATAAATTTATGTAATTTTTAAAATTACTTGATTGCACAGTATTGTGGGACGTCTAGCAGAAAGTAAGAAGTTCAGCCCGGATTAGTTCTCAAACCTTGTTAACATGCACTATCGATTTTATTATACTGTCATATTTTGTGGCGACTCACCCTGTATAATGCAGCAATATAATACAATAAGTTCTATAATCCCAAAATCTCTTACTCTATTAACATTATTATTTACATATTCAGATTTTACAATATTATCAAAACAACCTTAGAAAATCGACACACTTATATACATTTAGTTCCAGATCATTTAAAGCAGTTTAGAACCGAGATATAACTAAATGGATTTATATAATTTTAAATCATCTACGAATGCTTGATGTTTTGAATTACTAATAATAACACCTAAATCTCTTCTGAAAAGATTAAACAGGATAATATTCATAGATATTTATTTTAATCCATATCTTTATTTTATATCAATATAAATAATACATAACGATATAGTATAATAAAATTGCTATTTTTAATTGAAGTAAATCTGTATTAGTAAAATCTAGTCTACGGTTTTAGATTAGATTTTGACTTGAAATCTTATATAGCAAATAGAATGAAAGAATTATACGTTTGGATTGGCATGAAAAAAAGTGCCTTCAATTTATCTAACAAAAAATAACTAAAAGAAAAGCTATTTATTTAAATTTAATATTATTATGTGCTTATTAATATATCAGGTATTCATTTAATGCTCTATAAACAAACTTCTTGATTTTGTAGGGATCGAGAAGAATTTCAATAAATTTTTTATCATTTGTTTAATAGATCTGCAATAGGGTATTTTTTGATAAAACTAAAGTTGCTGGTAAGTTTATGGGGGTTTACATAATATGTAAATATTAAATTTAAAGTCATTCATAGAAATTAAGACCCTTCATTAAAAACCTTTCGTTCCAGCTTTGGTATGTTACATGACACTGAAAAAATTGGCTGCAAGAGGAAAGAAGGAAACAAGGTGCATATAATGACGCCGGCTCTCGACGCAGATGCTGTACAAGTTACTTGGTCAAATTGCAGCCGAAGAGAAGTTACAAATTTCTTAGAGTAAGTTTACAAAATTTGCAATCTAGTAAGGCATAATTTAAATGGACGTGGTGCTCATTTATTTCTATAGAGAAGAGAAACTCATTGTTCACTCATTTTATTAAATAGGAATTGAGACTTTGGTTTTAGATTGCTTATATTAAGTTTTGTTAGAAATATCCATTTGTATATGCCCAAAGCTTACCAAATATACAATTGTTCAAACAAAAAAAAATAATTTTTTAAAAGTTAAGAATAAATTAACTCTTTAGGTTAACTACTTAACAGCAAAGGCACATTTAATTTTCAAGACAAACCCAACAGTAAAAGGCGATTGTTTTCAAATGATAATTAATGTACTATGTTCCCTCTCATACATAAATTTGGCAAGTTTGCGTTTTAAACATTACTTTTAATTAAATCTTTGAATTTCATTATTGAAATTTTATGAAGGACTTCGCCCTAAAGTTTACCTAATTTATATAAATAAATGAGTTTCCAAAGACTGTAAGGAACGAAGAACTAATTTGTTAAACTTCTGGCAGGAGTTTTGATGAGATATTTCGCTGAGTATTGATAGGTTCGCGTATACGGAGAGAAATCGATTAGATACTTTTAATTAAGGAGAGTTATAAAAAAAAATTTTTAAAAAAATTAATTGGTTCTTTAACTTTTGTGTCTTTAATGCTCTCAAAAAATTAATGTTTAATGTTTTGAAATTTAAAATATTTTGTTTCGAGGTTTTCTTACAAAATTTTTAATTAAAAAAGTTCTTGATAATACCAAAGATTAAGTTAAGTTTAATATGCATATTTTTTTATTGCTTTAAATGGAAAAAATATTATGGTTCCAGCTTCTAAGCATCCTAGTAAGAAACCTAGTAACATTCAACGAGATTTTGGAATATTCTTAAATTAGTTTTTTTCACATTTTACATAAGTAATATCCAAGAAACATATTGTCAAAGTTCACAACATTAAAAATTGTCTGTATTAGTACTATGATGTAACGTGTAAATGAGGTAATATTTTTTTATTTTTGTTTTGCTTAGTCTATGTTTTTTCGGCATTATACTATTGATACTTATACCATGTGAGCACTGTAGGTTTCTCCAATTAGGAGGTTGTTGAGAATTTACAAAATATGTATTTTATGTGTTTGATTTATACTACAACTTTATTAAGAGGTTGCCATTATCATGCTGGTCTGAGCCACTTTTCCTTACTGAATATTTTACTGAGAAATGCGTATAAACAATCCATAAAATTTTATGATTTTCTCTTTATTTTACTAATAAGAATAGTTTATCTTTTGACCTAGGCTAGGTCAAAAGACCTAGCCTAGTGACCCTTTTTATTTTAGTTGGTTATTTATGGTAGTAAAATAGCAGTTTTGTGACTTGAATGTATAATTACAAGTATAAAAGTTAAATTATATAGTAAAATAGTTCTATACTTAAACTAAAAAATTAAAAATTAAACTGAATTTTAATTTTTGAAGTTTAAAATCAACACTTATCAACGTGCTATACAACTTATCAACGTGTAAAATGTATTTATTGATTAATTTTGTTTTAGCGGCAATGTCAGCTTACATAAAAACTATTTAAAAAATTTCAACAATCTTAAACAAGATAAAGCAGTAGCACAAATAAAGCTAAACTAAACCAACCCATACCAAAAACTCCATACGGCACCATCGCAAAAACAGAATACTTAGATTTTGTAACAGCAATTAAACTAAGATGTCTCATTTTCTTTTTTCGTTTTAATTTAGATTGAAGACGTTAAGTTGCCTACAAAAGGATTAAGATAAAACTCATTATATATTTTTATCATTCTTGTTAGTGGGGAAAAAATTATGAAAGGGTAATACGAAACATGGGCGCATTACGACACATACAATTGGTATTAAGTGGAATTAACAATAATAGAGCAGATCAATAAAAGCTGCCATTAAAATTTTGTAAAACAATAACAAATCTTTCTTTAAGGCTAACAGCATTAAATCTCACTTTAACTACATTGTAGTTAACTCGTCTGCTAAAGGCTAAAGCTCTGCTTTTTGCACTACTTCAGTAGTTCCTATATGGTCGTAGAGGTCTCAGAAGAAAGACCACATCATTGAGGTGTATTCATCGATACGTATACTATTATTAGCAATTTCATTATAATGTTATGCCAATGACAATTGACTACCCAATAATAGTTTTTTAAGTCACCTAGAGGAGGCACTAACAACCTTATTAATACAATAGTTATTCCTAGATAAATTTGAGGAGCAACGTATTAATATGCATAAACATTTCTTAATGTTAAGGTCCAAACCATTATTCACTGACCATACGAAAATATCATCTACAACCTCCTGCAAAGATTAAGCATCAAATGGCGACTTACATTATGGTTAGGTTGTCAACAAATATAAGAAATTAGAGTCGTGAATGTATTATAACAACATATTTCATTGATAAACAGATTGAATGAAATGGAACCAGTGTGTTTACCAATAAATCAGTTTGAGAAATAAAGTTATTAATCCGTACAAATTAAGTAGGACTTAATATGAGGTAACTTAATCCATTTTACAAAGTTTATAACCAGATATGCTGCTGGTAACTTAGTTGTAAGGTATTTGTGACTTAATTAGTCAAACGCCTTCAAGAAATCAGTTTTCAATTGACATTTTTTCCCAAACGTGATTAATAGATAATGATAATATGTGAGGTGGATTTACCTGCAACAAACCCATACTGGTTATTTAAAATTATAGAATTATATTTTTATTATGTCACTAGAATTTTTGTGAAAAAAGAAACATAACTTCGGAATTTCAGACTAAATACATATGCCTCTATAATTAGCAACATCGTTTCTCTCCTCATTTTTATGCAAAGGTATTCAGAAGCTTTTTTCTAAAAATTAAGACAAGGAGATAATAAAGATGGTTTACTTTAGAGCGTAAGCGCAACTCTATAAGATAAGGGATGGCATGTCGTCAGGGCTATATGAATACTTTATTTTAAGGCTGATATATACATCATCAATAAATATATTTGAGTTCAAATTAGCACATACATTATTGATTTTATATTTTCGAGCTCATCTTTCCTATAAGTTTTAGAAAAATAAAATACTATGTCTTGACCTGTGTCTGTAGATTTATCAGCTAAATACATGCTATTGTGTTAGGAGTTTGAGGTACATTAGATATTTATATGTCTCCAAAAGTTTTTCAGATTCTGTGTTAAATCATCGTTTATTTGAGACATCTATGTTTAAAAAGAATTATTACGTCAGTCTTACAACTATGTCTTTAATGAATACAGATGATTTAATAATTTCAGCCATGGATAAAAAGCTGGTTACTATACTAGTCTTACTCGATTATTCAAAAGCGTTCGATTATATTGTTCATAATCTTGTGCGCTAAATTAAAGTATTTTGGATTTTCGGATGGAGTGGTTTGCTTTTTTAAATCGTATTTATGTGGTAGGCAGCAGGTTGTACGTACATAGGTGGGAATATCGGCAATAGGCACTGTAAAATCTGGAGTCCCACACGGGTCCATTTTGGGACCTCTGTTTTTCCTATTATACACCTTTGATATGAATAAAACAACTAGATACTCTCAAATGCAGTCTTATGCCGATGACACACAAGTGTTATACACCTTTAATCGTAAACATTATAATGATGCAGAACCTGAAATAAACAGTGACTTATTCAACATTTGTCAGTATAATAGAAGAAAGCATGGACTGAGGTTAAATACTGATAAAACAGGTACTGATACAATAATATACTTAATAATACAATAATAATACCTCATAAATACTGATAAAAGAGGTTTAATACTGTAAAGGTCTTAACTCAGAGCTTCTCAGGAGATACATTCATCTTGAGATGGAGAATCAGCAGCTTGTCTACTCGAACACAGCTAAAAATTTAGGAATTGTATATGACACAAGGCTTAGGTTTGAGGATCATGATCATATTTAAACACTAAGTAGAGGGACATATGTAAGTTTAAAAGTATTATACACAAACATATTTTGAACTTAAGGGTGCGTAAAAAATTATGTGAAACATATGTTTTATCAAAATTGACTTACGGTTTAACTCTCTTTTATCCATGTCTTCAAAGGAAAAAATGAGGCTTCAAAGGATGCAAAATAACTGCTATCGATTTATTTTTGGACTCAAGAAATTTGACCACATTTCATCAAAGATACAACAGTTGAATTGACTGAATGTCGAGAATTTGTTTAAGTATCTTCTTTTAATGTTTATTTATAAAATTTTAGATACAAACTTGACTTTATATTTAAGATCTAAATTAATATTTAGGGATGAGACCCATCAGCGCTCTTTGAGAGTTAGAAACAAGTTAATTATGCTAAAATATACTACTGCATTATTTCAGAGAAGTTTTTCGTTCATAGCTGTGTTATTATATAATAATTTTTATAATTATTTTCATATTTCTAATTATATCTCAATTTTCCGAGAAAATATAAAGAATGTGTTGTTGTTTCATCTAAATCCATCAAAAGTATAGTTACTTTTTTTTCAGTTGGACTAAGATTACAGTTTTACATTGCCCATTATAAAATTCATTGTTCAACTTTTAGTGGATTGTAGTATAATTATATGTATAGGAGAATGTATTAGTATTTATTAATTTTTCTTATAGACATTTAATAAATGCGTGTATAATTTAAGGGTTAATCTAAGAGTAGCGGTTAAGTGACTAAACAAGCTAAAATTCGCCCTTTAAGACTTAATAATTTAATAGTGGTATTATTCTTAATAAAGATATTATTTATTTATTTATTTATGTCTTAAGTTTAAAAAAGTTTTCAAATTTAGTGTGTGCAACTTACTTTATTTTAAACATACTTTGTATTTCTTAACCAAACTAAGTATTTCAAAAGAGAAAAAGTTTAAAAGTTTTCACGAAAGCCGATAAGGGATCATGCTTACTTGCCTTAAAAAGGGACGATTACATAAATAAAGTAATAGATTTTCTAAACACAGATGACTTTGAAAAGGTCGACAGAGATCCGACAGGTCCATTCTTTAATAAATTAAAAAAAGTCTTAGACATGATCTTGGTAACCTTAGAATATCTTAATTCCACAAAACAAAAACTATATCCCATGAACCCTAAAACACCTCAATTATATGGGTTGCCAAAAGTCCATAAAACTAGCATGCCAATTAGACCTGTTGTTTCCTTTGTTGACTCCCCTTGTTACCAGTTATCATCTTGGCTTAATAACGTTCTTAGAAATGTCTCAAACTTCAAAGCTCCATATTTTGTAACAAATTCAGTGAATTTTGCCAAAAGCATTCAGAATGTTCACGTTCCAAAAAACTTATTTCCAAGCACTCCACCCGCTGATTGTCTTGTCTTAGTCAAAGATCTTCTCAGGGGGAAACTTGATTCACTCTTGGTGGAAAATATACTTTTGCGCCTTTCTACTGTGTTAGATCAAATTTTTTTTCAATTTAACAACCGTTTTTTCAAACAAAAAGAGGGACTTGCAATGGGCTTTTGTTTATCGCCATTTCTTAGTGAAGTATTTCTTAGTAACTTAGAAACAAAAATAATGAGCAGTAATTTTAAAAATAACATCATCTTTTATAAACGGTATATGGATGATATATGTATGATTTGGAATGGAAGTGAGGTAGAGCTTACAAATTTCCATAATTATGTCAACCCTCTTCACTATCAAATTGAGTTCACACTCGAACGGGAACAGAACACCTTACCATTCTTAGATTTATTACTTAAGAAGGAAGAAAATAAGATATCCCTTAAAATATTTCGTAAACAAGCAACAATAGATAACATTATAAAATATAATTCAACATCATCGTCGTCACATAAATTTGCTGCTTTCTATTCTTTATTTTACAGACTTTTTAATATCCCACTTTCTCGTGAAGCTTTAAAAAAATAATTCTTTACCATTAAACAATTAGCGGTCAGTAGCTATTTCCCTCTTAAACCTATATATAAAATATATTTTTAGTATGTGAACAAGTACAAATTATCATTTAATTTTATCAGACAACAAACAAACTATATCAAAACTTTTAGGTCGTTTACTTTGGCATAGCCCTAGCTTTTAAAACCAATAATACATTAAAAAGAAATCTTATTAAAACTAAAGATAAACTACCCCCGCTATCTTCTCCGGGAGTTTATGAGATTAGGTGTAAAGAGTGCCCTGCAGTGTACGTCGGCCAGTCTGGTAGGAAGATTTCTACTAGGATTAGTGAACGCAAGGCCCAATATAATAAATTTAAAAATACCGATATCACAGTCACCAGATCGGTTTTTGCTAATCGCCTCCTCGACTCTAAACATAATTTTCCTGTCAGCCAAAATATAAAAATACTTCATCAGTGCAATAGAAGTAAAAAACTAGACTTGTTGGAGACAATGGAAATTAGTAAAGCTTTTAAAAGACCCTTTTAGTTCTAGACTCTCAAATGATGGTTAGATTTCTGAAATGTATAAGGTGATTTGATTGTTTAGTTGAGTTCTTTATACATAGATAGTGCCACTTTATTGTAAGCTTTGTTTATTTATATGTTAGGTGTTTTGTGTATGTTATGGTAAGTTTTTGTTAAATTTTCTTTTTTTCGGGTTACATTATTGTAATTATTGTTTAGGTCTGATGATGCTCTACTCGAGCAAAACATGTAACCTTTGTAATTTTATTAAATGTATTGTGATGCTGTAGATTTTGTGTTTTCACCTTTTATAAAAGTGTATGACCAGCATCTTTGGGATAATGGATGAATTTTTCGAGTTAAACTAAGTAGGAAAATTCAATAATTTGAAGTTCTCACTTGAAAATTTTACTTTAATTGCGTAATATAAAATACTGTAAAAATAACTAACAAAAGCATTAACTTCAACTAAGTTAAACAAGAAATGGAATCCAAATACTAATTTAATGCATAATAGTTGCAATTTTTAAAACTAGGGTAGTAAACATTTGCAACGCGTGAGCATAGTTGCAGGCTACGGTTGGCTGATTAGCTGGTACATATAACATTTTATGTTGAAACTTACTTTTTTTACGCTAAACTTTTTTTTTAATTTGGTTATTGACTCCTAAATAACCTTTAGTTAAAATTATAATAATCGTTTTAATTCTTTGTTAATGCTACTGAAATCTATCAATAATATGTTCTTCATTTTCTAGATTATACTGAAAGTTACGGTTTCAAATAAATAAATCCTAGTAAAACAAACAACTATATGTTTCTTTACTTTCCCGCTTTTAGAAGGCCATCGCTATTTTACGTTTTAATTTTACGAGTACTGGACAGTTTATGACAACCGTATTTCAACGGAAAATTGCTTGCTAAGCTAAATGAACTATGGAGCCGCGGTTATTTAAAGAAAATAAAAATACATTGTCGCCAAATTTTATCTTATATGGAATAATAGCTGTCGGTCTACGCTTACTTTAAACAGTTAATTTAGTAGAGTAAGTTTTTATTATATATTTTTTATTTATATCATAAATACAAGTTAAGTTGATTTTAATATAAATTAAAAATTTAAATGTAAACAAATAATATATTAGCTCTTATTATTTCCAATAAAATTATCTAGATTTTACAAAATCTAAATTCCTTTATAGAGTTTTCGGTTTTCCGCTATTTTTCTTGTGGAAACGTTTGTCTCGGTTCAGTGAATATTGTATTTAAATGCGATTCTCTACCCCTGATCTGGAAATCTTTCTTGTTATTCCATTACAGTTTTGAATGTCGATAATATGAACAAAGAAATTCATTAAATCAAAAAATAATAAAATATGAAAAACTAAAAAAGATTTTTTTTATTTGCTAGCCATAAAATTAGTCTAATGAAATCTAGAAGTCTATTTTCTAACTTCTCTAATAACTCTGCTAACTAAACAGAATAAACCTTACTTTAGTACCAGTAGGAAACCACCAGTAGAAAACTTTACACCAGTAGGAAATTTTAAGCGAATACGGTAATACCATAGTGTGGTTATGATAACATTATTATTATTGAATAGCTAAATGAATTAAACATTAATTAAATAAAAAAAGAGACATTTGTAATCTTTACTGTAATTTTCTCCACAAGAACTTCTTCGATACAATAGTTTCTGGGTGGCTAACGTTCCATCAATTACTTCCCAAGATTATTCCAAATGTGCATGTTATTTAAATCCAGCTTTACTGGCTTATACAATATAACTTAATACCAACACTATTGTGTTATCGTCTTGTAGAATAAATTCTGGCCTATTATATTCAGCAAAAGCCATAACGTAGGGTTCAAAAACTTCGTTGGTGTATATCTGCGCTATCATCGCTTAGTATTGAAGAATTTCTAAACTAGAGCGCAAATAACTTACTCCAAATTTATAAAATCCTCATCTATTTTCTCCAAGAGACCACACAAAATGTAAACGAAAAACAATGTCACGGTCTCATAAGCAAATTTTTATTGACTACACGTGTTTCGCCCTGTATAGGCAGGGCATCATCAGGCCTAAAAACAATTAAAAGGGGGGTGTTTAATATACAATTATTTGCAAATTAAAATTACCTTAGGACACATACACTGTAAAACTAACAACAATAATAAACAAAATAGTGAGGTTGGAAACACATAAAAGCAAAAAAAAACTAAAAATAAAAAGCTTGTGGTCTTGTTGGGTTTTGAACCGTAGACCTCTTAGTTGCTAAGCGAGGCCTCTCTGTCTGGTCCATTAGTTGAGGCCTCCCTTAGCATTAACTTTTTGTTTTATTTTTTTGCTTCTATTACAGCTTTTTATTTTTTGTTTTTGTCCCTTTTATCCCTTTAAGGTGTTTCTAACCCCACTATTTTGTTTACTATTATTGTTAGTTTTACAGTGTATGTGTAGGTCCTAAGGTAATTTTATTTTGTTTTGCAAATAATTGTATATTAAACACCCCCCTTTTAATTGTTTTTAGGCCTGATGATGCCTGCTTATACAGGGCGAAACACGTGTAGCCAATAAAAATTTGCCTATGAGACCGTGACATTGTTTTTTGTGTTTGTTTGTTTGCTTTAACAAGTATTTTGAGAGCTTATTGTTATCGAGGTCTCACTTGTCTAGGAACTTATTCGCAAACCAGCATTTTATCCTAAGTATATTCTTTTTTATGTAAGTTATCTAGATTTTGCCCAGACCATTTGCGTTACCTCATTAATCTATGAAATATAATATATGAATAAAAACAAGGGACTAGAGCGTTGAGATCCATGCGTAACAAACTTAAACTCAGATGAAGCATCATGTCCACTATTGCCTCTAACTTACATTTTTTTGAGAATGCTTATGATAATAAGCTTGAGGGACTAGCATTACTTCCCCTTTATGTATAGAAATCTCAATAGACGATTTTAAATTTATGTAGGCTTTTGTAGCTGAACTTCTTTTTAATCTCCATTTAATAAACTGCTTATACACTGATTGAATACTTATTCTTGTAACCTTAGAATTGATTTTAAACTGCAGTTAGTTGCGTGGCATGTATTAAAGATTCTTCTAGGCTTAATTTATTATGCCATAATTTAACCTTTCTGATGTAAACCCGCATCTTAAATGCATGTTGATATTATTCGCTAGGTATGTCAGGACGGAAAAGTAAACTATATATAAATTTTGGTAGTAAGAAAAAAGCTACTCATTATTCTCTGGCTGAGCACTATATATATATATATATATATATATATATATATATATTTATAGATATTTCGAAATACATATTTTAATTCTGACTTTTAGAACAGCTACTGTTTTTATTAAAACAAGAAAGATACTTGTTTTACAATCAACACAAAATGTTGATACTTTTGTAACTTTCTCGACTTATTAAGGTAACTCTAGTTTTCTAGAATATTTAATACAGTTTCTTCTACGTTTTCTTGCAGGCTCCTGTTCTGCTTGAAATGACTTTGAGCCTTGTCGCAAGTCTGTATAAGACATTTGATCTCTTAAGTCTGCTTATTTCCTTTTTTACATAATTGTAATAAAAAATGCAGTTAGGTTTTAACAAGGGCTAGTTACGTCTATTTTTTTCCCTGTATCATACATCACTACATCGTACTTCCATTTATTTTTATTCATAAGCATTTATCTGCCATTTTTTAATTTTTACTTCACTGCCTTTATGTACTCCTACAACTAGATTTCTTAAAAATTTTCTCAGTAAAAGAAAGATCTTTATGATTCGCACGTGAGTGATGAAATTATTATTGAACATTTACTTTTTAAAAAAGGAATAAATTTAATTCAAAATAAATTCTACACAAATTTGACCATCGATTAACTACAACTTTATTCGTCGAAAATTAATAGATGAGTGATTTTATATAATGCAATTTTTATGGAGCCTAATAATATTAAAATGCTTATTTTGTTAATTCAGGAATATTTATAATAATAATAATTATGTATGGGGTCAACTGAGGTTCTTGGCCTGGTTGCATCACATAACTTGTGTAAAGTTTCACAATAAAAACTTTTTTGAAAAAATTTTGCGCCCACTATCTTGATATGTATTCATAAGGTTCAGAACTACATTTTACCCCATGTGAATAATTCGTATTATCGTTAAGTGACTTTTTTTAATAGAATCTTTATAAGCGCCATGCAAATTAAAAGACCAAAAAATTTGTACATTTTCTGGAAATTGGTATCTGACAAACATTTTAACTGTAATTAACCTTTTATGCCTTCTGTATTTACTTTCTGTAAAGCATATCTGCTTGTCTCTCTAACTATCAAATCAATAATGTCCTGACTTACCATTTAAATAGATTTATCATCCACTGCAATCCAAACATCGTTTTGAAAGTCGTCTTAAATAAATATAATTTAAAATGTAATCATATATAAACCAAAAAAAAAACTCAAACTTTACTAAAAATTTTGTTTGGCTCTTGAAAATTAGAAGCTTTTAGAAGTTTGTAAATTGTCAAATGAATCATCTGACTCGGCAAAAGAACTTATAGGAGTTGGAGATTGGCTTGGCTTATTTTCGGGATCTATCTGTATCCGAATGACTTCCGGGAAATGGATCCTTTGGTTCATTTTCAGTTTCGTTATTTTATTTCGCCACCTGAATCGCTATTAATATAGCTAAAACGAACTTCCAAAAACTTAACTACTTCTTAAACGTGGGAAGCGACGTTTGTCTCGTAGCACTAGCTAGATAAGTGCTGTAAACTGTCAAATAAAAGCACCTCTATCCTTACCTAATATGAAGTAAAATATAAAAAAGACTTACCTGATTTTCATCGATAAAACTTGGTTCTGTGTCATCCCTAAAAAACATAACAAAAATTAAAAAAAAAAGTTCTGCGTGCCGCCATTGTATTACACATCCTCAAAACATCGGGCACGTTTTGAATATCAAATAGATACCTGTCGCTTTAAAATCCGACTGCTGAAATATTGTCTTCACCCCTGGGTAATAGATGGCACTAATATGCTTTGCTGCAACGAAATACGCGATACCAGACGCATGTGACCATTGACGCAGTGAACGAATTAGAAAACGATAAGAAATTCACCCGAATTGTAAACTAAATAATTCAATAAATGTAAATGTAAACTTAATAATCCTGGGGTAAAAGATAATTATTGACATATGAAAAATAAAAAAAATGAAAAATGTTTTTTTTGCGATAAGAAAGAACCACTTCTAAAGAGCTAATATTTATTATTATATAATATTTAAGTATTTTATAAATAATGAATTGATATAACACAATCTGATGCTTTACGTAATTTCATACGTAAACTATTGAAGAATGATTTAGTGGGAACACCTCGAAAGTATTTTTATTATATGTAGTAAATATGGAAATTATTGTACGATTTTTGGTAGAAACAAGGAGAGTGTTGAATCTTTTATAACCATAAGTATAGGTTATGATTCTTTATCTTGTGAGATAGTTTCAAAAAGTTTAGGGTTGTATCTGGATGTCGAGTTACGCTTTAAATTCCATATTAAAACCTGTTTTCAAAAGGTATATACTCCGCTGAAGTTACTTACTCACTATCGCAATCTTTAAAAATTAAGCTGACTGACACTTTAGTTTTGAGCCATTTTAACTTTTGTGATGTGGTTTACTTACCTTGTCTAGATTTTATTAAAGTACAAAAGATTCAAAGGGTACAAAAATCTTGTTTAAGGTACATCTATGGAATTAGAAAGTATGAGCCGGTCTCTCATAAACTAAAAGACTGTAACTGGTTAAATATGGCGAAGAGACGCAAATTACATTCTTTGATTTTATGGGGTGGTGTCCGGGATTGCCACTTACAGCAATTAACTATCATTCAAAAATCGATACTAAAAATTATATTTGAAAAAAATCGACTATTTCCAACCAATTTACTTTATAAGGAAACAAAAATAATGGACATGAGGAAACTTTACTGTTTCAATTTAAGTATGAATATATATAGGAAAAAAATTATTCTTGAAACATACCCCACAAGAAATAGGCTTAATCAAAATGCGCGTATTGGTAGGAACAAAAAAAGTATTGGTCAGCGTCATTTCAAATATTTAGCACCGAAACTTTATAATATGATACCAAGACCCATACAGGAAAAAATGTCTACAGCAACGTTTAAAGTTTATGTAAGGCAATGGATTGAACAGACAGATGCGGCTATACTTTATCGCTTGGTGAATAACTTGTAGCTTGTTCTTATTATTTTTGTAATAACAGAGCGATAACTTTTATTAAACGTTTGATAATTCCCATGTTCTTTTGTTGAGTATATGCCTATGTGCTACTGTAAGTATTTGAATTTAAATAGTGTTGTCTTTTCTTATTGTATGTGTTGTGCAAGATGTGGTTGTCTTTATTTTTGATGTTTTTTTAAAACCGGCAATAATAATAATTGAATATGGACAGATACAAATAAATCATGAGTGATGTATTAAAATACCATTGATGGAGTTTTTTTTTTCGGACTTTACAAGAAAAACCCGATATTGACCTTTAAACCCGAATTGAACTATATATATCCCTAAAGAAAAAGTACCAACAAGCTTCTAAATAGAGCAGCTTTGGTACTAATCGTTTATTTCTTCCTTGTGCTTGTACGTAAAGTAGAATAAGTATTTTGTATTTAAATTATATGATTATCATTATTATTTCAAAAAATTATTCTTAATAAGTGTCCTCCTTACTTGCTAGAGATGATTAAATACCGAACAGACGTTCATAACTTAAATTTAGGATTTAATGGGTTAATTACTCCACCACCTCACAAGACCAGTTTTTTTCAGCAATCTTTCTCTTATAACTTTTATCAGCTTTATAATGACATTTCTATAGATCTAAAAGCTTTATCGGAGGGCTCTTTTAAAAAAAAAGGTAAAATTACTGCTTTAGTAGCATGGTGTTTGGTTACTTCTTATGTGATGCTTTGATCAAGGTTTATAATATGTATGTATGTATATATGTATGTCTTTTTGTACGTTTTGCTTAGTTTTCTGCGGGTAACAGTGCTGGTATATAATATTTTTCAATTGTATATTTGTTTTTGAATTCGTTTTTTTTTTGTTTTCGGAGCCAGACTTGATCTTTGTTTTAATTGTTTTTTGTCTCCCTTTTGTAAATCAATGACAAAATTAATATAATATATATTTATGTATCGGATTGTTTTATATGATTTACAAAATAAACACATTATTATTATTATTATTATTATTATTATTATTATTATTATTATCCCTTACAGTACCGAGATAAAAAATATTCGAAAGGGTTAAGGGAGTACACAATTGTGTGTCTAGAGAGACAACATTAGAAAAGCACAATTGTGAAACAAAATTTATTACTTTGTATGGAATGAAATAAAACAGTTTTTATCTTTGGTTAAACAAAGAAAATCATTACATTTTAGGCAACGTTTATATTTAGGCATTCTGGACCGACTTTTGCATCCTTCTAACCTGCATTTAACTGGGTTCTTCATTTCTTCATTCTTTGGCCAGTGTTCAAAACCATCAAAGCGTTTGTCTGCACATGGCAAACTGGAAGGCATTCTTCTCTTTTTTATTTCATTTCCTTCAACGCTAGTCTCTTCCTCTATATTTTCTTGGCATTCTGTTTCCTCCAATACACGCTTCTTAGTGCCAGCAATTAGATATTTCCCAAGATTAAGTCTAAATTCCAAAAGATCCATAATATCTTTGCTTCGAAGGTTTTGACTATAACAATCCCTTCGATACTCCATCCAGTTGTTTACTATTGCTAAGTCGAACAAATGAAGGATGGCTTTAAAAGTCCATTTCCGTGATCGAAAGAAAGATCAATAGTATTCCATCGATTGGTCGCAAACATCTACACCACCCATGTTTTCGTTGTATTATTTAATAACAGCTGGGCATGCTATGTCTGAACGTTTTTTTTCTGTTTTATTCCATCTTTGCACCTCAGTTTCCGGCTATCTTTCAAAACCTGTGGATATCATTAAAACAGATTTATTATCTTTCCACTTTGTAATGCAAAGTTTATTATCGGTTCTAACAACTTCTTCTGACTCTCCCCTATTCATTAAACTGTCTTTTTTAAAATCAAACCCTTTCACTCTGTTGGACATAATTGTAGCAGTTGCATCTATATTCAAACTCGTCAATGTATTCATTAAAGCAATAGTTGAAAAGTATCTGTCAAAATACGCAATATTATTGAGGGTTTCAAGCCTAAATCCCTATCTTTTAGTGGGGTAGTATTGCCCTGGTAGATTTCAAAATCCAATACCAGTTCGTCGGACATCGTAAGAACGAAATTCTTTAGTCCCACTGGTCTTGGTTTATTTTTAACAAATTGTCGAACTGGACATCTTCACAAAAAAGGAATCATTTGTTCGCCAATAGAAAAAAGCTGTCTTTTCTTTTCTTTCAATGGTTTACATCTATTGGGAACCAAATCAATTACCGGCTGTATTTTCCACAATCTATTCTTTTTTTGTTCTTCTTTTGATACGCTAAGATTGTCAACGACATGTAAATTTACACGTACCATGTAAAACCTTTGTCGGGTCATGACCCCATCAATTAATGGGAACTTATATTTTTCATTCCAATACATATGTATCCTTGGAAGATGAATACATCCCATCAAAGCCTTCATTCCGAAAAATTTCTTTATTTCTTGAGAGGTAATGTTGTTTTCTTTTGCATTTTGTTGCAAGAAATACTGGGAAGTGAAATTTGCGGCTGACTCAAAAAAATCATCATCCAAATATTTAGCAAAATATTCGTTTGGAGTTTTTACGATGAATGGAGTATAGTCCTCTTTTACAGGAAAATCCTTGCTTCTAAAGTTGCCATGCTTCCACTGGAGAGTCTGGAAATGTATGAGGGGTAAATCATCTTCGGAATCTGAAGAGCTATCAGCTTCATTTGGTGCTACAATTGGGATCTTTTCGTGAATTTCAAACTCATCTTCTTCATCCTCGGACTCTAAATCCGACCCAACTTCATCTAGAAGTTGGAACAATGCCTCCTCGTCATCCCTTAGATGGTCCAAATCAATAATTTCCTTACTTCTTCCTGTAACAAAAAATTAATTGTATCCAACTTAATTAAAACCAAACCACGTTAACTCCTATGGCTCATAATTGTGATATACATAACAAAACCATTCTTGGAATCAACAATTTTAAAGATATTTTCAATCTCTAAAAACAATACACTTAATTTAAATTTAGTTTATTATAGCTATTTAATATTAAGCACTCCTTTTTTCCTCTAAATTCTATAAATAAATAATAACTTACCTGCACGAGCCATTGTTGAAAATAATCTGAAACTTTTCAGTTTATGAGAAGAATGCACTCCCGGCAAAATAAACGATTTGCGTGTGCACACCTATAAAATGCACTATTCACAATCAACATGTCGCACGGTTCTCCACCCAGATTAAACATTTTTTGATCCTTATAACACTAGTAAATAAGGAAGTTACAATTGTGACATCGGGTAGCGTAAGGGTTATTATTATTATTATTATTATTATTATTATTATTATTATTATTATTATTATTAATATTATTATTATTATTAGTAGTATTATTACGTAGTAGTATATTTACGTTCATACGAATTCGAAAACAGAAATAAGCTTTACACGTTCAGGCGACGAGCCATAAACTGGTCGGTAAGTCAACTTTGACATATTTACGCAAAATCCAACTTGTTTTTGTTTTTGTTTGTTGTGGCTGGCGGGGAAACTGGAGGCACAGTTTACTTATGGTAATTTCGGATTTGAGATATGTACTCGAAAATGTAGATAATGTGTAAATTGCTACTCTCGATAGCGAATGAATATTTATCCCAGCATTTATAACGACGTTACACTGACATTAAAACCAGTGGCGTCACAGAAGAAAATATTCATTGCCTTAGATTTCACTTAGTGATTTTGTTAAATCCGCACTTAGTATAATGCCTCTTATATTATTCATATACCTTAAGCTTGTTCTGCTTTATTAAAGATAAGCTTTATGATATATCATGACATGCCACGGGGGAAATATCAAACGCCACTAGGGGATGCCTAATCTCTTTTCTAGGCTGGTTGCCGTTAAAACGATAAAGAATGTTTCTCCTGACAGAAGCTGCATGACGTCTCTTCTGAATCTCGAAAACGTTTTCGGTTAATAAAGAGAAAGTCTTGTATAAAAGGGGTCTTAAATAGGTCGCTAGTTAGAAACGGGTAATAAATGGAATGTTTTCGAAGAGAAATGTTAAGAGCAGTGAGTATTTTGAAATATGACTGGGGAATGTAATAAGCGGTTTTACGTACGTTCTTTTTGTATTTTTGCATGCATATATACGTGGAATTTAAATTCTTTAGGGTAAGTATCGCAGTGGATTTCTCAGTATGTGATGTTTATCGTTTTTAAAATTATTTTGAATTTTAAATAGTTGACGCGCATAGAATAAAATAGTTGTCGATGTGAGCAAGGATCTGAAATCCGGAAAATCATGTCTACTTCCAGTTATTTGAATAAAAACTTAGTGTAGAAAACAAAAATATTTTTCAGTAATGTTTTTTTTCTTATTTCTTAGCTTTTATATACTGAAAATTATATATGAATTATTTTTAACACAACCTTGCCAATATATAAAAATACTGGATATTTAACTTTCTTACTTTATTAAAATTATGAATTACTGTCGCAAAAAAAAATTATCATCACAAATTGAGAAAATATCAAAATGAGTTAAGTAAACTATATTATTTTATTGATATTATGATCAAGGAATTAAATCCAAATTTACAGGAATTTAATCTAAGAATATCAAAAAGCGAATACTGGAATATGCAAAAATTATTAAACACTGACCAGTTTTCTTGGCGTGCCTTAAAGCTGGTTTCTGAATAACAATAAAAAGTCGACCAAAATTAAAACATCCTTTCTTTTCGATATATTTGATATAGTCTATCAAGTAAAAGCTATCGTAATTTAACAAGCGGAAATGAAAAAAAGAATAGGGTTACTATTTATACTTTGGATGAAATAATAAAAGTAATTTATGGACAATGACTTTATTATTTTTCAAAATATTTTCCATGAACTTCAATACTTGTTTGCGAGTGTTTTTGAATCAGCAAGGTCTTCTTTATAAGCTGTGTAAAAGCTTGATTGTTATAAAATGAAATAATCCTTCGTGGCCGCTTTTTTTCATACTTCACCAAACACTCCTGGCAAGAAAATGCTGATATACCTTTGAGAATTTTCCATTCCACACATAGATTAAAAAGTTGTGCTTCAACCTAAATTTTAAAAAACTTGAAAAATTCATCCATTATCCCAAAGATGCTGATTATACACTTTTATAAAAGGTAAAAACACAAAATCTACAGCATCAAAAATACATTTAATAAAATTACAAAGGTTACATGTTTCGCTCGACTAGAGCATCATCAGACCATAACATACATAAAACACCTAACATATAAATAAACAAAGCTTACAATGTTTACATGTAAAACTCATTGTAACCTTTATAATTTTATTAAATGTATTTGTGATGCTGTAGATTTTGTGTTATTACCTTTTATAAAAGTAAATTTTCAAAAGATTTTCTTAATATGCAAAAATAGATTAGAAACTTATTTATTGAGTAGTTTTAATTAAAAAAACAAGTAAAATGCTTGTAAAAAAATGTTATTACTCTAAAATGTATGGAAATTTACACGGCTTTAGTAAACGACTTATTCTCGATAGAACGGCTAAAAGAATAATACACGACTGAGTAGTTCGCGCGAAAATAGCAGATAGATCGATATCGTCAATTTGCCAAAATCCACAAGAATTAAATATTTCAACAGGTATTGAACATTTCTCCATGCAAGTAGATCATGAACAGCAAAGAATTAATCAACTGGATTCTTAGGCAATCTGCTTCTTTTGCGTCTAAAAACATTTTTAGTGACGAGGCAATTTTTTATCTCGATGGATTCATTATAAAAGATATTGATCTTAGCGACATGTCAAAGTCAAAAAAAGTTTATTACCAAAAAAAAAATAGGTATAAATATAATTACATGAGAAGAAAAATGGACATTTTTGGTAAAAGAAACTGCTTCGCGATTATATAAAACCGATAGCGCAAGTTGCGTGAAACAGGCCTTAACAAGAAAATGACATTACAAACCATCATACTGAAACTGAAAAGATTATAAATAAACACAACAAAAAAATCGCAATTAAGCTAAAAAAGAACAAAACTAAAACTAAAAAGGGCTGAAACAAAAATGGCATAGAAATTTGGCAGGCATGCAACGGAAGGCAACAAGAATAGACAAAAGAGAACTACAAAAGAAAGATTGAACAGGCCAGCTTATCTTTAGTCTTAGTTGATTTTGCAGTTTATATTAAATATACTACCAGGCATCTCGTTGCGAGTCGAAAAGAATTTGCTTATTCTTGGTGTAAAATTTAATAAGGAACAAATCTTTAATATTAATTGGCAAGTTATTCCACATTGTATCTCCGACAACTGAAAATGACTTGTGGAAATTACTGGGTCTATGTTGAGCTATCCTAAAACTTAGTAGGTAGTAAACAACTTATTTAAATAAGGGGGTTGACCCGATTTTATTATTTTATATATAAAGGCATATATGTGTAATTTTCTTCTCTTTTCCATATTTAAAATAGAATTTATGTTTAAATAAGGTATGATATGCTCCTGATAGGCAGCGCCATAAGAAAATCTTACACATCTATTTTGCAATTTTTGTATAGATCTAGAAAGCTCAGATGGTATAGAATTAGAATATACGATATCACCATAGTCGAGTAAGGAAAGAATAAGGCTATTGCAGAGATAATAGTTGCTTTTACTCTTTAAGACATTTTTGAATCTGTACTGATTTTTGAGACGCATATAGCCTATGTTTAATTTGTTCTTAATGTGTGTCTCAAAACAAAGGTTAGAATCTAAAGTCAATACTAATATTTTCACTTCATTTACAACTAAATTTTTTTCTCCATTAACCTTAATATTTATACTTTCAAATAAGTGTCTCCGAATTCCTGAATTACAGCCATTTAAAATAATGTTAGATTTTGCAGGGTTAATTTTTAATTAATGCTCATTGGAATAATTAATTACCTATGTTTAGTACATTCGATTTAATTTTTTGCTCACAAATATTAAAATTTAAGAAATTTATTAGCACGTATATCTGAGAATCATCAGCATATTGTTGTAATTTACAATGTTCAATACAGTGCATATCCGCAACATAAATCGAAAATAAAAGAGGTCCCAATATTTTGAGCCCTGAGGAACAACAAATTCCAAGTCAAGATATTTTGAGTGCTCCAAACTTCCATTGTTGGTTTTTAACAACACCGAATGTGATACATTTTTAAAATAGGAATAAAAAAAAAGAAACTGTGGATTCGGAACAATCAAAATATCCTAACTTTGCAAGGAGCATTGAGTGATTTAATGTATCAAACGCTTTGCTAAAATCAAGCACCACCATGCAAGTACTTTGTTTATGTTCTTCATTAAGTCTTATATTATCTAACATTCCCCCCAGACTAGCAGTACTATAATTCCTAATTCTTAAACTATAATTCCTAATTCCTCCTAAATCCTGATTGCATATCTGAAAGTATACCAAATGAGTTAACAAAATTAGAAAGTTGTTGGTAAATATGCTTTTCTAGAATTTTAGAAACTACTAATAAAATACTTATAGGCCTTATGTCTTTTAGTTCTTTTGAATTAGAGATTTTCGAAATGGGTCTTATAAGTGCTTTTTTCCAGATATCGGGATATACATTTGTAAGAATGTATAAGAAGAATAAGAAATGTAAGAATGAATAAGAAGTATTTAAAATATTTTTGAATGAAAGTGGTTTTTTACAAAAAGCTAGGCAAAGCTTAATATCATTTATACAAAGTCCGTCAGCTCCTATAGCAATTGATTTTATAGTTTTAATTATATGGTTAACGGTTTCTTCATCAACAAGGCTTAAATTTAATTCTTGATTACTATTAATGTTTCAGCAGAAGGCTACAGCATATAATACTTTTTTTCATTTATTTATTTTGACAATTATTAACTTAGCTTAAAGTAGCGGCGTATATTTGACTATGTACTAATAAAAAACATACCCCTATTGAATCAATAATCTAGCAAGTATCTTCCTATTCTGAAATATAAATTAGATACGCCAAGTTTTGAAATCAATTGCCAAACAGTAAAGTATTTCAGGATAGTTAGTTAAAGTTGGGTAATCATGGCCAAAAGATACAATTTTTATTACAAGTTGAGCAAAAATCTGATAATTTCTTAAAAATGTAAACAGCTGTGTGTGAATTTAGTTTTGTAATTTAGCAAAGGGTTATTTAGGGTTACATTAAAAGAAATTCAAAAACTTGTAACCACAGTACTAAAAATATCAACAGGGGATGTTAATAATTTTCTATGAATGCCTATAATTTTAAAAGTACTCAACATAGATTTTTTTAATTTTTTTTTTTGAATCCCTGAGCCCTTGGTCTAGTGGCTGTGTACGCCTTATCGTATGATTTTTTTCCAGAGTATTGAATCTAAGAGAGAGAACCTAATACATTTCTGGAATCATTCATAATTATATTAAACTGGCTTTTATTCAGAAATATTGAAAATATAAGAAGAATGGTTGGCTCTTTTACTGTATACCTCGAAAAAAAAAATTATATATATATATATATATATATATATATATATATATATAATTAAAACTAGAAACTTAAACTAGAGATTAATATTATATATATATAAATATATATATATGTATATATATATATATATTATATCTATATATATATATATATATATATATATGTATATATATATATATATATATTAAATTTATATATATATATAATATTAATCTCTAGTTTAAGTTTCTAGTTTTAATTAGTATGTCCAGTTAAAGGCAAAAAAAGAAGTACCTAGTTCTTAGTATTCTTCCTATTCTCATCTAATACAATTAATAATTAATGAATTAAAAATAGGAATAAAGAATTCATGAAAATACTGTTAGGATAGTGATTTGTTACTTGAAACTATAATGTGAGAAGCAATTAATAAGCCAATCTTAATGGCTAAGTGAATGCATTTGACTGAAGTATTAATTATTTTGGGTATCAGTTATTTATTATTTCGTATATTTATAAAATATATAGGTATATTTTGTTAAATATCTTGTTGAAATTGTGAACATTTCTAACCAATAATCAATTATTAGGTTCTAATGGAGTATTCAAATCGACTTAAGTCTAATCCTCCTTATTGTTTCATGACAGGGATCCAAATCTATATGAAATCATTATAAAATTCTACGTTTTATAAAAACTTATAATATTTAAAGTATTTCCTTATCTATAATAATAATAATAATAGTTTATTCAAAATAATAATTAACAATATTACAAAATGTCTATAATAACGATCAAGAGAATAGTGAATAAACAATGATCACAGAAGTAGCGAGATTACTACTTGTACGTGAATATGAATTTAAAAGTTTTACAAAGTTAATCTTATCTAAAATTTAATGACTACGATATAATGTTCAAAACATAGATCAAGATCGAGTATGTTCAATTCGGTAATTTTTAAGGCCTATATCGAGGTAGTATGTCATGTCCAGGTTTGTGTGATTTTATTTGCTTTCTTTTCAATTTTACATGGATTTGCTAAAGATTATGTTTAAAAGAAAAGCATATTTATATATCATAGTATGTTACATATTATGATTTAATATATTATTAAACGTTTCTCTGTCCGTCCGCTGTATCCAGTCTTTCACATAAAATTTAAAATTTTTTTGATTTATTTTATCTTTTATATGCCCCGGAACCAAATTATAAATCTTAGAGATATAGAATCTAAAATATCGCTGACCAATAGTTTTTTCATTTTTCATTTCATTTCATCATCGTGGAACTACAGCACTTTGATTTTGAGCTCGAGTAGCATATGAATGATTCACATGTTCAACTATGATTTTCCTTTTATGAAGATTTAAAAGTAACTTTTGAACATATAATTGTTTTAAGTCAAATATACCAGCAAGATTGTATAGCTGATCAGATGGAAACAGTTTGTCTTTATCATATGATTATTTTTAAAATCCATTTTTGAACAACTTCAATGGAGGACATATGGCAATTTCTTAATCCACCCCATCCGCTGAGTCCATAATTTAAATGTGGTTGTACCAGAGCAAAGTACAATGTTTTTAAGTGTTTAATATCCATAAAATCCTTAAGTCGTTTAAACTTAGATATCAAGCCTCTTAATTTGTTTGTAAGTTCACCTGCATGTATATCCCATTTTAAGTGCCGGTCTAATGTTATACCTAAATACTTTATGGAATTTGCTTCTGGTATCTCAAAATGGGAGTTTATATTAAGAGGACCCATCAGAGGCAAGTTATTAGTGTAAGATGTAAATGTCAAATACTTTGTTTTAGAGGCGTTTAAAGACAGCCTGTTTGATTGAAACCAAGAGGAAATTTTTCTAAAATCAGCTTCAGCGTTCTGTTTTAAAGAATTCCATGAATTTCCTGAATAGCATATGGCAGATCTATATGGCACATCTATATGTAGGGATTTGGTTTTAACTGTTAGATACTTTCTATAATAGTAGTTTTATTTTTTATTTGTAGATTCTTGATAAAAATTAATTAATACTTAATAATTCTGTATTAATTTGGTGAAATACGAAAGATAACTTTTAATTTAGAAAAACAAAAAAAATAATTAATTAATAAAATTAATTAATTAAAAAAATAATTTATTTTACTGCCCAGAAAATTTTGGGGTCATAAAGCAATATTAATTTCTAATTTTTATTGTAAAAATGTTTATGATGTAAATGAAATAATAGTTTATAAAGAAAACGGTAACTTACATTATACCATTAAAGAATCGTTTATTGGCAACGCACAGTCGAATTTTCAAATTTCACGAAAAATCATATCTTAGCGTTTTATTATGTGCAAATAATGTGATGAAGTAAAGAAGCCTATGACAGATCTTGTGAACTGATATTCTAAAAGCAAAACTAGAAATAAAAAACCCATGATTTTCAAAGTTGAATTGATATTCATATTAAATGTATATAATATGATAGAGGTAGAAAGTTGTGGTTAAGGCAAGTAATTACTTATAATCAGTAAGTTAAAGTATCAATGACAAATAATGAAATAAAGTACTGTAAAGGAAACCTCTTTAATAGTTTTTTTTAAGAAATTTATTTAATTCAAATAAGGAAGTTGTATGAAAAAAGCTTCTGCAAATCGCATAACAGTTAAAAAGAAACGTAAAAATCAATATCTTTACCCGTAGACCTTTATTAGCGATCTAAAAAAAAACTTAAAAGACTCCATACACACTTTTTCTGTCAAAAGCTCTTTGAGGGTTTTCACTGCTTTCAACGTGGTTGTATTAAAGGACTTTATTATTGGGGCGGCATAGAAGAGTTTACGGTTCATACAGGATTGCATTTCAATGCCAGTATTTTATTTTTATTTTAAATATTTTGGGTACAATTTTTAGAAAGCTGAATATTAAATAAGCTGGAGTATATTTATTTTACTTTTTATTTCGCTTTTGCTTTATATATATACAGGGTGTTTTTTATATATTGCGACAAACCTCAGGAACGTGTTCTTTGGACAAAAATTCGCAAAAAAGTTCTTATAAACATAGGTCCTAAACCTTTTAGATTTTGAGCTACAGGGTGGTAAAGTTTTAACAAAAAAATGATTTTTTTTCGATAACATAAATACCCCTGTAGATATTTGTCCAAAGATTGGTATGCAGGGTCTGTGTATCCAGAGCCATTTACTAACTTACTTTTAACATTTTTATGTTCTCCAGTGGCGTGTGTGTGGGTTTTCCGCTGAATACTTTTATAAAGAAAAATGGTACGCCACTGATTTTTCTTGTATTAAAAATATTTTTAAATGCCCCAAAAACCGTTAGATGCACGGTTTTCTACCTTGACTGATCGCTAAAAAAACTCAAATTGAAGATCAGGTGCTCAATGAATTCGAGGAAGATCTCACCACAACCACTAGGAAAATTGCTCAGACGGTACACATTAGTAACTTTACAGTTTGGAATATCCTTAAAAGAAACCTTTTATACCCGTATCATATTCAGTGGGTGCAGGCACTTTTGCCAGGCGATTTTCCGAAAAAAACGGCTTTGTGTCGTTGGATGCGAGAACGCATAAGGCAAGATGCACCGTTTATAAGAAAAATACTTTTTACCGATAAGGCTAATTTCTCCAGGGACGCAATTATGAACTTCCACAATAACCACGCATTGCATTATGAGGACCCACATGTCATCAGCACCAGTTTTCACTTAATGTATGGGTCGGCATTATTGAAAACTTTCTCATCGGTCCATTTTTTTTTACCAGCAAGGTTGACTGGACAAGTGTACCAAGAATTTCTTGAAATGAATTACCAGCGATGCTAGAAGATGTTTCCATTCAGCTGAGACAGCAAATGTTTTTTTTACATGACGGTGCTCCAGCCCATTTTAGTCTAGTGGCTCGGCAGTATTTGGATATTACGTATCCAAATCGTTGGATAGATCGGGGAAGTATTCACCCTTGGCCCCACGGTCTCCCGACTTAAATCCGCTGGATTTTTTTTGTGGGGCCACCTTAAATCACTGGTTTATAGAAATCCAATTAATAATGTGGAGGAATTGCGTAATCGCATTATAACGTCTTGTGACATAATTCGGCGGACACCAGGAATTTTTGAACGTGTCCGCCAATCAATGTGACGTCGATTAGATGCTTGTATTGATGTTGGTGGAGCACACTTTGAATAACTTTTGTAAAAATAATAATTTACTTAAATAAATAATAAAAAATTAAATATTTTTTTATCACTTTAAAACTTGTATTTTAAATTAAAGATTGTAGAAGCAAAAGTTTTAAATCCTCAATTACAATTTTATTAAATTGGGCTGGCTTTTGTACTAAATTAATTAATAAAAATTTTATTATTTATAATTAAAATTGCAATTATTAGAATCGCATTGCTCAGTGTCTATATGCATATAAGAATAATTATAATATAAAAAAGACATGTTCTTTGTTTACGTTTGTTTATGTGTGAGATATTAAACTGATACTGTGTTGTAAGTTATACCTATTGTCCTTTTGTTTGCAGTTTAATTAGCATGTAAAGAATTTTTTTTTCGCCATTTCATCATTTTGTTGTGTTTAGTTCTTTTATATATTAACACACTTTTTTACTCTCTTGTAGTTTCTCCTGAAGAAGTCACTTAAATATAGGATGAAATAATGAGAATGAACAAATGAGTTTTATTAGTCACAGACCGCTACCTGATAATAAGTTTGTATTTCTTCTATATACAGTGTGGCCTAAATTGGGTGTACATGTATGGGTATCTTGGAAACTATAAGAGATAGAAAATTATATTAAGGAAAAAGTCCATTCTGAAGTGGAGTCAATATAATATTGAAACGATAGTAGGGGAAGTCTTTTCTCCACAAATAAAATGCTAATCCTCTAATTTTAGGAGTGATGCATTTCGGCAAGTGTTCTTGTCATCATCAGACTTGAGTTACTTAACACATACACGTGTTACTTAACACATACACGATGCCAAATACACCAATTTTGGAATATTTGGCAAAAATCAAAAAGTTGCATTTTTGAAAAAAGGCTGAATTTTTTATTTTAACGTATTTTTAAAATCTGTAAAAACAATATTAGGAAAACTTTTTAAGGACAACGTATATCTGAAATTGATTTTTGTTTTGTTTTCTGAGATTCCATCCTTAACTTCTTTTTTTTCTTATATCTGCCATTTTGTTTTTTTTTCTAAATTTAAAAATATTTTTTCCTTTTAAAATGGCTTGTGATATGTGATAAGATATAAGTAATAAAATGTAAGTTAAGTTAACTAAACATTAAAAATAATGAATTATTTGTAATTATTACCTTTTACTTATTTATAGTACGTTTGTTACTATTTACAGTCTTTGGTCCCTTGGTAACGATGTTATAGTTTTACGTGTAACTTGGTACACAATTTTGCTTTAAAGCATCATTCAGTTGGTTTTAAATTTTAAAAAGTTTCTTTAGTTGTTAATAATATTAATATCAAATATTCGGGCTCAAGTACCACTTGGATAAAATGGCAATTTTAATGTAAGATTAAATGGATTTTTTCATCAGAAATTAAAATAGAAAATTCTAATATGAAAAAAATTTCTTATCACTAGTGTTTACACAGTATCTTTAGCATTTTTGTTTTAAATTTTGAAAAAGTTTTTATGATATTTAAAAAAGATTTCATTTTCTTGGATGGCATGAAAATTATTGAAATTACTCTACTAATCTACCGTCAAGTTTTTACTGCGTGTTGTATATTTTATAAACGGTGTTTCAATAAAAATACAAGATTTGAATTGTGCGCCAAGTTTGACAGTCATAATGTCACATCATTGTGACGTGACAGATGGGAGTTAGTAAACATGAAGTATTACATGGTGGAACAGCGCGTTCTGATGGTCAAACGTTAGTATTAAAATGATAAAAGTTTAATTACCACTATTCGTTAAGTGCATTTAATGTTTGGTCAAATGATTATTCATAATTCATCTACGATAAAAAGAACAATCAAAAGAAAGTATTGGTTCGGTTAGTGATGTAAAACATATTATATGAGCCCATAGAAGTCGTTTAGAATAAAATGTCAATTTATCATCATGCAGAAGAACTGGACATTTTAACAGCCACTCTTCAGCGACTTCTCATTTAAGACTCAATAACTTTTGTCCGAAGAATATGAACAGCGAAGAGAATTCACCATTGGAGAACATATAAAAGCAACCTGCTCATTTTCCAAATAAAATGATTTTCAGTGATGAGGCCCAGTTTCACCTCCATGGCTTTGTTAATAGGCAAAACTTAATAGACAAAAATCTTAGAAATGGTCGCATTTGCGGCTTAGAAAATCCAAGAATGATTTATCACAAAGCAATGCATCCACAACGTGTCATTTTATGATTTTAATTATAGTCTGGAGGAATAATTGGTTCATTGTTCTTCGAGAACGAAAAAGATAATTGACCTATGAATTAACGCCTTTAGATTTCTGGCTATGAGGTTGATTATCTGAAATCACAGGCTTATGCCAATAAGTCTGCAACCATCGAAGCATGGAAACCTGAAATTAGACGCTGTATGAATAAAATTCCACCACATGTATACAATAGAGTTATTGAAAATGTTGTCACTCCATTTACAAGGTATTTCGTTTCGTACATAATTCTCAAATGTATATTTTCCAAAAATCAATAAATATGTTAATACTTTACTATAGAAAACAATGTTCCATTGAACATTGAAATCTTGCATTCTTGCATTGCATTTAAACATCCTTTATGTAGATTTTGATCAATATCTCGGGTATTTTTTGCAAGTATACTATTTTTTAATTTTTTTATGTGTTCTCCAACTCTTTAAGAATTCTAATGTTAATATTACATTTTTATTAATAGAAAATAATTAATATTTTTAATTTAAAAACAGAACTTTCAGAAATTTTTTAAAAGTGTATCAAAGTTTTCTTCTTCGATTATCTGTTCAATTACATTAAGAAGGTTTTATAATGAAATGTTTTATTAACAAAATGATGAAGTAATCCTATTTTGAAAATAATGATTTACTTTTGTTTTAAGTCCCTTGATTACACAAACTTACCTTAAAACTATGGTTTTTGTAAAAACATCGATTATTATACCGCAAATCTACACCACTTGACCTTTATTGGTGATTGTCAAGAAATTAATGTATTTATAACTACTAATAAAAATTATCTTCGCCTGTATGAATTTAATATATGTTTTGCATTAAAAAAAAAACATGTATATAAAGAAACCTGTTACAAATATTGCATGCCAAAAGTTTTAATAGAGTTTCTAATGGACTGTATGAAATATTCAGAATTATAAATCGAAAAAGTGTATAAATTGTTCAGTGGTTTTATTAAAGAAATTTCAATTATATTTCATCATTAATTAAAACTATAAATTCAAAGTATCTCAGAAAATTGTAAATAATTTATAGTAACATGGTACTTTAAAACACATCTTGTAAATAAATCGTGACTATTTAAATACAGTTATATTTGTATTAACAAATAAACTTTTTACTATATTAGAAAGAACTTAGTTGTCGATTTAAATGCCTCAATGGCTTATTATGGGCCAAAACACATCGGTCAGCATTGCATTTATGATAAATGGGAACTAGAAGAAATCATCTAGTACTAATTCAGGGCTGTACGAAGGATGATACCAATAATTTGCTATTTTGGCCGGTCAAATAGGTGGATATTTTAGCTGATATGTAAGAGACCTTTTCTAAACTTAAATATTATGATGAAAAATGATTCTTCGTTGCCGCTTCTTTTTTCCATATTGCAATAAGCCTTTTTGACAAACATCTCTAATGTTATGGTTCAGGCAATCATCTGTTTTAATATGATCTGTGCACGAATTAGTTTTATGATATTTGACTTTAAAAACCGTTAAAGTGGATTGCTGTTTTACAAATTAATCAAACTACATTGTATTTAGAGCAATTTATTTTTAAAAGCTTAGCAGAGCGCTTTCGGCGTGTGAGCCATCATCAGTGCTAACTGAAAATGGGTTGGGTGTTATATGCGTAAAAAACCTTATAGTTAAAGGTGAACGGATGGAATGTACTCACTTGTCAGTTAAGCCCAGAAGTTTTCCATAATGGGATTAGATTTGATAGTATGAAAATTATACTTTACATTCAATTATACAGCCTTCGATTTTTTAAATCATCAAATATTGGTAGCCTTACTGCACTACATAGGATTCTCAAATCATGCTATAGCTTTAATAAAGTCATTTCTAAGTAATAGGTCTCAAATGGTAAAAATTGATGCAACCTTTTCAAGTCGTCTTTCAATTCTTAATGGGGTGCCTCAAGGTAGTATATTGGGGCCACTACTATTTAGTATTTATACAACATGCTTTCCTCAATATCTTGAATACTGTAAGTATCACTTCTATGCAGATGATACGCAGTTGTATCACTTCTTTACACCTTCTGATTATTTAACTGCTTTGAACCATATAAATGCTGATCTTGACGCAGTTGTTAAAGTCTCTAGTAAGCATATGTTAAAATTAAATCCTAAAAAATGTGTAGTTATTCTCTTTGGAAGTAACGTTCAAATAAGGACTATTTATGAAGAATTTTCTTTGTTTGTTGGACATCAAAAACTTCAAGTAGTTGAGAGCACTAAGAGCTTGGGTTTAACACTCGATTCACAGCTAAAGTTTAGTGGACACATATCAAATAATCTTAAAAAGTCGTATTGTGCTCTAAAAACCATGTACCCTCATCGACATTACTTAGATCTGAATATTAAACGTGAGCTATGCGACTCTCTTGTGTTGTCAAATTTTAATCATTGTGATGTGGTTTATGGACCTTGCCTAGATGGTCAAGACTCCTATAGAGTTCAAAAAATGCAAAACTCTTGTATTCGTTTTATTTATGGCATTAATAGGCGAGGTCATGTATCACATAAGCTTAATGATCTTAAGTGGCTTAATATGTTTAATAGACGTAAGCTACATTCCAGTGTGCTATTTTATAAAATTATTAAATACCGCAGTCCTCCCTACCTATACAACAAAATTACATTTCGGACAGACATTCATCACTTAAATTTAAGAAGTAAATCTTTAACTATTCCTAAACACAAAAATCAATTTTTCAAAAAATCATTCTCTTATAATATTTCTCATATCATTAATGCGCTACCACCCGATATAACTGATATTTCGAATTCCATTTATAGATTCAAAACAAAAGTAAGGCAAATCTTATTGGATAATCAGTGACATGCATATTAGAACTAGAAGATTTATTTTTCATTTTTCTTGTTTATAAATTGTAATTGAATGGCTAGTATTAGATATATTCTTCCGTATTTAATTGTTGTATTGTTGTAATCTGTACCAAATCATCAACTACCTAGATGTAATGTATGTACATTATATCTAATAGTTAGTTTAATTTATTAGTTGTTAGTTTAATTCGTTAGTTTTATTTAAAAAGTACTCGTAGTTTAGTTTAAAAAGTTTTTTATGTTGTAGCTATGTAGATAGAACAGAACCTGCATTTTCAATGCAGGAGTCTGGTACATTAGCTTTTATTTACCTCAATTATTGAATACACCTCTAAGTTTATATTCTATGTAATTTCCATGGTAAATAATAAACGTTATTATTATTATTATTATTATTATTATTATTATTATTATTTAGACACACTTAAGACTATACAGAACACTAAACAGGACGAACAGTATCTAAAAATGAGAGCACGTTAGTCTCCTTTGTGTTTTGTTTACATTTTATTGTGGTTCTTAGATGGCGGGAAATACTATTTCAAAGATCTGTTTTTTAATGTCAATTAAAATATTAATTAGTTTGGGGTCATAGTTATTATTATAAGCAATTTGTTTAAGAATATTTATTTCGTTTTGAAAATCAGAAGGAGCATTTTGCAGAAAGCAGCCATTTTGTGTTGGTTGAAAACATTTGAGATTGCGTGGTCTGTTTGAGTGGGTTTTCGGTTTATTAAAAATTTTAAACTATTTGATTGTTTATGTATTATTAAGTTTAAAAAATTCAAATTATTACTTGTTTCTATTTCCAGTGTGAAAGAAATCTTAGTATGTATTTGGTTTAGCTTGTTTCAGAGTAACTGAGCTTCTATACTGTGTCACAATTCAAGAAACAATCGTCAACATATCTGTACCAATTGAAAATTTCTTTATTGTTATCAGTCATTATAAAATTTGATTCCAAGTGATCCATAAAGACCTCTGCCAAAAATGGAGATAAGCAACTACCCATAGCCAGGCCATCTGGCTGTTGGTAAAACGTATATTATTGAAAAGGAAAAAATCTTGAGAAAGGCAGTGGTTAAGTAAGGTTATTAAGAAAATAAGATTATTGTTATTTATTTTGTCCGTCAAGATATTTTTACTGATATTCACACTTTCAGATTTAGGCACTGTAGTAAAAGGTTAGTTACATCAAAACAAACCAACAGATAATTATTAGGCAATTGTGAGTCTGTTAGTTTATTTACAAGATCAGCAGAATTTTTAACACCAAATTTAGGGCAGAAAGCTGTAAATATTTAACAATTTAAGAATAAAATTGGATTGAACCGAAATTGGAGTGTTGGTGAAACTAACTACTGGTCTTATTGGAATGGCGATTTTATGTAACTTGGGTAAGCCGTAAAGACGTGGGGTTGTGGGGTTGCTGGATAAGAGGGTATACGGAGCATTATGTTTTTCTAAAAAACGTTCAAATTGTTTTATAAGAATGGAGGTCTTTCTGACAAAGTTGTTAAAATGACTGGACTTTAGTGGTTTAAGGTTGTTTTCAGTTAAAAAAGTTTCAGCTTTGGATATATAAAATGCTTTTTCTATAATCACTAGGCAATTTCCCTTATCTGCTTTTGAGATCATCAAATTACAGTTTTTATTTTGTTTTTTATGGATTTTAGGACTTTGTCTGTAGAGTTTATATAGGATTTTGATTTTTTAAAATTAGATTTAAATTTATGCAATATACTAAATAGGTCGTTGCGAAGAGACGTTTTTAAATAGATGCCTAATAACTATATCAAGCTCAACTGAAAATTGAAGAAAATCATTTTGGGAAATTTCTTTATTAAAACAATATTTTAAGTCTAGTTTGAGAAGGTAAATTTCGGCTCTATCAAAATCAATTCAGAGAATTTGTGAGAATTTTGTTTTTTCCTATATTAAAGAAAATTCTTAGACTGATAAGATTATCCAGTTTTCGTCTTAATTTATTGTATTTTATTTTCTTCTCAGTGATGATCAAGTCTTGTATATTATTGAGCAAATGTTTTAAGATTTTACTCTTGTAGCCTTTGCACACCAATTTTAGTGTACAATTTATGAAGTCAAGTTCAGCATAGTGTTTGCAGATTTCAGATTTAATTAACTTAAGTTCTAAGTCCACAGTTACCTCTAAAAACTTCTAGACTTAAAACTGACTAGATTTTCTTGAGGGCATTTATATCACCAACGAACTCATCAAAAATCCCTCTTGTTTAAATATACAAGTAAACCTTAACAGACCTTACGTTCCATTACATAGGAGACTCTAGAATTAAAAATTTTATAGGCATTGGAAAATTTTCTAATTTAAAAGTTTGCTTTTACATCGTTAAAGGATAACAATATCCTTATCCGAACAAAAAATTACTGTTGTAGTCTAATTTGTGCCACTAATTTATAACTAACTCGCACTACCGCACATCATTTAGGATAATGATGTCTAGACCGACCTGTCGCTACTACCACTCTGATAGGTTCGCATAATATTGATTTTAAAGTGAAGTTGACTGAAGGTTAACCAAATTTGACATAGTATTTCCCGCCATTTAAGAACCACAATAAAATGTAAACAAAACACAAAGGAGACTAACGTGCTCTTAATTGTGCGTGCCCTTTTTAAATACTGTTCGTCCTGTTTGGTGTTCTGTATTGTCTTAAGTCTGTCTAAATGTAATGTATAATTTTCATACTATCAAATGTGTTCCCACTATGGAAAACTTCTGGGCTTAACTGACAAGTGAGTACATTCCATTTGTTCACCTTCAACTGTAATGCTTTTTGCTCCTATAACACCCAACTCATTTTTAGTTAGCACTGATGATGGCTCATACGCCGAAAGCGCTCTGCTAAGCTTTTAAAAATAAATTGCTCTGAATACATGTAGTTTGATTAATTTGTATTATCATTCGAGCAACACAGCCACTTCCCTCTTCTGATTACTGTTTTGTTTTGATGTTAAACACCTATATTTTAGATTCACCACCTGCTTAGAGATTATACACCAGGTTTAACGCTCCGTCTATTTCTTAGAAATTGTTTACACGAGCATCTTTTTAAGTTTTTATTATATTACGCGAGCTGCAACACGTTTTTACAACAAATTTTTTCACAACTAAATGTTCATACTTCTTATATTTCAATGTCTTATTGGTGCTTGTTAGACCCAATTTCATGATGAGTCTTTTGTGGATTAACAACTGATTTTGGTTGATCTTCGCATCTTTTGTCGCTGAGCGGATGGCTGCCACGATGGGACTCGTTATATCAGGTTATCGTGATCTTTATAGAGCTTAATTGCCAAAAGCAAAAGTTAGTTGATCAATACACTAACTTGATAATCTACCTCCTTCAATCATTGTAAGAGTCGAATAAGCATGATCGTGGTATGGTAGCTTTGGTCTGTTTGTTTGCTTCCAACATCATAAAAATTTCTCACTTATTTTGATAGGCACAAAACAATACTACTCTTCCTCTTTGATAAAATATGAAGCTACGATTTTTTTATGAAATATGAGAAGATAAAAACTCTATAAAAAAGTTAATATTCAAAGTTAAATGTATGCAGATAACTTTTATTAGAGAAAAAGGCAAAAATATCGCACAGCCGATTCCACAAGGAATTTTTACTAGTGACGTCGTCAAAAAATATATACATAATAATTATTTATTAATAATATATTATGCTTTAAATTATAAACAATACTACTGCTTATTAAATTTTATGCGTTTTTCTAATGTCCTTTATTAGAGTAAAGGTCTAATATGGTCTCTAAAGGTATCTTTTATGGCAATTAAATATTCTATAATTATTATAGGTTTCTTAATAAGTTTTTATTTCTATGATCCCCTATTCTACGTTTATGATGGCGATTCTCTCTTGATACGATGTTATGACAGTATCGGTATTTACTTGTAAAAAGATCGGCTTGAATCGCCTTTTTTTCCCATGGTGCGGCAGAAACGGCACAAATCACACACACACACACACACACACGGACAAACCCTCAAATACGACCTTTTTCCTTTTTTAACCCAAAACTAAAGAAAAAATCCAGAACTTCACAAATGCCAAATGTAAACACAAAGCCATTTGACAAGATGACAGTTAGCAAAACAGCTTTTGCTTGCGGCGTTTTCATTCCAAATTGTTGAAAAGCAGTTTTAAGAATTAAAATAATAATAATTTTTTTGCTTTAAAAATATTATTTTTGCGCTTAGAATAAGATAAATATATTTCCATTTTTTATTTTTAATCCAAAATATAACACCAATTAGTGAAATTAACATTATTATATGTGTTATTACAAAACTGAAAATTTCCTTTTTTTAAATGTGTGTAAACTTGACAACAGAGAATCGATGAATATACCTATATGTAAACGAAACACCCCCTTGGACCTGAGTATATGTTGAACTCAAACAAAGGTCTTGCTTACCAATTCTAGTCTTTCAATATTCTAAGCTCGTAAAAAGTCGCACTAAATTGGTGACCTGGTAATTCTATTTTTTCGCTGAGGTAACATGTCGAAACCACTAAAACTTTTCGGTTTTCGGATTTTCGGATATTGGCAGAAGAAAGCTGGCATATTGGCATATTTAATGCGCTATAAATTTTTAACTATTGACCCATTTGCGCATAATTTTAAAATTTTTCAACGAAAATATTTACATATTGCTATTTAGTAATAATAAGTAAAACTCAAATTGTAATATTTCTGAAAAATAATTTAAAACATGAGCACATTATTAAATATGTATTTCAGATTTTAGCTTAAATTGTTAATATTATTTGTTAGTTTAGTTGCTACAAGATTAATAATTAATTATTTTTATGGCATATTTTAGTAAAGGAATGGGAAAATGTTTGCAAGATAGACCATCCGAATCCTACGAATATCCTGAGTTACCAGCAGGAGCTATGTATAATGCAGAATATCAATGCAGGTTAGTTACTAAATCACTATCTACCCTTATTTAGTTGCCTTTTAAAGGGAACTAAATAAGGTAGTTCCCTTTAGGGATTTAATACGAAGACACTAAATTTTGACTAGAACATTTTAATTACATTAAATACCAGTGTTGTGTTATAAATAATATAATATATAAATATTTTTTGAATTTCAAAAGTCATAAAGAATAATTATTAATATTTTTATTTAATAGATTTCAGTTTGGTACTCCCGACGCCACCGTTTGCACACCCCTGGACGAAATCTGCTTTAGACTATGGTGTACAGTAAACGATTCATGCACCACCCTCTTAAGGCCTGCAGCACCTGGAACAAATTGTGGCAAACATAAAGTAAACATGATTTAATAGTATTACCATTCAATATTGCAACTATGTTTTTGTAGTGGTGCCAAGATCAAAAATGCGTTCCAATTATGGATCCACCGGTACCCATAGATGGCGGCTGGGGAGAGTGGAGCAGCTGGTCAGAATGTTCTAGAACATGTGGATCTGGAGTCTCAATAATGAGCAGAGAGTGTGATCATCCTACGCCTACCGCTGGAGGAAAGTTTTGTGTTGGTAAGGTTAAAGTTACTTAACTAACCTTAAGTTTATAAGTTTATAATATATTTATTTAGGTGAAAGAAAACGTTATAGAATATGTAATACTGATCCATGTCCAGAAGGAGAGCCAACTTATAGGGCTCTACAATGTTCATCAAACAATAACAAAACGTATGAGGGAAAAAAGTATGAGTGGCAACCATATTTTGATCAAGGTAAGTAATACTTTTTTATCCAAATATTATACGTTTATGTTTAAATGATATTTCTTAGCGGAACCGTGTCAGTTATACTGCAGTGACGTAAATGAAACTCTTATTGTACCTTGGGGAGATTATGCAGCCGATGGCACGCCTTGTAATGTAGTCTCAAGAGATGTTTGTATATCGGGAATTTGTAAAGTAAATATTTTATTTGACACTTAATACAAGAAAAACCTCTTTTAATAATTTACAGAAAGTTGGATGCGATTGGGTAGTCGACTCTGCGGCAAAAGAAGATGAATGTGGCATATGCCAAGGAGATGGCACCAAATGCGACATTATACAGGGTGAATACAAGAAGCAAAGTAGTTTGCCAGGATACAGAGAAATCGTGGTGATTCCTGGTGGAGCAAGAAATATTTTTGTAGCTGAAAATGATCAGTCTGAGAATTATATTGGGTTGGAGAATGCATTGGAGAAAAAATATTATTTAAATGGAAAGAGGTAGAAAATATACAAATATATCTATATAGAACTTACTAAAATTGATTTTAGACATATAACCTTACCAGGAGAATATAACGTAGGGGGTGCACAGGCTTTGTATGAGAGAGACCATTTGTTGGAAAAAATTAGGATTCCTGGTCCTATTTATGAGCCAATATTAGTTTCGGTAAATACACTTTCTTATTTTAACAAGGTCACGTTTATTATGTTTTGATTTTTTTAATTAGATCCAGTTTTTTTCAAATTGATAATATTTTCGTTGATATGATGATATAAAATACACCAGCATAACACTGTTTAATGTGGTAGTTTTCAATATCTTTACTCTGGTGATTCGCAGCTATTTTCCAAAACTAATTAAACAGAAAACTGCTAAGCTTAAATAAATTAAACTATACTATCAAGAACTGCATATATTTCTAAAATTAAAACCGATTTTTAAGAGTATAGTTCTGACCATTAGAAAAAAAGCTAAATTGATAAAAGAGGATATTTTTTAAAAGATAAGAATCACCAGTTCCTAGAACAAAAATTCTATATAATATTTAATGAAGACGATTAAACGAACCTTATTATTTGTTAAAATATGTCTACATAATTTAGTACTGATATTGTTATATTTACAATATCATTTTAAATAGGATTATTACAAATTTTATGATTTTACATAAGGGATCATTTATAAATTAAGTAACGTGCTCACAGGTGAGTGAGGGGGCGTCCGGGTTACGTGACAACGTAGTTGTGTAATTACGTCTTTCACATAAACGCGCCTTTATGATTATCAAATTTATGCGCATTAACCTCTGTTGATAGTGTAATGTGCCTTGTCTGTCGCCAATATTTGCATCAATTATCAACGATTATGTGTAATAGTGCACAACAAACTGAAACGTTTTGATTTTCGAAGTATTATAGCTTTCTTCGGCCATATACTTGATAAAAATTTTTCATTCCACAAGCTATTTAATCAATCTAATATTCACATTAAGCATCATAATGTCTTTTAAATTTGACTTTTACACTATCATTAAAATATAACAATATGTAAATTACAGGTAAGTTTTTTGATTTTTTCATTGGTTTTCATTTGACTAGGTGCAATATAATATTTTTAATATTTAATATTCTTGTATCTGTAGAAGCTCTGATCAATTTATTTATTATCGTATCCGCATGAAAAAAAGCAGAATTGCAAAAAAAGGTCACATATGACTTAATGGTGAGAATTACTCAAATGATGAACACAAATAAAATAAAATCAATTAGTAACTTCAACGACAGCTTCTAAATCAATAATTGTAGATTGATTTAGAAGCAGATTTTTGAGGGCTGCTTTCAAAAATCATTATCTAAAAATATAAATACTCAAAAACGCCAGCATCCTACTGCATTAAGAGGCGAAGGTTTTGATTAAGTAAAAGTGCTCTATATTTTATTTATATTAGTTTTACTTCAAAGTAAAAAAGCATCTACAAAGCTGTCTCTGTGAGGCTAATGAAATCTCAAAAGGATGCGCACTTTAAACATGTAAACGGCATTATTTGTAAAGCAGCCATCAATCATCTGAATAAAATAGCGTCACTTTTTGGATTTAACGAAAGTTGCTTGTTTATACAATATGACAAATCTCGCATCCCAATAGGTTTAACAGCAGCAAATTATCAATCTCCTATTGTCAAGCACGTCGAATACAAAGTGTCTTTACCTGATCATGATTGGGTCGTGGCCCATAAACATGAACTAATCCAAGCACAAAATGGGAATAGACATCATCAAGAAGTAATTAATATTGGTTTTTATGATTATTTATTATATAACCTCGACGTTATATGTATAGGTACCAACGCTGAAAGAAAACAAACGCAACTGCTGGAAGAAGCGTCTTCAACAAATTCGAAAGAAGAATGGTACCTTTAAGCAAAGAACTCGCTTGTCTTACCTTATAAATATTATGGAAGTCATCTTGATTCAAATCGATAGATTTAGACCTTGAAAAAAACTTCCATTAGCAGAAATATGAAATCCAGTTGATATTGATGGATACCCGATTATAGCTAAATACATTGAGCCCGAAAATTCTGAAAATGATCGAACTGGAGTATGTAAAGACAAGCCAATATGTTCGGATTGTTGTTATAAACCACGCAGCTAAATATGAAATATAATGTCGAAATTATTTCTTCCTTCACCTCTTGTACTGGAGTAACGTGACAGGAGCTGTTACTTTCCTAGAATGTAACCGTATGAACTGAACTTTTGACTGAATTCTAAGGCTAAATATATTTTAAATACTGGTCACTTTGTAGGGATAAAATTATATAAACAAGTTATTAATAATAGAAAATTAGATGCATACGAAAGCTTAGCAATATTCAAAAATCAAGAAAACATTCTTAACATGGATAAAGGTCCAATCCCTTATAGTCAATTAGTCAATATAGTTTAGTTAATATAGTTCAGTAAGTGTTTAAGATTTGTTCGGCCATGCCTTATTGCTCTATTAGTTACATCATTAGTATATCAGGCCATTTGAAGATAGTTTTAATTTAATTTTAATCTTCTCCCGAGGATGCTAACATCATTAGCGAAACACGTGTCAAGAGTAACAATAAAAAATTTTGGTTAGTGGTAAAACCGTCTTGTAATTTGAGTGTCATACCAAAGTCCAGCCATAGAACTATTGACTTATATATGTCGACTAAAGAAGGTGAGGAGGATGAAAATTTGATAAACGGCCAAATATTGATGTTGAAATGTCTTTACACTGCCTATGGGCAAAAGCTTGATTAAACTGTTGCTATTTTATCACAAAATATATATTTAAAGAAATACATTATACGAAAAACATCAAAATGTATATGTGCTCACATTTTCCTATTGTGGCGTTATATTAACTGAAGTGGGGGGAGAGGAGTTGAAGCAGATTGAAGAGGGAGTTAAAAGAGCTTGAAATATTTGCGATACGTATATTATGTATGGCCCCTAAGATACACTAATAAAAAATAAATTCCACCGATCGATCAATTAGTAGTTTTTAAGTAAACATCAAAGAAATCAAAGGAAGGTATATACCACACAGAATATATATCCGAGAAAGGATATTTATTATACAGGGTGTTTCAAAATTCACTACATATATTTTAAGGGCGTATTCCTGAGGTCAAAATAAGACTTTTTTTCCTATGGGTCCTAAAATGCACCCACTTCAAGCTACAGCCATCGCAAGAAGTGTAAAAAAATCGATTTTTTAAAACTGTGTCTACAGTTTTGCATCAAATTTAACGAAATTTGAAATACCCCCGTTATTTTAGGCAGTCTATTTACTTTTTATCTTAGAAGAGGCGTAAAACTAATTTTAAGGGGTAAACAGAGGGGGTGCATACTTTTGATGGCCAAAATTTTATGTACGCATACATTTTTTGAAAAATTAAGCTACACCAGAATATGGGCCATACAAAAATCTAAATTTTATGTCGCTTGCATTTTTTTGATAATACGAATAGTTTTTGAGAAAATCACCGATTAATAAAAGGCTACCAATAACGTAAAAATTAAAATTTAAACAGATAATATTAAGTAGTAGGCTGTGACTATTTGTTTTAGGACATTTTTTAAGCGGCACGACATTTAACAATAAATAGGTAGACTGGTTTTGCTATTGTTGAAACTTTGTTATTGAGGTTTTTTTAATAAATTGATAAACAATTATTTACATTAAAGAATGACGGTTTATAAAAATACAAAAATTGGTTAAAAAATTATTTAACATTTATTAACATAATAAATAATTATTTTTTCAATAAACAATAAACTTCTGAGAAACAAATATTTTTTTTTATAAAAGGGTGCTCGAAATGCGCACCCCCCGCTGCAATACAACCCTCAATTCATCTTCTTATAGATTGTCTTACTCGCTCTAAAATTCCAGGAGTATTTCTTATTGTTTCAAAGGCATCAATAATTCTTTGCCTTAGGACCTCGAGCAAAGGCACTTGACCAGAATTATAGACGAGGCTTTTTACATATCCCCAGAAAAAAAAAATCCTGAGGATTGCAGTCCGGGGAGCGTGGAGGCCATGGTATTGGGCCTGCTCTACCAATCCATCTCTCAGGAAACACAAAGTTCAAATAGTCACGCACTGTTATACGGAAATGAGGGGGGGCACCGTCATGCATAAACCACATGTTCGCTCGCACATTTAAAGGTACATTGTCTAGTAAACCATTTTAATGGTGCTGTAGAAAGTCTAAATAAGTGTCGCCAACTAAAATTCTAGGAAAAAAGAAAGGACCAATTAACTCATCTCCCACTAAACCTGCCCATACATTAAGGCTAAAGTGCTCCTAGTGGTGAGATTGCCTATTTTCGTGCGGATTCTCTGCTGCCCAAACATGCACATTGTGAAAATTCACCACCCCTTCCCGCGAAAAATGAGCTTCGATACTTGATAAAAAATTATTATCTCTCGCGCATCTCAGAAGTAACCACCTTGCAAATTGTAAGCGCCTTGGGAAATCTTGAGGTAGCAAAGCTTGAACTCTTTGAATATGGTATGGATATAAGCTATTTTCGTGCAAAATCCACCAGACAGTTGCATGAGAAACATCCAAATTCCGAGCTATTTGTCGGGTGCTTAGGCCAGGATCGTCGTCGATGGCATTCAAAATTTGCTCCTCTGTCACTGGGTTTCGTGCTTGTTGCGGTCTGCCTGCATTGTTCCTGGGGGTCCGAAAACTACCGTATTCCCTAAGATGCTGATGTAACTCCGAAATGTTCGTACATTCGGGAGTCGGCGATTAGGAAACCTTAACTGATACAATCTTTGAGCTTCATACGCGTTACCATCAGCAAGACCATAAACAAAATGGATGTCTGCAAGATGTTCGAATGAATAACGTTCATTTTCCATTTTAGCAATGTTAGCGTTTAGAAATAAAACATGGGAATAAAAACTACACTTTAAATCTAAAACGGGAAGTAAACTACTGGAATTAAACAATGTCAACAATGACAGTAAATTTATTTTACACCAAATGTCAAGCAAGCTAAAAAATGTCTAAAACAAATACTCACAGCCTACTACTAAAACCTCAAAAATAAAAATGTCAACAATTGCGAAACACAGCCTACTTCCTAATTTTTTTCTTTGATTTTTAATTTACGATATTGCTATCCTTTTATTCACCGGCGATTTTCTCAAAAACTAATATTCGTATGAAAAAAATGCAAGAAACCAAAAATTTAAATTTTTGTATGGTCTATTTTTTAGTGAAACTTAATTTTTGAAAAAATGTAAATCATGTAGCTTAATTTTAAAAAAAAATTAAAAAATGTAAAATGTAAAAAGGCAAATTCAGGCAACGAACAGAAGAGGAAGGCGCAGGAAGAAGCAAAAAAACGAATGTATATAATATTTTGTCAAAATATATAATGGAAGTTAAAGTAAATTAAATTACCCACAAAACACAAGCGATATTAACAAAACACATATCAATTTTATAGGTTTTTTTGAAACGAGTGACTTTCTCATTGATACTGTTGCTATAAAAAAAAATTCTAGTTCAAAAAGCAAAAAAAGAGTTATTTGAGAACTTTGTCGTCATCTACTTTTTATTGCAGCAAGTCGACTCAATGAGAAAAGTTGTAGAAAATGATGTACTCAACAATGTTTGTCCTTTTTCCAAACAGTTTGTGATTGGTAGATTTCCAAAATGAATGGTAGATTTCCAAAAATCTACCATTCTCGAGATAAATGAAATACACAATTTTTTTAAATTTTCTCAAAAGGTCAGTACGATTTGAGCTCACAGTTTTTAAGTTAAGCTTTTTGAATGGTGTTTTAACGATTTCCGCAAAAAAATCTTACTGGGTATTCTTTTGCCAAAATAGTTTTTTTTTAACAGATTGACTGTACTATAAAATAAAAACTTTTAATATTCATCATCTGTTGCTTTTATTATCATTTTTATTTTGATTAAAATTGAATTTTATTATGCGTTTAATTAGATTTTAAGGATTGTTATATATCTTAAAAAAACTTAAATGGAATCTGTTACCTAATTATCAAATAAATTTCGAGATAGCTGCTACATAAATAAAGAAAGGTAAAATATTAAGAGATTAGAGTATTTATTAAAAATTCCTCTCTGGAATTTACTCATAAAATGTTTCTAGAGTTTTATTTTAACTAAGTTAATTCATATTTCTGAGAATTATTAATTCATATTTGAGATGATCTCTGGCAGCTTATTACCTTCATTCGGGTTATTTAATATATCCTAGAGAAATATTTGTACTTTCTATTTTTTTCCCTTTTTTCTTTCTATTTTTTAGTTATTTGGAGATATCCGATTAACATATTTTTCAAATCTCTTAATAAATAAATTTTTTTCCTTAACAGTATATTTTCAAACAAACTTTAAAAAAATTGGTAAAAAGAATAATAACGCATTCATTCTTTTTAAAAAATCTAATTTTACTATTTTTACACTTCTGCTTTTGATAAATGATTATTACTCTCGTCTTTTAGGCATTTTTTTAATTTACAGAGAGAGTAGAGATCGTTTGATGAAAACAAATATGAAATCAACTTTATGTTTGCGTTTTATTAGATTTTATAACAAACGAAATTAATGGAATTAAACCTTTTATCTTATTTGGATAAACCTAATTATGTTATAAATGAATCTCGTTCTAATTAAAATTTAATGTTTTTATATTCTAGCAAATCAATTTGTTTTTAAAATTATTTATACTTACTTAAAGCTTAAACCTTTTTAGTTAAAATATACTATTATTTCCCTAGATATACTTTGTTGGCAAAACTTATAACCCAGGTGTAGTATGGAAATATTCCATCTGGAAACCAGAAGTCACAAAGCAAGTTAAATATACGTGGATAATGGATGAATGGTCCCAATGTTCAGCTACTTGTGGTGGAGGTAAGAAATATTATAGGTATTCTAAAAGCCTTCTAACACCTTTTTATTACTATATTTCGCAATAACCGCTTACTTTCTAGGTACTCAATATAAAAAGGCACTTTGTCAGGAAAGTACAGTGTCACCAGTGGCATCAGAATTAGAAAGTCCCACAATAGTAGCAGAAGAAATGTGCGATGATGTTACAAAACCAGATAAGCAGGTCAGAAATTGCAATGATGATCCTTGTCCTTACAAATGGTGGGTTGGTCCTTGGCAAGCTTGTCCAGTAACCTGTTATGATGGAGTAAGTGATAATGAATTATAGTTAGAAAGAAAATGCCCCGTAGTAAAAATTTTTCGGAAAACGTGAAATCACGTATTGTAGATACCAAACGAAAGATTGATAGTCAGATATTGCTAGACAGTTAAGAATGGGAGCGTTTCATATATGCACGATTTTTAAAACATATCGAAAACGTGGATGTATCCTAACAAAAAAAGCTTAAAAGGACAAAAGAATAAATAAACAGATTTTATCTGAAAATTCTTTTGTATTATCAAATTAAATTAAGGTGAGAACTAAGAAATTCAGAATGCCAATAGCTAATTCAACTACCATAAAATAAAATACTAAGAATCATGATCTGTCATGGTTGGGGATATATAAATATGTGAAAATATTAGTGCAGAAAGTTTGAACAAAAAAAAATCATAAATAGAGAGCAGTTGAACCAGAAAAAATAAAGTTGGACTTCTTTTATACAATTTTTGCTCACATATTTAATACCTGTTCAAGAAAACTATAAATCTATCTCAGGAAAAGCCCATACTATTAGTAAATGGGCCTTTTCAATGTAAGTTTACAGTTGCGTCGGTCATCCATAAAGCCTAAAAAAAGGGGTTAACATTTGCTAACCTTTTAAAATCAGTTGGGAAAAAATTTTTTGGGACGTAATAGCGCATGTCGAAAAGATGTTGAAATATATAGGGTGCTATAAAAAAATCTAGCGATATAGGCGGATTTTTTTCGAAATGGACTACCATTCTTTTTTTTATTTTCAGGCTTACCTTAGGCTACTTAGTACAGCTCTAAATATGGCTACTTTGTTATGCGCAGTTTGAACTGATATTAATTTAATGTAAATATTAGGTTAAATTCGGATTCTAGAAGAATGGAGAATACTTTGACTGAAATGGTATCTTTCTGTGATATACAGGGTGTTTGTAGTTATCATCAAATTTTATTTTCATTTTGTGTTAATTTCAAAGCTTCATTTCTCACTGTTTTCAACTAGATACAAGGTGTATTTGAAGAACATGAACATTGTTTAGCTATTTTTTATCTTTAACATATTGGCTATCTTTAGCCGTTTTTAAAATATTCACAATGATAATAAGTAAACCAGCATAATAAAATATTAATTATTCTAATAGTATTCCTTCAAATGTTAAATACGATCTTAGTTTTGTTCAAAACATAAATTAATACGTTACTGAAAACTTCTTTTTACTTCATGTAATATTTGTGGATTTACTTGGGTAAAAATATCTCTGATTTTCTGCTCCGTGTCTCTTTCCGTTTTAGGTGAATTTCTATAAAAATCTTCTTTTATAAAACCCCATAAGAAAAAATCTAATTTTGTAAAATCAGGCGATCTGGCTGGCCAATTAATAGGTCGATTCCTTCCAATCCACTTTCCTTTACATTCAAATGTTCAGTGACATTTTAAGAAAGATGTCCTATAGAAACCATATTTGATTTCTAGTAATTAGTGAAATATTCGCAAGTAATCTAGACAGTTTATTTTGTAAAAATTGAACGTATATTTTTTTATAAGATGACCATTAAAAAAATAGGGATCTACCTGACCTATGATTTTAATCGATTTGCCACATGAGTTTTCGGATGAATAATAATAAAATTATATCTATTTACTGATCAAAAATAGATGAAGTTACCTCATCTATAAATGGGTAATTTAATTCTGCTTCAAATACAAAATTCAAGTAGGCTTTGTATATCCCTATAAAAAATGCTTGATGTTCATCAATGTGGTATGGATGAAAATGGTTCCTTTTTTAAAATTTGTTGCACTGATCTTTAACTTACTATAACTGCCCTTCCGATATTTGCTTGACTTAGTTGAGGATTTTCTGTTACCGATAATAACACATCTAAATCTTGCTTCTGATTAGTAATGGGCCTTATTCTTTCTACCTTCGGATAACAAACATGCCCTGCCTCCACGAATTTTGCTAATAATCTTCAAAAAGATTTTTCATCTGAACATCTTCTATCAAGGTAACGCACCCCAGACATTCGAGAGACTAGAAAGCAATTCTTTTCACATTCACCCACAACAAATATGATGTCAACCAGTTCGTCCTTGCTAAGATGCCTTTTATATGAAATTTTTGTATAGAATATCTTTTAATCAAGACTTTTTTTACAAAAAAGGCATTGTCATTAAAAATTTCAAAAATTTATTTAGAAAAACTGCTGAAATACTTTACATGGCAACAAAAAATATTATCAAAATATCTAGTTTATTTCAAATACATATTTCTTGGTTCATACTTCTTGGTTAACATATATCATTAAATGCATCAGAAAAAAACACGGTGTTGCATTTGAAAAAAGCGAGAAATAAACCTTTGAAATTTGCGAAATAAAAATGATAACTACGAGCACTCCGTATACGACAGAAAAAAACCCATTTAAGTTAAAGTAATACTCCGTTCTTCTAGGATCCAAATATTACCCAATATTGAAACAAAAAAATATTGCAGTCAAACTGCACATGAAAAGGTAGCCATATTTAGCGCATAGACTAAGTAGCTTAGAGTGATCCCAAAAACGAAATAAAAAGAATAGTACTTTATTAAAAAAATGTCACACTGTTTTGAAGCATGCTGTATATTTCGAAATATTTTGCGGACATGCGCTATCCCGTCCCATTTTAAGAGGGTAGAAAATGTTAACCCTTTTTTTAAGCTTTATGGAAGGCGCGATATTTAAATTGGACATAAATAGTAGTAAATAAATCTGGTGTAAATAAGTATTTCTAGTGTATGTATATCGTACTTAATAGAAGCAGTAAGTAATAAATTACTTGGCTATTTTCGTGCATCGATTATTTTAATATTGTCATAGTGTAAAAACCACAGTTGGTTTAGGCTCTTTGATATTTTTATTAAGGGTACTTACTTCATTGAAGCCTCACCATTGACTTTATACCTTCTTCAAATAACATTAAAAAGCTTTTTGCTTAAAATACCCAAATAATAAAAAAAAACATTAATTCAATTTCTTTATATATTTCTTATTTGATTTTAGGGAAAAAGGCCAATGAGGAAACGAAACCTTATGTGTATAGACGGCAAAGAAGTTGCCTTGCCTGATCACTATTGCGATAGAGGTGCAAAACCACATGAATATGAACCATGTAAACATTTGTTACCATGTGAAGCTTACGAAAGATAATGTATGTTTTTTTTAATAAAAAGTAGATTTAGTATATATAAAATTTTTAGGGCTTTTGTGCATAACTTATATCTGTATTCTACTAAATAATAATTTATTTATTTATTGAATTATTAGTTTAACATGGTAACAGAATTGTCTTATTAGGTTAATATTAGTCCTCCGTAACTATTTAGTTTTTTGTTTTTTTTTATGTAAAATATATTTTTATTTTATTTAATACACTAATTTTAAATTTTGCAGGAATATATTAAATACAGTAATTTTAAAACAAAATTTTTAAAAAATTATGATTTTATTTATAAATTAGAAGACTGAACATGTTATCTAATATTAGTAAAATATTTTTTTGCTTACATTTGTTTGGCGTGCTTAATTAAGTTTATTAATGTAATAAAAATTTATGAGCTTTAGTTACATTTTGAGATTTTTATTCACACTATCGCCGAAATAATTCTGATTCTTTTCTCTTGGAATTAACCTTACAAATCATATGTTTCTTGATTGATCGTAGATTGTAGATTGTAGATTGAGAAGGGAGTCGTTTCGGCTGATCCGCCGCTCAGCACTGCTACCTGTGAGATATTTTGTGCATAACTCTACTTAAAATCTGTATTGTTGTGACGAATTCATAATGAGTTACTTATTATAATGGGTATTACGTCACTTATAGCAAAAATCAATTTAGATTTTTTTTTTTTTAAATTAGGTATTTTTAAAAAAAGTAGGTCTTGTTGTTTTTTATCGTTTTTTAATTATAATATTCATAACAAAGTTAGGTAGGATATTGAAAAGAAGAAACGAGCTCAGAGATTAATAGATTGAACCTCAGCTCTTAGGTATAAAAAAAAAAAAAAACTATTATACCTCAAGTAAATTATTGTATTTAAAACTTATTGAACTTAAATTAAATTAGGTATATCGAACGGTATTGTTACAGATTTAAGTTCATATTTCTTTTAAATACGTGAATAAGTCTATTTTCTTCTTCTTTTCAATAATTGTTGAGCGTGTGAGATAAAAAATTTCTAAATTGATTTTTGCTATAAGTGACGTAATACCCAATATAATAAGTAACTTATAACTCTACTTGTCTTAGTTTGTCTTAAAAAGTCTTAGACTTCTGCCGTACAAAGCTATATTTTTGGGAGGTAGTTGTCCCACTTCTTGAGGTGTTGGTTGTACCCCTTCCAGGTACTTGAGCCTCTTGCAGAGTTGGGTCGGGCATTCACAGAGCAGGTGTTCTGCTGTTTCTGTGGCATTGCTGCAGAATCTACATTGGTCGTCCTCTGTTATACCTATTGCCTTTAGGTGATATTTCACTGGGCAATGACCGGTTAGAAGTCCGACTGCTGTTCTGATGTCTGATCTGTTCATGTCTCGGAGCTGTTCAGCTCTTTTTCTAGAAGTGGTGATAAACTTTTTTGCCTGTCTTAGTCCTGGTGCTCTTCTCCAGTGCGATAGCAATTGTTCTTTTTCCCACCTGTTTAGGTCTTCGGTGATGTGGGTCTTCATTAAACCACAGTATGGCTCTGGACCATAGTATGGTGTTTGAGCCCCTTTTTTTGCAAGGCGATCGGCTTCTTCATTCCCCTCTATACCCCGGTGGCCAGGGAGCCACATTAGTGTTACTTGATTCTTTGTTGTAAGGCGCTTTAGGGTTTGTTTGCACTCCCAGACTAGCTTTGAATCACATTTAAAAGCTTTCAGGGCCTTTAGAGCAGCTTGGCTGTCTGATAGTATAAATATATGTTTTCTTTGGAGGCCTTGGTTGATGCACTCTTCTGCACATATGTCTATGGCAAGCACTTCAGCTTGAAAGATGTTAGGGTATTTGCCCAGTGACTTTGAGATCTTAATGTTAGGGCCTGACACGCCCAGTCCTGCTCCTTCTGTTAGTTTGGAACCGTCTGTGTACCATAGCGATGCATTGTCGGCTTTTGGTACTTCTTTTTTCTCCCATGATTGGCGATCATCTATGATCACTTTGAATGGAATTTCTAGATCCAGCATGGCCGTTATGTGGTCACGTGGTTTGCTGGCATTTTCCAGTTTAATTTGTTCGAGGATGCGCAGGTGACCACTTGAATCCCCAGGCTTAAATTTGCCGGTTTGGAAAAGCCTGTGAGTACTGTTAATTGCCTTTTTTTCACGCTTATGTGAAGTGGAGGCATGTTTAGCAGTGTCTCTAAGGCTGTGGTAGGACAAGTAGACATTGCCCCGGTTATTCCTAGACATATCAGCATTTGGACTTTGTTTAATTTGGTCTGTGCGGTTGTTTGTTTGGTCTTCGGCCACCATACCAGCGAAGCGTATGTGATGATGGGCTTAATGACTGTTTGGTAGATCCAGTATACCATTTTCGGTTTTAGCCCCCATGTCTTGCCAACGAGTTTGCGGCATGTCCACATTGCCACTATGGCTTTGGAAATGGTCTTGTCTAGATGATTGTTCCAAGTTAGTTTGTGGTCCAAGGTAACCCCCAGGTATTTCACCTCGTGAGAAAATGTTAGCTGAGTTCCGTTTAATATAGGTGCTCTGAATTCTAACTTCCTTCTTCTGGTAAACGGCACTAAAATTGTTTTTCTAGGATTTAAAGATAATCCTTCAGTTTCGCCCCAGTTTTGTATAGTATTTAGGGCACTTTGCATTCGATTCGATATTACGCCCTCATGCTTGCCCCTAACTATTACTACCAGGTCATCTGCGTAGCCTAGAACTGTGAATCCGGATCTACTTAATATGTTAAGAATTTTGTTTACTACTAATGTCCACAGTAGAGGTGACAGAACCCCTCCTTGGGGACATCATTTTACTGTGGTTACTGTTGCTGTCGCTCCATTTATTTCTGCTGTGATGGAGCGGTGCTTGAGCATTGATCCTGTCCACTTTACGATGGGGGCCTCCACCCCCCAGTCTTGCAAGGCTTTTGTTATGGACAGGTGTGAGGTATTGTCGAATGCTCCCTCTATGTTAATGAATGCAGTAAGAGCGCAGTTCTTTGCAGTCGTTTGACTTTTCTATGTCTCTTACGAGGCAGTGCAGTGCACTTATTGTAGATTTGCGTGCTTGGTAGGCAAATTGTCTAGGGTGGAGCGGTGTTCTAGAAGGGGTTACGCTTCTTATGTATTGGTCGATTGCTTTCTCCATTGTTTTTAGAAGAAAGGAGGTTAGACTAATCGGGCGATATGATTTTGCTTCGTTTTCAGGACGACGCCCCGTTTTTGGTATGAATATTACATTAGCCTCTCTCCAAGCTAGTGGTACGTGTCCTAAAATGAGGCTGGCTTTAAAGATTTTTTGTAGGTGTACTTTTAGTATCTCATAGCCTCTTTGTAGCAGAGCTGGGAAAATTCCATCTTTGCCTGGAGATTTGTAGGGCTTAAAGCTTTCGATTGCCCATTTGATTCTGTTAGTTGTGAGGATTTTGCTTGCCAGCCTTTTACTTCTCCCGTTTGGGTTTTGGAGCCCTTCGTTTTGAAGATTTGACTGGTTCTGGTTATCTTCAATAATCTGCAATCCCGGGAAGTGAATCTGAAGAAGTACCTCTAGGCTTTCTTTTTGATCGTTACAGTATTCACCGCTTGGCTTTTTTAGTAGACCAATTCCGTTTGAATGATTTTTTGAAAGGATTTTTTGCAGACGTTGTGCTGGGGCTATTTCATCTATTCCCTCGCAGAACTGCCTCCATGATTTCCTTTTTGATTTTCTAAGTTCTTTGTTGTACACGGTGAGGGCTGTTTTGTAGTGCGCCCAGTCTCCAGTAATTTTTGCTTTTTTAAACAGTTTCCTGACCTCTCGTTTCAAACGTCCGAGTTCTTCGTTCCACCAAGGCACGTCCCTTCGGATAGCCTTCTGTTTTACGGGACAGCTGTTCTCAAAGGAGTTACTGATTGCGTTGATTAGATTGTTAGATGAATCTTCTAGTTCTTCAATTGTGTTTAAATCGGTAGGAGTTTCATCTAAACTCAGACAGAGACCCTCTACATAGGAGTCCCAATTGGTAAGTTTTGGTATTCTCGTCTCTTCTGAGTGACATATTTTTGCCTTTAAATCAAACAAAATAGACTGATGGTCTGAAAAGGAGGGTTCGTTTGACACATGCCAATTAGTTATTGTGTGTGATGTGAATGAGTCAGAAAGGGTTATGTCTAAGACTTCTTTTCTGACTGCATTGATAAAAGTGGGTTTGCTACGTTTGTTGATAATGTCTATGTTGTTAGAATTCAAGTATTCAAAAAGATGCCCACCTCTCGGATTTATGTCGGTGCTGTTCCAACCAATGTTGTGATGTGCATTGGCATCGGCCCCGATGATGTAGTGCAAATTCATAATTATACACATGGATTCAAAAGTTTTGCATCACATTGTTTTTAAACAAAAGAATTACTGAATATCTGCAATTTTTGTGAGCTTGTTTATTAATGGTAATCTTTTCGGTGGTGTTCACCGCATATTTGTTGTCCGACAAAAATATCAATTTTTTTTATAACCTCCATTTTGGGTTCGAGTATTAGGGTCAAAACAATTACATTTTACTAGTTTACGTAAACATATGCCTTGCCAATCGTTATCTCCAGAATAATTTTCTTCATGATAGACCGAGAAGCGGTAGATGTTTGACTAATCAGCGACATAGCCATTATATTCACTTAACCATTCAAAGCAGCACTGCGGAGGCGAATACTGGCAAAAGATTTGAGGTTTCGCAGACCATTAAGACTACCCGGACTACAGCCTGAGCACAAGTTCGCCGACTACAGTGGGTGCTTAGACTTATGTGCTTAATTAGATAGCACTTACTTACGTAATGACTTTACCTACACAATTTTGCAACTCTGTATTTTTTTCTGATAATTTTTCATGAAACACGAATTTGTTTGTTGCAGCCATTGCAGGATAGTTATCGGAATAAATATGGAGGAAGCTAATAAGATTTGATTAGTGTAGAGTTACGTAGATCAAATGGTATTTATTGCTAATACACTATTCGATTTTAGAAGATTTCTTCTAATATACCACTTATAAAGGAAGCAGAATTCCTTAAATAACCACATACATGTGTGTTAAAGGTATCGAAAGACATGGTAGAGAGCACAACTAATTTTTTTTTCGTTTCTCTAATAGCCTTCACTTAGTATACAGCCAGCCCACGAACTTAATAAATATACCTGGACTGCTAATGCATATGGCCACGATACCCAAAAATTACCACTGCCTGGTGGCCGCCATTTTTATAGTGGTTGTGTCTTGATGTTTGTCACTTTGAACATTTTTAGTCTTGCCAACAAAAAATATACTAAATAACGGTCATAAACTTGACGGCACTGACGTTTGACGTGTAAGTATAGCGGATTGCCTAGTTGTTGGCAATTTGTAAACGACGCTTATATATATCGTCTGCAACAGGCGATATATAGATCCCTCCTTATTTAATACGTGGATAATGTATCACCATCCTTATTTAAACATATTTGGTTCACTGTTTCTCTAAACCCAATTGATTATTTTTACTATATAAACCCTTGCTAATTACAAACCCTCATAAAATTATCTATATTTTAATTTTTATAGATGGTTATATCGATTAATGTGGAAGCACTGTACATGGAAGTAAAGTAAAAGTCGTAGTAGTAAAAATAGATAGAAAATAAAAATGTTTTTAACTGAATTTGTTAAGTAAATACAAGCAAAAATTTAAATAAAGATAATCATTTTCATGGTATTCGGATTTATAAGATTCAAGATTATCAGAATAATAAAAGAAATATTTTAAAGTGCATGCATCTATCTCAAGTTAATTGAAACTTTGTCTCATTTTAAGTAAGGATTACTTTCTTTCATAAATTTTTACGAAATTTTTAAAGAAGTACAAGAAAAATCACATTACAAAGTTTCTATTTTGTATTTGTAAACATAACCTCTTAAAAACTTTAATTGTTTTGTTTCCATACAATTGGCACAACTGAAATTTGTCAGAGTGACCAACATCGAAAAGACACAATAACGGAAAATGGCGACCCCCTAGTAGTGGTTATTTACTTTTCATTGAATTGGCAGTCCATGTATATTTATTAAGTTCGTGGACCAGCTCTAGACAACTAAAATTCTAAGCCCAAAAAACTTCTACGAATGATAAGACTGACGTTGACATTAATGATAGAAAATTAAAGATACGTATACATATTACTAATTACATAACTATGGCAGATCTAAGAAATGTATACATCAACAATTAGCTTGCTGGTATTATATCTGAAGGTCATAGAGAATTAATTTATATGCAAGGCATCATGACAGGTAATAGATAAATGAGGGAGATTCTAGATCCTTAAGTCAGACTACGAGGATCTGTTCGTGAGGCTGTTGTTTTTATGGTTGATAACGCCTGACCTCACCATACTAGAGATAAATATAAAAATCTAGAATCGGGAGTCATAAATCGTTTGGAGTTCCTATACTATCGCCAGATATTAATTCCATATAGAACATCATAGACACGCTTTCCAAAACCCAACTTAGGACTATATGGGAGCTTGCTCTTGCTGATCGCGAAGAATGGCTCAATATTCCGCAACAGCATATCTCTAATCTCATAAAAAGTATGGTCAAGCATCTCCATGCTTGCATAAACGCTAAAGGCAGAATTACACGGTATTAAGAAGTTTTCCAATACCTTTATGAAAGAAAACTATCAATTTTAATTGTATTTAAAAGTAACCCCATATTTAAAAAAAATCTTAAGAGTAATAAAGTTTTTTTACAAGCATTTTAGTTTTTTTCTTAAGTAAAACTAATCAATTAATGATTAAATTTCTAATCCATTTTTGGTCATAAATAATATATTTTTTTCGATCTATGTGTATACAGGTTGGCGAATAGAATACTACACCTAGGTATTATAAATGGCAACACCGTTTCTTTTCTGGTTGATAGTGGCGCGGAGGATTCCGATCGTCTGATTTGCTATTTTCGGTACGGCACAATCAGCAGACCTCATTTTGCTGTGACTGCATACTGCACTGCTTAAATCTTAATGCTCTATTTTTTTTTTAATATTTATCACTATACATGAAAGAACATGGATACAAATGTTTAAAATATTTCAACATTTGGGGGATGTTTCATGAAGACCAGTGGCGAAAAAAAACCATGATGAAAAAGGCAAATGAAAATGAAAATTTCTTACAAAATATTTTGTTTTCAGATGAGTTTCCTTTTCCATTCTGTGGTAAACACAGTCCTTTTACTGTTCGTTACTGGTCTCAGGAAAACGAGCACAGAAGTTTTTAGTTCCGTACTCAGGATCCTAAAAAGTTGAATGTTTGGGTTGGTATTTTGGGCTACCATATTATTGGGTCATTTTTTATTCATGGTCCTTTGAACGTCAAAAATACCTTGATTGCTTCAAAACCAAGTTCTTGCTGCCGTTCAACTCCTCTCTGATATAGACCGGGGATCAGTCTATTTTAAACAAGATGGCTGTCCTGCTCATAATGCAAATTTTTAAGAAATACTTTTGTTTAGACTTTAAAAATAATAATTAATAAAAAACGTGCGCGCGACGGTGAGACAAGATGGGAGCGAGTCGTGAAGCTTAACGCGAGAGTAACGAAAAGAAGAGAGATCGACAGCATTCGTTGGTATAAGAAAGGATGTAGAATGTAAAATCTAAAATTAAATAAGTTATAAATCATACATTCCAATTTCATTTAAATTGGTCCTTCGGCACACGATCCACGCAACAAGTTTTTCTAACCGCCTTATTAGTGCGACTGGCAATATTAAATCGCCTCCAAGATCTCTCGATTTTCAACCGAACCACTTTTATTTGTGGGGTTATCTTCAAGAGACTATTTATAAACATTATAATAGTAGCCTAATAAATTTAAAGGAGTTGAGAGTAGGTAACAGCAAACAGCAAAGTAAGGAACAGCATTTCCAATTAGCTAACTTTTAGTTTAGTTCAAGGCAGAAAAAGGTCTTTTTCTGCCTTGTGTTTAAAGAATTATTTGTGAGGTTTATTATTTAGAGTTTTATTTACTGTTTTTTATAATTTAAATTTTATTTTGATAATAACTACACTTTAATTTTCACCATGCGATGCACAGCATAAAAATAATGTAAATACGAATCTAGGCAGGTTTTTCATATGTAATTGCTGCATTAAAAAAATATTGTACCAATACCGCATAATATTTAAAAAAATTTTACCACGAGAGATACGGTCCCCGCCTTAGAACATTGAAAGGCTAGAAGTAGCATGCCGTGGAACTATGGACAGGTTTGTTTGCTTGCAACATCTCTGATGCAATGATGCCAAATGCTTATACAGAAATGGCAAAAATCACTTTATAATATCATAAAAATTTTCAGTTGTTTCCGAAGGCTCAAAACAATACTACTGCTCCCCTTTAATAAAATATCAAGCATTTTTTAAAAATAAATTTGATAAAATACTCTATATCGACGTCAATATTAACTTTAAATAAATGAAAATAAAGTACGAAGAAACGAGAAAACGGTAATGGCATCGCAACGCCGCTCGATCCCATTGTTTATGCCACTCATACAAGCACTCTCTACCAGTGACGTCGTCAACAAATATTTACCTGATAAATTTGTATTAATTATTATAGAGTTTGAGTATAAGTAATATTACCATTTATGAGCTATTTATGTGTTTTTTTAACGGACTTCGTTAGAGGAAGGTCCTAATAAAAGGCACCATTTTTGTCAAAGCATTTTTATGGAAATTAAATATTTTAATATAAAATTATAGATTTCTTAATAAATCATGTTTTAAGACACAAATTATTAACATTTTGCAAACTTTTATTGTTATTATTATATTGGACAAAACTCAGGTTTACATCACTTACTTTATATCACATAATATATACTTCTATGGTGCTGACTTTTTCAAAGGGACAGTATTGATTCAGCGGAAAGAGTTAAAACTACAAGGAGGTTTAAATTGTGAAGGAGTTGCAGGTTTTTTATAGGTTATAAGATTTTTATTATGAGTATTTAGCCTGTACAATGGTTTTGAGACATTTAACAGTGACCTATATAATACCTAATACCAAATATTATATCATATTAATTTATACTAAAAAACAAAACTTACCTAAGAATAAAGACTATGTACAATAGATTAGATTAAATAGTTTATTAGTAAAAATATACAAACAAGTACTTTTACAAGTCAAATAAAATATGTAGTATGTTGGGCTTTTTCAAAAATCATGTTATTATTTCTTAAGTATTTTAATAATGACTTGAGACATCTAATTCAATTTCTTTGGGGCAAATTTGTTTATTGCAATCTTCGAATTTTAATTTTTTGCTCTTTATTTTTTTTCCATAATTTGGTAACAAGTGATTTAGCTTTTGAAACGGTGGAATCATCAGTGCTTAGGTCCTCAGGATATCATTTTGATTTTACCCTAGAATTGCATTTAATTAAACAAATATAACACAATAAAATACTATATCACTTTTAAATAAGATATATAGAATAGGATGATACATGGCATAAAACTAGTAGTCTATTTTGAGTGTATTTTTACCTTTTCCTTGGCAGAGTCAGGGAATATGTAGCAGTTAAACAAAAACGGCTTGGATGAGAAATAGTAATTGTTGACCTAGACCCTACGGTTACTGTAGAACTATTAATCTCAGATGCAGTTATTGTTGATGATGAATGATCAGATCTATAATTATACAAAATTTGGTGTATCTAGAATATTAATCTATTTTAATTATCCATACTTGTCTATATCAGCTTCACTGTTTGTACTATATACCATTTTGGAAGCTAAAAAAGTTTTTGCACTCTTCAGGAAAGCTTTTCCTGCAGGTTTGAAGGGTAAATCACTTGGTAAATTAACTGAATTATCAGCTGCTGTGTTTTTAACCAGTGCATCAGAAATCCTAGTAAAAAAATAGTTTTACATACATACCTAATTTAATAAGTATTAGGTATAAATAAAGCTTATATGAGTAACACTAATCCTTTTTGTGACGATTTTTTTATACTAGAAAAATATATTTAAAAAAAAATTACCTTTGAGGTAGAGCTGATTTTTTTAATCTGTTTGGTCTAAGTCTGGCTACTGATAATATTATCTTCCTTATATAAGAAATCACTTCTAAGGATGTGATCTGAACAAACAAATATGTTCTGTTTAATTTTGTTGATTTCTATTAATGAAATCCATTGTTCCCTTTGGGCATATATTAGGCAATCTATAATAAGTATTTGATATTTAATCAAAAAGCAAAAAAAAATTACAGTAATGAATTAATATGTGGTGCCAATTTCTATATATATTATTGTAAGTTGCAATATGGTAAAACAAAAAAAAAATATCGACCAAATTTTAGGGAAAGACAAAATTAACTTTATACATAGATATCAATATCTAAATAATTTTCAAAATTCTTTAACGGCAATAAAAAATTAGTAATTTCATCTATCTACCTAATGTCTATATTAAAAAAACATAACTATACATAGATAGGTACATGGTTATTAGGTATGCCTTCTTTCTGCCAAAACAACAACAAAAAAACATAAAATCCTGTAATAAAACCAGGGACAAAATTCTAGTTTTATATTTTTATAGCCTATTGATAGATGAATATGTTCAAAAAAATATTTAGATTTAAAAATATAAATATTTTGGTATTTTACCCACACTTTTACATTCAAGTTTTTATTAGGTTTATCTATAAGATCCCCTATTCTACGTTTATGATGATGATGATTATGATGATCGGCTTGAATCACCTTTTTATCATGATGCGACACAAACGACACAATTTTTTTCCATCCTAGCAATTTAAAAAAACACTAAAATGTGGCCTTTTTCCTTTTGAAACCGAAAATTAAAGAAAATACACGAATCCCAAAAATAAACAAAAAGCCGTTTGATAGATGACACTACGCGTATGGCTCAGACGCTTAAGCTCCGATGTTGTCGCTTCAAATTTTTTAGAAGCAGTTTTAGGGATAACAATGTTAATTTTGTTTTTTTTTTGCTTAAGGATATTATATTTATTCTTAAAATAGGTTAATTGTAGTATTTATACTTTTTATTTTAAATTTTCCTATAAAATACAACACAAATAAGTTAAATTAACGTTATAATGGTTGTTAAAATATAGCTAAAAATTTCCTCCGTTGGAAATTTGCGTCGACTTGACAACAGAGAATCGGCAAATATGTTTGTAAACAAAACACCCCTCTTGCCCCTGTGCACATGTTGGACTCCAACAAAGTTGTTGTTTACTAATTCTAGCCTTTCAATGTTCTAAGGTCCCCGCCGATATCAGACGCTTACTAAAATAACATTTAAAATAATAGAGCTCGAACCTCGAACACCATGCAGCGTACTGTCGCGGCGGCGCGGCGGCATTTCAACATCTCGTCTGTTAAAAACTTTATATGTGTAGTGATACATTCGCCAATCTGTATAGTAATAGTTATCAGTTTATTTTATAATTTTTTAAACCATTTTTAAATATACTCTCTTCGGTTAAATCTAAAGGTCCTTACTGAAAATAATAGATAGTACTGTAACGATATTTTAAGCACCGAAAAAAGAGCTGATTCTCCGCCATTTCGAAATGACACGCACGACGTCTCGAAGATGAGCCGAAATTTTCCGGAACGTAGTGGTGAAGTGTGTAAATAAATTAGTTGACTATTTTCGATTTATTTAATTTACACTTAGTAGAGGTTGTATTGCTAACAAAATTGTATTTGCTGATGCTTTAAAAATATTGCAAAAGCCTTTGAGAATTCTGCTTTGTCAAAAAACTCGGCCATTAAGTAAATAGAAAGACTTGGAAAATGGCCACCATCATAAAAGACTAGAAATGTAGACGGACAGTCTGTTGATTTAGCGTGACTATTTGACCAAGCACCAGATTTAAATACAGGGTCTTTCCCCATATATTGACTCCCCCCCTACAGGGGTAATGCGAAAAGTAAAAAAAAAACTTTTGGGGTTTTACTTTAAATTTTTGAATCCGATGCCAAAAATTTTTTTTTTCGTTTAGAAACAGTTTATCAGTTTTTTCTTATGGAACACCCTGTATATAACTTCATAGTTAAAAAGAGCCGAATTTTCTGATTTCAAATATATATAGTGTTGTGATTTGCGGTAATTTGAAGGACCAGTCAAACACTTAGCTTGACAAAACAAATGAATATATTCGATGTAAGTAAACTGTACAAAGAACATCGGCCTTAGATATAACTAATTACTTAATATTGGGTAATAAAAATTAACGTAAAATTACAAAGAAATTTAAAATATACGCGTATGCGCCGGTGTCTTGAGTCGTTCTGTCTCACACTTTCTTTCTTCGGACCTCGCTTCCCACCAACCCCTCTCGCTCCCAGATTGGGTGTCGTCACAAGTAAAAAAGCGAGGTTGTCGGCTTGTAATGTCTTTCCAAGTTGGAACATGCCGCCCGCCTTGAAAAGTCTCTTTTCAACAAATAGAAGTCTAATGGGAACAGTCTGAACATTAAACTTCTATAGGCAATAAACACACTTTGTTAATAGCACGCTTAATCACATTGCCATTAGGAAGTTTTAAAGATACTACACGCACCACATTATTAGACCCTCGGAACAGTTCAACCACTCTAGCCATAGGCCACTTTAATGGGGGTGTATTGTCTTCGATTAATACAACTAAAGAGTCCACTTTTAAGTCATTATGAATGTCGTGCTGCCACTTGGAGCGTGTCTGCATCTGGGTGAGGTAGTCTTTGGACCAACGCTGCCAAAACTGCTGCCTCAACTGCTGCAGTCGGTGATACCGATCTAACCGTGTGGTCTTCATGTCCGTGACATCTTCTTCTGGAGGACTCGCCAAGGAGCTCCCGATCAAGAAATGCGCGGGGGTTAGGGAAATAAAATCTCGGGGATCATTTGACAATGGTGTCAACGGCCTCGAGTTCAAGCATGCCTCAATCTGTACGAGCAAGGTATACATCTCCTCAAAACTTAAAGAAGATTCGCTTAAGACACGCTTGAGGTGAAATTTGGTCGACTTTACTGCCGCTTCCCAGAGGCCTCCCATATGGGGTGATCGCGCAGGAGAAAAATGCCAATTTATCTTATCTTCATTTAAGAATCTAGATACAGTTTCCTTATGTTTAACATCGTTAAGAAGACGATACAATTCGACAAAATGGTTATTAGCTCCCACGAAATTTAATCCGTTATCCGAATATATATTTAGGGGTTTACCTCTTCGCGAACAAAATCGTTTCAAAACGTTCAAAAAGCTAGAAGAAGTCAAGTCAGTTGCTAACTCGATATGAGTTGCGCGAGTAGAGAAACATACAAATATGCAAATGTAAGTCTTAACTTTCTTATTGCTCCGACGTAAAATTCCATCTCTAATTAAAATTGGCCCGGCATAATCGATGCCACAATTAGTAAATGGTCGATTGGGCGTTACTCTGCTATTAGGTAAGTCACCCATTAAAAACTTGCACGGTTTCGGATTTACTCTATAACATCGAATACAAGATTTTAAAACATGCTTTACGGCGTTTTTACCATTTACAGGCCAATACGTCAACCTTATAATAGATAATAAATTCTGAACTCCAACATGTAAATATTTAAGATGGAAATTTAAAATTATTAAATAAGTGAGTTTATGTTTGCTTGGCACAATTATGGGGTGTTGCTGATTATAAGTTAGTTCTGACTTTGATAGTCTTCCTCCTACTCTTAAGACATTTTGATCATCGATAAAAGGGTTTAGATTAAGAATCTTACTTTGATTAAATTTAATTGATTTAAATTTATTTAGTTCACTAATTTCTTGTTTAAACGATTCAGACTGAGCTAATATTATTAACCTTAATTCAGCGTTTTTAAGTTCTTCGGAACTTAATGATTCTGTTATACGTTTTTTATTTAAGCAACGATTTTTAAATCTTAAAAGGTAAGCAACAATTCTAACCAGCTTGAATAATGTAGAGTATTTTTCAAAAATATTTAAATGATTTTTTGATTCAATTTTTTCTTGGCAATTAATTAATGATAAAGAATTTGGTTTAATTTCAGGTAAGTTTTCAAGAATTATTTCTATGTTATTTGTAACATCCGGGTTAATTTTGTCATAAAGAAATTTTGGACCATTAAACCAAATTTTGCTATTTATTAATTCCTTTGGACTTAAACCTCGGGATATAATATCTGCTGAGTTATTATTTGTCCTAACATGTTTCCATTCATCAATATTTGAAAGTTCTGTTATTCGTGTAATTCGGTTTGCTACGAAAGTTTTGAGTCTACAGGGCTCTATTTTTATCCACGAAAGGACTATGGTAGAGTCTGTAAAATAAAAAGACTTAGAAATATGAATGTCAAGGGTGTTTTTAACTTTATGCATTAGTTCGGCTAATAAAGTTGCAGCTAATAACTCTAAACGAGGCAGTGACAGACTTTTTAACGGGGCTACGCGTGACTTGGCGGTTAAAAGTTTAACAATGGTTTCTCTATTTGACATAGATTTTATATAGACACACGCATCGTATGCCTTTTCAGAGCTGTCACTAAAGCCAATAAGTTCAATTTCTTTAGCATCTGGCAATAAAACATGACGGTCGATTACTATTTCGTTTAAGGAATTTATTTCAGAATAAAATTGTAACCAGTGATTTTTTATGTCTGGAGGAACTTCCGTGTCCCAATCCAAATTAAGTTGCCAGAGCTTCTGAATGATTAGTTTGGCTCTGATTATTGCAGGACCTATTAATCCCAGCGGATCAAAGATTTGCGATATAACAGAAAGTATCACGCGTTTTGTGACTTTGTTTTCATTAATGTTAATATCAATAAAATATTTTAGATTGTCGTTATTTGTATCCCATCGGATACCTAAAGTTTTAAGTTCTTTTTCTTTTTGAAATAATATCAAATTTTCATCTTTAATATCGGTATTGTTTAAAATGTAATTTAATATTTCTGAATTATTTGAGGACCACTTATGTAGTTCAAATTTTGCGCTTGATAAAATTTTGGAAATTTCATGATAGATTTGCTTTGCTTCTTCTTTAGAATTTACACTAATGAGTAAGTCATCTATGTAAAAACATTTTTCTATTATCTCTGAAGTTCGCGGGTATGTATCTTTATTTAAAATGGCTAACTCTTTTAAGCACCGAGTTGCTTGGAATGGAGCGCTAGAGGTACCATAGGTCACGGTATTAAGTTCGTAAACTTTTATTTCCTCTTGCGGATTTTCTCGCCAAAGAATTTTTTGATATTGTCTTTCATTACGGTCGATTTCTATACAACGATACATCTTTTTAACATCTGCTGTTAAAACAAATGGCCGTAACCTTAGGCGGAGTAAAATTGATAACAATTCGGGCTGTATTGTAGGGCCTGCTAATAATAAATCATTTAAAGAAACTTGTGTGCTTGTCTTCGCACTCGCATCGAACACAACCCTACACTTAGTTGTTACCGCTGATTCTCTTATTACCGCCGAATGAGGTAAGAAAAAAGATGTAATGTTTAGTGATTTATCGTTTTCTAAAGTATTAACAAATGACATATGCCCTAACGATTCATATTCTTTTATAAAATCAACATATTGAGTTTTTAAATTTTCATTTTTTAAAAATCGATTTTCTAAACTTTTGAATCGTTTAAGTGCTGAAGTTTTAGAATCGCCTAACTGCTCTGTACAATTAGGTTTAAAGGGATATTTGACTACAAATTTTCCGTTTTCTTTTCGCGTGGTTGTCAATTTAAAATATTCCTCACAAAACTCATCATTTTTAGATAACGGAATTTTTGTATCAATTTCCTCTATTTGCCAGAATTTTATTAAATTGTCGTTAAGTTGTTTATTAGTAATTTTACTAAAATTGCAAATCTGTTTATTGTTAATCATATTTTCGTTTAAATTAAGATTCCCAGTAACGATCCATCCAAATACCGTTTCTTGTAATGTTGGTAAATCTTTTCCTAACTTTAATTTTCTTTGTTTGAGTAGGTCAAAAAATAATTCCGCTCCGATTAATAAATCTATTGATTTGGGGATATTAAATTGTTTATCAGCCAAATTTAAGTTATAAGGTATCGATAATTCAGTTTTATTAAATTTTTGTAGTGGAAGTTTCTCTGTTATCTCCGGTATTACTAAAAAATGTAATTCTATTTCAAAACTTTCATGTTGCGATTTAATTTTTGCAGTTGTTTTATTTTTTATGATAGTTTCAATTTGATTTATGCCGCTTAAAGGAATATTTATTCTGTGACTTTTTAATTCAAGTTTATCAAAAAGAGATTGACTAATTAAATGGGATTGACTCCCCGAATCTAGTAAAGCGGTACATTCCACCCAATTTTTATCTTTGTTTTCTATTAAAACAGTAGCCGTTGATAACAAAATTTGATTAGAATTAATTGACGTAAAAGTATGCGATACGTTTCGATTTAAAACAAAGCTTTTCGATCCGGGATTATCAAATTCATTCGAATCATTTCCCTTTAAAACACTTACATTATTCTCACAGTTTGGCAACAATGCTGTCGCACCCGTTACTTGCCGCCCGCCGTTCGATACTCGGAATTGTGCCTGGCCACTCGATTCTCCAAAACTTCGTGGTTCCTGGGATTGCTGCCGAGGCGATGTTTCAATAGTGCGCCGTCGATTGTCGGTGTTGCCGGAACTTACGTTAAATCTATTTCGTTGATTTTCATTTCGATTAAAATTATGTTGATTTGAATTTCGATTTTGCCTGTTAAGAGAATCGTTATTGTCGATATGTAAAGCTGTATTATGCTTTCGATTACATTTTTTGCATCCACTAGAAAAACAATTTTGTTTATGATGGTCGGGTCTTAGACAGTTAGAACAGAGTTTGTGTTTATTTATTTCGTTATATTTTTCTGATATAGTTAAGTTTGCAAATTGTGGGCAACGATAAATGTAATGTGGTTCATTACATATTACACAAGAAGACTGAGTGTTTTGATTAAAATAAGTGTACGATTTTGGTTCTGTACGAATGTGTCCGATTACTTTTTTAAAGGTTTGCGATTGTAAAGGTTTTAAATGTTGATTTTAATTTATATAATTTGAAGTTTTATTGTTTTGATTATTAGCCTGAACCGCTTCTAAAGTAAAACACTTTTTCGTTAAAAATTCTATTAATTCGTTTAAAGATGGTAAATATTGATCGTTAAGTTTGCCTTCCCATTCCCGTTTAGTTCTTTCATCTAATCTTTGTAAAATGATAGGTATTAACAAGGCATCCCAGTATTCGACTGGCAATTGTAACTTTTTTAAAGCAGTTAAATGCTGATGAACCAAATCAAGTAATTTTCTCAAACAAATAGACGATTCTTTATTAATTGAAGGCAAATTGAACAAAAGAGTATTAATATGCACGTTTATTATGGCTCTTCGATTTTCATACCGTTTTCTTAATAATTCAACAGCAATTGTATAATTATTTGCGATTAAATCTAAGTTTTCAATCAAACTCAAAGCACTTTCTTGACAACACGATTTTAAATACATCAACTTTTTAATTTCGCTTATATCCGATCTGTCGTCAACAGTCGCTTTGAATTGATCCCAAAAACTATACCACTTTTCACATTTTCTATAAAACTTAGGAAGTCCCAAATCTGGCAACGTCGCGATTATATTAGTAGGCTGCTGTGGATAGGGATACGCTTGCAATATGGGAGTGGCTACGGTTTCTTGACAAGTTACGATCAAACGTTTTGCTTTCGATATTTTAGAGTAAAATTTCGTTTCCGTGTCTAACCTAAATGTTTTTTCTTCGGGAATTAAAAATTCCAAACGAGTTTGAATTTTGTCAAAATCTGAAAAGTCTTCTTCAATGGTTTTTAAACGAGATTCGATTTGAAACTTATCGATATCTTCTACATCTTGTCCCGATATAATTTCTAAAAATTTTGAAAACCTTTCTAATCTCTCCGATATTACCGATCTTGCGTGTAAGTCTTCCGATTTTTCGTCATTCTGATCCGCGGAACTAACATCCAATTGATGTCTATTTTTTCGTGGCATTTTGTTTTATAGAAATAAATAATGTTTAAATTAATATTATTTTATATTAGTCAAAGGACCAATAAACCAGGTTCCGAAAGTGAAACTCGGATACATAAATTAAACATAGAGCTTATTTTCAAAAGTAATAAAAAGGCATAACTTAAGCACCCTAAGAGACCCTTTCGAGAAAAAGATTAAAGAAAAATTATATTGATGTGGGTTTATTATTTTTTTTTCAGTCTTAAGCATTAAGCAAATACGTGTTGAATACAGCTGTAATAGAGATATACTTGCGTTTAATTGGAATTCCCATAACCTATTTTTATTCACTATTAAAAATTTAATAAATAAATTGGCAATTTCCTTTTAACAAGTTACGATACGAGTTAAATAAAGTTAAACAAAGTACGGTACGATAAGAAAATGTCGATATAATAAAATAAATGTCGATACTAAATACCTACCTCTGGGATAACATCAGCAAATTTTATGTCGATTAAACGATTTCGATTTATCTACGTTTTATTAAATATCGATACGCGATTGTCGATATACATACGTTATGTCGATATACAAATGGATGTAAAATTCTATAGGTTTTGATTTTTCGATATAATAATTAGAAAACGACCAAGAACACCTTTTTTGTTTCGATTAAAAATGTATACACTTGCATACCTACGTGAAAATGCGATTTAAAAAATTAACGGTAAATGTAAAACACATGCATAATATCGATATGTATACTCATCAAACAAAGGACATGCTTAAACTCTAAATTTAGACCCTGTAAACGTTATTTCTTTATTTAATTTCAATTTCCCTAGCCTCAACGAATAAATTGAAACGGGCTTACCCAACGGTTATGTCCTATCTGCAGCAATGTTCTCTAGTTCGGATTTTTCCATAGGCTTCTTCGTTCAACATCCGCTCGATTGGACCAAAATATTGTTGTGATTTGCGGTAATTTGAAGGACCAGTCAAACACTTAGCTTGACAAAACAAATGAATATATTCGATGTAAGTAAACTGTACAAAGAACATCGGCCTTAGATATAACTAATTACTTAATATTGGGTAATAAAAATTAACGTAAAATTACAAAGAAATTTAAAATATACGCGTATGCGCCGGTGTCTTGAGTCGTTCTGTCTCACACTTTCTTTCTTCGGACCTCGCTTCCCACCAACCCCTCTCGCTCCCAGATTGGGTGTCGTCACAAGTAAAAAAGCGAGGTTGTCGGCTTGTAATGTCTTTCCAAGTTGGAACATATAGTTTAACTATGTTTTATTAAATCGTTTCGGAAATATCGGGCTCCAAACTTTAAAAAAATAATATATTGAAGATCTTGGTAAGCACTGCATTGTTATTGCTTGGCGTTTTTTTTTAAGATAAATGAATTGAGTACAAACAATAAAAACAGAAGATTTATTATTACTAAGGTGATATTTAGCATCTTTTTGTTGACAAGGATACATTATTTTAACAATTGTTAAACTTTAATTTAGACGTAATTATAACTATAACTGCTCTATATGACCACCACCATTATCAATATAGTTCATATAGTCCTGCTCAATTTTGTGTATTGTATTCCTTATAAATTGTCTATGATTTTGATTGATAAGATCTATCGCGGTAATATTTTTTCTGCGAAGCTCCTCGACATTTTCAGTTCTCTGTTCGTAAACTTTATTTTGCAGGTAACCCCACAGAAATTAATCAAGAGGTGTCAGGTCTGGACTGTTTGGTGGCCAATGAATTGGCCCAGTTCGCCCAATCCATAGGTTATATCTTTCATTTAAAAATCTCAAAACAGGTAACACATTATGCGGTGGGGCACCATCTTGATGTCAAACTATTTGCTCGTATTGCCTTATGGGTAGATCTTCAAGTTTAGCTTTAATTTGATAAGTAAGCATCTCTAGGTATCTCTTTCCCGTCAAGTTGCCATTATAAAAAATAGGCCCTTTGACCTGGTCATTTAAAATTCGACACCATACATGTAGAGATTGCCGCCCTTGAAACTTAATTTCCCTTGTTATTCGGGGGTTTGTTCTTGACCAAAAGCGAACATCTTTTCGATTGTAAATGCCCGCGGTTGTAAAGGTGCACTCGTCGCTCCACAATTTTTTTTTTAAGTTATTATCTTCTTCTTTTAGCACTAGCATCTCTTGACCAAATTCCACCCGTTTATTTCTTTGCTCTACACTTAAAGTTTGAACAGGTTATATTTGATAAGCAAAATATTTATACCTTTTTAAAGTTAAATAAATTTTTTTGGCCGATCGGTCAAAGTAAATTGGCATCTTGGAATGATTTGGGTGTCCTAAAAAGAAATTCAACATTTTTGATGGGCAATTTAAGGGAGACAAAGGCCCGAACATGATAGCGTAGATCTAAATGTATTCAAAAATTAGTAAAAACTTACCTACCTTTGAAATATAACAAAATATGTAATTCTTCTTCTGGATCGACAAGAACTGTCCGACGCTTTCTTCTATAGCTGGTTCTATATTTTTTTGCCGAAATGGCACGTAGAGGAAAGATTCGACGATATTCCTCTCTGGCGGCATTTGCGTTATTATTATTTTTATAAAATATACAGACGATGTCACATTTTTCTTAATCACTTTACGGCACTTTTTAACATTTATGGGTTAACAAACAAGAAATGATAATGTCATCTAAATGATTTGTTTTTTAATAAATGTCAAACAATAACAATGCAGCGCCTACCAAGATCTTCAATATATTATTTTTTTGAAGTTTTGAATCCGATATTTCCGAAACGGTTTAATAAAACATAGTTAAACTATATATATTTGAAATCAGAAAATTCGGCTCTTTTTAACTATGAAGTCATATATAGGGTGTTCTATAAGAAAAAACTGTTAAAATTTGACGTTTCTAAACGAAAAAAAAAAATTTTGACATCGGATTCAAAAATTTAAAATAAAACCCCAAAAGTTTTGTATTAAATTTTATTTTAACTTTTCGCATTACCCCTGTAGGAGGGGGGTCAATATATGGGGAACTACCCTGTACATAAATAACACCAAGTAGAATGATAATAGCGGTGCATGAACGAGTGAATGACATGTTGGCATATGGCTGGTAAAGAGTTAAAAACAAAACTATATAGAAAGATATTATAGAAAAGTAAATAAATAAACACTTAAATTAAGAGGCAGTATGACATGCTACTATTAAATTAGTTATTTACGTAGCGGAGGAAACGGTGTGAGTAAAGAGTAATTTATTACATACATAATGGAGTGTATGAAAGGGAGAATTATGATTAGATCTTAATAAAAGCCATTCTTGATAACATGTTTACGATGTTTACACTCAGTGTTTAAATCAATATTCTTATTTAATTGCCTTTGAGAGCCCATAAGCAAAGCAATTATATTTCTCGGATTTAATATTTTTCTTGAACCAGACTCTTACTTTTTCTACATTTTCGTCATTACTGTTAAAGGCCTGATACGATCGATGGAGATGGCAATTAGATTTGGGAATCGTCAGGATACAGATGATAATAAAAGATTTTTAGGAAAGCAGTTGTGAATAATATAAATGTCAAAGATTTCAAAGTAGAAAATCTCTTATAAATAAATCCATCTTATAACTATTATAGTGGGTATTATAGTAATTGTGCTTAGATAGATCCTTTAACTTTAAGAAACCTTACTTATATTATTAATTTTGCTTAATATGTGAACTTTATATTTTCTTTACAAACCCCATTTTGATTATTAATTAAAGAAATAGAAAATTTTACCTTAAAGCCTTTAATCTAATGACCAAAACAATTACCACCTCTCGATATATACTACCGCTCAAAAGTATTTGCCACATATGACTGTTTTAAATTCATTCACACATCAGTTATTCTTATGAAACAGTTTATTTATAATAAAATGAATATAAACAATACATTTTTCAATTAATTAAATTTAAGAAAATCAAATTTTGGATTCATTTACATGTCCGCTTTAATGTTTAATAACAGCTTCACAGAGTTTCGGTAGTCTTCTAATTAATTTGTCCAAAGTTTCCTGAGGTATGTGCCACTTGTGCCACTCTTCTTGGATGATCCTCCACAAGTTTTTTTTTGATGTGGGGCATGATTTTCGCACTTGTCTATCCAGTTCATCCCATAGTAATTCGATAAGATTGAGGTCCGGTGATTGTGGGGGCCATACCATAACTTTCAGAAGATGTTACCTTTGTAATTGACCTAAATATTGCTTGCACAATTTCGACGTGTGCTCGGGGTCATTGTCACTTAAAATTGTTCTGTAACCCTCTTTTCGAAGAAATCCCTCTATTCTAAATAAATCGCCCACTGCAGATCATCCGAAACAACCCCACATCATCACCGAACCACCACCGTGTTTAACTGAGGCCACCGTACAGTTCTCAGCGACCCTTTTATTTAGCATAACGACAAACAAAAACTCGCCTCTTCGTTCCAAAAACCTCGAATTTCGACCCGTCACTCCAGAGAACTTTCTTCCAGTCATCAATGATCCATTCTTTGTGTGATTGGGCCCACTCAAGTCTTTTCTTCTTATTAACATCCTTCAGTAGCGGTTTTGATACAGCTAAACGTCCTTTAAGACCAGCATTATAAAGTCGCCGTTTTATTGTCGAAACACTGACCGCTTTTTTACACTCCTTGTTGATTTTTGCTGTGATTCCAGGCGTCTATTGCGTTTGCTTGTAATTATAATATTTCAATTCTACTTTGAACTTATTGCCTTTGGCCTTCCCGATCGAGGTTTGTTGCTAATAGTCCCTTTTCTGGTAAATTTCCTAACATTATAATCGACAATCCGCCTTGAAATTCCGAAATCCGTCAAAATTTGACGGTTAGTCTTTCCAGCCTTATGAAGTCCAATGATAATACCTTTTGTTTCTACCGATAACTCTTTTGTTTTAGCCATTTTAAAGAATGTTGAAAAACCAGCAAAGAAACGGTGACAATCGTCAATAAGCAAGCGAAATTATTTATTAATGTTACACAAAATCAATTCTTGAAGACTAAACACCTTTAAATGTTTTAAAATTTCATCGGAAACGAGCTGTAAACAGATTAGTTTTTTAGAAGAAGTTCATATTTTCACTATATTGTTATTTGCAAGACTATTTTTAAATACTCGGTGTTTTTCAACGAACCATAGTTAGGTATGCTGTTTAGGCATATATGCAATTTACAAACGAGATACAATCTAAATATAGGTATAAAGATAAGATTTTTGTATCTAATTTAAAATATTAAAAAGAATACATGGTGGGCAAATACTTTTGAGCGGTAGTGTACGAGTATGTTCTTTATTTAATATTTGAAATAAATTTTATTATTATTAAAAAAAAAATGTATTTAATGCTATTTCGAATTTTTTGCCTGGTTTATTATGCTTTGTTTGACTAGGATATTTTTTGGCACCAAAAAATCAGTAATACAATAACAAAGTCGGAATAATTTTGGCCGTAACAGGTAAATAAATTCCTGATAACTTTAAGACCCAAATAATAAAAATCGTCGGAAACGATATGTAAATAGCCTACATTTTTTTACATGATTGTTTGCACTACAATAATTTAAATGGAATTGAAAAAAAAATGGAAAAACATTTAACAACTTTATAATTTGCCCCATTAACTAACCTTGCAATATCAATCTTGATGTCACAAACAAGTTTGTTAAGTATATTGAAAATTATTTTAAGAACCTCATTTACATAGTTGCACTTAATGGTCTAAAGCCTACGCTGTAACTAAAAACAAAAAATAGGAAATAGTTATAATTAATTGTATAGGTTGATGGTCAAGGTCCAAGTGGAAAAGGTGACCCTGTGACATATACTATCAAGTAGTCTATTGGCAGATATATAACATGGTTACATCTCTTCTTATAAAACTATAAAATTACATAATGTGAAAGTAAAAATTCAAGAAAATAATCTGTACAGAAGAGGGACCCCTTTATTTGGAAGCGGAAGATAAACCACAGTTTACTTTAGAACAAACACGTCGGATTTTATAAGATTAAAAATTTGTGTTGCAGTCAAACTGTCTTCAGTATCAAGAGTATTACTACCTTAAATGATGTAAGTATTTTTTTAATTAGCTTAGTTGTACGTTTATTTTATTTTTTTGTAAATTTAGTTTTCAAAATCAAAATATATTTTGTTAAGAAAATTTGTCATATATATTTCTCACACATTCTCACACACTCTCACATTAGTTTATTGTTCATAAGTATTATTAATTAGATAAATGAAACCAATTTTTAAGAATTAAAATAAAAATTATAATATTAAAAGATAAGCTGGAAAATATTTAAAAATTAAGGCGTTTTGAAAAAAAAATATACTCTTAATTTTCTTTGCATTTTAAACTTAAAGACAAATTAAATTTCAAAAAGGAATCAACCAAACTGCAAATAATAATTGTAAAATTAATACCTGAAAATCCTATAAATGATGACTTATGCATCGTGTTACTTTGGACATTGCTCGTATTAATTTGTGCATCTACTGTATCAAAACTCTCATAAAAAAAAGTTAAATTAGTATACCCTCATCGTATATTTAACACTAAAATTAGTTTCATTTTGCCTATATAACATTCATTATTATTAAAAACAAATGATAAGACTATTTTGGATTATTTAAACAATACAAAAAGGTTAGCGGGGGGTCAGAATTAAACAAAGTTTTATAAATATTTAGCATGTTGGCTTTTTATAGTGCTGTATTTTAATACAGTCTGTTTTAGGTTTTCTTAATAAGCTGCCTAAAAATTAGTAGGCCTTAAAATGGAAATATTATTGACAATTTTGCTGGTTTTGACAAGAATTTTAGATTTTATTACCGAGCCGTTTTTTAAATGTGCTGCAAAAAATAAGAGGCTATATCTGCCTCCGCTGAAAAATGAAGATATTTTGAAAATTAATGCTACAGAATTGGCAAAGAAAATTAGACATAAAAAGGTAAGCGTAATGTAATGTTTTTGGTTTTATATTTTAAAAATTCAAAATAAGCAAATTTGTTTTACGTCATGTTTGTTATTTTTTTATTAAAGCTTCTTTAAATATTCATCAAAATTTTTCATTTACTAATTTTTGATAGCCTACCAATTTAAACAAAATCAGAAAATATCGAGGTAATAAATATTTGAAACTAAGTTAAAAACATTACAATTATTAACATGTTTATTAGACTAAAGATTTTAAAAATGCATTTTAAAGATGTCTATAGAAAATTTTCTTTTTCGACAAAATATAATTTTAAACCAGAGATAAATTATGATTCCCTTAAATATGGTGATGATTGTGATTCTCTATACCTATAATAATTTACACATTAGTTTCATTTAGTGGTAAATTAAGGTATTTTAAACGTGAGTCGGTAGTGAATTAATATTTAACAATAACTTTGATGACAGACCAAAAATGTACAAAAGCACCAAAAGTAGTTTAGTCTAGATATTTTAATAGATATTTTTCTTTTAATAGCTTTCACCTACTGATAAATTAAATTTATTTCAGAACATGAACTCTAATAAACCGTAAATTGTAAACATGATCTTTTAAATGAATAATCATTATATTGCTTTTTATAGATTATGTATATCTCTACTTATATTAAATTATTGATTTTTACATTTATGAATAAACCACTTATTTTTAGCACAAGTTAAATTAGAAAAAATTATATTATTTTGTTTCCAATACTTTTACTCATTGATAAAGGAAATTTAAATAAGAACATAAACTTTAATTATACTAAATCCTAAAACGTTAAGTAGAAGTTAGTAAAAATTAGTTTAGTAAATCGCTTAAATAAACAATCATCACATCGCTTTTTATATATTATGCATATCTCTACTTACATTGATTATTTACGGTACCTACTTATAATGACCGGTGGATTTAGATTGGTAATCTAGGGAATCATAGTAATTAATGATGGTTTCCGAAGTTTCTGATATTAGTTTTTAATTCCATGATGTAGCATTTAAAGCCATCCTCTATAAGATTCGCTTTCTTACTCGTTACGGTTAACCATTTACGATATTTTTCCAATTTTGCCAGTGTCAGATTCCATTGGGACGTGTGGTGGGAGAGCTATATATAAAAAATGTACTTTTTTCCAATTGACGAGTCTTTAAAGTCGTGGCATTTGCAAAAGAACCAGAGATAAATAGTTTACGAATTAGTAATCTATAGTTCTGTGGTAACGATTGTAAATACTGTAAATAACAACAAGAGAAACTGATTAAGATACGAAAATAAACTTGTATAACAGTTCTGTTGCTACTTCGTTTGATTATTTAAGGCAAATCCAGGCTGATACGATACTAGATGTAGGATTTGCAGGAGTCTGATCTGGTTCAAAGACCGACAAAAACGTGAGAGCTGCAATTTTTTGAGAAAATCTAAAAAAAGTATACGAGGAAACCAAGAAAAAATAATAAAAAAACCCATAAAAACAAGCAAATCTTAATAATATCCAATAGCCAAGCAGCCCCGAAGGCACTTGCGAGTTCCAGATTTACCTTAAGCTAATACTGCCCACTGGAACCAAAGAAGAGTAACTCGGGAGATGGATCCGCGACCGGGCCTGTCGTACTTGCAATAAGAAACCCGTCCAATACATCAATGATAAACTAGACCATAGAGAAAAAGTTACGGACAATAAGTCTATCACTGGTTTAAGTGCACTTGAAAGTAAAAATTGGATAAACCCTAGAAAAAGAAAAAACAAATTAATAATGGAGAAGCATTTTGTTTTATATTTTTTACATATTTTATTATTCCAGGTTCATAATGATTTAACGTTATTATGTTTACCACCTTTTTTACTGATTCTTGTCAATAATTTATTAAAACCATTTTATCAATCCAATAGGCAAAAGAGTATAGTTTAGCCAATTTTACATTTTTATCCATTATCCCAAAATAAACTAGAAACAAGTAACTTGGTAGTGATTATACAGATCTGTTCCATAATCAGGTACACTATTAACATTATTCCCACATTGCCAAGCATATACTTTTTTAACCGAAATGTTCCCCTTCTTGCTACTAACCTTTCTAATTTTTTATCAAATTGAGATAGTCTGTACATCTTTGTTAGAAGATTGTGAAGTGGGTTTATCACTAACATTTAAGTCTTTTCTAAATCCTTTATTACCAAAGTCTTTTTGTACGGTTCTAATATTTGATACTTATTTTTCAGGAATAACTTGTTCTTCTTTATTTTGTTTTTTAGATAATTCATCTAAAAAATAAATATATATTAAAATGATAAACTGATATATACAGTGTGGCCCAAATTGGGTGTACATGTGTGGGTATCTTGGAAACTATTAGAGATAGAAAATTGGTAAAATAGAGAAAGTTGTAGGGCATTTAGTTACCAATTCAGAACGATTTTATTTTATTCTGATTTTGAAATATTTGGAAAAAATCAAAAAGTTGCATTTTTGAAAAAGAGCTATATTTTTTTATTTCAACGTATTTTTAAGATCTGTAAAAACATTATTAGGACAACTTTTTAAGGACAACGCATACCTGAATTCAGTTTTTGTTTTCGACGTTTCGGTTCTGAGATTCCATCCTCAACTTCTTTTTTCTTATCGCGGCCATTTTGTTTTTTTTTTTTTAAGTTATGGATTCGACATCGCGGCTTACAAGTATAGCAGGTATATTTTGCTCTTACTAAAAATCTGCTCAGTTTTCAAGTTAAACGTTGGAAAAGTATAATTTAGCACCTTTGGATAGTGTGAGATGTGTAGAGTTGAAATGTGCAAAGAAATGTTGGTGTTTCTATAACATATTACTATAAAAAGAAAGACAACATCTGTAAGTAATTATTGTTTTCATTATCACCGTAAACAAGCAGCCATAGTTTTTTTGATGGCGGGGATATGTGCAAACTGCAAACTATCTACAGCCGGCGCTCGATCCACGGCACGCATTCAGCTATATATTTGTGTTTTGTGGCATTCAGTGTGACAGCTGCAAGGCGGACCTGCATGTCGCGTGTACAGGCCTCTCTGCGGATGACCACTCGCGCCTTACGCGCATTAAAATCAAAACACTGAAAATCCTTTACAACGGCTGTAATGAAAACTTTGATCAACTGACCGCTATGAGGGAGTCTATAGTGGCATTAAAAGTGGAGCTTTTAGAGAAAATCGATATACTGAACACTAAAATCAGCCATCTTGAGACTCAAACGAGGACTCCAAGTGTTGTTTTGGAGCCAAATACGTTGGTAGAAGTTACCGCCGAAACGGTTGAAAGAATAAATCTAAAAACGTCTTGATTAAAGGGATTCCAGAATCCCTTGGTGACGTCACAACTCGTAAACAAAAGGATACTACGGAGGTCATGAAAACATTAACTGTGAAAATATTAATGAGCACGTACCATCTCCAACTTCCGTTTTGAGATTGGGCCAAGTACTAAAACCCGGAGGACGCCCTCGCTACATTAAAGTTACCTTTACTGATGCTAGCACGGTAAAGAAACTGTTACGTTAACCAAAAATCAACTTAACTATTTAACCCAATTACGAGAAGAACTTAAACGTAAAAATGCTAATGGTGAAGATAACCTTACCATCAACTACATAAAAGGGGTACCAGAAATTGTGTCTGTAGACACAAAAAACGATTAGATACATCTTTTCTCGAATGGAAAATCTTATATACAAACCTAGGCAGTTTATTGGCTAAATACAATGAGTTTGTCTACAAAATTCAACTAACAAACCCAAATCTTATTTTTATAACCGAAAATGCAGTGAAGTGGTAGCTGCGCCTCTTGCAAAAGTAATGAAATACTCAATGATTAAAAACTCTGTACCTGAACAGTGAAAAGTCGTATCTGTCACGTCAATTTTTAAAAAAGGCGATAAGTTATCAGCAGGCAACTATAGGCCGATAAGCCTAGTATCGATTGCTTGCAAAATTATGGAGTCCACTGTTCGAGATGAAGTGCAAACATTCTTTACTGAAAATTATGTAATACCCAATATCCAACACAGATTTGTAAGGGGTCGCTCTACGATTACTTACCCTTCAATGTCTTAACCAGTGGATAACACCTTAGACAAAAACCAACCAATAGATGTCAACTACCTTGACTTTGCTAAGGCATTTGATAGAGTTCCCACGAAGCGATTGTTATATAAGCTAGAACATCTTGGCATTAGAGGAGAATTGTTAAATTGGATTGAAGACTTTTTAAAAAACAGAAAGTTCAAAGTGAGGGTGGGGGGCACCATATCAAAATTCTATCCAGTATCCAGCGGAGTCCCTCAGGGCTCCGTCCTCGGCCTCTCCTGTTCCTGGCTTACACGTGTAATTTACCTTCAGAACTAAAAAGTTGCGTATCAATGTTTGCTGACGACACAAAAATATATGCAGTGCCCCTAACTTCTCATTAACAATTGCAAGCCGATCTGGACACTATTTGGAAGTGGTGCAGTGAATGGTTACTTCCTCTTAACGCGGACAAGTGTGTGTTGTTACATTTAGGAAAAAATAATCCCCAGCTACCTTACCAAATAAATAACATTGAACTTAAAAAAGTCGAATCTTATTGTGATCTCGGAATAATAGTAACTAAGGATCTTTCTTGGTCCCAGCATATTGCCTCAATTGTGAAACGTGCAAATTCTATGTTGTATCTGCTACAAAAGGCTTTTGTTAAAATTCCATTTCACAATTTTATGAAGTTGTATACCACGTTTGTCCGGCCTATTATTGAATATACAGGTCCCGTCTTGTGCGCGGACTTGGTGCGCGACAAAAATTTACTTGAATTGTTGCAGCGACGCGCTGCACGATCTACATATGGTTTGCGTATGCCGAGACTTACCTACAGCGAGAGACTTTCAAATGCAAACTTGCTAACTTTTGATAAACAAAAGCTTCGTGGTGATTTAATTTTTACATTCAGGATCCTGTATTATTATTTGGGCTGTGATCTAAACGAACTATTTAAAAGAAATCGGGATATTAGACTTCGCGGTCACACTTTAAAATTAAAAAAACAAATATATAAAACAAAAACACGTCAAATGTTTTTGCCTAATAGAGTGTTTGATGTTTGGAATTCGTTACCCGTAGATGTCATAACTGCTCCTTCTGTAAACTGTTTCAAGAATATAGATTGGACATGTTTAGTGTTTAAATTTGGAAGCTGACATTTCAAGATTTATTCAAATATATTGTAATGCCTACTTAGTTCATAGAGCTATACAGAATGTAAATTCTGGGCTTTTATCTAATAAAATAATAATAATAAATACTAATAATAACCTTAAGTTCAATATAAATAATATTGAACTCATTATTATTCAATATTTCAAAAATGTCTATTTAAGAAATTCAATAACTTTAAAGTTATTAAATTTCTTACAATAAAAAAATGAAAACTAATTAAAAAACCTTTTTATTATGAATTAGGAAAATACCTAAATTGATTAGAAAGAAAGGTCAAAGTTCACAAATAATAATAATGATTTGTTGCACTATTAACATTTGTAATGAGTAGAAAAGAATTTAGAGCAATATGCAAGACAGAAAAAATAAAAATGGTACATATTTGGGTCTCTTAGACTTTAGTAGGGCTTTTAATACCATTAGTCACAAAATGCTTTTAGCAAAATTAAAATATTTTGGCCTGTCAAGATATTCTATAGATTTTTTTCATTATATCTTAAAAATCGCTCTCATTTTCTTGCAGTTTTTTCGATATATGTATGTCGCAGATATGCGGGCTTATATACAATATTGTAAGCTGCAACAGTATGTAGACAATTCACAGATTTATTTATCTTTTCCCGAAAATGACCTACACGCTGTGGAAATAAAGTTTATTAAAGATCTAGATGGTATCAATACATTTGCAAAAAGTTACAACTTAAAACTGAACCCTTCAAAGTCGTCAACTTTATTTTTTGGTGGAATAAAACACAAACTTCAAAGGATCTCCGAAAACTTTATCGCCAAAATAAATGATAAATATCTACCAATTGTTACTGAAGTTAAGAATCTGTGTGTTACTTTGGACTGTAAACTATCATTTCAAGGTCACGTGAAACATAAATTAAGTATTGCCTACATGAGATTGAGAAGACTGGAATATCAAATAGCATATACTGAAATATTAAATAGCATATACCACCAGAAACAAAGTATTTTTTATGCAACAGTTTAGTTAGTTTTGTCGATTATGGACTATGCGGATGTGCTTTATGGTAGTTCTTTAGCAGCAGACTTGACAGAATCGATTCAAAAATTACAAAATTCTTGTTTACAATTTTCATTTGACATAGCGTATAAAGATCACATTACTCCTCATATAAACAAACTTTTCATTCTAACAACAGACGAAAAAATTACTTAACGACATTTATATATAAGATTTTACATAAAGGTCTACAATTTCACAATACCACACAGTACAGTTTTCGAACCAGAACAAAGAAGGTCAAATTTTCAAAAGTCCTTTAATTTTATAGGAGTTAAATTATGGAATGAAATACCAGACGAAATTAAAAATTTTACCTTAAATAAATTTTCGAAGGCTATTAAAAAACAATTGGTTTGTAATCAGAGGTGTGGCACATAAATTTTGTTAAAGTGTAAGTATAAATATGTACATATATTTCAAATATACAGGGTGCCCGTAATTAATTAGACATAGGTTAATGTAGGATACCTGACATGAAAATAAACCGTTTGAGCTCAATATCGCTTAGCAAAATGTTATTGGTTTTCGTTCTACAGGGTGTTAGAACTAATTTTTTACCAAACATTTATTGAAATATTTTGGACTGATTTACCTAAAATTTGGCGTACTCTTATTATTTGGGATGAGGAACACGAATATGGTATCTATTTTGCCATTACCACTAGATGGCGCCACATACAACAACATTGAGTGATTAAAATGGTCATAACTTTTTTGACCTACCTGTACGCACATTTGCGAGTGAAAATAATAAAACAACATTTAATTCTAGTCAAAAAAGGTATACTTCTTTGATCTCCAAAAAGTAGACCGTTTTCGAAATAAACGCATTTTTGTATTAGGTTGCGTATGAACAAATTATTATCGGAGTTTTACAAAGTAGGCTTCGCCTAGGATGAACACATCATAACTACGACCTATCAAGGTGAAGTATTAATAAGTAAGTCTTTAATTTGGCTAAAGCTCGTGTTCTTGTTGTGTTATTTTCGCTTAAAAATGCCGCGTCACAATGATTTTTCTAATGCTCAGATGCGGGATATAGTATGTGTATACGCTCAAGAAAATTTTCGAGTCGAAGAGCAGCGCAGCGTTATTTAGATCTGTATCCGGATAGAAGGCAGCCAAATCATCAAACATTTAAAGCGTTGTACGATAGATTAGGCAAAACGGGCTCATTTCGTTCAAAAAACGTAAATGCGGGAAGACCAAGGATAATTGGAGCAGATATGGAAGATGAAATTTTGGTTCGTGTTATCGAAAATCCTGAAACCAGCACAAGACGTATTGAGGCAGCCACTGGTGTAAGGAAATCTTCAGTGTCCAAAATTATACGCCAAGAAAAACTGTATCTGTATCATTTCACTCCAGTTCAAAATCTTCTTCCTCAAGACTTTCCTGCAAGACTCCAATTCAGTCAATTTTTAAGAGAGCGCCAATTTAATGATCCATTTTTTGTAATAAAATTTTATTTACGGATGAAGCCACGTTCACAAGGGGAAGTGTTTTTAATTGGCGTAACAATCATATCTATTCGATGGAAAATCCTCATGCTTTCCAAGAACACCATTTTCAACATGAGTTTTCAATAAATATTTGGTGTGGTATGTTTGGGGATTGTATTGTGGGACCGTTTGAATTGCCAGCTAAGCTTAATGGAGAACGTTATCTAAATTTCTTGAGGAATGATCTACCCATTCTTCTAGAAGATGTGCCCCTAAATTTAAGACGTGACAGTTGGTATATGCACGATGGTGCACCGGCACATTATTCACTGCAAGTCAGAAATTACTCGGACGAAATTTATCCTCATAAATGAATTGGTAGAGGTAGTAAATATCCGTGGCCTGCGCGTAGTCCCGATTTTAATCCCTTAGATTTTTATTTCTGGGGCTACTTGAAATCACTTGTGTATAAAAATAAAATAAATAACCGTTTAGAATTGTGGCAAAAGATTGTGGAAGGAGGCAGTACCATCAGGGCCCAAGAAGAATCATTGTTTGGAGTCAGGCAAAATTTAAATAAAAGAATTAGACAATGTGTCCTAGTGGATGGTGAACATTTTGAACAATTATTATAATCAACAGCCTTTTCTAATTTTATCGTTGTTAATTAAATTTTAGATTAAGTGGTCATACGCAACCTTATAAAAAAATGCGTTTATTTTGAAAACGGTCTACTTTTTGGAGATCAAAGAAGTATACCTTTTTTGACTAGAATTATATGTTTTTATTATTTTCACTCGCAAATGTACGTACAGGGAGGTCAAAAAAGTTATGACCTTTTTAATCACTCAATGTTGTTGTATGTGGCGCCATCTAGTGGCAATGGCAAAATAGATATCATATTCGTCTTCCTCATCCCAAATAATAAGAGTACGTCAAATTTTAGATTAATCTGTCCAGTGGATTCTAAAATATTTCAATAAATGTTTGGTAAAAAATTAGTTTTAACACCCTGTAGAACGAAAACCAATTACATTTTGCTAAGCTCAAACGGTTTATTTTCTTGTCAGGTATCAACATTAACCTATGTCCAATACTGGGACATAGGACATAATTACGGGACACCCTGTATACATGATTATATACACACATAGAAATATATAATATATGTTTTTTTTTTCTTTCTTTTTTAATAAATAACTTTTTCAAAGACCTGTTTTACTATTTTTATCAATTCATGATTACGTTTGACTTCTTCAGATCGATTTTGACAACTGTGTGCGACCTATTCAATTTTAATTTTAAAATAATATATATATTTTAAAGTTAGCCATTGACTTTTTGTATCCGATTTTCTTTCCCGGAAGTTCTTCCTCTGTGCTTTGCACTCCACAGTCAATATGTTTGATTAATTTTATTTTTATTTTCTTTTTGTAAATAAGCTAGGGTTTATAAAATAGGTATTGTTTTTATTATTTAGAAGGGTGGTATCACACGGTTACGCGAACATTGGTGAATTCCCAGTGTTTTTCGTGTTTATGTATTAGTTTTATAATGTCGATGTCTTCCTAATTTGTTTCATGAACATTTCTTTAGTCGGTTACTATACTTACGCATATACAGGGTGTTTCACTTTTTTCTAGCAGGACTTTAACAGTATTTAGAAAAATTAATTTTAAGGTAGGTTTCTCACATAAATATTGATCGTCAAACTTTTTGTTTCTGAGATACAGGGCGTCAAAGTTTCCCAAAAAAAAAAGTTTTTATTTTTTAATATCCGAACTATCAAAGATATTGAAATCAAAATTGGTATAAACAATTCTAGGATGAAGGGTCATAATCGTAAATAATGTCATGTTTCTACGTTGGCCAGTGGTGGAGATATGACTAATTAATAATGTTAATGTGACTAAAAAAGTAGCACGCCACTGGATTAAGTCGATTAAACGATCATTTCTAAATAGTGCATTTAATTGTAAACAAAAATGCCCTCTTGATATTTTTTCGTATCTGACTCCGTTTTCTCCTCAAATTGGGTTGTAAAAATCACTTAGGATTTGAAGATAAATTTATTTCAACCGTCTAATAAATCGCAACATAGAACAATACCATAAATACTTATAACTTATTTATAACAAACAACAGATTACAAGAACACAACAAACAATTAACAAATTTAAAGAAGGTGTTCGAAATGTGAACCATTTTCTGCAATACATAATGGGCTTGGAAAATTTGAAAAAAAATATATATATTTTCCCAAAAATAAATACAGCATAAGTTTATAAGAACAATGACGTTTATTTCAAGTTGTTAGGGTAAGTATTTGCAAAGTTATAAGGCTGTTAGTATGGGGTTTTTTATACCTCCCGAGATTCCGTCCCAATTACGCGCTACGTCATAGACGCCGACGCGACGGTGTATTATAGAGCGCTCGCTAGCCAGCCAGCCACAGCCTAGTGCCCAGTCGTTATTTTGACAGGGTGGTTTTGTTTGTTGACATTTTGACTTTTAACTTTTATTATTGACGTATTTTGCTTGTTGACTAATTACAGTGGAGCAGGAATTTGTTCGTGGTCAGTCAGACAACTTATCCATTATATAAACGTAAATATTTTAAAACTATAAACTCTATTCAAAAATAATTAAAAATAAACTTTTACTTTGACATCTTGTTTTTCAAAACTAAGCATTTTTCTTAGACAAGGAAAATGACTGGACCTGTAATCACGCACCTGAAACGAGCTGCTTGCCACCAAATCTGCAAAAATGTCATATGGCAATTATTTTTCTTACGAAATTTAAATCAAAACACTGAACATCCCACTTTGATGAAATATCCAAAAAATATAGATTTCACCAAAAATTTTACTTAAAAAAAAAACAAGAATCTCTTAAAATACACTCAAAAACAAGTAAGCGTGTCACCATAATGCGAGAAAAATTCGGCTCACTTCGTTAACATTGTAATTATAGGCTAATACCGGTCCAACCATTTTCCTTGTCTAAGGCGTTTTTCGACATAGAACATATGTACATATGAAGTTATTAAAATATAATACAATATTTATAGCAGATATGTGGAGCAGACATTTTGAAAAACACAAACAACGGCAAAAACATGCATAATAATATTAACAAAGCAGCGTGCGCGGTCGACATGCTAGCGTCGGTCGTCGCGTCCACTTGGGCGCCTGTGACTTATCATCCCGGCCGCGCTGGTACAAGGAAAAAATTAAACATGGCGTATTTATTCGAACTTTGAAAATTAATTGTGAAGTAACTATAAATGCTAGAGAACTTAAATAAATTGCTAAATTTAAGTTGGAGCCTGCTCTTTTTTACTAAAAAATAATCGAATTGTCGTTTCCAAGCTCATTCACATCGACGAATAACCGAACGTGAAATGTTATTTATATTAATTTATTTTAATAATTTGAATAGTGTGCCATGAAATAAAAACAGTGTCATAAAATGTAAATGTCATATTAGTATTATAGTGTCAAATTGCAATTGCGTTCTCAAAAAGCGTTATTTATTTATTTCTTCTTATCGTTTTGGTGTCAAAATGCCATTTATGTTTTCAAATCAAGAGTTAGCGGATATCCACTTTATTTATGGGGTTGCAAATGGAAACTCCGCAGAAGCAGCCCGGGAATATATGCGCAGATATCCGATTAGAAGGCATCCACATCCTTCTGTATTTGTAAGAGTCCATCGACAAATTATTGAGAATGGTTTAGGCAATGTACGACGAAATAAAAATAATGTAAATTTTCGAATAGAGAGAAATAGGCAACAAATTTTGCGTGAGTTCAACAGAGATCCTACAACAAGTATTAGAAGAGTTTCTGCTGGTTTAGGAATTTCAGCTTCCCGTGTTTACCGAGTGTTAAAACGGGATCATAGACGTCCTTATCATTTGCAACCTGTTCAGGGATTACAATCAGGAGATGAACAATAAAGAACTGCATTTTGTCATTGGATTCTTAATGCAGCTAATAATACTCCAGGTTTTATAAATAACGTGTTGTGGAGCGATGAGTCGTGCTTCACTCGGCGTGGAGTGGTCAATTTTCATAATCAGCACATTTGGCCACATGGAATTCGACCAAGAAACTTCCAGCATGAATTTAGTGTTAATGTCTGGATTGGTATTTATGACAATCGACTTTTTGGACCATATTTTTTGCCACCACGGGTAAATGCTGCAGCCTTCTTGGAATTTTTAGAACGGGAGCATGCGAATATGTGGAGAGATATTCCTTTAAATTTAAGGAGACGGAGTTGGTTCCAGCTTGACGGTTGTCCTGCGCATTATGGGAGAATTGTGCGAAACTGGTTGGATACCCATTATCCAGAACTTAAACCCCTTAGACTTTTCAGTATGGGGATTTTTAAAAGAAAGAGTGTATGCGACACCTGTTCCAACAAGGGATGATCTTATAAATAGAATTAGGACTGCTTGTAATAAAATAGTACCATTTTTAAATAACATTTCACGTTCGGTTATTCGTCGATGTGAATTATGTATTGCAGAAAATGGTTCACATTTCGAACACCTTCTTTAAATTTGTTAATTGTTTGTTGTGTTCTTGTAATCTGTTGTTTGTTATAAATAAGTTATAAGTATTTGTGGTATTATTCTATGTTGCGATTTATTAGACGGTTGAAATAAATTTATCTTCAAATCTTAAGTGATTTTTACAACCCAATTTGAGGAGAAAACGGAGTCAGATACGAAAAAATATCAAGAGGGCATTTTTGTTTACAATTAAATGCACTATTTAGAAATGATCGTTTAATCGACTTAATCCAGTGCCGTGCTTCTTTTTTAGTCACATTAACATTATTAATTAGTCATATCTCCGCCACTGGTCAACGTAGAAACATGACATTATTTACGATTATGACCCTTCATCCTAGAATTGTTTATACCAATTTTGATTTCAATATCTTTGATAGTTCGGATATTAAAAAATAAAAACTTTTTTTTTGGGAAACTTTGACGCCCTGTATTTCAGAAACAAAAAGTTTGACGATCAATATTTATATGAGAAACCTGCCTTAAAATTAATTTTTCTAAATACTGTTAAAGTCCTGCTACAAAAAAGTGAAACACCCTGTATATTTATTTTTTGTGTTTATTTAGGCAAATAATAGTATTTTGATTTGATTTTGATCTAAGTTATAAGGATCCATATTTATGAAATAAAACGTTAAAATCACGGTTAAATATCTTTTTCTTAGCAGATTTACATTTTTTGGTTTGATAAATCTTTAAAATCATTACTATAATGTCTTGATATCCCTACGTGAAAAAAAAAATTTTGTTAAAAAATTAAAAATAGCATGGCGAGTTAAATACCAAAAGAACAGGTTTTTCGGGATACTCCGTTTGTTTCCCATCTTTCGAAGTATCGCGATCAACCTATCTTTTTAAAAGTTTAGTATCAATAACTTTTTAATATCACTGCTGATATATTTTATTTTAAAACCGAATAATAAAGCAATTTATTTATTTACTTCATCTTTTTAAGCAAAATCGCTGTTATAATAAATATTCTATTATTTGTTAAGAGAAAAAATTATTTCTTATGAGTCGATGAACTTTAAATTCCCGTTAATTAAAATTTCACAAAGTTTGACCGAAGTCAATAGCTAAGCGAGGATAATCGTATTTTGTAGTTCGTCTGCGGTTTGACCTTTATGATTTTATCTTGCTCCCCACCTATTATTTTTATGTACTGTTTATATCCATATTAATTATTTTCTACTTGCGTCATTTAAATGTCATAATTGCATCATTGTTATGCATATTTCACATCATTATTCTTTATTAAAATAAAAATTTTATTAAAATTTTTATGAAAAATATTTAAATCCGCGGGATAACTTAGCTTTGCTAAGATAAAAACATTATTATTTTTAAGCCGATAAGAGATATCGTAGATTACTACGCTAGAGAGAAAAGGAAATGAATGCAGGATCGCATGTAATTTGGCCAAGGCGAAGCCACGGGTGACAAACATGCGATCCAGACATTCCTTATTTCCCTCTGTTGTAAGTATACAATTTTCTGCCTTGCCGGGAAGAAAAGTGGCTTAACTCGTTCTGAGTAAATAAACTTTTTTAAAGATTTTATTCCATAAAATGTTTCTAATTTGAAGTTTCCAAAAAAAATTAAATTACATTATAGATATCGGCACTCGAAGTTTGCAAAGCATATATACAGAGAATTAAAGACGTCAATCCCATTTTGAATGCCATCGTGGAGGACAGATTTAGAGAGGCTTTAAGGGAAGCAAAACAAGTCGACGCTTATCTGCAAAAAACCTCATTAACCCTAGAGGAAATAGAAAAATTTAAACCTCTTTTAGGTGTTCCCGTCACTGTTAAAGAATCATGTGGCGTAAAAGGTCAAAAGTTCAAAACTATAAAATACCAAAAATAAAATTGATTTTTTAGGGCTGAGTCTTTGTTGTGGCCTTTTATCCAGGAAAGGCTTTACGGCGCAAACGGATGGGGAAGTTGTGGCAAAAATTAAAAGCTGCGGCGGTATAATTTTATTAGTTTCGACTACGCCAGAATTAGTTATTAGCTGGGAAACTTGGAGTCATGTAAATGGATATACCAATAACCCTTATAATACAACTTGTACTCCTGGAGGATCGTCTGGAGGTGAGGTAAGATACGTCATAAGAAATAATGTTTTTATAATAATGTTTAATAATGTTTATTTAAGGGAGCACTTTTAGGATCAGCAGCTTCTTTGGTAGGCATAGGTTCTGATATAGCAGGCTCTCTGAGATTACCAGCTCTCTTTAATGGAGTATTTTCTCATAAACCTACCCCAAGTAAAAGCTATGATATTTTATACACGTAGTTCTAGTTAATATATTCTTTTTTTAGAGGTTGTAGCTCTAAAGGGTCATTGGCCTCTAGGGGAAGATCCTAAATACCAACAGTTTTTAGTTATAGGACCTCTAACTCGTTATGCTTGTGATTTAAGACTTATGATGAATGTTATGTGCAATGACAAAAAGTGTGCAGAACTGAAAATTAGTGAAAGGGTAAGTAAATTGTGATGAATGATATCCTTTCAGGTATTTTGAGCTTACAAAATTTTAGGTTGACCTAAAGCAAATAAATATATTCTGTATAGAAGAGCTCCACGACATAACTCAGCCAAAAGTTTCAGATAGCATTAAAAAGGCCGTAAATGAATCGGTTAAATATTTAACAGAAATAAAAGGGTGTAAACTTATTAAATATAATTTCATGAGTTTTAATAAAGCCATGTATATATGTGGCTCAGAATTGTACACTTTAAAAGATATTCCAGATGCACTTAAATGGGTAAGAGAAAGACACCTTAGCAAAGGATTTGATTAATAAAAAAATTATGTCATATTATTTCTAGGAAAATGCAAATTTCTGGACAGAACTAGTCCTATCAATTTTCTGGAAATCAAGATTTACTTTGAATTTAATGTACGCTTACGTTATACAAAAAATTTATCAGTGTTTCGTCGGCAACTATACAGCTAAATATGAAGAAATGAAACAAGAGGTTCTGGTAAGATTACAATTTCTGAATTTAATTCAATGACCACTGATTAAATATTTAGGAAAAACTTGGGGATAATGGTGTTATTATTCTTCCAACATCCATTGGACCTGCCCATAAGCATAACCAAATGTTTTTTAAGAATATCTATGCTTACCTTATACTGGCTAATGCATTAGGGCTCCCAGCAAGTGCGGTCCCATGTGGCCTAGATACGAATGGAATGCCTATTGGTGTGCAAGTGATTGCTGCACCGTATCAAGACAGATTATGCTTGGCAGTTGCTGAAGAACTGGAACGCCATTTTGGAGGCTGGGTACCTCCACCTAAAAAAAAATAAGTAATGTGATATTATTAATAGTATTTTATTCTTGACGTGAGAAATAGGATAAACATTGTTATTATGATACGCACGTGATACGTTAAATCATAGTGTTTTTTAGTTTTGCTCCACGAATGTTTGGTAATGGATTTTGCTATAGATTATTTAGTATGGATACATTTGCCACTAAAAAAAGTGCCACTTAAAGAAGAGATACATTTAATTGCAAAATGTTATTGTAATAATAAATTATGTAATAGACCAAATAAGGAATTGATATTAATTTGGTTCCCTATGAAACTTAATATATGGGTTTCTTAATTGACAAGAACAGTGGGTCTAAGCAGTGTTTAATATTTGTATTAACTAAAACTATCATCAAAATGACTGTTTTTATTGATTTTATCATCTCCAAATAAGTAATTGAAAGGAAGATATCTGTTTTGGCGATTAAAGAATCGTTCATTCTCACAATCCTAAGTTACTAGCCAATAATTGTACTTTTCTATCCTTAACCCGTTCGATATTTTCCACCTCTAACTAGTGATTAGCTAAACCTGTTCACGTTGGTTGCTATACATTGTGTGGGAAGCAGACTCCATACCCCGAAATTGAAAAATCGCTCGCCCAGTATACAGATACTTAAAGAACACCTAAGAAGAGACATTAAAAAATTCATAGAAAGGGGAGTGCGGATAGACATAAAATTTTATTTAGTGATGGATAAGTAAGATTACCACGGTAAGACAAAAAGACGATAGATAAGAAACGAAGTGAAGGCAGATATTGGCAAAGCTACTGAGGCAGTAATTATGTTCCACAGAATTTAAGATTGGAAGAAGAGAAATAAGGCAAGAAATTATTGAGAATATTATAATATATATTTGCACAAAACTAACAGAAATAGAAATAAGGAAAAAATAATACAACATTTTGGGGCCCAGAGAAAGAACTAAAAGATCAATCAGGCAAATTAAAGGCTGGGAAAAAGTGGTAGTCAATGACCCTGAACAGGATTAAAGGACATTAAAAATAAATACGTAAACAAAATATAGTAAAACTAAGACAAATTGAAGAACAAAACAAGAAGCATGTAAGCCAAAACAGACAAAAAAGCAAAGCTTCACAAGAAAACATTATAGATAGGAATATTTGAACATTATATAAGTCATAAAATCTGTAAAATAATATTCTAATCAAGGCAAAAATAAAATAACAAAGGAAACGCTTTTATTCCTTATTTTATAGGGAAACTCGTTAGCACCACAAACAAAGTTGGTAGGAAATTCAATATTCAAGTATATAATATATTGTCGGTTAAAAAAGGCCGGAACCCCCTTAATAATTGGTAAAGACGCACTTTAATTAAAAAGTGTCCTAAATAAAAAATTATAATTGTCTGTCAGATCTACATTAGGAAGATAACTTTGCATATACAGGAGACATTACAACAGTAGCAGTGAGCAAGGTTACATTTTTTTAGTGGAATGTATATTTTCTTATGGATTTTCGATTCTACACAAATATCTAAGACAACTTTATGTAACATATGCTATTCTTTACTTCAATAGCTTAAATGATCGGATAGTTTAAAAAAGTACATTATTAATAAATCTGTTATTGGTTACTTTTAAACTTTTTAATTTAAGCAATATTTTTTCTGATGAATCGATATTTATTCTGAATGGCACAGTGAACTGATATGATTGCAGGTATTGGTCAGATGAAAATCTGCACTGGATGCGTGAAACACATACCCAGTATCATGAAAAGGTGCCAGGTATATTTGATAATAGGATAATAGGTCCATTTTTTACTAAGGATAATTTAAATGCCACCCAATATCTGGATTTGCTAGAAAATCAGATAGTACCAGAAATAAAACATGCTAATTTTGATCAAATATGGTTTCAACAAGATGACGCCCCTCCACATTTTCGAGTTAATGTAAGAAGGTTCTTAGATACGACTTTTCCAAATCGTTAGGTTGGCAGAAGAGGTAAAATTTAATGGCATAAAAAAATAAAGTTTATGTGACAAATCCGGAAAATATTAACGTATTACAAGACAGAATAAGAGCCACTGTGAATTGGTAACTCCTAAATGTAGCAAATGCTTTTTACTGGAATTTGGCACATTGTCAAGCTGTTCAGGGCAGCCATTTTCAACAGTTAATTCAGTAGCTTTATTGTTTAAATATTTTTTTTGTATCGTTTCTTTTTTTTGTGGGTTAGAATTACCATTATTTATTTTAAAATATATTTTACATAATTTTTTTTAAACGACGTATCTTTTAATCTATTGAAGTTAGGTATATCATATGTTACATGAAGTTATAAAATTTTGCGTATAATCGGAAAACGCATAAAACATACACCATTCCATTCAAAAAAAATGAATTAAGGTCTCTACTACTGTTGTGATGCTTCCTGTATATGCTTCTATGTTATCTTCCTAATGTAGATCTAAAAGAGATCTATAAATATATTACGAGGGCGGGTCAATAAGTCCGTGACTTTTTGGATAAAAGACAGGTTTTTATATAAAAAGTAATTTTATTTTTCAACATAGTCTTCTTTGAGTTCTATACACTTTGTCCAACGTTTTTCCATTTTTTTTATCCCTTCTGAAAGATATGATTTCGTCGTTGGAGTCAAATATCTTTCCGCCGAGCCATTTCTTTAAGTTTGGGAATAGGAAATAGTCACTGGGGGCTAAATCTGGAGAATAGGGCGGATGAAGAAGTAATTCGTAGCCTAATTCATGGATTTTTGCCATGGAAACTGCACATGTGTGGACCATTGCATTGTCCTGGTGGAAAAGAACTTTTTTTTTGGCCAAATGTGGTCTTTTCTTTCAGTTCCTCATTGAATCTATCCAATAAGTTGGTATAATATTCTCCATTGATTGTTTTCCCCTTTTGAAGATAGTCAATGTGGATTATACCGCGTGCATCCCAAAAAACGGTCGCCATGACTTTATTGGCTGACAAACCTACCTTTACCTTCTTGGGCGCCGATTCACTCCGAGAAATCTACTGTTTTGACTGCTGTTTGGTCTCCGGCGTGTTGTGGTGGATCCACGTTTCGTCCACGGTGACGAAACGACGCAAAAATTCGTCCATCTTGCGGTTGAATAACGCCAAACACTCCTGGGAAATTGTCACACGGTTGCGTTTGTGGTCGATTGTGAGCAAACGCGGCACCCATCTTGCGGAAAGCTTTCTCATACCCAAATGATCATTCAAAATTGAAACTACTGAACCACATGAGATGCCTATGGCTTCCACAATCTCTCTCACTTTCAATCTCCGATCGGCTAAAACCATATCATGAATTTTTTCGATTGTTTTTGATGTAGAGACCTCGACTGGGCGTCCAGAACGTTCGGCATCTTCCGTGCTTGTACGGCCACATCGAAATTCAGTAAACCACTTCTTTACCATGGAAATGGATGGTGCAGAGTCCCCATAATATTTATCAAGCTTAGCCTTGGTTTGAATGATGTTTTTTTTCCGTAAAAAATAATGCTTAATGAGCACACGAAATTCACTTTTTTCCATTTTCTTCTCAAAACGAGTGGTAGTCTGCTACCATCAGCTGTCAACTGACAGTTCTCTGTTGACAAGAGCAGAGTTGCCATTTCCATTAAAGGGCGTGAAATTCAAAAAGTCATGGACTTATTGACCCGCCCTCGTATAATTTTTCGCGCGACATCTGTAGAGACGCGTGAAAGGTTAGCAAATCTTCTGGAACCGTGGTCCGCCAAGTATATGAGGAGCCGCCAGGAGGCCAATTCAAGTCGGAACAGAGGCGTTACTTTTGAAATCGATATAAATAGTTAGTAAATATAATATAACTAAATATTAATGGTACAAGTAAAATAAATCAGTCGACTATTTTTGTGCATTAAGTATTTTAATTTCTACCTTAACGAACGGTACAAATAATTCGGTCTAAAGTGTGTGAAAATATCAAAGCTGGTGAATTTAAAAGTTGCTGAACTGAAAAAGGATCTGGAGGAAAGGGACTGCGATATGACGAAAATTAAAATGGACTTGCGTGGACTTGCAAACTTTACGTATTACTTGAGGAAGACGATGTCCGGGACAACTTTGTTTTTGTTGGTGCAAGTGTTATAAATCAAATGTTGCAAAGTCTGGAAGCTAAATTTGTAGAAAATTCTGCAAAACTGGGAGAAAACTGTGCCACAGTAAAAGTGAAATATAGTTGGAAGAAAAAATTTTGGAAAGTAATATCAATTTAAAAAATAAGGTTAGGGAGAGGCTAAGAGAAAATTCTACCATATTAAAGGGAAAGATCTTAGGAAACAAGAAGGAATTAAAAAAGATTTTTTTTTATTGATGACGGACAGAATCCAAGAAGGTCAAAGCAAAAACGCAAGATTGGACGTCAAAACTATCGATGAGCCGTTCTGTGGACCAATATGGAATCTGTTGGGCTGATGCGATTCGAATCGCCTAAACTTGATAGTATTACATCATGAAATATTTATTAGTCAGTTTGAAGCGGCTGCAAAAGCTAACGGTTGGTCATCCAAAAGGCGAATGCCTAGTTGGCCTCGAGAAGAGATGCTGCTACCATCCTGCAAAGACCGTCCCCAGAAGAACAGAAGAATGTATTATGGCCAGTCATACCTAGAACATGTCTACCACACGCAGTTGAAAAATCGGTCCAAAAAATCAGAGGAGTTCTTGCAAGAATTTGACAGTGCACGTTTGGTTCGACTGGTATATCCAGATGTCCTGAAAAGGATCATGGGATGTTTGGCAATTTAAGCATTCCTGGATGGACTTCGCGATTGTGAAGTAAGACACTAATACGAGCCATTAAATTCATGCCAAGGTGGAACAAGTGTCAGGCTCGTGTCTAATAAGTGATTCAAGAAGATGACGACTAGAACGAGAGCGCTAGTTTCATTTCCAAACTAAGGAAGGTCGATGTGACAAGGCAATCGTCGACCTATAATTAGCGAGCTGTAGCAAGAAGACCCCGTCCAGAGGACTGCAAGCATTGTCAGCAGATAGGGAAGAAATATTGTTACGCTCCTCTATGTTGTTATGTTGTTACTCTACTACTGTCCGTATGTAAGGGGAATATCTTAGAGTAACAAAGACCTTGAGAAAAGTAGCGAAAAGATTCTACAGGATCAATAGAAAGGCAGATGTAAGAGACTGGTGTAAAAAATGCGTTGTATGTGTGGCAAGTAATGGGTCGTTGAGAAAGCAGAAGGCTTTAATAAATTAGTATAGCATGGAAAGTCCCTTTGAAGGGATGCTTATTGATGTTGCTGGTGCATTTCCCAAATCAGAAGCAGGAAATAAGTATACTAATATAACTAACACTACTTCAGCAAATGGGTTGAGACATATTATCTATCAAACCGGAAAGAAAGGTAGGAAATTTAATATTAGTTCAAATATACATATCTAGAAATAGGGGCCTAGAGGTGGTTTGGGATACTATAGCAGCTTAGGCCATAACCGTCTTTCTGAAGAAATTCTTCCTGAGAGAGAAAGAACGAGATAGAGAAGGAAAGAAAAAAATGTATAATTCAACAAAGCTTCAAAATCATTGCTTAGATAAATATCATTTGGGTAAGATAACCGTCGTCAACGATATTGTATTATTATGAGATACATTTATATTGCTACGCAAATGTTCAAAAAAATTATTAGTTAAGAATTGGTTGAACCTTCTTAGCATTCAGATTCTCTTCATTGGCAAGATAAATAATTTATCACTACTGGCCACATATGAAAAAAAAAATGTTCTACTGGCTTTAGGTCGTAGAAACTTTTAAATCATATATGGAGATAAATTATAGCCCACGCATAGATGACCACTATCATCAAGATAAACTTAATATTATTTGCAAGTGTACCCGCCAAAGTAGTCTTAAACATAATTTTTAAATATTTTCAAGCAATGTAAGATAAAATCTGTATTCATTTTAAATCCCTACTGAAAAAAATATGTTATTAGTTCGACTAGAATATGTAACTAGGCTTTAAAACAATTTTCATACAATTTCTGGAAGGACGTACTTTCGAAATAGCTACAAAGCTTAATACTTTATAATTTATTTTAAATAAATAAAAAATAATACTTACGGATCACCAAATCTTTTAAACCGCTGCGAAGGGTACATTGTGATTCATCTTATTAAATATTCTAAAAATATCCGAGGAACTATCCTGTAATAAATATAATCCTTATAAGAAAAGTATACACAGTCACAGGCTTACAGTATAGTATGTTGGATAGTAAATGCTACAAGATCGAACCCTATATTCAATGTTAACCTTTTTATTTCTCCAGTTCTATTTAAATTCTTTTTTCTATTTAAATGTTACTTTTAGTCTATAGAGATTTAAAATGAGTAATCTGCGAAAAGCGAATTTTGAGAAGAAAAAGTAGAACATTTATAAAATTATAAGATTTAAATATTTTAAAGAATTTAAAAAAAAAGTAAATAATACCAACAGATTTAAATGATGGAATATGCTAGAATTTTGGACTTACATCTTGGAACTCATGATTAAAATTTTAAACTTGATGAATTTTAAATGTCAAAGAAATAGTCAAAATTGTAATTGCGCCCATCCCAGTCATTTTTAGTTAAGGAAATAAGTTAATTGAAATAGAGTTGGCAATCCAAAAAAAAAAAAATAATTGATAAGTAGCCATGGTTAAATTATCTATCACGGATATGGAAGCTAATTAAAAGAAAAATTATTTAAAGTATAGTACTATAGTGTCTTTACCATTCGTTAGAGTTATTTTAAAATACTCGATGCACAAAAATAGTCGACTTATTTATTTTACACGTACACACTAAACACAATCATTTAAAAACTACTAGAAAATCACTACTAGAAATATTTGTTTGCATTTTATTTGTTTGTTGTACTACTATTTATGTCGATTTTAAAAGTCGCGCCAATATTCTGACTGAACTTGGACAGACCTTCCTGAACCTCCATTCCGGTGGTGCGGGCTCCTTATATATTCGTCGACCATGGTTTCGGAAGATTCACTAACTTTCCACGCATCTCTAGAGATGTTGTGCAGTGTGCCCGCATGCGTCATTCCAATATCGTTACACTGCCTTTCCCTAAGCTCATTTTGTCCCAAAATGATTCTAAAGATGGTTGATGTAGATATCGGCATAAGATTCCCCTCTTGAAACCAGATCTCTCTTAGAAAAAACAATCAACGCTTTTGTCCAAAGAATGACGTTGAGGAGTAAACAGCACACCAGAATTTGAATGCTTGTGAACTTGAACACTAGCTCTAATGTACCGCGATTCATCATAAAATACAAGTTATCGAATCTTCCCTTAGAGAACACAAAGCATCTCAAACGTCCCTACAGACTTGCTTTTGATGTGACGCCTTGTTGGTAAGCAGGTAGAAAATCGTTTTATCAAGCTCTTAATCGGTTATCTTAAGTGTTTGCCAGACTCTGGGGTTACACCGAGGCACCTCTTTCATTTTTCTGATTTTTCTGCGGAAAAGCCATTCCTTTAGACATTTGTAAATCGTTACCCAATTAGCAATTTTTCGACGCGACAACGTTGCAAATCGCAACACAACATTGCATTGCTACGTTGCCTAAACCGTAGAGACAACCCCGTTTTACATCAATCTGAAAGAGATTTTTTTGGTTGTCTTAACGTTACGCAGTCACTTTTACCGTTAACCCTTACCCGTACCTTACCCGATAACTTTTTAAACGCTTTTGCAACGTTTTTAGAGTTACTGATTTTTAAACGGATGGACGCCATAACGACAGAAAAATTAATTACTTTTTTAATAATAAACTAATAGATCAAGCAGCTCCTCCAAAAATACAACCTTTTTAATCCATCTTTTGAACAGTCCTTATTAATGTTTGTTTTGTATGTAGTTAAATATAGTGAATTATACGTTTTGAAAGATTTACAAGCACTTAATTTATAAACGGAACATAGTTTACTGTGAAAAGATGTTATTTTAGCCCTAAATAACACGCGCGCCCTGAATTTATAGCGGATTTCGAAAAAAAAATAAGTAATTTATTTCATTGGTAGAAACCCGTTGTCGTTGTCCCTGATTGGCCTGAAGCAAGAGGAAGAACGGATGGACCTAACCTTAAATTTTAATATTTCAATTATTATTTGTAGTTTGTTTCGCGTATGCAGCACGTTTTTGTACAAACTTTAATAAACAAAAGCTTTAACTTTTACAAAAAAATTCTTAAGCTTTTCGAAAAATATAAACTGCAAGAGAATGGAAGGTAAAAAGTAGTCCAAATGTAAAAATTAATACAAACCTTTTCACTGCTATCTTCCGCCACTTAATTCTACATAATCCATATCAACTTTAGGTAAGCTAGTTGTAGGCATTTTTGCTTCCATTGCAAGTCTTTTTTTGCGTCTGTATAAGCAGAATATTTAAAGTCTTTTTATCTCATTATTTAAATGAAAATAAATGAAAATAATAAATCCAAATTATTCCAAGCAAAAAATTAATTATAAAAGTAAAAATATAGATTAAGTAGGTTATGTTAAATTGAATATTTTTTCTTCCTCTTATTCTCCCTACCTTTGTTTTTCATCTTCTTCCTAAAACTCCGAACATGTCAAAAAGCTTCCTCTACAGCGAAAAATGCTCAATACCGACGATCAGGCAATATAATACCCATTCGGTAACGACGAGGTAACGTTGTTCTTACTGGGTTTTTGATTCGAAAAATTGTACACGTCTACACATCGTTGTTTTAAGTGTAAATTACTACTGCTATCATCTATAATAAAAAATACGTTGTAAAAACAGCAGAGTTTTACAACAGTTACGATACAGGTGCAGTACGTCGAAGTTTGGTCGAAAATAAACGTTGTTGCAAAACCAACTAAATTTTGCACTGAAAACAACGTTGCAACTAGTGAAAATAAGGGTAATATCAACTTAGGTGACTGCAAACTATTACTTGGGTAGTCACACATTTTGTGTATAGTCAGCTGGAGCAGTTAGCAGTTAGCAGATATTGCTGCAATTCACAGGTCACGCCGTACCGACTTTTTCGGCCATTAGAATCATGGGTCATAAAATCATCGAATGTCTGCCTTTGCTTGGATTTGTCGCAGCCAAGAGCCTTCGTGGTTTCCATAATAAGGAAACAGTCATTAAAGTGAATGCTTAGAGCTTATTAGTATTCTCTAAAGAATATCGTTGATTAACTAAACTGAACTTGCAACTTAAACTAAAGTTTTAATCTTATCCCAGTTTAAATCCTGACTGCTATCCTTAACACCTGACTACGATTTTACCATTTGTTAGGTTTGAATTAAGATATTCGAAGAACAAAAATAGACCACTGATTTATTTTACACCTACACACTAGATTACTAGAAATATGTATTTACATTTTATTTATGCACTCCTATGTATTTCGATTTTAGTAGCGCCAATATTCTGACTGATCTTGTACTGACTTCGGTGCGGACTCATATAATTGGCAGACTGTGGTTCCGGAAGATTCGCTAACTTTCCACGCGTCTCCAGAAATGTCGTTCGATGTGCCTGCTTGCGTCATTCTAAAATGATGAACTATAGCTGATATTCGCGGCATTGAGAATTTCAGCTGTTGATTTCATTATCGTAGAAAAAAGTACAGGAACATATGTCAACATTTTTGAAGAAAGAAAGCACATCTTCATATATAATTTATTAGGAAGTCCTTATTGATCTACATAATTTATTGTAACATCTGTTGAGGTACATAAATCTACATTTTTTTTATCATATTTCACACTGTAACTTGTGTTACCTAAATACCCATATACTTTTAGTAGGCTTAAGGTATAGCCACATTCAGAGGTTAAGCCACTGATTTTAATTGTAGAGTTACTAGCGATAAACTGCAAACTGTTTCCGTCTTTAAATATACCTCCTGTAGCGGTACAATCTGCTGTGTCTTCTGCATTACTGCAGTCTAAAGCAATATATAAATAGAATTTGTTTAGATCCTAAAATTAATAAATAAATAATATTTATACAGTATTACTTTAAATATAGTACTTTACCGTTAATGCAACAATAGACCCCTGTGAAACAAACATCATCCAGTCGCCCTCAAAGCTGTCAATGGTAATGTTTTCTGCATACTTTTTGATTTTAAACATTGTACCTCCCCAAAACTCGTACCATACACCTCTTTCTCGCGGTAAATAGACTTGAATTCTTACACTTCCACTTGTTAAAGGATGGGCGATAATAATATCTTTACCAATTGCATACTGCCTAAAATAATGCAATCAAAATTAAGACGATCTTGACTCAAAATACTGAATAAATACAACCTTTCTAAGGAAAATGTAGAGGGGTCAGAATAGTAATTATAGTACATTGGTCGTAGCATCGGTTCTTTTTTATTTAAAATGGTAAAATAAAAATCTTGCAGCAAGGCCCTCTTCTTCATAGCATCTACTGAAATTCTACGGGCGTAAGCTGAGTTCATGTTGACTGGGTCCCGATATAATTCAGCTTAAAATGCAAATGCAAACGATACAAAACTTCAAATAAGTAAATGCTTAGCCTATATTTTTGATAAATGAAGATGGTGGATAGGTGTAAATAATATCATAAATAAGTTTTAGCTACTTTTATCAATTTTATGCCTTAAAACTATTAGAAAGTATTAACACGTAAAAGTCAATTTAACCACTTTAGGCTTGGACATTTGATCGATTCATTGATTAATGCTAAAACAGGAAAATATTTTAACTGACCCTGACCCTGCAGCCAATAGCTTACTATATCTCCTAATGTGATAATTGATTATATTGATATCTATTGTTTATTATCTCTCTCTCTCTGTTTAGTAGCTTTCGATTTTTTCAGTAAGTAAATGCAGACCATTTAAAGATAATATGAAAGGTTTACTCATCGTCTTCTTCTCATAATCTATATACTCGCCCTGTGGTATGACGATTTATTATGGTATGATACACGCTCTTTGCTTATTGTCACACTCTTATTGATCGGTTTTTTTTAAATTTGATTCCAGTAGTTTAGTCAACCACGTATCTATGACTTAATCTTCAGGTTCATATTTACGGAGTTCTACATTTTCTCTATTATACTTATTTTCTGCATTATGCTAGAATTAGAATTGGATAATTCCTTTTTTAGCATTTAGTTGCTACCTGTGAATATGGTGATGCACCTTTATGTCTATACCATGAATTTCTGCTTAATGTATCGTTAAAATAATATCGTGAAAAAAAGCAATGGAATCAAATGTATATTTTCTTCTTGGTCGTGATATACTATCCATTTCTGATCCATTCACTGCTACATAAATAATTTGCTAATTAATAAGCTTTGCTTATTCCATCATTTTTAAATCATTTTCATCATTCTGGTGGTATGATCTAATGTATATTATATAAGCAAGATTTCTAAATTCTCTAGGCTCCTATTCTACCCGATATAATGATGATGTCAAGGAACAAGTGAATGATAATTTGGAAATGGCGCTAAAATAGAGCCACTCAAAGTGACGCACTTCTTCAAATTTAAGTCTTAGTCATTTCAAAAATATAATCAATTAAACCAAATATAGGTTTTAAATTCGTACACCTACAAATTGTCTTCATTTGGCATTTTGCCAACTACCTTATTATATTATAATTTTTCTACATTTTTTAAGACTTGTGAGCTTTCTTACCGGAAGACACTCTAAAAAATGGCATAGTAGCTGCAGCAATATACCATCTCATACAAAGAACCTCCTGTAATGTTTCATTATAATTTTTTGTATCCCCACATACTGGCAAACCCAGCATTGTGTTACCTACAATAAAAACATTAATTTTTTTTGATCCGTCTGATATTTTTTTACCATATTCAACCTGTAATGCTGCCAAACATCATCTTATTTAAATACATTTTAAAATTTTCCCAAGAAGTTTCAAAGTTCTGAAAAATTACTGAATCGGTGCTACCGAATCTTTTAGTTGATGAAATTATTAAGGGGACATCTGGATTAATCGTTTTAAGGTACTCGTATAATGAAGCATTTTGGTAAAACCCATATGAGTTATGCTTTTCCAGGTGCAATACTTTATCGGTGCCTTGTAGAGTCCATGGTAGTGTAGACTTCATTTGCGTGTCTAGGTCCTACAAAAAAAAACGTGAAGTGAGAATATATTGCTTTCTTAATTCAAAGAAGTTTACCTCAGTATAATAAAGAAATTCATTTTTTTCAACATTAGTATAGCTATCATCTTGGGGCCAGTTATCATTTAGAACAAACCCATGTATGTTTTCTATGCCAATATTTGTGTTAATCCAATCAAACATAATCTGAATAAATTCAGAAATGGATCCATTAGAATAATCTGGATATACAACTTTGTTGTTTAGATATGTTCCATTGTAAACTATACCAGACTGGTATTTGTAAAGGAGATTTAGGTCTTTAGCAGTTTTATATAGAGGATTATCATCATCCACAAGGATCTATATAAAATTTACTTATTTTTCATGTTATGAATTTAAATAATATTTTACCTACATGAGGTGGCAATGAAAACAAAAACTTCTTGTCAACTGCTAAACTTGTAATATAAGATTTTAGTGTTGTAATATTTTCTTCTGACTTTTTAGAGCTTTGCAATGCCAGAAACAAATTCTCATGAATACAATCAGTATCGAAATTAGAATCTTGATCAGCAGCATAGGTTTCCAAGATTTCTGAAAGGTCTATTGTATCACCTTTTCTAAAAAATATTGCGATGATGCAAGGATGCAGATCTAAAGATGTATAATAAATCTTACCTGCAGTGATGGCTTCCTAATGACCATAAGGGTGGTACGATTTTATTTTCGACTTGATTTTCATATAACTCCTCAGGAGTGGGGCCAAGAGTGAGTTCAAGTTCAATTTGTTTGCCCAACAGGCTTCTTAAAATTATGATGTTTGAGGCAAGAACTTTGATTTCCAAAGGTCCATCGTGGCGTATTGCAAGACCTTAAATAGTTTAACATGGTTTAGATACAAATAACTCCAATCCAAATGCAAAAGTCCAGCGAAAAACGCAAATTGATTTCTATGACCTCTAGAAAGTGGCCTTTAATAAACCGCATGGATAACTATTATTAACGTCTGAGAAAAGCGGCTGCAGACAAAGCGCATACATGTTGAGTATTTTTATAAAATTGAATAAGATCAATTTATACTTATGTGATCGTGTGCTTAAATATAAGTCTGGTACCTAATAATGTGAATGCGACGGAGAACCGAGATACGAATCGGGTTGAAACGTTCTCATCAGGGTAATGTAAGTGTTGTAAGTGATGTCCCTTTCTGTTTCCTTAGTTAAAGTCAAATTTACCAAATTTACCAAAACGTTAACGGATGACACAAAAAATAAGATCTTATTTGGGATAAATGTTTATAATAAAGTGAACATTGTGAAGATGATGACTGAGGACGTAGTGATCTAGTTTTTTCTGGGGATAGTAAATGGCGGATATCGTTGGCACTTTGGAATATGGCATTGATCAGTTTGGATATTAAGCTATCATGGCACGTGTCAAAGGCCTTGCTGATGTCCAGAAATTAATAAAGCTCCGGTGTGAGAGCCTCGGTTATCTCCCTGGAGTGTGGTGCATGAGCGCAGGGTGGTTTGTTGGATAAAGAAATATGATGTTTATGTACTAGTAGTGGTGTTTAATAAAAAAACTTTTTCTTTAAGAGTAAAAAGCTTAAAACATTGAACGACTAAAATTAGTAATCAACAACTTTTTTGAGTTCAACGTGTGATCAAGGGCAAGAGGGTGTTTTGTTTACAAACATATTCACCGATTCTCTGTTGTCCAGTTTACATACATTTTCAAAAAGGGATATTTTCTGCTATATATTAACACATATAATAATGTTAATTTAACTTATTTGTGTTGAATTTTAGATAAAAAATAAATAGTAGAATATAGATAACCTATTCTAAGAGAAAAATAACATGTTCAAATAAAAAAAAAATTATTTCTAAGGCCGCTTCTAAAAAATGGAATGGCAACATTTGTGAAGTTCTATGTTTTTTCTTTCGCTTTTGGAAAAAGGAAAAAGATCTCATTTTAGTGTTTTGTAAACTCTTACAAGGGTAAAAACTTGATGGAAAAGGGCGATTCAAGCCGATCTTTTCACAAGTAAATACCGATTCTATCATAACATTATATCAAGGGAGAACAGTTTTCATAAACGTAGAAAAGGGGATCAGAGAAATAAACTTAAATAAAAACTTGAAGGTAAAGTATGTATGAAATACAAGAATCTTACAATTTTTAATTTGAAATATTTTAATATCTTATCTATTAATAGGCTTTAAAGAGCAAAAAATGTAAAAAATTTGTATATTAAAACATGAATTATTAAGAAATCTAAAATAATTAAAAAATATTTTATTTCGGTAAAAATGCACTTTATTAGATAAGTATCTTTACTTTAATGAAAGACGTTAAAATAACACATATTTTCATCATATTTTATTAAAGGGAAACAGTTAAATAACTGACAAATTTTTATAATATTATAAAGTGTGTTTTTCCATTTCTACATAAACATTTCGCATCATTGAATCAAAGAAAAGCAAACAAAGCTGCCCGTAGTTCCACGGCAATACTAATTATACCCTTTCAATGTCTTAAGGTAAAAGGAGATAAAAAAAAGTAGCCCTTACGTATTTTGGTTTAACTGTTACCTTTCCGGGTATTAAATTCTCTCTATGTAATTAAATTAAATGTAAAATCAGATACGCTGTTAAGGTAGTGAAACGTAAAGTCTTGTAGCCTTTCCAGTAAGTCAAAATAAGTGAGGCACCAGTAACCAACCAAAGTTGAAAAAAAAGGTCTTATTTTTTATCATGAAATTCTTAAGTTAAACTAATGATGATTTCTTTCTTTATGGAATATGTGTAATTTATTTTAAAGTCGTGATCAAATAATATGGAGAAAACAGCGAAACAAATAGCCAAAAAATTTACTGAAATGTAAGTAACTCACATACTCGTATATTACCGAGTATATTACTAAATGAGTTCTCGAGAAATAGTAGAATCTTAAAGTTTAATGTCTATGATGAAACAGATTACATATTGATATAAATATATTTTAAAATAACTGATAACCTGATTTGAATACTGATGCAATCAAAGAAAAAAACATGAAAAATATGTTACAAAAAAAGAGAAATTATAGAAGGAAAATTGCAAAGAATTTTTTGCTCAAGAGTTTATCGTACTCAACTTGATTTTTTTTTCTTAATTTATTTCTTTTATCCGAACTTAAATATTACAATAAAATATTGCTGATCTAAAGAATTCAATCCCATGGAAAATTAAAAGCACATGATTTTTTAACCTATTCTATTTAGAACATATAAAAATTCCATTCTTACCAAAAAACTTCCCATTTAGATATACCCAAAAAACTGGCAACGTAGCATGATCCTCTTTATTTTTGTAAATTACTTTGGTCAACGTCTCGGTGGTATCTAGTTTGATTAAATTTCGATCTAAACCAAACAAAGTACCATTAGAAAGTTGAAATGACCATTCCCAATAGTACTCGGAAGCTATAACCGGCCCTTTAGCAGTACTAAGCAACGAATCTCCATCACTATCATAGATTTCCAGTATCAATTTCTTTTCTGACTGTACTATGTGAAAATAGGTACTATCTAAGCTATTTGAAGTACTTTCTTCCAAGTTATCCTGAATTTTGAGAGAAAGTTTTTTGGCATTTTTGGTTTGTATGTTGAATCTTATGTTTTGTATTGAAATTGAGCCTACTGGAGAAGACGCTTGTGATGGAGAATAAGTGCCATCTTCGTTAGGAGTATAAAAATACCTTTAAAAAAGTTGCTTCAGTTGGTCAAAATATTCCCATAATTTCATAACTTACTTTGATGGCAAGTAATGGTAGCATTGCTTAGTTGTTGTGTTATAGCAGCAATAAGCTTTTTCGCATTGATTCTGGGAAATTCCAGCGTTACCACAAGGAATCCTAAATTCATCTTTTATAAGGCATGAGTATTGCTCCGCATCATCATTAGATAGGTTACTGAAAAAAGTTAATTACAGAAAAACTTAGATAAGCACCTACAAAATAACTTACATAGATATCGTTAAATAATACGCTAAAATAGGACATATTATAGCAACGAACAGGGCAATAAATATACCTTTTGAAATCTTGCTACAAACAATGTTTTTAAGTGTAGATTTTTGTAATTGAATTAAGTCTTCTTCCTTGGGATCCTCTCTGTTTTTAAGTGATAGTTCTATGAATGTTGAGCCACTTTCTTTGCCCATATTGGTTCAGATATAAAATCTATATCTTATAGTCAAATTTACTTAATCTTTTATAGATATAACCATTATTATTTTTAACAGGAACTTAACATTTACGTCTACTTACTTTTCAAGATATATAATTGAAGGGAAAATTTTTATTTTTATAAGCAAATATCACTACAAAAAACTTTTTCGATATAAACTTTTGTGAGCTGTCCGTATTTTGGGAAAACAATGGCTTAATGGGGATTAAAAGCTAATCATTCAATTTTACTGAAACCAGATAGTAGACGTATTTATCAGATATCGCCTAATTTTTAATCTTTTTTTATAAGAATCAGTGCTAAGGATTATATATAAAATAATTTATCTAATCAGTGTTGATCACAGATTTTACTAACTTACTGTATATTTTACGGTACAAATTTCAAATTACATAAGTAATATTTATATTTTTAATAAGGTTAAGTGTCATTCCTTTATTATGAAATACTCTCACACAGAAAGCATAATTTAAATAAAATCTATTACTATTGTCATATAATAATATAACTATTTCGATTTTATTCTTATAGATAGTTTTAATACCGGTTTAAGGTTGTCCTTTGCAAAATATAACCTTACTTATACAGTGCATCCTAAAAGTTATGTCTAAATTCATTTAAAATTCAGGGGTGTGTTCGAAAAAAAAACGCTCGGACCCGTCGATTTTTATTTCAAGTTGCGCATTTTTGTACGTGAAGTTTGTATATACAGGGTTGCTCAAAAATAAATTACGACCATCAACTTCATTTTTTCAAAATGAAAACACCTTTTTTTATTTCATATTTGAATTTCGCGTGGAATTCTACGTATGCTTCATGTCCTATACCTAAAGTCAACAGTTATCGAAAAAAAGACGACCAAACATTATTATTGAAGTTCACCTTACGAATCACCTTATCTCTGAGAATTTTTATACAGAACAAAATTCCATATATTCGTGTTTTTTTATTGTTGGCTGGTGACCGTGGATTTTCATAGAAACTGTATGACAGTTGTACGCCAAACAGATATTGTCAAGTATGAAGTGTACGAGCAAGTTGCGGTTTTCACAACGGAACGACAAAAAATAGAAATTCTGTGCATGGTTGGGTTTGGTGATAGAACACGTATTCAAAGAGAAGCTGCTCAATTTTTCAATGAAATCCATCCTTACCGTCCTCCGATATGTCAAAAGGTAGTGAGTAGAATAGAGGCTAAATTTAGAGAATTCGGTCATGATAGAGATCTGCCGAAATCTGGTCGTCCTGCTCGAGATGAAAATGAACTTGACGTTTTGCTTTCTTTGAAAGAAAATTCATGCACTCCTCTGTCGCAGATTGGGGCAAATTTACACATGGCGAAATCTATAGTTCACCGAATAGTTAAAAAGCACAAATATCACCCCTACAAAGTTATTCCTGTGCAAGAGTTATTTGATGACGATTTCGATAGGCGAAATGAGTTTTGTGAACGCTTACCTAACATGTGCAATCCAAGTAATAATTTAGTAACAAATATTATTTTTTCCGATGAAGCCACGTTCTGTTTGAATGGTAGAGTGTGAACAGACAAAATTGTCGATATTGGGCAACAGAAAATCTGCATTGGATGTTGGAGGTAAACACCCAGTACAATTCAATTCAATTCAATACACCCAGTACCCTCAAAAACTAAATGTGTGGTGTGGAATAGTGCGCGGAAAAGTAATAGGTTCCTTTTTCTTTGAACAGACTTTAACGGGACAAGTGTATCTCGATTTTCTCCAATTTGAATTAGTTCCAGCATTACTAGCTTTATTTCCAAATCCATTGGACCCAGACTATCCTGACGAAGAACTAATTTTCTAGCAAAATGGCGCACTATGCTGCCACTGTGCGTACATTTTTGTATAAAACCTTTTCCAATCGGTGGATAGGAAGGAAAGGACCCATCGAATGGCCTGCTAGGTTGCCTGATCTAACACCAATGGACTTTTTTTTGAGGGGATACCTCAAGTCGAAGGTATTTGTTAATAGGCCGAATAATCTAGACGACTTGAAAGAGAGAATTCGCAGAGAAGTGCGCGCCATAACTCCGGAAATGATTGAAAATGTGCAACGAGACTTTATTGATCGCCTTGGATATTGTCAAGCCGTGAATGGCAACTATTTTGAACATTTAACCTAATTTTTGTTCTTTTTTTATTTGTTACATGAATCGTCTTTTTTTCGAGAACTGTTGACTTAAGGTATAGGTTATGATGCATGAAACATACGTAGAATTCCACGCGAAATTCAAAGATGAAATAAAAAAAGGTGTTTTCATTTTGAAAAAATGAAGTTGATGGTCGTAATTTATTTTTGAGCAACCCTGTATATACAAACTTCACGTAAAAAAATGCACAACTTGAAATAAAAATCAACGGGTCCGAGCGTTTTTTTTTTCGAACACAGCCCTGAATTTTAAATGAATTTAGACATAACTTTAGGGATGCACTGTATAATAATAGTTTTGGTTTTAAGCTAGACTTTCATGTAATCAAAATATTTCATAAAAATCTATTAAATATTTGATCAATATAGTTTAAGTTGAATGTTAACACAGCACAGCCAAGAACTAGAAATTGTGCAGATCTAATAATGTAATATTTGTATGGTTTCAAGAAGTTTCAATTGTGTGATCGCAAAAGCATTTCCGCCCTTAACCATTTTTTCAATGCTACAACTATTCCCGTCAGGCACTTGCATCTTTAATCAGGATCTATGCAAATGACTCCAATTTAATCTCTTAAAACTTTTTTGAACTTTCCGCCCCTGGATTTTGCGATACAGTTCGAGGCCATGAGGAATGGTGAGCCTAGCTAGCCATGCTTAAATCTGATCGCAAGCCCTACAGAAATATTCATTCCTTTTAAACTGCACTGTATGACAACAGACAGTCGACCATAACGGCTTCCCATATATCAGGTAGAATAAAGTGGCAGAACTGTAATAGGCCTAGTAAGTAGAGAAACTATCTAGTATTCAGACAGCTCCAGAATAAGAAATAGAGCTGGTAAAAGCTTTTCTGATGGGCCTATATAAAGGGTGTTTCAATAAAAACGCAAAATTTGAATTTCGCGCCATGTTTGACAATTATAATGTCATATAATTATGTGACAGATCGAAAGTTGACAGATGGGAGATAGTAAATACGGTAAAACAACGCGTCTTAATCGTCAAAAATTAATATCAATATGGGGAAATTTAAATTGCCACTATTCGTAAAGTGCATACAATGTTCCATTAAACATCTACTATAAAAAGAATGATTAAAAAGATCAAAAGTACTAGTTCGGTTAATATTGTGAAACACGCGATACGATCTCGTAAAGGTCATTTAGAACAAAGCACCCCTGCAGTTCGCGAGAGTGTAACAGAAAGGCCAGAGACGTCAATTCGTCATCGGGCATAAGAAATGAACATTTCAACAGGAATTCTCACTAGAGATTGAGAGCTGCATGCCTATAAAATCCAACTCAACAACTTTTACCAGCCGACCATAAACAGCGAAGAGAAATCGTCAATTTTGCACAGTGATTTACAGTAGGGTTTCATTAAATAGCAAAATTGTCGCATTTGGTGCTTAGAAAATCCACGAATGATTTAGGGGAAATATGCCATCATAGGCATATTTCCCCTAAATCTGCTGCCTGCTCATGATGGACCACTAGTTAAATATTTAAATTTACCGCGCAAAATACATTTTCGTCGCATTGGTTAGGTTGATTAAAGCTTTTCTTTAGTTGTTTTTATGTACTCGTGCAAATATAAAGTGATTTTATGAAAATAGACAGAAAAGTTAAAATTGGTAAGTACTGATATAACAAAGTAGGTTAACCTAATATTAGATAACTTTTGTTTTATTATTTGCTAGAATCTGTTTTTCTCACGGCTGTTTAGGAAAACTGTTTCGTTTTAACTACCGGGAAAAATTGAGGTTATGGCAAAGAATTTTTTATTTTTTTTATTTTTATGTAATTTGTGCTAAACAGCCTATGATGGACCCCTTGAAATTGTCTTATGATGGACCAGGGGGTCCGTCATTGGCAACAATATACAAATTTAATTATTCTATAGATATTTGTTTCTATTTAAGTTTAAATATGGCATCCAAAAAAGGCAACAGTGGGATGAGGATGGCATGCGGCAGGCTATTGAGAATGTAAGAAATAGCAATATAGGCTTTAAGTTAGCAGCCAAAACCTTCAATGTACCGAAGACAACTTTAAGAAGACGTTTGGCTAAGCGTGACTGTTCTAAAGGATATTTGGAAGGACGAAACGCAACGTTCTCTAAAGTCATCAAAGAGGAGATTGCCGAACATATTATTGAAATGGAAAAACGATTTTTTGGACTAACTTCTAAAGATTTGCGACGGATGGTATTTGCAGTAGCCGGAGGAATAATATAAAACATGATTTTACTCGGGAAACAAAAATTGCAGGTTAGAAGTGGGTTAGGGGATTTTTAAGACGTAACCCACGAATATCTTTGCGATGCCCAGAAAGCACGTCATTGGCCAGAGCCCAGGCTTTTAACAAGCCAAATATTCAAGCCTATTTTCAAGCACTATCTAATACTCTAGAGCAGTTTAGCTTTCTTCCGGAAAACATATATAATATGGATGAGTCAGGTTTGACCACAATACGCTGCAAAAGGACGCAAGCAAGTTAGGGCACTCAGCAGTGCAGAGCGGGGGCAACACGTCACTGTAGTGTGCGCACTGAATGCCATAGGTACTTATATTCCACTTGCTCTTATTTATCCTTGTCAAAGAATGAATGAGGAGCTTATGAGTGGTGCTCCCGCTGGTAGCATAGCTTTTGTGCAAGAAAAAGGATGGATGAACACTGAAATTATTTGTAAATGGCTAAAGCACTTTGTAAGGTATTCAAAAGCATCTAATGAGAACAAGGTTCTTTTACTTTTAGATGGCCACAGTAGCCATAAAAGCTTTGTCTCTAGACAGTTTTCTAAAGAAAACGGGGTTGTAGTATTTTGTTTTCCGGCGGACTGTTCCCATCACGTTCAACCATTAGATGTCGGATTCTTTCGTCCTCTTCACACCTATTTTGTCCAGGAAATCCAATTATGGCTGCGTCAAAACCCAGGAAAGGCAGTCACACAATATAACATAGCAAACCTTCTTAATCGAGCCTTTTTGAAGAGTGCTATTCCATCTAACGAAATAAATTCATTTAAAAAGACGGGAATTCATCCTTTTAATCCCGATATTTTTGAAGATTAGGAGTTTGCACCAGCTTTAGCAACGGATAGGCAGATTCCATTGGAGGCTCAACTCAGTACCATCGAGTTAGACATTCAAAATCAACCAAGTACTTCTGGTCTTAACACCTCTTCATCTTCAGTTTTAAATGTGTTACTGAAAGAAATTTTACCTCCACCTCAAGCGGTACCTGGGGGCGTTGAAAAAAGAAAATGCAAAACTCGTGCAAAAACTGGTCATTTCAATTCCACTCCAGAAATTCAAGAACTCAAAGAAAAAGTTATTGAAAAGAAAATGAAACAAAGAAAACAACAAGGTAGGGCAGTAAAACGGCAACTTGTCATTGAAAATGACAGTTCTGACGAAGATGAGTCTATCTTGGAGCAATTCGTTAAAAAAAGTAAAGAAGATACATATGATGCTAGTTGCATTTGCGGCAACGAGTTATTCTCTCACTCACGTAGCAAAGAAAAGTGGATTCGCTGTCAAGTATGTAAATCGTGGTGCCACATTGAGTGTGCGGGTGTTAGTTACCGTTGCAAATCATTTATTTGTGAATTATGTACTTAATTTTTTGAGTTTATAGGTATATTTTTGTACCCCACAAATTATTATTTTTATTAAAGCTTAAAAAAGAAGTTAAGAAGATAAGATAATATTTATTTACAACAGGGGCCATCATGGGCACATAATGTGCCATTGATGGACCCCTTATATTTTTTTTAAAAGGCGTTTATTATTAAAAAAAATATATATTAATACAAAATTTACTCTTTCCTATATTTGACATCCAGTGATAAATTGATTTTTGTATTAAAAAAATGAAAACAACAAAACTAAAGAAATGGTAACAATAATTTCTTAAGGGATCCATCACAGGCCCACTTCCCTTATCAGAACGCAATGCATCCGCAAGGTGTCACTGTATGGTCTGCATTATGATCTAGAGGAATAATTGAATCGCTTTTCTTCGAAAACGAAGAGGGCCACGTACCGTTCCTGCATTAGTAACGGTACGTGGCGTACGTGACCGTGCTACGATAACACAGTTTCTTGTGCCTTATTTCGAAGCTATTCCTATTGTAGATATTTGGTTCCAGTAGGATGGTCCCATATGTCATATCGTCCGTAAAACATTGACGGTTTTGCACGAGTTTGCTCCTGGCCGTGTCATTTCTCGATTTAGTTACCAAAATTGGCCTCCCTGCTCTTGCGTCTTCAGACTTATGGCTGTGGAGGTAACTGAATTCACAGATTTATGCCAATAAACCTGCAACCATCGAAGCGAAAGTTAAAAATAGATAGTATAGCAATAAAATACCAACGCATGTATAAAATAATGTTATATTTCGTCAAAAGCTTACGCATATACTAGTAAAGTTGTGGCGGCCATTTGTAAGATATTTTGTTTCATACATATTTTTCAAATGTATATTTTGCTATATAAGACCAAGTTTTATTGAAAACTGAAACATTGCGCTCTTATTGAAACACCCTTGAACACTCGCAGGGATATTGGATTTTAATCTGAAATATTTGCTGTGTTAAAAGTAGCCTTAATCTACTTATACAGCTGAGCCTATTAAGGCTATTAGGGCCAAGAATGTGAGTTTTAGGCTTTTAGTGGACTGTCTAAAGGTGCTAGAAAAACTGGTGAAGGAAGGCTGCAAAGTTCAATATGTCTGGATACATCTCCACGTAGGTAACAAAGAGAAGTAGGAAGTAAACTCCATTGCTAGACTGGGATCGGCAAAATACCGAAGATAAAAGGAAGCATCTAGCATAAGACTAAGGCATACATAGCTGAGACCTCTGTCTGTCTCACAAGATAATTACTGCGTCTAAAGAGACGCGAACTACGGCTAATGACGGATGTTTTCAATGGACATTAGCACTAAAGACTCCATTTCCACACTTAAGGTATTACAAACATCAGGAGAAGTACAGTTTGTCGTGAGAGAAGGAACAAACTGCAAACTACGTTATTGAGGACTGCCTAGCATTGGGTTTAAATACTTGTAATTTTCCCATTAGATCAGAGACATAAAATCTCGCACAGCACCTAGATCAGAGTACCTCTGGCTAATACTTTAGCATTTCGTAACCCTCGGGTGGTGTGACGAATCAATCAGATTGCAAAATAGGATCCTTTGCAGCTTACAATGCAAATTCATTCAAACTCAGATTATTTCAGTTTAGATGTTAAATCTGTTATAGACACATATAGATTTTTTAACTAGATTAATAATATTCACTGAATTCCAAGTATAAAAACAAAAAATATTTGAAGTATCTCAAAGCACAATTTCAAAAGTTAAAACCCTAACTCACTATTTTACACTTGATTTTTTAAAGAAAGTTAAATTACCCTTTTCATTCTATCTTTAAAAAAACACAATAATAAGAATCTACAAATATTTTTATGCAATGTAAATACATTAATTGTTGTCATTGTTTTGTGCTCTTTGATCTTATTTTGTAGTTTAGGTTGGTTAATTTATATGGCGTTCTACTTATGTTTAGTTTAATAGCTTCATTTATAGGGCTTAGTGTTTGGTAGTTCATCTTATTCGAGGATTCCAATTGGGCTTCAATTTTGATTTACTGAATTAAATCCTGGTAGCTTAACATTTTAAGATTTTATGTACATGCTTTCTTTGACGGTCAGTATTTTCTTAAAATTACTTATCTTTATCATTAGAACCTGTATATATATAATGTAGAAACTTTCAACATTTTTAAATTCTCTCATGGATCTGAAAAAGAGACCATGTTCCTTGATGTTTTAACCAGTTATGTGGTTTAATATGGAAATAATATTAAAGATAGACGATTAGCGCAAGTCAGGTGAAGTGTATTCCAGAAAAGAGTGTGTTCCTAAATTCCACAAGCAGTAGAAAAGAACAATCATATTAAGTGATATATGGAATCCACTAAGGATAATAATTTCGTAATAATGGCTATAAATTTACATTATTATGCAAGAGACCACAATAAATAACCAATAAATCCATTAAGGTTTACATTTTGTTTAATGCTGTATAATGATAAATTTACCTATATTTACTTATAAACTACAATCTTTGCTTACAATATAAACAAGGTCGGAATATGGAATGTAAATAAAAAATTAAAAGTAAAATTTTAAAATTCTGATATCCAGGACATCTATTAATATCTAAACATGGTACCGTTTCTCAAACTCTAGCTAGAAGCATGAAACAAAATTTTATAATTTTTGATACCTAGATAAGGAATATTTCATAGACCTTCCGCCAATATATCAATTGAATCAAATACTGGAGACCTAATGATGAAGAGCTTATATTCCAAGAAACACCCTGATAGAAAGTTGTTTAGTATTTATACCAATAAAGCAGCAGAGGATAAGGTTTGACCTTAGGTCAGGTTTTAGGTTCTGGGGATTCTAGAAATTTTTAGGTAATTTTTACCTTTAATATCTTAGGAACATTCCTATTCAGGAAGTACGCATGAATATGCGGAATATGCTTAGGATAAATAAGAAGGATAATAAGAATCAGTAACGATTTGAATATTTCTGCAAAGAGCCAGAACAGCAATTGGATAATATATTCAGTGTGGTCCTAATAATAAAAAAACGTATCAAGAATATTACACTACGGTGAATAGAATAGGTGAGCAATATCTGCCAAGGTCCTCGGTTATTAGAAATTACAGAGAAAACGGCATTTTTCAAAATAGACATTTTCTCAATTCACAGGTATACCTAGTAAAGCTTTTAGGTTTACACCGTTTTTAACTAAAAAATTACGACAATAAAAGGATTATGAAAGTAAAAAAAGCCAATTTTTTATAACTTATAATTGTAATTAACTTGCAAATTCAATTTATTTAACTATAATTTAATTATTATTTTAAACTAGATTTTCTATTTGACTAAACAAAATTTCTTAAACCAAAAACATATCCTAACTTTTATTTATTATTCAATTGAATATTAAATAAGTTGGTATATCCTTTAATATCTATCATTATAAGATTTTTAAAAAGTTTGAATACCAAAATTTCATTTGATTTTATAATAAGAACTTATATATTTTAGTTCATCTAATATTAGTTATAATATAAGTTTGTTATAAATTTTAGTCTTTTAGTAATTGAAGAACTAAAACCTTATGAAGCAATATATTTTATAATAAGAAAAAAAACAACAACAAATATTTTGTATAAAATTTGTATTTAGCATTATCATTATTGAATAAATACACTAGAAATATATATATTTTCGTTTAAAAAGAACAATATCTTATTAAAATTTTATTTATATTATGTATTGCATTTTTCAAAATAAAGGTTTGTTAAATACTTAGTAAATATCACAATATACATATAATAATCTTAGGCATAACTGTCTTATTTAGTTAATTTTTATTTCTATATTTTACTTATTTATGTGTGATGTATATGGCTTAGTTTTTTACTACATAGAACAATAGAACAATATATTAGCTTCTTCATATGTAGTTATGCTTACAAGAAGACAAGAAATAAACAATTTAGTATTTTTTAGCTTTTTTTTTCTTTCCAACAATTTTTTAAATGAGAATCTATCCAGCATAGGTTTTCAGCATTTTGCTCCATTCCTTGGGGAAGTTCACTTGGACATAAGCAAGGACTTTTTTAATCTGTTTTTGCTCTTGATCGGTACATTGGGGGCAAGAACCTCTTAGTACTAAAGGAGCCAAGCCTAAAAAATAAGCGATTATTTATGTTTCAAAAAAAACACATAATAAGGTCAAAAAAATTAAGTGGGGGAAAGCAACAATATCGGCTACTCGTTGCTTTCCTCAAATGATTTAAGAAAGACCTAAATACATAATTGTTTCATAAAATGTTGAGCCAAATATGTCCTAGTAAAATATCCCTCATAATTAAGACACAGGGTGTTAAAATTTAATTTTGAAATCTGCTTTTTTCTATAGGTCAAGTTGTTTTTGAGATATCGGCATAAAAACTGTAATTTGGTGTTTTTGAGGGGATGAGAAATATGATTTTATTCTATTAAGTATGGAGAGGGCTAGTTACACCATATTCATGCGCTGTTTCATGCCACAAGTTTTTTTACTTGTACCCTTTTATTAATTGCTGTTAAAGTAACTGATATTATGACGATTTTTAAGAAAAAAGAGTATACCGTAATTATTTCGGTTAAACAAAGCGTTTTCCAAATATTTGCATTTAATCATTCTGTTAAACACTTTACAAATAGTTTAACACTAAATTGAGACAATATTGATAATGAATAAAATGATGGAAAACATCACTTTGACAAATGCGCAAAATGTCCACCATTGAATTTTAGCCTGTTTTTAATCCTTTCACTAATAAGTGCCTTACTTGGAATCAAATTCCTTGTTTATTCCTATAACATTCTAATATAAAAATTCTGAATCATGAATTTTTTGCAATAGTTGCTCTAGTGTATGAATTTTTTCTGTATAAACGAATGACTTAATATAACCCCAAATGAAAAAATCCAAGGGATTATGATACGGGTTACGCGCAGGTCATGGAAATTTACTGCCACGACCAAACTATCTGTGAGGCAACCACTCATCTAAAAAATTGCGAACTGCTGAAACTCCATCGTGCATATACCACATGTTTTGTTGTAAATCTAAAAAAACATCATCAAGTAGATCCAGCAAATCATTTTGTAAAAACTGCAAATGCTGGTTACCATTAAGCCTTGCGGGTAACTCTAAAAGGTCCAATGATAAAAGCACCAATTATACTACACCAGATATTAATAGAAAATCCTGCTAAATGGCGATCTCTGATTAAATGTGGATTGTCCAGTTTCCATGTATGATTATTTCCCCAATTAAATACACTTGTTTAAATACACATCTGGTGAAGCTTGGTTCGTCCATAAAAAGGATTTTCTTAATAAATGTAGGATCATGATAGTGATATTGAAGCATAAATTGACAAAAGCCTAGCTAGTAAATCAGTTGGTAATAAATGTTAAATGGGATTGAAATGGTAAGGGTAGAGTTTTTCAGTGTATGAAGTAGTGTTTAGATCCATGTAGTTTTTATACATGGATTTTCACCCACTTTCACCAAAATGTTTTCTGCTTGATCTATCTTCTTCTAGTCGTCTGTATAATCTTTGAAAATTCCTTCCATTTGGGTGTATTTTCTTTAGGTATTGTTGCCGGCAGTGTCTTGATGCCGCACGAGTATTATAATTTACTTGAAGATGCAAATCATATTTCTTTTTTCACTATTTGAATATTCATTATACCTAGGCATTATTAATTACCTTAAGTTATTCCGTTTTAATATAACGTTATAAGACCTACTTTTCAAATTAATAACTGTTAAGAATAATGTCATATCTCTGTCATTATGTTAATGATTATTATACAAGTATCCTTGACTACGTCAATGTTTTATCCGTAGTATTTGTGTTTAGTGTTTTTGACTATGCAACAGAACGTTTAAATGCAAATACTTTGCAAACGAGTTTTTTTTCTTGAAAATCATTATTCTATCAGTTATTTCAATAAAAAATAATAAAACTTTACTAGTAAGAAAGTTGAAACAGTGAAAACAGATTCGAAAACTAAATTTTAACACTCTGTATCCTATTTATACATTTTACTTACCGACATTGAGGAAAAATATGATTAGTCTGATAAAGTAAAATTCAAATGATCAAGAATCTTTTAGTCCAGTATATTAAAAAGAAGGGAAATATTTCAAAAATATTCTATGTTAAATAATTCTACCCTACAAGGAATCATTTAAGGTTAAATTAATCTCCATACAAGAACCTATGCTACTAGTAGCCGGTTTACTCACGACACCCCATAAAGTTATGCATATTCAATACTAGAATATATTTTGAGAATTCAGTTAAATATTTCCGGGTTTTCCAAATAATATTTCTTACTATATAAGAGTTTTTTTAGTATTAAATTTAATTTAAGAGATTTTAAATTTTATTCAACGTTTTCGAAAAATTTAATTTTAAATTGTAGCTAATTCTTTAATTTATAATTCGATGGTGATAATATTTATATAATAACTTATATATTAACGTTTTTTACAGATAAAAAAAGAGATTACGGAAAAATGAAAAAAAGTAAAAAACGTATAAAAATCATGAAGCTTTTAAGTTACAAAATTATTTTTTTAAACTGTCAATTATTTTTTGAATGCTATTTAGGAGTACAAAATCAATAAAAATATTAATTATAAGAAACCCGTTTAAATGTTTAGACAGTTTAATAGTATTAAGTAATTTTAATTATCTATAGTTTGCCTTTAATTGTCTTTTAGCAAATGTTTCTCAAAAAATTAAAAATAGTCAATTTTATTAAAGAAAAAATATTTAATTATTTTCTTAAACTAAATAAAATAGAGAAATTAGTTTTTGTAAATTAAAAAATTACTTTTTAAAAAATTTAACTTTAATTTAAATAAGAAAAATTTAATTAATTAGAAGTTGAAAAGAGCTACAAAGTATACAGATTATATTCAAGTTGGGATCATTCTTTAATTTCGAACTTTTTCGTCTAATATTCTCAGTAGGCCTGTACATTGTTTAGGTAAAAATTAAGAATATTGAAAAATATACTTTAATACTAAAAAAAATATATACATAATAAAACTCAAGGTTGTAAAACGTTTTTAAATATCCCAACGATGCATGATTTGTGTCAATTATTTGAAGTAAAAACTAAAGGTTTAGAATAGCAGTAGTATAAGTTATACTAAGTTTAATCGGTATCATTTAAAAGTATATAGGTATAAAAAAGCATACTAATGAATGCGAAAAAGGCAGCAATTTCAGTATGCAGTAATTTTTTTATGTATATTGCTTTCCCTGAACAGGAGAAAGTTAAGAAAAACCCAAACGATCTGGTGACTATTTACACGCGAACCGGAGTATTGTGTAATACTTACATAAGACGTTGGTATTTAATTCTTTTTTAAATTAACATTAAATGAGTCATTTAATTATTATTTATAAACACTTGAATGAAAATTATTTAGCTTTAATATTTTGTAATGTATGACCCTTTTAAGTGGGTTAAATACATGTTTAAAATAATAAACAAAAATATTTTTTAATATTACTTTTGAGTCTCCTGCCCACAGAATCACAAGGTGCTTCTCCCACAGCACATTTTAGCTGCCTCTGAAGGTATCTTTTGTCACTCAGTGTCTTTTCTAATGCTTCGTCTGATATTGGCGCCCTGGTGGTTGATTCTGACTTTTCTGCAGGTTCAGCATGAGTAAGGAATGCTACATTTACTACCAGTACTGCTAATATTAGTGAGGTATGCATCTAAAAATCATTTAAAATAATTAAATAAATTCTTAAGCTCAGAGGGGATAGTAATCGTTTTCGCGAGTTTCTCGAGACATTCCGTTGTAATAAAGTAACAACATCTTTCTGTTGACCTTTTCCTTTTTACTTGCGGAATATTTTGAAGACACTCCTTTTTTAATTCAAAATACAGTAAATGAATATAAGTTGATTATATAAAATTTGTCACCTTCATTTTTTACCAAGAGTTCTTGGATTATCGCATATTTACATAAACTTTCAATGGGTGACCGAGAAATTAAAAAAAAGAACTAAAGATCCTATATAATGATATTATAACCTTGTACGTAATGAGTTCATGCTATTGTAACGTTTAGCTGAAGAATTGCAATTATTGCCTTGTCACTCTTTATTTAGTATTACAAGTCCTAAGTGGGAAATTAAACGCCTAAAATGGTTTTAAATTAGGTTTTTTGGGTTTGACATTGTATTATGTAATAGAATTTAATTATTATTTCTACTATAAATAAAACTAACTACTTATAAATAAAATTGTTTGGTTTTAATATACGGAGTGGACCTACGGTGGGAATTGATGATATTAGAAATTAAAAGACAATGAAAATCTAATTTTCCGATAATAACAAATGTATGATATGCTGCCTTGTTCTTAGTATTAATTTTGTCCAATCATTCATGATTCCTATACCATATAACAGTAGATGTGGTGTCTAAAATGATTTAGGTAATTGTTCAAATAAGCTTTCTTGCCTTATTCCTACTCACAACGTATTATTTACTATACGTATGTACATATAAAGAGTTCTAAAAACATATAAGATTCATGAGAAGACCAGGAAATTTCTAATTATGTAATATGAACAAAGGGTGAAATTTTATATTAAAAATTGAATTTTTTAAAAATAATAATTTGAAATAAAATGTTATATTGTTTTAAATTCTTTTACACAGGTTAAGCAGAATGCACAAATACATATTTTATTTAAACAGTAAAGTAGGTAATAGGATCTAATATTTAATATCGGTGAATTTAACTTATGTTTCGTTTTTTACTGTTTAATTTAGGAAATACTAATGTACTTATATTTAATATCTCTTTCTATTTAAATCTCAGTATACTGTTTATCAAAATGAACAATTGCAATGAAAAATTGAAAAAATTATCCATATTTAGAAATTCTAAAGAAGTCTGTCTGAACAACTTCCTGCTAAAAAGTTCTAAAGAATAGTTTTAAAGCTAGAAGTAAGTCAATAAGGTACTGAACTGCATTAATTAATAGATTTAAATGAGATGAAAATGATTGGACTTTAACATGGAAGTAAGAGCTTGTGATGAAAATTATATATCTTCCTTGAACTCCGCCATACAGGAAACTCAATAATTTTTCAAATATATGGTAGCTAGATATTATAAGATAGTGGTCATCTTAAAAATTTAAAATCTTAAAAGTGATTGGTCATAAATCAAATCTTGGGATTGAAAACAAATTTAGAAAAGAAAGTTATTAAATCTTAGATACTTTTACCGTATTTCTAAATAAACTTGTATATTTAGGAATTAGTGTAGCCTCAAATATTTTCTAGGATTCTCATGTTATCAAAAATAATAACTAACTTGAAACTCTATGGATATATTTTATTTCAGTATACACCAGGCAAAAATTGTATTTGGTAAGTTTTGAAGTATAATTAAATGTTTTATAGTTCGTGCATTTTCCATGAAACATGGTGTTAGAGGTTGGAGGAGAGAACACTAAGCAGCAACATACAGGGAATTAAAAGAACTTTTTACTTTTTAAAGAGCGATCCTCATTCCCATTTGAAATAAATTGAAGGGTACCAACTCGACCTATTTTTGGATCTTGCTGAAAAGTTCTTTTTCGCACTGTAACCATAGATTACTCGTTTTAAAAAAGTTTAACGATGCAGAAAAGATGAAATAAACGATTACCTACTTACAATTTTTTACAAAATTGCTCTTACTTGCTTATATAAATACTTACCTTCATTTAAACAATAAAAAAAGTTTTTAAAAAATCACTTGACAGAATCGACAACGTGACTCGTCGTAAGCTGAATGCACTTGAGACACAACTGACAAGACAAAAGCGATGAATTTGTTTATGAATATAAAAAGTGAAAGTTACATATTCTTTGGTATTGGCGACTACTCTTGTTCTTATAACGTCTCTATTACTTAACAGATTCGCGTCTTTACATCAAATTATACGAGTTAATTACTAAGCGTTTTATACGAATTTGTGACCATAGTATAATGTCCCGATATTCAACAGGACGTGCGAAGTATTTTAATATTGCTGTACGTGCATATTTTTTTATAATTTTAAATAAAGAGACTGTTTAGGTATATTTTTAAAATATGAAAACCGGCCTCCGTTTGATAAACATAAATTAAGGGTCGTTCTAGTTGATACGCGACATTGTATAACTTATAGCTTTAAAAGTCTCAGTATTTTTGGCAACGTTTTCCCGACATAGTCGATAAGTGAGATAATACCGGTAAACATACCGACATATATACGTAACAACAATCATATACGAGTTTGAGGCGAATAATAAAAAATGATATATATAAATTAATCACAATTATTTTTAAATCGTGATTTATTTTATGTTATCAACTTAACTTTACAAACAAATTATAAATGTTTAATTTGCATTTGATACTTTAACATAAATTTCTATATCATTTTTCTCTATTTTTCAAGTACAATGCGAGCTTCAAAAATCAACAGAATAGCCACATATCTAGAGTTATTGGAGCTAATCCTATAATACTGTCAAACTTGTAAGTTACCTAAACCGAACAACTGAAGGAAATTGACACATTTTCTTTGTATTTTTAATATAAAGTTACAATACTGTATTACTGCTGCTAACGACTATGAGGGTGGTCCGATAAGCACTTAGCCTACAAACGAAAAACAAAAATTTGCGAGAAGTGACAATTTATTTCTCTACATAGTCTCATTTTAACTCAATACACTTCATCCAGCGATGCTCGAGCTTCTTTAATCCATCTGAAAAATGCGTTTTCTGCAGGTCTGCAAAGTACGCCTATGTGGAGGCGGTAACGTCCTCATTCGATTCGAATTTCTGTCCGGCGCGTTGTCATGGTGGAAGAGTTTTTTTTCGCCAAATGGAGCCGCTTATTAAGTAATTCGGCGACAAATTATCACAATAGTTCGGCATAGTAGAGCTCTTAGATTGTTCTACCCTTCTCCAGGTAGTCGATGAGGATCACACCCTATGAATTTCATAAAGCTGTGGCCATCACCTTTCCGGCCGATGAGACCTTCTTCGGAGCATGTTCGCCGGGTAAATTTCACTGTCTCGACTGTTCTTTAGTCTCTGATATATATCAGCGGTTCCATGTTTCGTCGACCATAAAAAAATGCAGAAACTCCTTCCAATTACGCCTTGAACAGCGTCAAACACTACTCTGAAGTGGTCTCATTGTTGCGCTTTTTGTCCAGAGTGAGCAAACGCGGCATCCATCGCGTCGCCAGCTTTCTCATGCCCAAAATTTCATATAGGATATGACCTACGCGGTCATTCGAGATGCCTACTGTCTCAGCTATCTCGCACACCTTCAATCGGCGATATGCCAATACGAGATCGTGGATTTTTGTCAAATTTTCCTCCGTGAAAGACGTCTTGGGTGTACCTGGTTGTGGTCGTGCGTCATCAAAAATCGACGTGCGGCTACGTTGAGACTCGTTAAACCAATTTTTGACGGTTTCTATCGAACGAGAAGAGTCACCGTACACTGCATCCAAGCGCCTTTTGATTTCGCTGCGCGACCCGACCGATATTGCTCTTTTTCCATTTTTCTAAGATCTGTTGACATCACCATTTTCACAAGCGGTTAAAACAAATCTACAAGTCCAATTTGATTGATTGGTTGAACAATTTGGTTGAAAAGTCTGACAGTAGCCGTCTATGAGAATGTACTATACGATAGTACATTTCTCTTGCGATAGTGGCGTCACTAGGCGGTGAGGCTAAGTACTTGTCGAGCTGTCCTCGTATAACATGACCATTCTAGTCCTCGGAAAGTCCTCTTTTACCATATACTTCAGAGATGACTTTATCGCAACCAGGGAAAGAGTTGCTGGGGAAGAATAGAGGGTGAATTTCATTAGATGGACCTAAAACTATACTCTTTTTAATTGATACATGCTGACGGCTAAGAAGGCTAGAAGGGAATGACTAAAATTCCCTGTGCTCTATTATTTATAATTATTTTATTACCGTGAGACGTAGAGAGAACAGGACAGGCATAATAGCTGTAAAGTTATCCACGCGTAACAGTATATTGCTTAAATTTAAATTATTGACAAACTATTTTTAGCCTAAAAACATTGCTTTTAATTCAAGAAAATTTATATGCCTCTCCTAATTTATTCTATTTCTCCAACCAAAAGCTTAAATAACCCCACAGTGGACCCCCAACCTGTAGAAGAACTATTTGTAAAGAGCTCCATTACAAATTTGTCTTGCTTAATATTATTCTTTGCATGTAATATGTTTTTAACATGCCATTGATGATCTGAGTCCAGAATATTATGATCAATAACCATGTTTGCAGTATATTGAACACAAAACCCCATGATTTCTATAAATCGGTGTCGGAAGGAGAGTTTGACATTATTGCTACTTCTGAGACCTGGCTGCAGGACGAGTTTATGATCACGAACTATTCACCAGCCATTGCTTGGTTTATCGTAAGAAGAGGAACTTAAATGCCCTCGGTGTTTCTCGTGAAGGTGAAGGATTACTTGGTGTGAAAATAATTTGTTTTCAATTAGAATTGACTTAAAAGAACTTGAATCTGTAATACTCAAAATGGATGTAATCTGCTGCAAAATTAACCAACTCGCCCACAGAATTGTATCAAGCCCGTTTTAACTATATTTCAACTCTAAATTGTATACAAAACCGTAAAGTCCTAATCGTTGGTGATATTAACATTAATTTTCAGGTACCGGCACACGTATTTACATACTATACTAAAGCACAGAGCACCATAAAACTCAGCGGCTCTGCACCGCAGTATGATATGTAGTTGAGAAATGCGCTTATTTATTATTACATAATATACTACTCTACAGAGCATTAGAAAGAACAATGTTTTTATGTGATTTGTTTGGTGCTATGAAATTGGTAGTAACAGAGTGAATAAATGTGTAATTATTTATGTTATTATTATTATTGGTTTTTGTTTCATTTTTGTTGATGATTTTAATATACAAGATGAGGCATGTTAAAATATTTAATGAATACAATGCTACTTTAAAATTTAAAAACAATGTTGTATTTTGGGTTTTAGAATTTCGATAGTGCCTTGTTTTTAAGTTAGGTTTTTTATTTTTATGTATATGAATACAAAGTATGTATCTAAATAAGTACATATAAATTGTTAGATTTTAATAAGGTGCTACCTATTTAGTTTAGATTTGAAATTAAAAGGGCCTAATGATTAAAATTAAAGCAATTACTTTTGCTTAAAATATGAAAGCAAAACCTCAAGATTTTGCCGATTAGAAATGGTAGTGAGAGTAAATGGTTAATGAGACAGAATGTATAGGAATATACAGATTATTATTTATTTTCTTTTTATTTTACTCATCTACCTAATATAGTCTACATGATTGGACATGTTACCTATCTATAGACAATATAACCAAACTTAAGAAAAAGCTGTAAGAAATCATTCAATATTTTATTAGATCTATGTTAAATAAAAAAAAAATAAAAGAGATGATCCCTAGTATTCATTCAACAAAAGATTAAATTCAATACTACCTATCTTAAAAGAAAAAATTGAAATATTTAGTAATATATTGCGTTTTGACAATTGTAGGGCACAAGTTTATTTAGTGACCTTGGAGCCTTAACGTCTTCAAAAACATATTTATTGTCTTTAAAATTAAATTAAATCTGCTTGTTTTTACCAAAATAATAAAAAGCTATATTATAATAAAATAATGCTTGTTGAACTTACTAAATGTATGTATAAACATATTTTTCTAGAATCAAAGTCCTTATAGAAGTCTTCAAAAAGCATTTTAGTTTGAATATAAAACAATAGTGGACGTAGCGGTACAATTAAGACTAAACAAATCTAAGGAATAATAATAACACCAAACCACTTGTTAACAGATGATATTTGAAATCTATATACTTTGATATTTATATTCAATAGTCGATCTATTTCCCACACAGTAAGCTAAATTTACATCGCGAGTACCAATGTAGTCTTCCGACTAAATACTGTGTTAATTTTATTAAATCCTTAGGCTTTTACTCCAACAAAGTCAAGACTATTATTTTAATCCCTTGTTTGGTACTTAAAGCTAACTGGCCCTAAGCAAACTTCAGAAGAATACTTAACGTAGTCAAGCATAACCACTGAAGGAGTTTTTAGTTTAGTTTTTAATTCATATGAATTGCAGAATAATATAAATCAACTTATGCGCTATTATTATTTGGTGGTTCAATGTGTGGCTACTTTGAACATTTTTTCCAACATAAGGGCATTTTTCGCTATTTCAGAAAAGTTTACCCCAATTTATTATTCATACAAGCAGATTAATGATAAAAAATATTAATCTGTACGTTCTGAAGCGAAACCTATATTTTAAAATTAAACCAAATTTAGGAATGGACTAAAGAAATTACGTTTTAAGCGTACGTATTTAAAAGTTGTATTTACGTACCTTTAAAAGCCTACAAGCTGCTATTAAAATTTTTAAAATACGACACACTTTCACAACATTAGGTATTTGTTTTCAAATTTTCCAGTCGCATTATATTTCATTAAATATTTAAACACCAAATTAATAGTTAATTCTCTTTTATTTGAATATTGTACGAACAGTTTGCAAATGAATTACTTATATCTTGTATACCGAAATTATTACACAATAATTAAATGTGTTACTACCAATTTTACAGCTTACAGCACCAAACAAATCTCTGTGCTGTAGTATAGTATGTAAATACGCTACTGGCGTAGAGTGTTGATGGAAAATTAACGTTATTACACAATTTTAAAACACTATAACATTATCTCAAATATAGCTCAATATAGCTCAGAAACTTATCAGGCTTGGTTTTCATTCTGATCTTGTACAATTTTTTGCTTCCTATCTGGCAGATGGATACTAGTTTATAGAGTATAATGATTTTATGTCATATGTTTATAAAGCATATAGCGGTGCTCCTCAAGGTAGCAATCTTGCTCCTTTTTTGTTTTCCATTTTTATCAAGGACATATCTGTTAACATTTTAAGCAATAAAGTCTTCTGTTTGCTGACGACCTAAATATATTTCGCATTGTAACTAATTGGGATGACTTTTTGCTTTTCCAAAATGATATTAATTTAATCTGCAACTGGCGCAAGCTTAATAGGCTTCCTCTCACTATTGAAAAGTGCATAAAGATGTCAATTTCTTTGCTAAAAAATTAAATTAGCTTCCACTATACATTAAATGGTAGTTTGTACAATTCTTTCTAACTGTGATTATTTTCATGATTTGGGTGTCACTATTGACAAGAAGCTTAATTTTTGCAATCATATAGATAACATCATAAAGTCATGCTTAAAATTTCTTGGTTTTATTATAAGAGCTACATCAGACTTCACTAATATATCAAGTAGAGTCATCTTATTTAATTCCCTAATAAAATCGCGATTATCAGTCTGGTATCCAAACTATACTATTCACATTGTTAGAGTTGAATCTGTTTAACGTAAATTTCTTAAACATATCGCTTTTAAAAGTGATGGGATTTATCCCGAACAAGGATATGATCAGCACTTGTTACTCAGCAGATTCAATATGCTTTCCTTTTATCAGGAAACCATTTGTGCAGGTTTGCTTTTTATTTTCAAATTATGTAATGGTCCTATTAACTGCCCGGAATGCAAGACATTTTTTACTTACAAACACATAGCATAAATTTAGCAAAGAAAGATCCTTTATAAAGAGCATGCTCTTGGTTTAACTTGGTCTATTTGAGTCTGGATGTCGATCTCTTTAATATTTTCTCTTAACATGTCTTCTCGTCATTTAAAAAAATTATTGTTAAATAATGTCGTAAACCTATTTAGTTTATATGCCTCTTATATATTTTTTTCCTGAATATATTTGAAGATTACCTATTGGTTATGTTTTTATGTATAATTATTATTATTTTTCATGATATATGCATTGTTATTACTTGTATTTTCATATATTGTCTTAGTGATTAGGATTAGATTCCTGTTAGACAATAAATATATTTGAAGTGTATTGAATATTTAAATATTGTTTATCAGAAGCAGCAATAGGTTTTTGTTTTTCTTTTTTAAATAATTTTATGTCAAGTCTGCCATATTTCACAGCTGGTGAGGCAGCTACTAAAACTCCAATAAACTATGAAAACTTTTTGGTTGTACAAGATTTCCTATTTAAAAATTATTTGCTAGCTTCAAAACCATAAACATTTTTTTTTCAGTTAATTTTATAAACCTGTTTGTATTATTAGATAAATATACAGTATTGTGTATAAATATAGCAACAAGCGAAGTTTTCAAAAATATTATTTGCTCCTTTATTTATTCCATATTGTTTCTTTACTTTTAAGTACACGCCTCTGTATTATTTATAAATATACCGAGATATCATAAGAATGCCAATGCAGAGTAAGGAACTCGATTTACCTGCTGTAAAGTTGTTATTTTTGAATCTCAGAATTAACTTAAAATGGGTCGCTCAAAAATCGTCTCTGGTGATTAAAGAAAAATTATTGTGGAGCATTACGAAAATGGTGTTAGGCAGAGTGACATTGCAAGAAGCTTACGGCTTCACAGGTCAATCGTATCCAGAGTTTCCAAAAAATTTCGCCTTAATGGAACAGCTGCACCGGCGCCCATTCCTGGTAGACCCAGAAAAACAAATTTCAGGATGGATAGGCAGCTGCTACGAATTTCCAAAGAAAATCCTTTTTTGTCTTCTTCCCAAATTTTAGCAAAATTAAAAGAGGGTGGAGGAGTAAACCTCAGTTCCAGTACCGTAAGGAGAATATTACTTGATGCCAACTTACCTGCTCGTCACCCCGACAAAAAACCGTTACTCTCAAAGAAGAACGTCAAGGCTCGTTTTCACTTTGCCCAATCTCATGTCCACTGGTCTGTAGCTGATTGGAAGAAAGTCGTATTTAGTGACGAATCTAAATATAATTTATTCAGGACTGATGGAGTGATGTACGTACAGACGCCCCAGTAAACAAAGATTAAACAAAAAGTACATTTGCCCCACAGTTAAACATGGAGGGGAAAAAAAATCATGTGCCGAGAAACATCCCCATTCTCGGCTCGTGGCATGGGACCCATAGTAAGAATAGTGGGCAAAATGGATCGTTTCATGTACAATGACATTCTGCAAACACATTTAGTGCCATATATGGATGAAGTCATGCCAGTAACAGCCATATTTCAGCATGACAACGATCCAAAACATGCTTCTCAATTTGTTAAGAGGTGGCTATCCGATGAAAAAATAAATGTAATGGTCTGGCCATCTCAATCGCCAGACCTAAACCCTATAGAGAATTTGTGGCATTACATTGACACTAAAATCAGGCACCTAACATACTCTAATACAAATATTCTCTTCGAAATAGTGGAAAAGGCTTGGAAAGAAGTGAACAATGACTATATTATGAAATTATTTGAGTCCATGCCAAGACGATGTGCAGAGGTTATAAAGGAGAAGGGTACTACACGAAATATTGAATTGATTTTAATTTAGTTGGGTTATATTTTTTTTAGGATCAAAATTATTTTTTGTTGCTATATTTTTGAATAATAATTTTGCATAAAACAATTTGGTGTTTTATTTATTATGATACAAAAAATATGATAATATGAAAATATAAACAGGCTCCAACTATTCTTGTAAATAATATATAAACCTTACTTATAAAATAGACTCTAAAAGATATATAACAGGAAAGTTCAATGTTGCTATCTTTTTGCGCAATACTGTATACATATATTAAAAGGAGTCAGAAAACTAATAACAAATTTATGATAAATTCCAATTAAAAAAATTAATCTGAAGTATTCCTAGTCTTATTTAGACTACTTAAACACCTACTCTTTGATCTTTCAGTGACACAATATCAAACAAATAACTAACACATGTAATACCCTTTAAACGTAGGAAATAAAATTAAATAAATATTAAAGGTTTTTAAAATGTTGTTTTTTGTTGCCTTTACGATAAATCCGCTAAGAGAACCTAATTTTACGATTCTTGTATTTTCTCTAACATACGAAACTTATACAGTGACCGGCTAAAGTTGCGCATTATTTCACATACATTTTTGTATACAGGGTGGAACAAAAAAAAGATATGACGTCCTCGGTCAATTTTTTAAATGGAATGCTATATTTTTTATTGCATTTATGAAATATATGCGAAAGTCCAAGCAAGTTTCGTATAACACTTATCTCAAAACTCAACTGTTTCAGAAATATTTACATTTAACCAACAAGAAAGCAAGTAAGTACGTCTATTTACAAATTAAGATATAATAAAGGATAAAATGTTATAAACTGTAAAAACTCCTATTAATGTATCAAGTGTCCAAACTGATCCCCATTTATACTTCTTGGCAGAAAGCAAGACGGTTTACAAACTCATGTAAAACACTATCAATTATTTCGAGTGATATACGTCTAATTTCATATCTAATTCTATTTTTGAAATCTTCTACGTTGTTTGGTTCTCAATATAAACTTTACTTTTCAGGTACCCCCATAGAAAATAGTCGCAGGGATTTAGGTCTGGTGACCTGGCCGGCGACTCCATTGGCCATCTTCGTCCTATCCATCTTCCGGGAAACACTGTATCCAAGTAATTACGGACATCTCGAAAGAAATGTGACGATGCGGCGTCTTGCTGACACCACAAATTATCTTTCGGGACAGCAGGGTCTTGTTTGTCTGGGTATAGGGCAGCCAAAGCAGGGATAAGATCTTCTTGAAGAAAATTCAAATAGCGTTGTCCTGTTAAGTTTTCTTCGAAGAAGTATGGCCCTATTACTTTATTTTCCACGATACCAGCCCAAACATTAATAGATTTACGGTACTGATTACGGTACTGAGATATGAGCCTCAGTTGCCCAGTGTGGATTTGACACTGACCAGTACCGACAATTTTGCCGACACCGTTTAAACAAAAAGTTGCTTCATCCGAAAACAAAAGTCGTAACACAAACTGACGGTTATTATTGAAAACTGTTCATCATTTGCTCGTAAAATTGGTTTCTTCGATCAGGATCGTCTTCATTTAATTCGTGTATTAGTCTAATTTTATAAGGGTGGTATTCATTTGCTTTTAAGATGCGTCTTACTGACGTTCCGGCTATATTATTATCAACTGAAATTTTTGTGAAGTTGCATTGTTTGGATTTTCTTCGACGGAGAGCAGAACGTTTAACTTTGTTTCTTCAGAAATTTTTGGACGACCTGATCTTGGCAAGTCCCTAACATGTCCTGAAGTTATGAATTTGTGCTCTATTCTACTATAACTGTTGACTGAGAAATAGGATGGTTTGGGTATTTGGCATTAAACAGTTCACTTACTTCTTTTTGCGTGTGCACTCGATCCCCGTACCCTAGCATCATCAAAATTTCAATTCGTTGGGTTTCCGTTAAATAAGTCATAATTTATTCTGATAAAAACAATTAATTTTCGAACTGACAGTGACATTCGAAAATGGAGATTCTTTACAAGTGCAACCATGGAAATAGAAACAATTGGCAGTGTTTATAACATTATTTTTACCCTCGTTACTTTACCCTTTACCCCCCGTTACCCTCATTATTTTACCTTATTTTGTAAATTGACGTACTTATTTGTTTTCTTGTTTTTTAAATGTAAATATTTCGGAAACAGTTTTGAGATAAGGTGCGTTATACGAAATTTGCTTGGAATTTCGCCTTTATTTCATAAATGCAATAAAAAATATAGCATTCCAAAAAGCATTTAAAAAAATTACCGATGACGTCATATCTTTTTTTTGTTCCACCCTGTATACAAAAATTTATGTGAAATAATGCGCAACTTAAAATAAAAATCGACGGGTCCGAGCGTTTTCTCAAAAAATCATGTCTCGAATTTTTATTGAATTTATCCGGAACTTTAGGCGGTCATTGTATACTATACTATACTACTACTTAACACTAAATACTACATAAATTAAAAAATAAATTAAAATAACTACAATTAAAGACTTGAAATAACTACAAATTGTATATATCCTGACAGTTATTAAATAAATTTAGATATCGATAGCCCAATTACACTTCTTTCACACTGCGACTTAAATAAATTTGAATGAAAAATTATAACAAAATGTATGGAAAACTTACTTCATTATAGTATTGCAACAGTAACATCGATCTTCAACGGTATCGATAGTGCAACTACAAATGTATAGTTATTTGAACTACTACTGTCAAAATTGTTGGTTATTGACCGACAGTTCAAGAAATCAGCTGTTTCTGACGTCTCTAATTTTTATTTATTATTGATCAAAGATCAAAATTTTGAGTAGTTAAAAGTGAATTAGTAAAATTCTGACTAAGTAATCAACATTTTATAACTAGAACAAACAACCAATATAACTAGCGATAGGAAAAACAATCGCAACTATAATATTAATGGTTTCTTGGCAAACAAATTGCCTCCAAAGATCATATGCTTATGTAGGTGTTTTTAAAGGCAGCTATAAAATCACTCCAATCAGTTATGTTATGTTAAAAAGAAATGTTACAATTATAATTTACAACATATACTTACATTAAAAATTTATAGGTAGGTATGTCACTTTAATTATTCCAGATTGTGATAATTTTATATGGTTTTGCTGAAACAATGCCTTGTAAATTAATAATTAATTTCAGTTTAGTATACACACCTTATTAATAATCTTGCTCCTTGGTTGATTACACCACTATAGTTAACACGTATTTTAGTGTTTAAATATGAGTGGGCCTTCACAATCCAATATATCTCCATTTCAACGAAGCCAGTCTGCAGACTTTGCATTTCCTCAACCTCGGCATAGTCTATTTATGGCTCATTCAAGCAGCACCTTACCTTCCATGTCTTCACCAATAAGTTTCCCTAGGAGAACAGTTGAAGGGGCAAGACAACTTCGGGATAGGTTAGTCACAAGTTTACCTAATAAAATGATTTGTACATTTAAGCCAAATTATTTTAGCTTTAATAGTGCTATGCGACAAATAGAACCTTTAGTGGAAACAGCAAGAAGTGTTAGACAGAATGCTATTACTCTTAGTGAACTATTGTCAGGGCCTTCCACTTCAGAGGGAAGTGTAAATTCACCTGTAAATGCTCAGGAACATAATCCACCAACATCAGTTAGTTATGTTTCTATAAATTTAGAAGGTAAGTTAACTATTCTATATTACAGTGACTAATGTTCTAGTTTTTGATGGGATGTGTTCCATATTTTAAGATACAGCACCAATACAAACATATTGGGGTTTTTTTTATAGGTAATCTATTTCTTGATTTTAATTTAAAAATATAACTTTTCAACAATGACTGATAATTACCTTTAGTTTATTGTATAAAAAAAATAAACATAATAGTATAATTATTTTCATTTTTGTATATCCTTATAAGTTTTTGTTTGCTTCATTCAACATGAATAAAATGAAAAAAATTGAACATAAACCAGACTTAAAAAAAAAAAAAGCTATAATAAAGACAAAAACTTAAAATAACGTTTTACCAAATATCACCAAAAACTTATCATAAGAATACATACAAAGCTTAGTATAAAAAAAATTTATAATGTACTACTAGCATAATTACACTACCGTTCAAAAGTATTTGCCCATATGACTGTTTTAAAGTTATAACTAAAAATAATAAACATATCAGTTATTCTTATGAATCGGTTTATTTATAACAAAATGAATATAAACAATACATTTTTCAATTAATTAAATTTAAGAAAATCAAATTTTGGATTCATCTACATGTCCGCCTCGATTTTTAATAACAGCTTTACAGAGTTTTGGTAGTCTTCTAATTAATTTGTCCAAAGTTTTCTGAGGTATCTATATTATATTTTATGAGGTCTTGTTTTGATGTGGGGCATGATTTTTGCACTTGTCTATCCAGTTCATCCCACAGTAATTCTATAGGATTGAGGTCTGGTGATTGGGGGGCCATACCATAACTTTCAGAAGATGTTGCCTTTGTAATTTACCTAAATATTGCTTGCATAATTTCGACATGTGCTTGGGGTCATTGTCATGTTGAAAGATGAAGTTTTCCCCAATTATTCAAGTATCAGAAGGAAGTACATTGTCACTTAAAATTGTTTTGTAACCCTCTTTTCGAAGAATTCCCTCTATTCTAATTAGATCGCCCACTGCAGATCCTCCGAAACAACCTCACACCATCACCGAACCACCACCGTGTTTAACTGAGGCCACCATACAGTTCTCAGCAACCCTTTCATTGGTATAACGGCGAACAAAAACTCGCCTCTTCGTTCCAAAAACCTCGAATTTCGACTCGTCACTCTATAGAGAACTTTCTTCCAGTCATCAATGGTCCATTCTTTGTGTGATTGGGCCCACTCAAGTCTTTTCTTCTTGTTAACATCCTTCAGTAGTCGCCGTTTTACTGTCGAAACACTGACCGCTTTTTTACGCTCCTTGTTGATTTTTGCTATGATTTCAGGGGTGGTAAGGCGTCTATTGCGTTTGCTTGTAATTATAATATTTAAATCCTCCTTTGAACTTGTTGCCTTTGGCCTTCCCGATCGAGGTTTGTTGCTAATAGTCCCTTCTCTGGTGAATTTCCTAACATTATAATCGACAGTCCGCCTTGGAATTCCAAAATCCTTCGAAATTTGACGGTTAGTCTTTCCAGCCTTATGAAGTCCAATAATACCTTTTGTTTCTACCGATAACTCTTTTGTTTTATCCATTTTAAAGAATGTCGAAAAACCAGCAAAGAAACGGTGACAATCGTCAATAAACAAGCGAAATTATTTACCAATGTTACAGAAAATCAATTCTTGAACACTAAACACCTTAAAATGTTTCAAATTTCATCGGAAACGAGCTACAAACAGATTAGATTTTTAGAAGAAGTGCATATTTTCACTACATTCTTATTTGCAAGACTATTTTTAAATACTCAGTGTTTTTCAACGAACCATAGTTGAGAACGAACCATAGGTATGTTGTTTAAGCATATATGCAATTTACAAAAGAGATACAATCTAAATATAGGTCATAAGATAAGATTTTTATATAGACATAAAGATATGATTTTTGTATCTAATTTAAAATATTAAAAAGAATACATGGTGGGCAAATACTTTTGAGCGGTAGTGTATGTATAAGTACAGGCTCTCCTATTTCTGTGTGTCTTGGGGTTTCTCAGTTATGAAAAAAGATAGAAGAAAAGACAGATGTGCTTCTTGAAACACCATGCTACTATTTAATGAAACCAAGGATGCACTAATCAAATTTCCAGAGCTATCTTAGTTTTTCTGTTACAGGGTGATTTTGAAAAAAAATTACTTTCAGTTCTCTGTGACTCTGACATATACATTGTCAGACATATTAAACAAGTAAAAACTGATATCTGTAGATATTTTTGTGGAAAATCCAGTGGCATACTGAAGTTTTCTGTAGAGGTGTATAATTTTTTTTAATAGCATTTACAAAAAATAAGTTATTGTCTGCTAATTTTGATCTAATTCTGCAAGAGCATTTTCCGTTGCAATTTTCAATTGTTGCATTGTTGCATGTTATCATATTGCCTTGGAAGAAATTTTATTCCTTAAATATCCCCACAAAAAAAGTCAGACAAAACCAAGAGTATTTAATTAATATTATTTAAAAAAACCAACAATAACAGAGTAACAGGGAATCACTGCAAATTATTTTTTTTCAAAATTACCCTGAAGCACAAAAACTAAAATAGCTATGGCAAATTGATTAGTGCATCTTTAGTCTTTAAAAAGTAGCTAGCACGGTTTCACGGAAACTGCATCTCTATTTATTTTCATAAGCGAGAAACCTGATAAAACTCGAAAAACGCCTCTATGATGTATTCTTTTTTTTTAGAAAAAAATTAAATATACCAAACTTTCTCTTTTTGCTAAAGAAGTTATGAAAAAATAATAAGTAACATTAAAAAATTTGTAACAGTTTTAATTGTCATATAATATTCTACTCAAAATACCTTGTCCCAAGCTTGTTTTATGCTATGCACATTTTTATAAAATTGAACAAATTTGTCTAAAATGTTTTTAGTAGAAACAACATACTGTTTTGTACATATTTTCATCCTCTTTCTAAACCTATAGATACCTATGTTCATGACTATAAGAGTTTTTTAATATTGGTCTTTACATAAGAAATATTGTAATCTATATATTATGCAGGCCATTAGAAATTTGTTATAACATTAATTCTATTAATACCAATTTAACATTAGCATTAATAAAATATATTTATTCATTATAAGTATATATATATGTATTTGACATGCAAAAAGGAAATGGAATTTAATTTAAAATTGTTAGTGCATAGCACCCCCACCAAAAAAAATCATATTATAGTTGACTATGTAAAAAAAAATTCATATCCAAAACGTTTCACTAACCTAACCTACATTAGCCAATTTATGACGGCCACCATTGAAAGGAATCTCTGTAAGAGTAAATTTGAAAAATAGTTTCATCTTAATATTGATTCTCCTTATGAAGAGACTTTATTATCCATATTAAGAATAAGTCTAAATATGGTGTTAGAATGAAACATTGTAATAAAGCGCATTCGCCATAATACTGCATCTTTCAGGATGCAGTGTAATCCAAGAAAACACTCAAACTCACCAAGCATTTTCCATAAAAATTTAGCGAAACTCAGTGTGAACATTTTCTTGTTAAATTTAATAGTGTTTAGAAAATGTCCCCTCTAACTTTTAATGCAGGGTTGGATTACCCAGTATAAAACAAAATGTTTAACCAAAATTTATAGAAATAAGACAACGTTTTGTATGTGAGTGTAATACTATATATTAAACGCAGCTAAGCGCTTTCGGAATGTCACACATTATCAGAGCCACTCTGTGACAATAAGTAAAAAGGTTATTCGAGTGTTCTCTAAAAGCTTCGCAGTTTAATTTTTATTAACTCAATCCACCCTTAAAAATGCAAAATAAATAAATAACAACTTTGAGTTTTATACAAAGAAAAAAATAAGACAAAGAAAAAGACTGGTTACCTGAGTATGTCCAAAATATGTCCTCAAATTTTATATTAAACTTAGACGTTACTTTATGCAAGTAAACGATATTATGCAGAGGACTCTTTACCCTACGCTCGGCTCCCACACAAACAAATAATTTATTATCTTCGTTCGGTACTCTCAAAAACTTCCTATAATGTTTTCTTCTCAGGTCAGTTCAGCAAACCAAATGTGGAATCCGTCGAATGTTAAATAGATTAAGTTGGGCATTAAGATTATGTGAAAGGAAATATGAATTACTATTGAAGACAAGATCTAATAAGATAGTATCTTGACCACAATTAAGATATTTAATGCTACTCTAAAATTATTTATGAAACAGAGACTTATTATGTTTTATTTGTTATGGTATTTAAAATTTTGTATGATATAACGTTGAAAATCGGCCATTTACATTTTTTTGGATAGATAATTTATTAAGATGAACAAATGAATGAGTACATCTAAACAGAAATCAACTATCCACAATTAAATAAATCTACAAGAATTAAAAATTATACTATATCAGTATCTTATTAAGTTTTCAATATAAATTAACTACATTTTCATACTTACTAACACAGAGTACAATAAACTTATTTGCACAAGATATAGCTTTTAATTTTTACCCTAAACTATGTTACTAATGACAAACTTCTTAGCAGCAAGTGTTGTTAACATCAAATTTGATGATCTATTAGCAACGTTAACGCGGGCTGTTACAAGACTTGCATAATTTATGCTGGAATTAGAGACTTGTAGACCGTAATTGCTATATTTTAATAATAAAGATTAAATTTTGAATTTTCAAAAATAAATAAATTCTTTAAAATAACTTACCGTCCTTAGGTGCATCTACAAATGAACAATCAACTCAAAATAGTAGCAACAACAATCATGAAGAGCACAATCGTCAAAGGGAAAATCAGCCATTTGGGAACAATGCTGACAATGACATCGAAATGGGAGAAAACCCTGTGGAGAGGGTAAATGTAAATATAAATCCACTTGAGACTCAACAAGCATTAGAAGTAAGGTTATTATTAAACTTAAAATGTTCTTATTAGTTTCTAATTGTTTTTTATTTAAGGTAATATTGAAATATGTCCCGTTTCTTCTTATTCTATTAGCAAAAGCAGTTTACGATTTTCACGAAGGAATTTTTATACTTGTTATTCTGTTTGGTACCTTCTGTCATGCTAACACCACAGTAAAACATGAGGCGTTAAAAAGGGCAAGAAGAAGCATATGGGTCCTAAGTGTAGAGATGTGCTACATTTTTGTCTGCATTTTGTCCATTCATTATTTGTTTGAGGATGACCTGCATAACTTTAATATCGTATTTAATTTGGTGTTGATTAGAACGTTTAATCATCCCTTGACTGTACTTAATTTATTGTGGATTGTTACGATTACAGGTAATGTTATTTATTTAAATAATATTAATTGAATATATAACTTATTATTTTGTAGATTTCACTTTGAAACTTATAACAGTTATGATTAAAATATTCTTGACAATGATGCCTGGAAGAGTGATTGAATTCAAGAAAAGAGTGAGATAGCATTTTTATTGGTTTTAATTTTTAAATAATTGGTGAAATTTTTTAGGGAAAGATTTATTTATTTATTGAAGCAGTGTCTCAGCTGTATAGAGGTATTGCTACTATACAGCCCTGGTTATACTACTTGTTAGAATCTTACCAAGGCCCGGAAAAGATTGTGGCTGTATTCCTCTCTGCCTTTTATATGATCTCAAAGGGGTCAGATTTGATGTTTAAAGTTAGGCTTTTGAAGACTGCTTCCTTTAAATTACTTCAAACTGTAGTAAGTATAATTAAAATTGAAAGTTTTTGTAAAAAAAAAAATTAATGAATAATAGTCATACAACTATTATTAACATATTAACATTTATCAAAATTTACAGGTTTATGCTTTTCCACTTAAAAATTATCTTTTATGCAATATAGAAAACTTTCAGAATGTAATATTTTTTATTAGGAATCATTTTTCTCGGTGTGGCAATTTTTGCTAGGCGTTAATTCAAGAAGTTTCTTCATTTAGGGCATATTCATATTGCATATACATTTGGGTTTTTTTCGATTATCTTTAATAGTTAACTCATTACTCAACTTTTCAATTGGATTCCGATCGGATCTTGGTTCTAGAAAATGTATAAATTTTAATATGTTTTTCCTTATACAAAACAGTTACTATTGCATTTTTATGTTTAGGGTCATGCTCGAATATCCAAGCTCTTCATAGGATCTCATTGCAAAATAATTTTGTCCCAAATTGAAAAAACTGACTGCGTTTTCTGAAATGTGTTGGCTTGAGATACAGTTATTAAATTGTCGCCAATTATTTAAAGAAAAAAAAATTGAGAACGGTATCAAGCCTTTAGAGTTTTTGTAGTAGACTAAGAGTAAAAAAGTATGTTTTTAAGAGAAAAACAGGATAAAGACCGTCAGAGTGAAAATAAAGATTTATTGATGGCAGTTATTATTTATTTATCTTTATTTATTTATTTATCTTTCTCTCCCTTCTAACAAGTTTACAGAAACGATGATATAGATGATTTAATTGTCTCATAAAAAATGTAAATAAAACACGAATATTATAGTGCGGGAGCCCGTGACACAAATGACATCGTCAAGTGCGGAGAGTGAGTGATAAAAAACTATAAAGTTTTAGTCGCTAAATATGAAACTCGTTTGCTGCAAATCCAGATCGATGACAGGTTTTTGCAGTCGCACAAGAACCATCCGAATTTCATGATTCGCGGAGAGCCTCAGCTTTCGCACTATGTTAGATTAATGAACAAATAGTCTAAAAATAGTTTACTGCAAGGCGGTAGCTGTTGTAAAATATTGCTGTTAATGGAATGAATTTGCATAATTTTGCACTCGGCCTCCTTATCTACCTTATCATAAGCAGAGAAACTGAGCTAACATGAGCGACTTATTTCAACCTTCTGAGTTTGATAATTGATTTGCCAATGGACATCCAAAGGTTTCGTCTCTTTGAAAATATAATATTAATTTCTTAAAAAAATCCAATGGATGTCCATAGATCAACAAATGTCAAAAGTAGTCGGCCATAGAACCACTGAATCAAATTGTCCTCTAGACGAATATCAATGCAAAGGGATATATAAAATAGCATATATAAAGCAACAATGGACTTTTAGATGAAGTTATCCAATGGATGAGGCAAACTTTGTCTCATCCATATATTACAGAATTTAAAAAAAAAAATATTTTGAATATCTAAATATGAAACAAAAAATGTTTCATAATATATGAAATTTTATATATTTGGATATAAAACAATGTCTCACAAAGCACATCATTTACAACATTAATATCTTAAAGAGTTTTTTGCAATAAAATACATTATTGAGGTGTCACAAAAAGCAGTTATTTAAATATTGCATCTTTTATTGTTAAAACAAAAAAAAATATAGCATACATGATTTTCGTAACTTTAATATTTTTACCCATACACATTCTAATTAAAGGAATATTAATACAAAATAACATGGTACCATGTGTATCGTGGTACTTGGATAACTTGGATAATTCTTGTACCATGGATAACAGTTCTTTAGGTCAAATTATATTATGTTTTACATTGTCAATTTCTACAAAAGCTTAAATTACAAGATATTTAATAAAAGGACCTGTACATAAAAAATTTGTGTTTTGAATATATATATTTGTATTAAAATCTGAAATTCTTTATGAAGAATCTTATTGAGGCGACGAATTATGATACTATAAGTATCTTTTTATCAAAAACTTTAATCACGAACATTCCAACATATATTTACTGCTTTGTTACTGGATCCTCTAAATGTTCACTGATGTTGAAAATTTTGGTATTCAAAAAGCTGGAGAATAAGTTTTCGCCAGTCCTTGCTTTAATTCTTTAGTTTAACCTATGTTTCCGTCACCAAATACCGTAATATATAAACTATATGGTTAACAAAATATATTATTGTATGGGGGTTTTCACATCTTTACGAAAAAAAGAAAGTACATTATGTTTCCAAGTATTTATTATATGGGTTGTGAATAATATGTGTATATATATATGTGCTTGACTTCAGACATATTATGTACTGTCCATAATAAGTATAAAAAATTTGTCGAATATATTGCTATTATTGGCATTTTTATTAACAAAAATCAATTTATTGATTATATCGAAAATAGATAAAAATAAATACATATGCCAACAAATTTGTTATACTTACCAGAGACTCTGGTAAAAAGATTCCATTATTTCCATTCCACAATAAATGTGAAAAGAACATGCATATACAAACTAATTCTTTCGGGATTATAGCTATTTACATTGGCACAGTTCGAGAATAATTTATATACGGCATCGATAATAAAATACAATTATAAATACACTAAAACCTAAATGGACTGTGAAGCAAACAGCGTCAACTCACAAGCAACTCTACTCGACTCGTTGATGTGATTGAAGATTGCCGATTGCCTAATTCTCGCCCATAAATACGCTCAATAACGCATCGTTCGACTTTCGACCAAAATGTCTGTGCAACACAAACAGTCCAATTTTAATTTGTTAAAGCGCTTCTTTTTTTATAAACTGTGGGATTAAGAAATCCATCGTACGTGCTTATTAGGACACATTTTGCCAGAAGAGATTGGCATCTTATGTAGGATCTATAAAAATAAGAGTCCAATGGCTTTTAAGAAAAATCTAGCCACTAGACTCAAGGAATATAATAATAATATGTAACTCATTATAACTTTCAAAGCATCTTTTGGAAGGTCATTGGAATTCCGTTGGATAAAGTTATTTTAAAGTCCATTGGATTGATTGTTGGCTTGGTCATAATTATTATCCATAGGATATCCATTATTAATCCATGGATACGCCGACTTAGTTTGGACCAATACTGGACATCTACTGGAAGATGTGTGCTGACTGGGCATTTTAAACAACTTGCAATAAACAAGTTTTTGTTGTGGTATATATTTAATAAAATGACACTTTGTCTGTATTTAATTTTTGTTTGTTTTTTGTTTTCAAATGTAAATCACATAAATCATATTTTGTCATCCCTTTTTTACTACGTGCACGATAGAAATAATATTGCTTACATAAATTTTGAATGCCACATCCAAACATTCCTATTGTACTTCGCTTTCATTAGTATGTTACTTATCAATTATTTACTCATGATCAAATTCGTTTGGATATGACGTCACATTAAATGATATAACTATGTAAACTTTAGATACAATTATTGGTACTATATTTGATAAATGTAATCAGAAAATTGTATGACTTTAATTAACGACGTAATGTGATTTCCTATTTGAGAGTTTTGTAGCTATAATTTGTCACACTTTGTCCATTTTTTCAATCACTGTTTTTTTCTGAGTGTTCTTGCATGTATTTTCCATCTGTAGAACTTTGGAATTGATTATTTAAATCCTTTCAAATTCTGCCGATTTTGGCAGCTGTAAAAAACTCGGTGACTGAAATAGACTGACTTATGACAACTATAAAACAAAAAATCTGAGTCTTTCACTCTGGCGTTGATGAATCTATGTCATGAATGAATAAATATATGTCAACAATTATTGCGTTTTAAAATATAAGTGTAGTTAAAATTCGATGTGTTAACAATGCAGTAGTACAATCCGAGACGTCAAAAAAGCCTACTTTTATAAAATCATGAGCTAATATTCATTTGTTCTTGTTCGAAATTATTCAATTAAAATATAATGATTTAAACATAATTCAACAATCCCACCCACAATCAACAAAGCAAATTAATTGCCGAAGTCATCGGTAGTTACCTCAGGGCAGCAACATTTTGCCACAAGCAGCAAATCATTTTTTAACCTCACAAGGTTTAAATGCTCAGCCTATCCGCTTATGATGTGCAAATTTATCCGATTGGCAGCAACATTTTGCAAAAGCTGTCAGCTTGCAGAAAATAATTTTTAGGCTATTTGCTTATTAATTTAACATACTACAAAAGTTGAAGTTCTCCGCAAATGACAATTTTTTTGCGACTTCAAAAATTATTAGCACAAAACTGCCACCGATTAGGGTCTCTATCAAACGTATTTAGTATTTAGCGACTAAAACCCTATCGTTTTTTATGAAATTCAAATTCAAATTGTTTTATTTGATACAATCCATATTGCAATATAAAATTCCAAAATATTTATTTTTATTATCTTTGTTGACAAATAGGACTACCTCTCGATTATACACCATGCTAAGCCTTCGCATAGCATGGGCGAGAAAGCTTTTAGACGAGAACTAATTTTTAAAAAATGCACCAGTTTCAAACGTAGTATGTCAAATGTAGGACAGCAGTGATTGAATAGATGGACAGAAGGAAAAGGCGAAATGAGAACCAACACAACCTCACCCGATAATACGAAATATCGGTCAGCCATGACAAACAATATATTACCAAAATAGAGAAAAAAAGAATAAAATATTAGAGATAAATTACGTTTGTATTTAAATAACTTTTTTATCTTAAATAAGCAATTTTTATTTAATTTTTAATGACACTCGAATGAGAACTATCAAACGTTATTGCTAAATTTGTAACGGGTACAATTGGAATTGGAAGATTATTTAAAGAAATTTAAATGCTATTTTCGAGACCGTGCCGTGAATTTACATTGACACTTATGTAAGAATTTTAGACTTTTAGCATTTAATTTAAAGTTATGGTCTTCTGCGTACTTATTTAAGTTTATTAAATCAGAGTGAAATTTTTTGGTAACTGTGTTAATATCGTTAACGTAAAAAGGGATATAGAATGAATGTCAATCGTCAGCATATTGTTTTAAAATTGAGTTTTTTACCGTTTAATACATATCCGCTACATAAATTGAAAAAAGTAAGGGTGAAAGTATAGACGCTTGAGTTTCTCCTTGGTTGGATTTTATAAGTTTAGAGAACTATTTTTGGGATTGCTGAAAGATCATAACACAGCTTTTTCTTTTAAGAAGATAGTTTAAAAAAAAAAAAATAACCCCACTTTCCGAAGCGGCTATATGCTTTAACTTGGCTAATAACAATTAGTGATTAAGGGTATCGAAAGCCTTACTAAAATCCAGAAGTGCCATACACATAGGGTGATTTTGTTCCTCGTTCGAATGAACGTAAGGCACATTTCGGGATTTTATTTAAAATGTGTTTTTAATATGTTACTTAAAATACAAAAAACCAATCAAATGGGGCAATTTAAAAACAAAATGGCCGTTCTGCAGTATTTTGCCGCTAGTGTGTTTTTTTTGCTTCAGTCCACGGTCAGAAACCTTAGCTCTCGCAATTTTTAATCTGGAACAAAAAACCCAAAAACTTTTGACTTCATATTACAGCAACAATAGACGTACAAAAATGTTTGAAATTGAACTCAAAAACTCACCACAAAATTGTTTATAAATCAAAAACAATTACAAAAAACCCTTACATAGGTCGCTGGAGATAACGATTTTAAATATACCTACTTTGAAATTGTTGAATTGATGTTAAAAAAAGTGGTTTCGAGCAAAACGCGTTTGAAGTTTTATAAAATACTTCAGAGGTCTTGCAGCAGAACTTAAAATTCAGACATTTAGACATTCTTCCCGCCGTTTATCTTTTAGTATATTATTTTTTAAGACCCGGAATGAACTTTTACGATAAACATTTTTTTTTTTTTTTGGAAATTCTATGGTGGTGTAACTCCTTAAGTTGTGGCAAAGTTTTATAATTTGATGATGTATTCAAATACCGTTTAGAGATCTTAATAAATCAGAATATTTTCGAAAAAGAAAAATTCAATTGAAAAAAAACCTTTGGTCTTTTATCATCTACCTTTTTTTTTTAATTTAAAATTTAGGCAATTTTGCCATAATTTAACCGGTCTGATATATTTCACGGTTTCCATCAACCCAATGATCATTCTCGAATTTTTAACACCCTGTACAGGGTGTCCCATTTTCGTATGTTTTATAGGGTTTCTCGCTTATAACAAGAGATAGAGAAATGGGATTTTCGCGACACCGTGCTAGCTTTAATAAAAATAAAGGTGCACCAAACAAATTTTCCATAGCTGTCGTAGTCTTTGTGCTACAGGGTTATTTTGAAAAAAATGAATTAAAAGTAAAAACTGATATCTGTAGATGGTTTTTGCGTAGAATCCAATAGCGTATTCAAGTTTTCTTTAAAGGTCATAGTTTTGAGATATTGACATAACTTCAATTTTTTTAATGGGACAACCTATGTATTTTTGTATAATCTGTTTTCGCTTTCCAAGAGCTTTTCAAAAATGAGCATAATCTATATTTATTCTTATAAATAACATGTCAAAATGATTTATTTCTATAATTTACATTGATAATAGTAGATTAACGTTCTACCAGTAGTTAGGTATTAGATTTTGGAAAATCTTTATTATATCACAAAAGCCAAATAGGAAACCCTCGTTTAGTAAGTTTATTAAAATTGATACCAAAAATATATGTAATTATAAAAATATAATTTAGAAAAAAATTAAACAATTTAAACCACCTAATTTCAAAAAAATATGAAAAAAAGTATTGTTCAAAATGCAGACCATTATGTCTCCTACAAGTATCACATTTTTTCTTAATAGCATTTTCCAAAAATAAATGACTGTCTTTGTAATTTTTCAAGTATTTTCAGTTGCAATTTTTAATTGTTGCATATTGGCATATTGTCTTGAATAAATGTTATTCTTTAAATATCACCACAAAAAAATCCAGGTTAATTTTTTCCAATCCTGGGAAAATGTAGATTTGCCAGTTTTGTATTACTCTAGCATTGTGGGCTGTAGCCCCATTCTGCCAGAATGTAACTGGTTCAACTGGATAATATATCGTTCAGTTGTGCTAGTGAAATATCTTCCAAATGTTTATAGTGTTTTCTTGTAGAATTTGTAGTAATAATGATTTTCTTCATAAGTCCTATAAACTATTATTCGGTTAAAATTAGAGCAGAAGGCATTAAATCCGAACCCGCCTTTGACCCTCTCTAAGAAAAATCGTGTGGGTGTTCCGCGAAATGTGTCTATTAAGAATTCCCGAAATTGTGAAATGTACCCCGTCCGACCAAATTACTTTATTATTATTATATTTATAAACTAATTGCTGAACTCAAATCTACGTTCAACATTGCCAAGATGCAGATCATAAACAAGTTTATACTTGTAAGGTTTGAATTTATTTATTTTTTTTTATCCTTTGCACTTTTGTTTTAAAAACACCGGTCACTTCATGTATTTTCCTGCACGAGGTTTTGGGAGTGGCTTGATTGACTGTCTAAACGTTGATCTCTGCTTCCTCGTTATCTTTATTGTAAAGTCGTGTCGAAATTTGTCAAAACGTCCATGTTGGCAAAGATTAAATTTTAATTTTTGAAATATTCTTCTTTCGAGTTGTCTTCCTTCGAGATATCTATATGTCAAAATAGGTTCTTAAAAAATATATAAATCTGTAAAATAAGATGAACTGACCTGTTGAAATACAGTTAAAGCTTTGCCTAGTCTGCGTTTTCATTAGATAATAGGAAGCAGATAATATTCACATCAAATGTATCCGTTTTGAAATTTTTGGTTTCAAGCCATATGAAAAAATAATTAAACAACAAGAACGATAACAATAAACAAAAGCAACTAATAACAATAAATGTCGGCACTACATTTGGAAAAGTGTAAGCAGGAATAACTTTTAAGAAGCAGAAACTTCAAAAACCAAATACCTTATGTAAGTAATGACAGAACGTTAATCATTTTGTCCTTCTATTACCATGGTTACCCATGGCTATCTATTATCAATGTAAATTGTGGGAAAAAATCATTTTGTCACGTTATTTATAAAAATAAATATGGACTATGTTTTATTCTTAAAAAAACTCTTGGCAAGTAAAAATAGATTTTTAAAAAATGTATATCTTGTCCTAATAAAAAAATGTCAATATCTGAAAAACAGTGACCTTTAAAGAAAATTTGAGTATGCCACTAGATTCTACGTAAAAAATTACAAATACAAGTTTTAACTTTTTTAATATGTCTGACATTAACAAAGTTACAGGGTATATCTGAAAATATTTTTTTTTCAAAATCATCCTGTAGCACAAAAACTAAGGTAGCTATGGCAAGTTTGATTAGTGCATCTCTCTCATTACCGCATCTCTATATCTCTTTTTATAACTGAGAAACCCTATAAGACATACGAAATTACACACCCTGTACACACCTAAAAAAAAATATCAGAGCCTGACCATTTCTCCTTATTTATCAGTTTTAGGATCAATTAAAATATATTTTATTTGTCCTTTTAGTCTCTGGGTACTTCCCCAAGCAAAGAACAGATCCAAACAGCGGGGGACCACTGTCCAATCTGCCACGATAACTACGACACTCCAGTTTTACTGCAATGTCGGCACATTTTCTGTGAGAGCTGCGTGTCAACTTGGTTCGATAGGGAACAGACTTGTCCTTTATGTCGCGCCAAGATTGTCGATGACCCTTCGTGGAGGGACGGTTCAACATCTTACTTTATTCAGCTGTTTTAGATTAGAGAGAGACGGGATGGATCTACCGCTTGTTATATTCAACTTGTGTAGAGTATCTTAATTCAAGTGATTGCTGAAGTTGGTATCGTATTGACATTTGAAGTGATATATGTAAATATTTAAGACTTAAAATTGATTGTAGGTTGATTTACGAAAACGTGAAAATTCAATTATATTTATATTTAAAAGTTTATTGTTTGAATTCAAATTGAGAATGTTTTAAAAGACTGAACGATTTTTTAGGTGCAAATTTTTGGTCGATGCACATAAGTTTATTTTAGATAAATTTTTATTGTACTCCACTAAATATATTTGTAATTGACGATAATCTGATACTTTCTTTCATATGTTACAGAATCCATAAAGCTTTTAAAAAAGACATGTATATAAGAAGAATATTTTACACTAGAGCTTTGAGTTAACAGGCATGTGTCCTATATATATTTTAATGTTGTGAAGGGGAAGTGTTAGGCGTCAGGTTATATTCATGTGATTTGTTTAATGGTGAAGAAATAAATGTTCCAGTATCGTATTGTTATTATCTATTGTTTCTTTTAGAATTAATTTCTAGGCACAATTCACTTCGGCCAAAATCTACTGACATTTATAACAACCTAGAATGTGGTTAGGTAAATTGCAATGAAATATAGATTGTTGCTAATTTTATTACTTAAATCGCACAATCTAACATTACTAAATAAAAGAAATCTTTCAATTTACTTCCTTTTACAATAACGCCAGGGGGTTGATTTGACTCTATAGATAACACATTTATAGTAAGATCTAAGTAAATCTTTAAAAATTATGTTTTTTTTAAAAATTGTATAAATTTGTCTGGTTTAAAAACTTCCATTTTACGAACTTAAATTGTACTCAAAATTTTTAAGATCTCTGGACCAATTAGACGTAAGATCTTCTCAAATGATCATTAGAAAAACCGAGAATATAGCAAATGAAGTGGTTTTTCAAAATTTAAAAAAAAATCAATTGTTTTCTCTCAATACTTAGATACAATAGTACGTTGATTTTTACCCCGGTATATTGCAAAAACGTCGCGTTATAGTAGAATCTGACTAGCAAGTAAGAATTTAAACGGCTTTGGCGTCTTTTCCAGCCGTGTGGCGTTAGCCAATTGTGTTCCCCATGCCAAAAGTATCTAATCCCGAATCCTTGCAAGACTTGCTTCCTATAAGCTTGTTACTACCAATAATATCAAGATCTTCAAAAGGATTGTTTATGCACAATTGTATTTTTTCTTATTAGTAATAACATACTTCCAACTCAACAGTCTGGTTTTAGAGAAGGATTCATTATAGCTACCACCCTTTTGAACATTATACCATTATGAACAACATTATAAGAGCTCTCGATAAAAAGCTTTCCGCAATTTATTTAGTTGCCTTGATTATTCTAAGGCTTTCTATGTAATCGGTTATGACTTGTTAGTGGCCAGGTTAAACTTTTATTAAAAGTAGTCGTTGACTTTTTTTGAAGGGACTTGCTTGACATGACAACAAATTTCAAGTTTGGTCAAAAATCGCGAACTTATATTAAGATTGGGAATGGGTTACACGTATTTCGCCCCTAAGGGCATCATCCAGACCTGATCAACAGCTTCTAAAAACTACATTCTTATAAAATAGCAATTTTAAAACGTGCACACGTTTATGGATAGGTCACAGATACTCTTACAGATAGAGTATCCGTAATCTATCTATATTTTAAAGTCTTATGGTTTGCAATGAAATTGTTCTTTCTTTTCTTAAGTCCTATCTAGTATCTCTGGAATCGAACTTAACGAGTCCGCATCAATAACAATCATTCAAATCCGAAACACATAACTTCTGGAGTTCCGCAAGGATCGAATCTGAGACTGCTTTGATTCTTATTATATATTTCATATCTTAATATAGAGGTAACTAGTATGCTAACGATACTCGTAGTTAATACATTATTTGATTAATTCATTTAATTCTACGTCAATTTAATAATATTCGGCGTCAAGATTGTAGATTTAAATATTGATTCTTTTTAAAGATTCCAAGGACATAATGCTGATATCTTGCAGAGGTGTTATTTACATATGTGTTTGCTCTATGCTAAGAAACAAATTTTATATTTTAAAACAAGGAAAAAACTCTCAGTATTGTTCGTGTTTAACCTACTGTTTTATCGTTTATTATCCTTGTCTTGATAAAATAAGTAACCTAGCAAAGATTGCAACGTGTACAAAATACGTGTTGTCGATTTATGCTGTAAGTTTCTTGTTTAATTTGTTTCTTAGTAGCATTTACTTTAATGTTCTATTAACTGTGTATAATTTTAGAAAATGTCACCATGTGCCTATATGTGTCGATTGCAGTATCTAAAAATGGCATTCCTTTTTTAGTTTTATTTTCCTACATTTATCTATCGGCTCAACAATTTAATATCGACTTAGACCTAATTTTTAAATTCCAATGTTTCACTTTAAAAATAATTATAACCCTTTATTCTTGGGGAAACAATTACACAATTTTAATTTTTTTTTAAATGACTTTTTGAATATTTTAAAAAATTGACGCAATTTTTTGACTCAAGATTGGGCTCAACATTTTTGAAATCTTGGGAATTTAGACGTACGGTTTTTTCCATGATTTTATAGGAGTCGGACAGCTAAGAATATAAAAAGTAACAGTTGGATTTATAAAGATTAAGGTAGGGAAATTCCAGTTTTTTCAGTCATGAATCCACATCATGATGATCATATTTTAAAAAGAGTTTAATATAATTAAAAGGTACATGGGAATATTTCCAGGATATACACATTTAAAAATTAATAATATTGTGCAAAAAATTGAGTGAAGATGACGCATATGAGACACTGTAAGGATTTTTTTTCCAAAATATTACCTATAAACCAAAATTATAAAAGGAATAAACAAATCAATAAAAATCCTACTGTAAAAAATTATTCTACAAATTAAAAATTTTATAATTCTTTTTAAAGATGTTTTTATTTTAGTACACTTTAAACTAAAGAAAAAATATATTATAACTAAATTAAATAAAGTAAGAATAATAATTTATTTTATTATTTAGGCCACAGAATCGAACATTGCAAAAAAAATTATGTTTTACTTTGCCCATTTCCGTGGAGCCACAGCAAGATGTGCAACAAAGCCATACTTCATGTACATGCTGTTTTTAGAAGTCACTACATATTATACAACTATTATTGTCATTATCGTCAATGTCATTATCATCAGAAATCTTATTCTTATCTAAATTTTCCTCATCAGTGTTTTATAATTCACTAAAAACACCTTTCGTTTAATTTGTTTTTTTTATTCATGCCTTTGCCTTGTACTTATTTCTTCCCACTGGTAACTGTTATGTTTTCAGCCCATTATTCCTTAATTGACATTTTGGCACAGTTTTTTCAAGTTTTTGAATTGAAATAGAATACCTACTAACAAATTAGTGTTGATATTTCTAGTCACAAGGCAATTGTCTAATTCATTTAACTGGTCGTCAATGAACCTTATCTTTATTATACATTCAGTAGCAGAAAACAACTTAATCTAGATATACCTAGGAAATGCGTTCGCGGAAAATATTTATGTCTGTACTGATTTGCAAACATTTACATATCAAGGTTTATTAACATACAAGTAGGATACGCCAAGAGAGAGGAACCCATTCTTTGCGGATAGGTGCGATAATAAATCTTCCAGTTACGAAATATTGGATTTTTATTGCGTTACGTATAGACGTAAACCGATGTGTTTATAAGGCACTACAGTAATATATATAAAATAGAAAATAACATATGGGACATGTATTTCATTTAAATTAATTTAAATGAAATTCATTCATAAATATTTTTTTCATCCAAAAGCTACCACCTGTTTAATTATCTAATCTTATTATGTATTTAATAACTTTATATATTGCACATCTTTGATGGTAATATAAACCGGTAAAAAAAATATAAAATTGCACATATTTCCTATGAAATCTTGTGTTTATTGTGATCTCAGTCAAATTTAAAAAAAGAACAATTTAACTATATAAATAATGCATTTTTTAACGAACTTAACTCTATTATTCTACACTATCCATATTTAACAGAGTGAAACTATAAAAGTTACGCAAAGTGATGATGGATAACATGAGTTTTCAGAAATCTATTAAGTAACCAGAAAAAAGAAAACATTCTAATAATATTTTGTAAAAGATTAAATAACCCTTATATGACCAAATTAATGCAAACTGATAAAAGAGTTCCATGCTCTAGTATATGAGATTTTCTAGAAAATTATATTAAATATCGATCTAAAGAAAGCTTATTGGGTACTTTTTACTCTTAAACAATAAGTTTTCAGTTTTTGATTTTCTTTATCAGTGGGTTAATAAAAAACCTTCCAAGAAATATCACAATATTTGATTTATATTAGAACATCAAATACAAAAATATATGAATAAAATAAAATTTTAAATAAATCTGTCCTTTGAAAAATTAAGTTAAACTGTGGATTGAATGTCAATCCAGCATAAGATGATACTGAGTCCATCTTTTATGAAAATGATATTGAACTAGGATAAAATTAAATTGCAATGCCATGTAATTGCCTCCATGAGTTAAAAACCAATCTAGATCGTATAAATGACAAGATTTAAAATCTTTGTCTGAGAAAAGTCTAAAAAACATTCAGCAAAGCCTCCACATAAGGACAAAATGCTATTTAATTGATCAGCAGAATGTGACAGTTCTAAACAAATATTTATTTTGAATACAGTCACCAGCAATATTGGATTTGGAGTCGTCTTTTCACAAAAATATGAAGATGGCGGGCAAGTGATATATCTTATATCAAAAAATACTATCAAAGCCAAAAAGAAAATATTGTGTGACCAGATGAGAGCTATTGGCAGTTAAAGCTATTAAACGTTTTCATAAATATTTGCATGGTCAACCATTCATTTATAAGTCTGACCATGCTTCTCTGAAATGGTTATTTCAGTTCGAAAACCTTAAAGGACAAATAGCAAGGTGGCTACAACGTCTATAAGAATATCATTTTATAATAGTAAAGGCGAATATCGCAGAAATACGGATGCTTTGCCTAAAAGTCTATTAAAACATGTCAACATGGCCTTAAAAAGGAATTGAAATAATAGTCAGAGATATTTGCTCGAGAAATTCTAAAGCTAGAATGGAGAGATTTATAACAAATCCTCAGAACTAAAAGTTTACTGGGATCTGCAAGTAAATTGTTAAAAAGCGTCAAGGAGACCGTCGATGAAAAAGAGAAGACACATCTGGCAGCTGCCCCTAAAGGTGTTGGCGGAGGACATTTTGGAGTTAATAAGATTTTAGCAAAATTGGGAGAAAGGTTCTACTGGTTGAGTATCATAAAGATGTTGAATGCTGGTGTATACAGTGTGATGAATGCTCATCAGCTCATCAACCAAGAGCTCAAAAACCTTTGAACGAATTGCCATTGACGTAGCTAGACTTTTCCTCACTAACAATTCCTATTTCAGAACAATAAGCAACTTGAATAGTGTAACTCGATGTCCTCAGAGATATAAATTAAAGTCAAGGAAGAGACTTTGAGTTATCAAGTATTCCAACAAACATGCCAGTTGCTGGGAATCAATAAGACCCGCACAAACTCCCTACGCCCTCAGTCTGATGGAATGGTTAAAAGATATAGTCGCACTTCTGAAACCTATTTGAGAATTATGGTAAACTAACTAAGATGCATATGTGCCATCCTTCCTATTGGCATATCTTTCTTCTATCTACTCCAAGAAGCCCGGTAAAAAGTATTTTATTATATCATACTTATTAAATTATTCAATTTTAGTTTTTTGAAATCATATTTTTAAGTTTGCTTTCAAATGAAAATATTTTATTAGAATTTAATAATAAAAAAACTAAATCCTTAACTTTTTTCGATAGGTTTATTTTAGTTTTTTTTTATAAAACTTAAGCGGTCTTCAAATTTTAAAGATTTTTTTTAAAATTCAATTAATTACTGTTCTTCTCCAACATCAAATTGGAAAAAATTACTTAAAATTTATCAAGCATAATAAATATATAGGGTGACCCTAATCGAGCCTCATAGTTTCAATTTCGAAAATCGTAAAATAGTAAAAAGTACAAGGTCGGTTAAAGTTATGTAATTTGCTGAGTATTAAAATTCCGAATATTTTCGGATATAACAGAAAATCCTTTTGAAAAAAATTTTGGATTTTGAACAGCAATTATATATTAAAGACATTTTAAGGGCAAAAATTAATATTTGACTTTTACGTAACAATTATCTACTTACTTTTTCATTTGTCATGGAAGATTTATATCTATATATTTTGCTCTGTCAAAATATTTTTTTTATATTTAATTTCTCTCAGTTAGCTCCAAAAATAATTGTTTTTTTTTGTAAAAACTTTTTTATAATTTAACAGACTTTGTATCTTTTAGCTTTCTTTTACCTCAAGCAATTTTTTTGAGCAAAATAAATATAGATAATTAACCCAGTAACCTTTTATCATAAAGATTTATATTTTTATTTATTAAAACATAAACTTTTTTCACCCTATAGATTTTATAAAATTATAATAAGTCACTTACCAGCAAGCGAAAATTGATCTATATAGAATTGTTATAAAAATATTTTCAAATAAGTTCTTAAAATCACAAGACAATAATTGTCCAATAATTATTACCATGAGCTTTATTTAAAAACATATCATGATAGGACATCACGATTATTAAAATATCTGTTAGTGTTAAAAAAGAAACGTAAACACTAATTCCAATGAGGAATCTGCTCAAAATGAATTTCTTACCTGAATTGGAATTGTGGGCAATGTTATAAGAATTTGTCTTTTTGTGAATAAAGTATTATAAATAAACTTGATCTTTTATAGTACAGGAGATGTAGTTGTACTGTAAAAGCTCAAAAAACTAACAGATACAAATAAATTTTTAATTCAGAAATAATAGCAGTTTTGTATTTTCCCAGATTTAACAGCTGTCAATAGTTAAAAAAAAACAATACAAAAATTAACTTCGTAATATTGATGTCGATTGTTATTTTAATAAGTTCAGTTTAAATTTAGGAAAAACAGAATACATGCTAATCCAATACAACTGGAAAAAAACAATATCCTGTAATTAAAATAATAATAATAATAATCTTTATTTAGTATAAATAGCTACATACAAAAACAATAAATTTCCCAAAAAATTAATAAAAATAAAGAGACATATATCAATAATAATGTTCATAAAGCTAATTCAACAACATATTTAGTCAGCAAGAGTACATATATAAATAAGCAATAAATATCAAATGCTGGGTATCCCGATCCCCGACACTTGCAACGCCCCGGTTTTACCAGGAATACCGCTATATTCCGGTCCGTGTAAACATTGCCATGTCGGCGACCTAAGCACCCCGCCACCAAAAACTGGTTCAGAAATCTTTTAAAAATTACCACATACATAAACCTAAAGCGCTCTTACTAACTTTACAATAATATTATTAATTAATTAATTATTAATATACCCTTATAAATTAATCCATATACGCTTATTGTGTAAAAAATATAATATACATATGCACTGGAGGAAAAATTATTAATATAATGATAAAAGGAGATTAACAATATAAACATTTATGGTTAATAACTTAATAAAAATTTTACATGGACTACTCACACAAGCAGTATTATAGAAAAAGTATCTTTTATCTTAGAAGATATAAAACAAGCAGTTATTTGTCAAATAAAGATAATAACAACATATAAAAATTAATATAAACTATAATAAAAACTTACATAACTATAGTCATAGTTAAATAAGAAAAGGGCTACATAGAAACTAAATAAAGAAATGGCTCTCCAATATAAAGTATGACCATACAACAAAATATGAAAGTAGATTTGTACCATGGTGAATAAAAAACGGTCTGCTGTAACCTAAGAACTATTTAAAAATTACGTTAATTTTTCTAATTAAATTATATAAAAACTCTTAAATTTATGTTTGAAGTCTCTTATTTAAAAAATTTTATAATTATTTTATAAATTTAATGCATTGGTGATAGTTTTATAACTGTCTTAAAATCTGTAATAAAATTCTTAAAACAAACTGATTTATGCCTATTTTTTAAAATGCCTCTAGGTATCATATACCGGGTGGTGCGTCGCCGAGCGGAACATAGGAAAACCCATGTAAATTTTGGTGGCCAATTATTTGCTTCCATGTACATTTTATAGAAAAAATGTAAGATAACTTTTTGAAGAGACCAATCTGGCAAACCCTTGTATTCAAGTTTTAAACAATTTTAATAAGCGAATCTTTCTTGTATTTGGCTGTACGTCAGATTTGACAAAGCCTTATAACAAATTGTTTGCTGGTAGCTGGTGTCTGGTTTTACCTGAACCAAAAATTTGGTAATTTTGCAATTACATTTAATTGGATAATTCAAGATTCGCTCATTAAATTTTTTTGAAACTTTGCACGAGGGTTTGCTAGATTGGTCCCTTCAAAAAGTTATGTTACATTTTTTCTGTAAAATGTACAGGGAAGCCAAGAATTAACCCCCTTAAAATTTACTTGGGATTTTCTATGTTCCGCTCGGCGACGGACCACCCAGTATGCTAGTCGATATTAATTTTTATTCTTATTAAAATCCAGACAATCAGACTCATAAAGATGACGTCAAATAAAAATATAAAAAACGGTCATGAATACTTTATTTTTAACGAATTACTCATGTTGCTATTCATGTTAAGATTATTTTCAAATTAAGTTAAAAAAAAACAGTTGACAACCTGTAATGAGAGTGGGTTGTCAATTCGGTTAAAACGATGTCAACTTTTATGGAAAGATAGAAAATATAAAGTGATTACATGTTCTAGAAGCTTATATAAAATTAGTTTATTTCCATTGATTATTATGTAATTTATTTTATCATATAACTGGGCGTTATTACACATTACCTCAATACCTACATATACAGACATAGATCGTTAATTCGTATTTTTGCCGTTCCTTTTCTCATTGCGGCATCAGGGTCACAAACACTTCGATTATTTAATCTAGCTTAGGGCGATCACTTTTCTAGTCTAAATTCGTGGTCAAAACATGTATGTATATATAACACCTTGATACATATTTGGTAAAGGATTGGTCAAGTACTTATTTTTTACAATCACATAAGAACTACTTAAACTAACTAAAAAATTCTTTTTACGTTTATTATAACTATATTTCACGTAATTACTATTAAATAAATCGTTGATTTATTATTAACTGATTAAGATTAAATAAAAAAATATATAAAAATAATATCTCATTAAAATATTTTAATATTTAATGTCAATAAATAATTAGGATATTTTTTGACAGAGGTTTAAATAGAAATAGCACCTTGAGTTCATAAAAAAAAAAGTCTTTAAGATGACCACATTGTATCTTTTAATAATAATCGATAATATTAGCATCTTCTTTAGATTCTAATTTTCTAACACTTATTGTCTTTATTTTAAATTTGGTACGATGTTTCGCCTAGAAATTACCTACAACCTTTATCAACTATAAACCGACTACAGGCTTATATACCAGAGGTGTGTGACGTCTGGTCATGCGTGAAGAGTATCAGATCTTGCAGCTCCAGATGTTGGTAATATCAACATTGGAATGGCTGAAGATTCATTGGTTTTGTGTTTGTAAGTTTCTTCCAGGGATCTTTTTCTTTTCTAATGTTTGTGGTTCCAATGTTTTTCTAATGAAGCAGATGACCAATTTCACTATGAGATAAGAAGTACTGTGAGCCACCTGTTAAGGAAACTATCTAATAAGGTGCACCAAAATTAAGCTTCTATCAGCGGACAAGCCCACCATTGTAGTTCTAATAAATGCAGAAAATATTTTTTTAATAGACAATATTAAAGAAGTCATAAATATTGCTGACTACAAACTACTAACTAAAAATCTTATACTAACAGTAGAGGGACTAAGTTTCAGGTCTTTTAAAAAGTATTATGCTTAACTCTCTGATGCATTCCGGAGCAAACTCACTCCACACCATAGCAAACGACCACATTTCTACGGGATCCCTAAAATATATAATAAGGAAAATATACTTTACCACCTACGTGAATGTTGTGAAATGGCTTTTAAAGGCCTGATAATGCTTTAGCTTGAGCGAAATACGTGTAGCCATTTATTATATGTTGTGAGACCGTGATTTGTTGATTGGTATTTTTAATGTGATGTTGGTCATTAAAAATGAATACCGATTCTCTTGGACAAAACTCATTTCGTCGAACTCCTTTAGGCTACTAACGTTACCTACTTTTAATTCATAGATGGGTTTTACGCTCAGGACGAGAGACTTCCAATAAGCGTTACCTCCAGTGGTAGATAAGATATACATGGAGTGGTTCGAAGAGCACGTATTAAGGGCAGCTCAATCTAAACACACATGGTAAATGTGTCTTCGATATATTGACACATTTATCATTTGAGGCAAAAGCGATACAGAGCCAGTAAACTTTCTGGAGCAGAACACGCTTGGTCCCATGCATACAATATAAATAAATAATATATTTATTTAGCAAAAAAGCTATAATGAATAAAAACATAAATGAAACATAAAGTAAAAGTATAAGTTGGCCATAACTCTACCAGGACACTCCGATTTGTCCATGGATAGTCTCGGTAATCCAGAAACAGCATCCCGGTTCCAGAAATGTCCTCTCAGAGGTAGACCATAAATTAAAACTAGACTTAACCTAAAAATTATTTCCTTGCCCCATTTATTAAACGCACATTATTGATGTTGATGTTGCCTTGCCTTATAATAATAAAAATAATGTCGACTCAGGTTGATCGAGTCGGTTCGGTTGCAAGCAGCCGGTGACACACATTTGGAGCTTGGTTGATCTTGCTGACCAGACAAATTGGTCCCCCCGTGTAACACTTAGAAACGCTTCGGTAGTTCCAAGAAGCTGTAACCAGTATCCCGGTTGGCCCAGAAATACCCAGTCAACAGATAAACCCACAAACAAGATGATGATTGGAGCGGAAATAATGCACACTATAGTAAAACTTTATCAACTACATACTTCAAATAACATAACCAACGCAATATTACTTATTCATGATAAATTCTCTCAAGAGCCCTCTGAATTGATTCAAAGTAATACAATTTTTGATGTTAGCAGGCAAGTTGTTAAATAGAATTAAACCTTTGTATAGAACTGAATTATTCATTTAGGTTGTGTTACATCTGTCGACCAGTATCAAGTCTATACGATTTCTCGTATTATAGTTATGTATATCTCCAAAAACTCCTTAATTTATTACAAATATAATTGGGAAGCATCTGATGTTTTAATTTAAAAATAAACAATTAGACGTTATATAATTCTTTTTATATATAATTATTTGATGTACAGACAACATGTACAGACAACATTTGATGTATAGAACTTAATCTAATAGATCTCTTGCCAAATATACAAAACTTGGATTTACTTGCATTTAAACTAAATTTATTTCAAAGCCAGACGAATAAGTTATTGAGTTCAAGGTTCATGACCTGTTGCAGTTGATGAATGTCTTTACCCACCACATATAACACTGTATCGTCCGCAAACAATACCACATTATCATTATTCACAACTTACTTACATTATTCACAATTATCAACACCACATTGCACCCCCGCACTACCTCCACCATATCGTTGATATACAATAAAAATAGCAAGAGGCCCAAGACGGTTCCCTGCGACACACTATGCTTTACATTAAGACTTTCAGATGAACTATTTTGTACATGACTCGCTGAACTCTACCACTTAGATAAGATTGAAACTTAACCGTTTTAAGTTCCTAATTAAAGTTTCTCTACTCATGGTTTCAAACGCTCTCTTAAAACCCAAAAACACAGCAAGTGCTAGATTAGAGTCAAGGGCCCTGAAAAAATTATCAACTATATTAATAATGACAGGCTCACATGAATGATTCTCACGGAACCTCGATTAATTAGGTACAACTATTTTACTTATATCACAATGTGCGAGTAGCTGTTCCTTAACACATACTTCAAGGGGCTTCTCATAAATAGGTACGGTGTTAATTGGCCGAAATTCACTACACAATTTAGTGTTTTGCACTTTTGGAACCGGAACAACAGTAGAAAGTTTCCAGGCTTGCGAAAAAATCCCAATATCAACGTTTTTTAGGTTTTTAAGTATTTCCTTCATTTTAGTCATAGAAACTGTATTAAATTGTGTCAAGGTATTCTGGACTAAAGGTAGTCCAATAAAATACGTTTGCCCATTTGCTGCTGGGGGAATATCTATAAGAATAAGATCAATACTATTCACGAAATAATTATAAAATCTATGTACAATATCATCCTCCTGTGTAATGATTTCATTTTATAACTTTATTTCATTAGGCCTGCTTTGATTTTTTCCTGGCAAAAGCGTCTTTAGATTTTTCCAGAGTTCTTTTTGATTATTTTTATTTTAATCTATGGTCTGCGCAAAAAATCTGTCCTTTTCCACTCTTATCTTGCTTACTATGTTATTTCTTATAGCCTTATATTCATTCCAAATGTTGCTATTATTTTCTATGGTAGCCCTTTTATATAATCGATCCCTTTCCTGCATTTGCTCCCTTATTTCTTGAGATATCCATTTTTTATCGACATATTTCTGTTTCTGCATAATTTTAATCCCTGGGCACATACTATCAAGAATCGTTCTAATATCTGTGACAAAATTACGTTGCATGCAAAAGACGTTGACTTACTGCATTAGCTAGTAAGTCAACGTCTAAACTATTTCTATTCCAATTGCATGTAAGCAGTTCTTCCTGAAGCTTATTGCATTTATAAGTTTTAAAAGACCTAGTATAACGTACTATATCCATTGGCTGTTCCTTCGGTTGGTCTATAGAAATTGATATAATAGAATGGTCACTAATTTTAGGAGTTTGATAGATTGTTTTTTAATAAATCAAAATTAAAATCCTCAAGAATAATGTTGGTGCCATTAAGACCACTAACTTGCTCTAAATATTCCCAAAAAAACTATATAAATTTGGCATCTTGTTTCTGAGGCGAATTGTACAATATGGGGCACAAATATTTACCTCCACCCATAGATAGCTCAAAAGACAACAACCAGACATAATCATCAATAGACACTACAGACCCAACCTTATATCTAATATCGTTTCTAATAAGGGCCAAGACCCCACCTGTTCTACTGTTGTGACTAGTGCGTTGCTCCAAATTATACACATCAATAATCAACTCATATTTCGCCGGTTCAATAACCGGCGTTACGTGAGTCTCACTCAAAAGCAAGATCTCAAGCCTCCAGTCATTGACCAGTAAAATAATGTTATCTTTGTTGTTTAGATAACCTTGGCAATTAAGATAAACAATGTTAGTGTTAAGCGCAATATTTAGGTCTAATTGCTACTTAATATATTTATTCTTTTCACTTATAGGAATCACAACTAGTTACATCCCAAGAAACGTGATTGACGCTTAGCCTAAGACCATACTTTTCATTAGATACTACACAATTGATACACTTAACACTACTTACATTACATTCTTTAACATCATGGGGTTCACTACACTTTGCACACACTTTATTTTTTTTACACTCTTTGAGTGACTGACCATACCGACAGCACTTAAAACACCTTCGAATACCATATTCGTTGAAGACAGGACAACGGTTCCAACCAGTGTTCATCTTCTCTTTTTCAATAAACACTGCATACGTGGTAGCATCAACTTCCAAGATCATATTAAACTTTTTGCTTACGACTTTAGATTTTCTCACAATTTGAATTTTTTGGTTTTAAGATTCTGGAACATTATTTTGACTCTTTATTTTGGAAAAAATTTCATTATCTGATAGGTTGTACTCACACTCATTAATGCTTACCACCTTAATCCTGTGCTCTAAAAGTTTTGGTACCTCAACATTGTAGTTGTCACCCGTGTTGTTCTGGATCTACGACTGAATCGACGTTAGCTCCTTCTCATTGTCACACTTAATGATGACGCCGCCACTTTTAGTTGCTTTACCTAGCGACAAACCGGCTCCAATAACGGTAGCATTGACTTTCTTTCTCAAATCCTCCTTCACTTGCTTTGCGTCTTTCTCCTGACACTTTTGCTTTACAACCAAAACTTTGCTGTCATTTTTGATGCCTATTGCTGTAGCATATGACAACTTGGAGTTCACACTTGATGGGGCTATTGACGGCTTACATTCCTTCAGGCTGGCAAATTTATGTTTCAAATTCTGGTTTTCCTTTATGAGGAGATCGACTTTGTGATTTAACTCGTTAGTTTTACTGACTAAGAGCTGCAAGGTGGCCATAATATCTCCTTCATTATTTAAATCGATAGCAATATGATCCGTGCGGCTTCTTTTGCGCGCTCTGTTTTGTATGCACTATCACTAAATGTCAACGAATACTAAATTACATTTAGTACAATTACTTCCTGGATCACCATCATCCGTAGTACTTCCTCCAGCCATTATTACATTAGTTAATAACAATTTCAAAATCACCCCGTATATGAAATAAATATAAGTAAATTCAAACAAATACTGTTTACAATAGAAAACCCGTCAATGTAAACACTGCAATAATCACGTACGTGCACTATATTTATGTTATACTTATTACACAAATTAGTGAAATAAAAATGAAATTTTACTGAATTTATGGCAATTGTGATTTTAAAATAAGTCAATACTTACTTTAAAAAACTTCTTTTGATAAAAATGTAGGTTTTTTCTTTATCGCTAGAGATATTATTGGGTTCTTTTAGGAAATAAAAGTCTGGATGGCAGAACAACAAAATAAAGAGTTTAATAAATAAGTGAATCAAGTAGAGTTAATAACATGAATAATAAAGTGTGATGATAAAACTTGTTTTACATAAAACCCGCTTAATTAACTTCACACTACACGACAGCGTCTTATTATATTTACGTCTTCGATTTATTTTAAAAATCCGTCTTAGTTAAGTCTTAATTCGTCTTTAAAATACTCAAAATTATAAAACCGGGAGCCGTCTTCTCCCGTTATAATTATAAAGCTCTTGCACGGCACCAAAACCATCTTTTTTCGATTGACTTTTACTTTTGAAAGACTTCGACTGACTGTCTGTTTTTCGTGTCTTCATTTTTTAATACGTATTAAGTACTGAGTCAGCTTTTTTATTATTTCCCTTTAATCGCCGTACCGTTAACAGAAATCAAACGGGTTTTTGAGTTAGCAGTTTCCACAGATTCGGTTCGGCAGTATCAATTTTCTGAGAACCTTAAATATTATTTTAACGAGCGCAAATTATATATCACATCATTATTTTGAAAGAAAAAATACTTTTAGAATATAAAGATAAAGAAAAGCTTACACTAACTGATTATGTTATTTTAATTATAAAAAAAAATACTATTCTACATAAATTAATATTCAAAAACTATACTTTAACCCTTCGAAACACGCGAAAAACGATGGATCGCCTACCATAGGTGTTAACTGCTCGGACTACTACGGAATACCTAACTAAACTACTAAAATAACATAATAATAATGTATAATTAAATTAAACGGTTAAATATAAAGTCCTACGTTTAAAAAAAAATATTTTAAAAATTTACATATTGATACTAATCTAGCTATGAAAATTCCTATTTTCTTGAGTGGGTTTTATAGATTTAAAAAATCCATAAAGGCAATTATGAGTAAAAGAGAAAGAGTTTATTATAGTGTCTCATAAGCGTGTGGTTTTATTTTTAACATAACAAAAATAATTAATTGTAAATTTATTCATAAAAAGAAAAGTTCTAGGAGAAAATAGCCGTCGAACTGTGAATGTCAATAATCAGGAAATTGTTAAATTCAATGCAGAAATTACCGTACCATTGAAATGTACTGCATATGTCCACTGCCTGTGGATATTTTCTTCGTTTTGCATTCTCGAGTAATGGAAAACCAATTGGTCTTGTGCATGGTAAGAATTCATTAATAAGATTAAACTTGAGAAAATAACGATGGTGTTGCTAATTTATTTTTCAAAAAACAGTTTATGTGTATTTATCGAAAAATATCAATATACAATATTAATTATTATTTAGAATACGATAAAATAATATAACAAAATTTGTAAGAAATTATGAAAATTTCATTCAATAATACAAAATTTCAATTTATTTGTAATAAATGTTGATTTATACACTAAAATTAAACCATTATGTTTATATTTTTTAAAAGAAAGTGTTTCATATGGAAGTAAATGGGTATTATTTAAAATAACCAAATTATCCATAAAAGCAGCATATAATTTCCAAGATTTATTTGCTAAAAACAAAATTTCCTAAACAATTACGGCATAGTAATAAACTTCTAACATAAATCTTATCTAACCTTTACTTTTATTATTAAAACAAATTATTTATGAAATGGTTTCACCCCAATTTCTTATTCATTTTCTTGAAAAATAGGTAATTAGACAAATTCTCAACCAATTAACACTTCCTTTGATGGTTAGTACTGTTTCAGTGACTCATGCCACTTACCGTTATTAATGTTAATTACAGTAACTTATTATTATTAAGCAACAATAAAAACGTACATTTTATAACATTAAATATCATAAGTAGGTAATTAGTTGTATTCCGTTGAGAAAGAGCAAGTAGAGTAATAAAGGTGCAAAAAATCCTAATATGCCATTATTAAAGAATATTTCACATTATAGGAATTGTTACATTTTTTGATATTAAGGAGTGGTTTTGTAAAAAATGTATGTATGTGTTCTATATGAATTAATGATCAGTGTTTTTAAGGTTAATTGACTTATATATAATAGTTATTATACTCTTTGTTGTTATAATATAGGAAACTATTTTATCTTGACAGTTATTTATTTTGAAAAAAACGCAAGAAAACCGTAACTTGGTAACAGTTTTCTTTTCAGCTTATTTTCTCAAACTTATTCTTTAACTAGAGCGATAATCTCTAGAATTATGATGCAAATTCACCTAATTGATATAGCTATATATCCAATATGAACAAAAAACTTTAGATACTTAGATATTTGCTTCTTCATTTATCATAAGGCAAACTTCACTTCATATTGGAATTTCAGATTGGGGAGTAAAAGATACTGATGAAGACTATATGAGTTAATAGTCAGGTTTTTAGTCAAAGAAGACGCCATTAAAAACTTAAAAAAAATGATAGATAGGTTCTGTACAGCTAACTAATAATTTCTAAAATATATGAAGAATACCACTAACACCATTTGACCCAATATATTTCACACAGGTTTCAATATCTGAAGTTGACTTTTATATAATCTTTTCTAAAAAACAATTCGTTTACTTTAAATAGTAAATATCATCAAATTTAGCCTGGACGCCTTCTTCTTAATGGTTTTTAATATCAACTCATCGAAAAATTAAAATATTTTACTATCTTTTATAAAAATTTATCTCTTGGATAATGTATCTATTTTTTTCTTTGCCGTCAGAATGGAGAGAAAATTATATTTTTCTATTATCTTCTTCAGTATCGAAATACTATTAACACAGAGAAACCTTCTGATTTTAATTCTTAATGCAAGTGGAAAATGGTAAAATATGTAAGACTTTTAGATTTATTTTGCATTTTTTTATAACTATTAGTCTCATAAAATAAGCCATTAAATTGGTAGAAAGTAACTGTAAGAATAAATTAAAAAGCAAAAGATCGTTTAAGGATTTTTCACATAGAAAATAATTTGCAGATATAAGCGAAACAACATAAAAAAATGTTCACAACACTTTTCTCAGTCTGAATATTGTTAAGAATACTAGACTCAAATGAAGGGCTAGAAAATTCTGAAACTAAAATGAAAAAATCTTTCAATCTTCCATTAGAAGTAAAATACACAAAGTCCATATCAGAGTACAATGAACGAGCTTGGCTGTTTGCTATAGAGAACCTAAATATAGCTTTCCAGACATAAGTATTAGTAAAAACAGTCCAAAAAACTCGAAAAACTCATCCATTATCCCAAAGATGCTGGTCATACACTTTTATAAAAGGTAAAAAACACGCAATCTACAGCATCACAAATACATTTAATAAAATAACGAAAGTTACATGTTTCGCTCGACTAGAGCATCATCAGACCTAAACAATAATTAAAATTATGTAACCCGGAAACAGGATAATTCAACAAAAACTTACCATAACATACACAAAACATCTAATATTTAAGTAAACAAAGATTACAATAAAGTGGCACTATCTATGTACAAAAAACTCAACTAAACAATCAAATCCTTTATACATTTCAGAAATCTAACCATCATTTAAGAGTCTAGAACTACTTGAGGTTATTAAAAACTAGGTGGCCATCAAAATCAAACCTTTCATTAACACAGGACAGATCTGGGCTTTTAAAAGCTTTACTAATCTCCATTGTCTCCAACAAGTCTAGTTTTTTACTTTTGTTGCATTGATGCAGTATTTTTATATTTTGGCTGTCAGGAAAATCATGTCTGGAGTCGAGAAGGTGATTAGCAAAAGCTGATCTGGTCACTGTGATTTCGGTATTTTTAAATTTATTGTATTGGGCCTTGTGTTCACTAATCCTAGTAGAAATCTTCCTACCAGACTGGCCGACGTACACTGCAGGGCACTCTTTACACCTAATCTCATAAACTCCTGGAGAAGATAGCGGGGGTAGTTTATCTTTAGTTTTAATTAGATGTCTATTTAAGGTATTATTGGTTTTAAAAGCTGCGGTTATGCCAAAGGGAGAAAAAAAGCGGGATAATTGTGACGAAATTGGTCCAAAATAAGTAAACGACCTAAAAGTTTTGATATTGTTTGTTTGTTGTCTGATAAAATTAAATGATAATTTATACTTGTTCACATATTGAAAATACATTTTATATATAGGTTTAAGAGGGAAAAAGTTACTGACTGCTAGTTGTTTAATGGTAAGGAATTCTTTTTTAAAAGCTTCACGAGAAAGTGGAATGTTAAAAAGTCTGTAAAATAAAGAATGAAAAGCAGCAAATTTATGTGAGGACGGTGATGTTGAATTATATTGTATAATATTATCTGTTGTTGCTTGTTTACGAAATATTTCAAAGGATATCTTATTTCTTTCCCTCTTAAGTAATAAATCTAAGAATGGTAAGGTGTTGTTCTGTTCCCGTTCGATTGTGAACTCAATTTTAGATAAACGGTATGTGGATGATATATGTTTGATTTGGAATGGAAGTGAGGTAGAGCTTACAAATTTCCATAATTATGTCAACTCTCTTCACTCTAAAATTGAGTTCACAATCGAACGGGAACAGAACAACACCTTACCATTCTTAGATTTATTACTTAAGAGGGAAATAAATAAGATATCCTTTGAAATATTTCGTAAACAAGCAACAACAGATAATATTATACAATATAATTCAACATCACCGTCCTCACATAAATTTGCTGCTTTTCATTCTTTATTTTACAGACTTTTTAACATTCCACTTTCTCGTGAAGCTTTTAAAAAAGAATTCCTTACCATTAAACAACTAGCAGTCAGTAACTTTTTCCCTCTTAAACCTATATATAAAATGTATTTTCAATATGTGAACAAGTATAAATTATCATTTAATTTTATCAGACAACAAACAAACAATATCAAAACTTTTAGGTCGTTTACTTATTTTGGACCAATTTCGTCACAATTATCCCGTTTTTTTTCTCCCTTTGGCATAACCGCAGCTTTTAAAACCAATAATACCTTAAATAGACATCTAATTAAAACTAAAGATAAACTACCCCCGCTATCTTCTCCAGGAGTTTATGAGATTAGGTGTAAAGAGTGCCCTGCAGTGTACGTCGGCCAGTCTGGTAGGAAGATTTCTACTAGGATTAGTGAACACAAGGCCCAATACAATAAATTTAAAAATACCGAAATCACAGTGACCAGATCAGCTTTTGCTAATCACCTTCTCGACTCCAGACATGATTTTCCTGACAGCCAAAATATAAAAATACTGCATCAATGCAACAAAAGTAAAAAACTAGACTTGTTGGAGACAATGGAGATTAGTAAAGCTTTTAAAAGCCCAGATCTGTCCTGTGTTAATGAAAGGTTTGATTTTGATGGCCACCTAGTTTTTAATAACCTCAAGTAGTTCTAGAATCTTAAATGATGGTTAGATTTCTGAAATGTATAAAGGATTTGATTGTTTAGTTGAGTTCTTTGTACATAGATAGTGCCACTTTATTGTAATCTTTGTTTACTTAAATATTAGGTGTTTTGTGTATGTTATGGTAAGTTTTTGTTGAATTATCCTGTTTTCGGGTTACATAATTTTAATTATTGTTTAGGTCTGATGATGCTCTAGTCGAGCGAAACATGTAACCTTCGTTATTTTATTAAATGTATTTGTGATGCTGTAGATTTCGTGTTTTTTACCTTTTATAAAAGTCCAAAAAAGCTCAAAGTTCTTTACTGTGAAGATTTTTCCAATTACTAACAACAAGTTGAAAATAGTTAAGCTATAATAAAGAAATAAAGAACATAATAATAAAATGAGTGTAAGAATAAAAATATTTTTTTTACCGAATACAGGTACTCGAATATCTAAGCGAGTGAGGTGGCTTTGGATATTTTTCTTAAAGTTCTGCAAGTAGTAAGGTTCCGAAGAGACGTACTTTGGGAGTTGATTTCACTGACTTATCCGGATATTAACACGTTCTAGACGTCTGCAAAAGTACTTGCTTTTCATAAATCGCATCTATCTGTCGAGTAGATCTTGCGTGTACAGCTTCTAGGCGGAATGATATTGGCCAGTTCGGAAGAGCATTTACCTACAGTGATGATATCGATAAAACAGATTCAAGTTCACTATCTTCCTGCTATGCTCCAAAGTGTTCAAGCTTCTAGTTATCTTTGGATCTTATTCTTCTCTATGCCCCTTTTCTGGATGGAATCAAGCAGCTTTAAACCATGTTTAGATGCAGAACTTCATACGTGAAAGCAATATTCGAGAGATGGACGAATCTGAGCCTTGTAAAGAGTTAAAAGCTATTGCGGTGTATATAGCCTTTTCGTTTTAAAAAGAGCCATAATGTTTTGAGAAGACGGTTTAGCTATTGCTGCTAGATGGTCATGCTAAGACATATATTGCTTTCAACCTCCACACCTAACAAGCGAACTTATTAAAAATATCAGCAAAATAAGCCAGGGGGCGACAGAGACAGTCTTCTTTGTAAATACAAAAGCATGTATCTTAGCTGCGTTAAACTCAATCAGACTGCATTCACTTCTCTCCAAAATTAGGTTAAGGTCGGAATTAATGGTTGTTACCTGGCGATGAAAGGAAGGAAGTTTATTTTTTTTGTTTGTTTCCTTAAAGGAAGATACCGATGTAGTCATTAGCAAAGTTGAAATTTTACTAGAAGTCTTGTTGAGAAGGTCGTTGATATATAACAAGAAGTGGGTAGAGGACAAGATGCATCTCTGAGGGACATCATCATATTTCTGAATTGCCTCAGTTGAATCATGTGTGACATAGGCCTACAGATCGCCAGTCGACCTGTTTTTTTGAAAAACCATACTGACGATGTCGATGAACTTTTCTGAAGTTTCTCCATTACCTTGGCGAACGCCGGGACTAAAGCAATCGGACGGTAATTAATGGGCACCGTCTTTTTTACTTTTTTGGAAATCGGTTGAATCCGCACAGGTTTTCAGCCTCTATAAAACAGACCTCTTCTTTATGAAAGAGAACTCAGTTCGCACAATAATGGGACTATTGGCCGTATTCCATCAGGGCCGGTGACCTTATTTAGGTTTAAGAACTTTTTCAAGATCTCTGAGATGGAAGGCTCTGGAATCAAGAAACGTTTCTTGGCAAAGTGGGTAGTGTTTTGCCTTGTGGGTCTACGGTAGAGTTTGATGCAAACACCAGAAAATCTGCCTTATCCATTGCCATCATTGTGGAATGGAACCATCTTCTTAAACATGGCGGAATTTTTGACTTACAGAGACCTTGTCAAACTGCTTTTGGTACAGACAAGAACGGTCCTAATCCATTTGGGTAATTAATAAGTTTTTTTTACTCTCACATTATATATTTTTTTGTAGGTATCGATCGTCTGCTTGTACGCATTTCTCAACAAGGGGACACGATTTGCAAGACTTGGGTCTTAGTGCCATTTGCAATAAGCAGCATTTTTGTTATTAATTGCCTTAATGAACTTTTATTAAATTACGGTTTGATATCTGAAGAGTTTTTTAAGGTGCTATATAAGCCTCTATATCTATAATGTCAAGTTTTACGTGTCATCGATGGATCCCGAGTTTTCATTTCTAGTTCACATATTATTTACTTGTTATCTGATGTTTGTAGTAGTGCGTGTACACTAATAGTGTACAAGTCAAGATCCTTCGCGACCAGGAAGCTAGCAAAGTCGCCCTGTCTATCAGGGACTTTGGTTGGCTCCCGTAGGGATGAGCTGTGTTCGGCCGAGATTAATCACAGCCTTTTGCTTCATCCCTCTCGTCATTAGTCGTGTTAGAATTAGTCAACTAGTTGACATTGTGAACGTTAAAGTGTCCTGCAATAACAATTTCCGTACTTGGATGATTTACTTGCAGATCATGAATTTTATCAACCAGGTCGGTAAAAAGCCTTCTGCAATTTGTATCGCTGGGTGGTCTGTAAAAGAAGCAAAAATACTTTGTGGATATTTCGGTTGTTATGTTGAACCACTTAACATCGAATCCCGAGGGTCCCAGAGCTTCTTCCGAGGAAGTCGTATCCAGATGATGTCTATCTGAGGTCTGTTTGTTTGCAAATGTTAGTACATAGTATTCATGTACGTGTTTAAACCTCTTATTCTACTTAGATCCACTCTTAAATGTTTCGCCTCTGATGTACCTCCAGATCAGCCTCCACCCAGAGATCCGAACAGGAGGTTATTTTAACTCAAGAATATTTTGATTCAGAAGGGCCTATTTTTTTTCCATTCCCACCCTGGAAACCGGACGCATCGGCATGGCGACAAAACTTGAGTCTTCTAGGGCCAATTTATGTCGCCTATTACTGAAAATCATAATCAGTTCTTTTATTGGCAAAAAAACATACTAAATACCCAAGGAATCAGTTATCCAATTTTGTAATTCGTGTTGTTTAGATCAAAAATATATGTGATACTATTTCACAAGTCAGCAGCCTTACAGGCAAGAATGGCAGGATGTAAGAGATTAAAATCGACATAATACTAAGCTCAAAATCAAAGTTTTATTCACACAAGATATCTTAATATAGATAGAAATAATATTTTTATTATAAAAAAAACACCAAAGGAACCAAGACGTAATTTAATTTATCAGAACTTTGTTTAAAGGCGAATTTGCAGCTCTGTGTAAGATATGTAAGCCAGACAAAAATATTATGAAAATATCTAATAAACATTTAATGACTAAGGTCTCATAGACTACCAAAGAAGTGACTTCTATGACTTTAAAATATTAACAGGAAAAATAGTGTAATTTCTGTACTGATATTAAGACAGATAATAGATATTTAATTAGTAAAATTATAATTTCAGTTTAGAGCTTACAAACATTTTGCTGTAATTAAAATTCATTTAAACCCAAACCATAAAGCGATAGAAAATTACGGAATATAGTAATTATAGATCATATTTTAAGATAATTCTCAATGGTTCATTAACCAATAAGACCAGTGGAGACATTTAATTTGTATTAAGCCAGTTATTTAAAAAAAATAAATTCTAACCCAACCGGCATATGGCTGAAATGGGAACGTATTTCCAAAGATTTTACACAGCCGCCCCCCAATGGGTAATTTTTTCGCTGTAAGTGGGTATTTTACTAAAACAAGCGTAATAAAATTTTGTAACGATTTAATGTCACGGATATTTATGAGACATTCGCGGCAAGTATTGTGTGAAAAAATGTTAATTGTCGTGTCATAGTCTAGTTTTGTAACCGAGCAGACCGAGCAAAGCAAATATAAATATTAACGAATAAGATATTTTTGAAAGTCTAAACTAAACCAGATTTAATAAAAATGTATTATTCGAGGGGTTAACATTTCAAAAATAATACCAATTTACAAGAAAGGGGATGAAAAAGAAATAAAAAACTAGACCTGCTTTATTAAACAATTTTAGAAAAGTTTATGAAAAAGTTATATATGAGCAATTACTAAATTTCTTTGAAACAGAAAACTTGATCTCAGGTTTTCAAAATGGATTTAGGAAAAAAAATCAACAATTAGGGCGATATATCAGGCTTTATATAAGATAATAAATTCACCGACTAAATGTCTGGAAATAATTGCTATGATGCTTGGCCTACCAAAGGCATTTGACAGTGTCGATCACAGCCTTCTGCAGGAAAAATTGGAGAGGTGTGGAGTGCGTGGGGTTGCTTTGCGACTGCTTGGCTCTTACTTGACTGAGCGAAGTCAGTATATTACTGATTCAGGCTATGGGTCGGGGGTGGAGGGGGTTTATCGGGGATTACCATAGGGCTCCATACTTGGTCCTCTACCTTATATTATTTACACCAATGATTTACCAGAAGTTGTGAGCAACGCTGTTGAGTTTGCAGATGATGTGAATGTTACTTTGTCCACTAAGAATGAAGAAAATGTGTCCTAAAAAATCTTCAGCACCTTATCACTACTTGAAAATTGGTTCAATAATAATAACCTACTGCTTAATCTAGATAAATCCCAATTTATTAAATTCAACTATAAAAAAATGCTTATTCATCTACCTATAAAGCAGATCTCAAATAAATTGAAACTATTGATTATGTAACTTTTCTGGGGATCAGGTTAGACCATAGGTTGGATTGGACACATCACATTGACTCTTGTAAACAAAATAGCCTCTTACTGCTATGCATTAAAAATAATTTCCATGCATGTAAGTGCAGAAACATCAAAAATAGCATACCATGCTTATGTACACTCCCGTCTAAAATATGGAGTCATATTCTGAGGTGACAGCTCGGAGGCAGGTAGGATTTTTGTTCTTCAGAAACGCTGTATCAGAAACATATACAGGGTCAATTTTTGATTCAAGGGGGAACCATTTTTTTGCTAGTTTCGCCCCCCTGAGGGCAAAGCCCTAGCGGAGGTGACAAGGGCCCCCAAAATTTTAAATGGAACGGGGGGTCGAGTGATACCTTATTTTGAAGGTATTTTTATGTGGATTATAACCCTAAAGTTTTAAATCGTTACTATTTGCCTAGTCGATACAGGGGCTAATAAAAGTTACAAAAACATGTCAACATTTTTTATGAAAAAAAAATGCTTGTAAATTTAGCAGTTAAATAAATACAAAAAATTTTGTTCTCCTACATTGTGAACCGTACTTTCTGTTGTTTTTTTTTATTAATAGTTAAATACCCGTAGGTATCTATACCAATTCTGCAAGGGAACTCTTGGTTATTGTTGAGACTGTTATTATAGCAACATTTTGAAGTTTAATAGTGGTTGTCAATTACTGCTATCAGATCATAGTGTGTCAAACAAATAGCTCTTTAAAGTTAGTTAGTTACAACATTGATTGTGATAATGGTTTATTCACTTGCTGAAAGAGTTGAAATAATTTCTCTTTTCTTTGCGAACAATGAAAATGCTAATAGAACTGCCCAGCTCTCTAAGACACTACAACACCCTAATCGACAGGTCCATCGCAAGTACATTTTGGAATTGGTTCAAAAATTTAGGGAAACTGGGTCTGTGGCTAATAAAAAGCGCGAAATGGATAATCCAGTGGTGAATGAAGCTTCAGAAGTAGCTATTTTAGGCCATATTGTGCAAGATCCTACACTGAGCACAAGGAAGTTATCAACCGTGTCTGGTATTAAGAGAAGCAGCATTCAGAAGATATTAAAAAAAAAGAAGTTTTATCCGTACAAAATGCATCTCGTACAAGAACTAAACGAGGACGATTTTGATAGGCGAGTATAATTTTGTGAAACTATATCTGGACAAGCCGCCAATGATCCACACTTTCTATTTAATGCATGTTTTTCCTCCTATATATATGCTCCTTTTTCCTAAACGGTACTGTGAATCGTCACAACTGTCGCTATTGGGCTGATTCAAATCCCAGAATATTTCTTAAGGTGCATTTTTTTTTTATGGTATCACAAGCACAAGAGGAAAAGTCCTATGTCACTCTTGGAGTGGTGCTTGCGCGAATACACAACATCCTGAAAAATTAAATGTTTGGGCTGGCATTTTTGGTAAACATATCGTAGGCCCCTTTTTTTACCTGTCAATTTAACAGGAGAGATGTACCTGGAGTTATTAGAAAATACAATTCATTCAGCATTAGTGGAGATACTAGAAAATAACGACGAGTACTTGAAAAATCGTCTAGTATTTCAGCAAGATGGGGCGCCACCCCACTATGCTGCAAGGGTTCGTCAATATTTGGACCAAACGTTTCCAGGACAATGGATTGGAAGAAGAGGAGCTATTGAATGACCTCCTCGTTCCCCGGACTTAAGCCCGTTAGATTTTTTTATGGGGCCATTTAAAAACTAAAATTTATGCTAGTCAGCCAACATCGCTAGACCATTTGCGACAAAGAATAATTGATGAATGTCGTCAAATCACCCCAGAAATTTTGCAAAATGTACGGGAAAGGTTTGAACAAAACCTGTATTATTGTATGGAAGTCGAAGGCCAACATTTACTTGATTGATTTTATCTTTAAGCCCTTTATTTAAAATTATACTTTTTAACATTTTTTTGTAACTTTTATTAACTATTATATAACGATTTAAAACTTTAGGGTTATAATCCACATAAAAATACCTTCAAAATAAGGTATCACTCGAGCCATCAGGGGGGCGAAACTAGCAAAAAAATATTGCCCCCTTGAATCAAAAATTGACGGGTCCGAGGATTTTTTCGCAAATGTTCTGAGGGACCCAAAATAGGCTCTGTTTCGTTTTGAAATGGCCACCCTGTATATCCTAAAGATGATGGAGACTTGCAGGGAAAAATTTAAACAAAGTAAAATATTAACACTTCCATGCAGTTACATTTTGGAAGCAGCGTTGTTTGTTAAAGATAATCCAGACCTCTGCTTAGAAAGAAATAGGGAACATTCCCATAAAACAAGGCATTAATACAATTTAAAAAATATAAAATGTAACTTTAGTTTTATTCAGAAAAATGTTTAATATAATCTTATAAAATTTTTTAATAAAATGCCTATTGAGATAAGAGCACTTGAAAACAAAAAATTTAAAACATTTTTAAGATTGAAAAATGCTATTATTCAGTTGATGAATTCCTAAATGAAACAACTTTCCTGAGTCTGAGCTGATAGATAACATAACACTACTTTTTATTTAAATTTTACTTGAATGCATAAATACCCACATTGATATTATACTTAGTTCCTCAATTTCCATTGTGTCATGTGTGTGTGCGTGTGTGATTTTTTAATTGTATTGTATTTAAAATTAGTGTTAGTTTTATTTTAGAAAACTTTATTACTAAAATACTGTGTAAGCAATCTAAGTTTTATGCTAATCTTAATTTAGTTTATAATCCTAATTTTATTTTTTTTCTTTTGATACATCCTACACCTATTATCGATCATTGTTCTTTTGGATCAATGAAGATTTGAATCAAATTGAATTGAATATTTAGTTTAAAACCGATAGACATTTAATTTTATTGGTACATATAAATTATTTAACTAAAACTTAGGGAGAAATTTTGTGTTTACGATTATACTAAAAGATTAAAATCAAAATTCTCAAACAAGACAAAATTTGTTTCTTTAATAATTAAAAAAAACTTCTCATTGCCAACATGTGTAGATAATAAAACGTGTCTGTTATACGCAATCTAAAAAGAAAATGATGAACCATCTCTCTGATAGCTATCAACACCAGACGTCTGTTGTTGCATCATCATCATACAACAGGAAAAAGGAAAGCTCATCAGACGCCACCATATACTGCTTTATATTCTTGAACGTGAACTTGAGTTATATTGGAACCCGTAATAGAAATTTCTGTGTACATTTTTATTGCATAATCCGGTCATTTAATTTTTTTATGACATTTTTTAATTTCATTGTTAAAACAACAAAATAGTCCATGCAAATATTCTGTGACTCTTTCTGGTCTCTACCCTTAGATTGTGATAAAAACGCACGTATGCACTATATGCGAATATAAAAATATTCGACTTTTTACACAAATTTCTTTATCAAGGCTTGCTTTCCAGCTTTTTCTAGAATCTTGTCTGTTTTGAATTCATTTGGTATCCAGTAAAGGATTCATTTCAGGAAGTGATATCCTTTAATGCTTGGGACATGAATATAATATACCATCAGTATATCTTAAACAATTTTAGTTTGTAAAACTATTATGCACTTTATGACTAGAATAACCTCGTCTTATCTATTCTTCTTTTATAACCATTTCTTTAACTAAAAGAAAAGATCTGATAACGTTTTTAATCAAGCAAAACATGTTACCCTTGTAATTATGATTTTAATATACTGTGTTTTGAGACCAAAAGTTACTGTATTATTTTTCTTTTAAGCTTATTTGTCTCTTTTCATATCTCCAATATTTTGCATAAAGTTTTTACGCTACTTTTGGCTATTATTTAGGTTACATAAAATATTGCAAAAGCCTTTTTTAATTTTAAAGATATCTCACCTTTTTTCTCTCATATCTTTTTCAATTTTGTTCTTTAACTATCTTTACAAATCTCGAAGAGAATTGAAATTAGTACAATTATTTACTAAAAAAGCACATAAATTTTAGTCAATATGGATAGGTTTCCGATAAACCGAGAAATTCATACTCCTAACCAAATATCATTCTAGGTAAAAGCGAACAGTTACTAGATATTTGCCGAATATGCATGCAAAGTCAGTAAAAATATATAGACTTGGATGAAAGCTTGAAGTGCTGAATGAAAAATTAGATTATCTTAAAATACACTGAATATCTGATATTCGTAAGATCAAATTTTGAAAGAACAATTGCTAATAAATATTTTCTTTTAGTCTCTAGAATGGCAGATAAATGTTTACAATTAATGCTAAATATTTTATGAAAATCATATTTAAATTAACAAATAAATATGTTATAAGGTTCAATAGAAATAATAATCTAAATTCTGTATTATACCATAGACGACATTTCATACAAAAAATCGCAAAAAGATCTAAAATTAAAAAGTACTTATTGATTGCAGATTTAATCGAATCAACCGACAGCATTACAATAACTATTTTGCAGACTATAGAAGGATTGCATAGTCCTCGAGTGTGAGAGACGATAGAATGCATTCGAATAAGTTTAACTAAATAATATGGCAAGCTCAATGCATTCTTATTTATAAAACAACAGCGCTTTTAAAAATAGCCTACTGCTTTGCACATTTTTATTTGCACACTTTTCTTACCGCAAAAACGCATCTGTAAAACTAAATAAGTGAGCTCCGTCCATAAAAATTAAAATATCAACAATCATTATCCAACCAATGGCTTCACCTCATCGAACTATCATGATCCATCGACCACCATTCCCATGCGGAATGGATATTTCGTTTCTGATATTATTATTGAATATACAAACGATTGCATATCTCTAATTTTAAAATAAAAGATGAATAGAAAAAAATTATCGCGTATTTAGACATTCGAAGTGATCAGGATCAACTCTAGTTGGTTATAACCAATATGTAATATTCCACAAAGATATCCATAAATACTAGAATAAACAACCTCTGATCAAGTTGCAGATTGAAATAGATAATTCGCCATTTGGACTCGCTAGCGTCTGCTTAAAGATCCCGTAATCATCAAATTCTAGAAAAAAAGTGCTGTGAAAAAAACTATTGTGTATTAGTGAATGTAGAGAATTTTCTAATAATTCGTAATATTCAAATCAAAATTTCCGGCAATCAAACTACGCTGCAATAAAGCAACTTAATAACAATGTATAATAAAAACATATTACATAATTATTACCTACACGCACACCTAACCAATAATAATTTATTCATAACTGAGAAACCGGCATCTCGGAAGTCAATATTTCTTGCAAATTGTCGACATCTAAAGAAATATCTAGTTTAAGCAACGGCGGCATGATCTGCTACTTTCAAATTTCCATATGAAGAATTTGTAAAATTTTAATAATTAATTTCTTATCGTAGATTGGTTTTTGACCAGGGAAAGTATTTTCGCGCTAATTTGAAAACGGAAGCGAATTTTAAACTAACAAAAATGGTTCTGGCTTCAAGATCTCGTTCTTTCGAAAAATATTTAATCATTTATTAGTCTAATCTAACTAAAATCTGGAAACCGTTTATTAGCTTTAATCAATAATGCCCAAAATGTATTCTCAGCGGCCCTTATTTGTTACTGTTATAGTTTCCCTTTAAAAACTTAGTTTCTTATTAAAATCTTTAGAACTTTTAGGCTCCTAAAGTAATGGTTTAATGGCATTATTATCTTCTTCAAGCATTTTGCAATGTTAAGAGACATAAAAATAAAAGTTTTCTTATTATTTTTCTGTAAAAAAATTTTTATTCGTTATAAAATAATTGTTATTTAAAGACTCATCGAAATATTAAGATACAAAATTCCAATTAAGGTTGTTAAAATAAATTATTAAAATTTTGAAAGAAATTTTGTCTCGCATGATATATGGCAATAATGCTAGCGCGGTGAGTCTTAAAAAATGTGTTAACAAAAATAGCAATCCAGCTACGGAACTATCACAAGCTAATTAATGCTGTTAAGAATCAAAAGTTTGCTTCTAAAGCTTAAACACTTTTGAGCAGTAATTTTTTGAAATTAAGGTGAGATCAGTGTTATATAAATTAACATAAATTACTACAACACGTGTTATGAGTGAAAATGTTAGTTTCAAAGATTTTGAAGAGTTTTAGGGGTTCCAGAGGTTATACAAGGTACCGTAAAACGGGGTTACTTTGCACCATTTTTTTTAGTTTTATTTTATTAGTTAGGATGGAACGTCACTCGAAAGAAGATCTGAACTTTTTATTATAAATATCAATTAAGCAGGTTGTAATATAACTCTGATTATAGCTATTTGTTACGTATATTGCCTAATCAAAAGAACAACCTAGTTTTATTAGTGGTGCAAAGTATACCCCAAAAAAGTCATACTTTGCACCACTCAATATTTTATTAATATTTGGCTACTAAATGCTTGCTGGTGCATAGAAAACCCTTATTATTTCAAACTTTGCACCAATTAAATGCGAAAAAATGTTCGTGGGCCAAGTTTTGTGAATTTAAATCTACCTACCTACATATATTTATGAAAGAAGCATAAAAGTAAAGAAAATTGCTACAATTTAAATGAACAAACTTTATTATAACATTATAATAGTAAAAATACAATGTTTGAAACTAATCCCACCACAATTTGTCACATTCTGGGACAATGTACAATCCTCGTTTGGACATTTTCTTGGGAGAGTTAATGGCGCCAATTACGTTGTCCCACGAATATTATATTTCGTCACGTCTTTCTGGCCATTTCCAAAACTTCATCGATCTGGCCATAGCACTGATCATCGCTCCATCGTTTTCTATTGCTTTTATCACACCAGGATAAACATGATCTTCATAGAAAAATAAAACGTACTCACCAACAATTTGTTTAACATCATCTAATCCAGAGTTTTTGACTTTTTCGACAATATTTGTTCCAAGAGAACCTGAGACGAGTTTTTCATTAAATTCTTTTTCTTTTTCCATCTCTTGCTTCTCATTTATTTCATCATATCATGAATCCCTGCCTAGTGGAAAGTGGTCGTCCAAAACAATCTCCTCTAAATCATCTACGATTTCTGGTTCAACAGCTTGAAGAGGTGTGGATGTAGATGCTCCAGTTAGATCTGTTAAACTAATTCAGAATGGGCAATACTGTATCCTGCTAAAACCGTTATTTTCTTCTTCCTACGTGGCTTAAACTGTGTGGCTTCCTGTCTTTTATCTTCTAAATACTTAATGAAAGTGTTTTCGATATCCGACGAACTTTATTTATTTGTGTCGCTAGCAGTTGTCATATTAGATTGCTTAGTTGTTGTTAACCGCTCCAAGAGCAGTGTTACATTGCAAGGGACGATACCGCATTTCCTAAATCCCGACTTTAATATCTCAGCGCTATTCTTTTGAATTTTTTCCATTAATGATTGTAAAAGCATTGGAAAATGCTGTTTCTCAAGTACATTTGATCTGCTCCCTACACGAGTTTCCTTATATTGAGATAAAATATCTCTCCAGGCTCTTTTCATGGAGGCAAATAATGCGACATCTAGCGGTTGTGTAACATGGGTGCTGTTTGGAGGCAAACATACAAAATCAATGTCGTGTCTTCGACATAAATCGAGGACTTTATCATTAATATGAGAAGACAAATTGTCTCCTAAAACGACCTTCTTTCCCTGAATTTTTTTAAGCCTGGGCAATAGGAAAGTGCTGAATCAATTTGCAAATGTCTGTAATTCGAACCAACCAGATGCAGTATTTGCATAACGCGTACCAGGGAGACCATTCTCAGTCCAGGTGTCCCACAAATGGTTGGATTTGTACACCACATAAGGAGGTAGAAGCTCACCAGCTGCATTTTCACAAATCATAAGAGAAATGCTACTCTTTGAAGAATTACAAATTCGTTCGGGATACTTAACACCACGTTTAGTTAATATCTTTTTTTGACCGGGGTCATCGGTTAAGTTTGTCTCGTCATAATTAAAAATAGCATGCGGCTCTACACCAGTTAATGTTTGTTTTAGATTTTCTATGTATTCAGTCATTTGGTTTGCATTGAGTGCTACTCTACTTCTTTTTATGTTCGAGGCTATCCTTGCAGTAAGGTCCTTATGACGAGTTAAAAATTATTTGACCCAATCGATACCTGGAGTATTATCTCTAAAACGAGTTATTTTTTTCCTTTGCGATTTAAATAGCTCTTGATTATTTGTCGCAATTTCATTCCAGTAACAGGAAAACCAAAATCACTAAGGCTATGAATGCATTGTACGAAACATCTTTCCTCTTCATAAGAGAATATTGATGGGTATCCAGGTTTTCTAGCGTGTGTTCCTTTTAATTTGTAAAAAATAGTTCCCCTTGGAGTGTTAAAGGATTCAGCGGCAACTCTTATGCTCATGCCATCTTGTATTGCTGACAAACATGCCTTCAAATCTTCTTCTGAGTAGTCTGCATATCTGCGAGATCCCAGTTTCCTTTTATAACGTCTGGGCATTTTCTGAAAACCATTTACCTATTTAACTTTTATTCTTGCGAATGAAAATAGTTTGGACGTGACAAGTAGGGGATACTTTGCACCACTTGCAAGTTGGGGATACTTTGCACGACTTGAGCGGTGCAAAGTATACCCAATTCCACGTGATGAGTGCACATGTAAACAATGTTTTTTTTATTGCTATCCTTGTTTAAACCCGTTATTTTAACAACTACAAATCGCAATCGATTATAGTATAAGCCTTTAGACGTGTACTTACCAATTTTTGTACTCTGGGACTTTCTACACAGTATGATTTTGCAAAGCCAGAAAATCATAGAATTTCTAGGTTAATATTCGGACGGTTGCTGATAAAGAACTGGCAACCAGGAGGATATTTGCGCGCGTGTTGGTGACGTATTGCGATGTTGCCTATGTGTTCTAGAGGTAGTAGAAATATCTGAACAAAATTATGAGGAGGATTACAGAAAATATAATTTTACATGTTCGGTGCAAAGTTTCCCTGCTCAGTGCAAAGCAACCCCGTTTTACGGTATCTTAATTAAATAAAACATTTTGTTACACATTGATATATCAAATTGTTTAAGTAATAAACGTTGGTAAAACATGATGTTATTAATATTCTTATTATTATCTATACGAAAAAAAATATGTGAATACATAGAGCAATATCTACGCAACTGGAGCTAATAATCACATGCACATGTTAGAATCTAAGAAAGTCTTTGCAAAACCAGGGCTCTTTTTAGGTTAAAATAAAAATTGACTCAAGATATATCACTAAAAACCAGAATTATACACTTGATCCAATTTGATAACACTCTGTACCATTATTGACAAAGTCTTTAGTAACGCGAAATTTTTCGATATGAATCCTAAAACAAGGAGTATACGAAACAGAGGATCACCTAATTTTGAAATTCAAAATGCTTTTTATGTCCATGACCTGGGTGCTAAGGCAGTTTAATTTGCTTGTCATAACAGAAAATTTTTGATGTTGGAAATAATCAGTCCGCAATATTTATTGTAGTTAATTTAAATAAATAAACTCTTTAAACTATTCTTTTTTAATATAATTTTTTAATTTTTATCCAATTTATTACAAAAGCATAAGGTAGCATATATAATTTAAAAGTCATATCATCAAAAAAATATTACTTATAAAAAACAAGTTTCTCATATTTTTAGTATCTCATATTACTCTTTTTTTCAGTAAATTGCCATATCACCTGAATTACTATAATACATGAAATACTGTAAAATCTCTTAATTATAAACAAATGTGCCATCTTCAAGAAACTCAACAAGGGCTCTTGTAATAAAAATAATTTAAACATTTATTGAACTTATCGAACATGTCGTGAATGCTATGATATATCGACGAACATTTCAAGAGTAGCTAGGGAATGATCTGTTTTTGCTAAGTTAATAATTCCTGAATGATTTTATTGAGATATTTAATGAATGTCAATTATGATATGTTTTACCACTGTGACATGTTGAATTTTAAGATATGGAGTCCTTTTTTATCTCCTCCGTTTATCAAATTATTAATACTTTGAAAATAAAATCTTTAAATTATTATTACTTTATTAAATTAGCCAATCTGTAAGTTAACCTTTTGTTTTAATAATAGTTTAGACATCTGGTGATTGATTTATGAATTCAACAATTTGAAACATTTTTTATTTTTATTTGTCATTCACGAAGTCCTCAGGAATCTTTTTCACATCTTTATTATAAAAAAAAACACTATGTATGGTTTGTACATGCCTATGATGATACTCTAAAGTGAGCGAAACACGTGTAGCCATATATAAATTAAAATTAGACTTTGACTTTGTGTTTTTGTTTATTTTTAATACATATTTGCTTGAACTCTTGTAGAAGATGGATGATATATTCTTGTTCCCAAGTTATGTTTTAATGAGTACCAATTTTTAGTTACAATATACGTTTATACGTTTGATATGCGTTTGTGTATACGTTTTATAGCTGAATTTTTCTCTTGGATTTAATTGACTTTTATCGATTGACAAGAGCCTCTATCTTTAAAAAAGTTATTAAAGTACAGGGAACGTCTCAATATTAAATAATTAGGTGCAAAGTGCTTCTTGTATGCCTAAAGGCCTCCGTAAAAATATTACAAATATTTATTGAAATAATGTCAAGGATAGTGCAAATGTGTTAAAAAATATTAAAAAATGAGTCTCATCCAAAACTACCGCTATTCTTATCCTAAAATCTTGATTCGACCAACAAAATCATCTTTAGCATTTATATTCATGTGAAAAATATAATAATGTTTCAACTAAATCTTATACGTAATCGGATCCGAAAATGTCCACTATAAATAAAACCTTGATGTCTATTCCTCAGGTTGTTTTGAGATCTAAGAAAAGATATAAAAAAGAATCATTCTTATATGAAATTTATATTAAAGCAAAAGCTTTGGACAAATCGCATCAATCGCAAACAAGGAATATTCTACTTATTTTCTTTAAAATATTTTCATATTAACTGAATGAAGCCAACGTATTGCTTATTTTCTTTTGTCTAAGTGAATGACGTCACCATGACTTCAGATTCTCCAAAGACTTAATATTTTCGGTCTTTTTAGAGAATATCAATACGAAACACTTATGAACATTTCTAAAGAATACAAATAAGAACATATCCTTAAGATTCGGTACGATTGAACATTAATGGAATAATCGTATGTTTTCTCAACAAATGTGTAATTATAAACGCAGCATTCCAAAAAAAATATATTATTTTTTAGTAGTTAACCAATTTTATTAAAGTAAAGAACTTAGAGATTTTTATATTATCAACATACCGTCAAGGTATAAATTCCATAATACTAGGAATTAAAAAGACATTTTCCCTGACCAACTGCAGATAAGGATAAAACGCTAACACTCATAGAAAGGACACCTACCCATCTCGACCTTTGTGCCGCTATGAGTTAATTTAGTTATATTTGTTTCAGTTAAGGATTTTTTTTTAATTCGGTAGCTCTGCGTATCTTGGGTGCAAAATTTTTCCTCAGCCCTTTTCATGGAATTTTCGAATCAGTTTCTCATTTCGCACTGTTAAACTCCGGGTCTTGCAGTTATACATTACCACGGGTCTTAGGATTTTCATTCTGCTAGACACATATTTGAACTTTAGTATATCGTTTAAGGCAGACAAGCACCTGCTAGCTGACTTTAGGTGTTTTCTGCTGTCTTTAGTCATGTCGTTGTTGGATGTGATTGTAGATTCTAAGTAGTTAAATTATTTTAGATTTTCAAAGTTTTACCTATTTATTGTCACATTTTGACTTATCCTAAAATCTGCCTGGTCTTGAGACATGCATATGTTTTGTTTTGGCCTCCTTGACTCTAAGCTCCCTATATGCCGCTTCAATTCCCATTTTGTAAGATAGTTCTTTTACTTTTATAACGCTTATGCTCACTGCGTCTACATTGTCGATATATGCTATCAGCAGGCTTTCATCGACTAGCCCCGAATAGTCTCCTTGTTTTAGATTTGCACACACCCGAAATACATCTCAGAGGCCATCAGCATAGATTCTACCATATAAGCTCTGGTTACTCTAATCACCTTAGATGGGATGCCAAACTCAGCCATTGTGTGCCATATTTTGATCAGTTTTTACACTGTCATATGCTGAAAATATATGAGTATCTGGTGGGGGTTTTGGTTGAATTGAAGTAACCTTCTTGAGAAATATTAGAGGCTTTAATATTTTTAATTTTTTTATTACTGTTACAATTTCCTCTTTAGAAGGGTCTAATTGGATTGTTACATAGTCAAGAGATCTAATGCTTCCCCCTCTTTACCAGTTCCTTCATAAGGCAGTTGATAGAACTAGTTCGTCCATATTTACAATATTTCCACTTTGTCAGTTATTAGATCGCCATTATTCTTTTTTAAGATTTGGTGGGTCCTGGGTCTGAATCGTGCAGTTTGTAGAGCGTGTCATTTTTGGTGGAAAGTTCTTGTGTTATTCTTTCCCTCTTCTTCTAATGCAATTAGCCCTCTGGCTCGCTATTCTCTCTTTTTCCTTCTTAACAATTTCTTTTTCAGGGTTTCTAGTTTCCTGACCCTTCACTGTTCTTGTCTGGGGACTTTGTAGCATTTTATAGTCTAGCCGTAATTCTCTTCTTCATAGCATCTTTGCAATCTTAATCATACCAGTGGTTTTTGTATTGCCTCCTAGGTCTTTCTAGCTGCCTTTCTAGTTGTTCCACATATAAACTTTCAATGGCATCCGTATCAATATTGTATGTGGTGTTAGTAACTTCTCTGATTCCTACGTCGCTCTAGTTCTTCCTGCTGAAGCTTCTATATATCTCACTAAGAAGAAGGACAATTGCTTCGCTTGTTCTTTGCTCTATATATTCTAGAGTCTGATTTTGGCCTTGACCAGAAAATGATCTCTATCAGCATTTGCCCCTGCTGGAATTATATAGTACAAAAAAATAAAGATTTTAAAATTATATAATTTTATTTAGTAAATATAATTTATTTGTATTGGAGTTTGGATTAAAAATAAAACGTAGAAATAGATATAACCTATTCTTGGAGTACATCTTTAAAACAAAAAAATGTTTTTATTCTTAACGCTTTTAAAAATTGCGGCATGGCAACACCGCAAGCATAAGCAAAATGTCATTTTGTCAAAGTCAAACAGCTTTGTGTTTACACTCGGCATTTGCGAGGTTCTGTGTTTTGTATTTAGTTTCTGGTTGAAAAAGAGGACAGGTCTCATTTGAGTGTTTTTGTAAACTGTTACGATGGTAAAAACTTCTGCATTTGTGACGCAGCGAACCGTCTTCATAAACGTAGAATAGGGGATCTTAGAAATAAAAACTTGAATTTGAATATTTGTGTGAAATACAAGTATAAATATAATAGGAATATATTTTTAAAACTAAATATTTTTTTGAAAATACTTAACTATTAATAGACTATAAAAAAAGTAAACTGGAGTTTTGTCCATGGTGTTACTAACAAGACTTATTTCATGTTTTGTTGTTAATATGTATTTTCTATAAAGACATTAGCTAGATTAATTTTCGATATAGCAATATTGTGAGCATAAAGTCAGCATCCTGTATATATTATCTGATGTGATATAAAATAATTCATGTAAAACTGGTATTTGTTTAATACAATAAAATTATGCAAAATGTCAAAAATTTGTATCTTAAAACGTGAATTATTAAGAAATCTATTAAATATTATTTAATTTACATAGAAATGTTTCTTATCAGGTAATGAATTGCGTTAAAAAAACACATAAATATTACTTATATTCAAAGCATACTCTATTATTAATAAATATTTTTCATGTAAATATTTTTGGCGGTAGTGATTCCTTGCTTCGGTGGCATCAACAATAGGATAGAGCGGCGTTGCCATGTCATTACATTTTTCTTTAAAATACATTTTTACATTCATTTAACGTTGAATATCGACTTCACTAAAGAGTATCTTATCATAGTTTATTTTAAAAAAATATTTGATATTCTATTGAGGAGCAACAGTAGTATTGTTTTGTGTCCGTCAAATTAAGTGACAAATTTTTATAATATAGTGTTTTTTTGCAACTTCTCCATGAGCATTTATTGCATCAGGCATGCTACAAGCAAACAAACTGTCCATAGTTCCATGGTATGCTACTTCTAGCCTTTTAAAATTCTACATATAAGGACATAAAAAAATTTTCCTTTGAGATATCCTTTAATTTTTCCTTTTATTTTAATTAAAAATTATGTTTACATTTTAAAGTTATTTATTCCTAAATCATTAATTGTATCAGCCAATTTGTTTTCCAAAAATCTGCAGGTATAATGATTATCTTAGAAAAAACGTTATTGGTTAAATTTTGATCTAATCTAAATAAATTGCCTGTTTTGAAGCTTGAGTATAGCTAGATATTTATAGTAGAGTAACAGCTAGATATTTATGCAAAAAAAAATTACTGATAATGTAAAGGGTCGTCTCTATTGTGCATCTACGAAAAGCAAGCGATATTTTTCTTATATAAATATTTATGTTTAATATATCAAAAATATTTTTAGATCATTTCTCATTCCATTTTGATGAACTGTCTGTATTTTTTTAAATACTCTTACAGTTTATCTATTTTTCATTTCAATTAAAAACATTGCAATTTCTACGCACAAATTTTTAATGAAAACAAATACATACACTTTATATAATTTTAATCTATGAAAAAAATATACAGTTAATAGAAATTAAATATTAGATATTTTTCAAGTCATCAATAGGGCGTGTAGCTACATATTCCCTAACACTGGGTAGGGAAAAGACATTTTTCTTGACAGCTTGTAGGCTAGGATAGGATTCTAATAAATCTTGCTCCATAAAGTAATTTAGATAGTCAATAACTCCAGCGAAGTAGAAATCAACCCAACTTAACTAAAACCAATACAATTAAAAGTTTGAAAAATTACTAAATCTATGATAATGTACCTTTCCATTTGCCAAATATCCGTTACCTTTCTTTGCCCATGATTCGAGTAGCGGCAAATAAAATGGTAAGACTTTGTTATCTAAGTCCTCCTTTAATCTTTTCTGTTCTGTTGAATTTGTGTTATATTTCCAAAGAGCTATCTCTAAAATAAGTTTTTTAATGAAAAAAAGTCTTGCATTTTACTAATATCTTACTTAGTCTTAGATCGTTTAAGGTATCAGCCACAGCATCAATTTCCCAATTTTCCAAATCATTATCACCAGATAGACCTAATTTTTTTCCCAAATATCTGCAGATCGGTATGCTTTGAAATAAAACTTTTCCATTTTCTAGTTCGAGGGTAGGAACTTGTCCAGCGGGAGTGTCTGAAAATATGTTATTATTATCTTAATAACTCTAATAAATGTAACTTAAAAATTACTCACTAGGTTTTATGTCTTGCACAAATTCTTTTGCGTTAAACCTTTTATCTTCAAAGTGGATATTGCCATAGTGGAGAAGAAACCTTATTGGTTCACCTAGTCCAGAGAAGTTAAAATATGAGAGCTTGTATGTAGGTGCCATAGTTACTATTTTTTTAACTTAGTCTAAATAAACCGTTATATTTAAAGATATATATGTATATTGACTGAATTTCTATAACAATCAGTTTACTGATAAAAATGCAGGGTCGTCTTAAAACATTTTTTTTCCGTCATCCTAAATAGGCATAGAATTTTCCACATTTTCAAATTTTTCAATAAGATCATTTTATTACATTGAAACATGCGTGAGTTATTTCTTACTTTGATATACTCTAGCTTTATAATCGTATTTATTTAAAATCGTGGTTTGTATATTATAACATAATTTTTGATCTTTTACTAAATTTTGTTGGTCAAATTTTCTCTTCTACTTTTTCAATTTTTCGTATCTTATTGATTTTTGCATCAATCTACAGAACAATTTAAAAAAAAACAACCATTACTCGGAATATAATGTATTTCTTGTGGTATTCCTGGTTTACTCACATTTATGAAGCCAAAGATAATAAGTAAATATTGTATCAGTAGTAGTAACGAAAGAAACCACTTTTTTTAAGAATAGTTTTCTTTACCGTTATTTGTATATTTAAGCCTTGAATTAAAATTTATAACCTTTTGAGATACAGAAATTTTATTCTCATGGAATTATCACACAGAAGGGCACTCGGCTGTAAATATTTTTCTATTTTTATATTCTAAGCACTCGGCATATAAATCTGATAAAATGAGATTGAGTCATTTGAGCACAGACAGGAATTTTGACGAAGAATTCATTCTTTTCGTAAATCAATATATAAAAAAAAGTTTTTCCTCTTTGGAAATTGTGGACACACTATATAATTCCTTTTTTAGACTGATGACCAACCTGAATTACTAGACTTGAGCAAGCAATATTGAATAGATTTACTGTTTAACAGTTTTTAAGAACATATGGCATTTAAGCCAAGTATCATATCTTCATTTGCAATGATTATTTGATTTTTTTAAGTAACCCAGAACAACCTAAAAAATTATACCCGTAATTACAGGATGCAGTCTCTAAAGAATTTTTACAATTTTGTCAAAAATCAATTTGTTTGTTAATTTTAATTAATTACTGCGACCACAGAACCTTCATTTAACTTTCTGATAGCTCTGTTCAATACTAGATTCAACGCAAACATTAACATATTTTTTTATTCAAAAAAATGTAGTGGTATAAAAATTAACAATGATACTAAATTACGGTTCTGACTAAGATGAGCAGTCCATTATCTTATGTAAATTAAATAAATAATGCGTTACGTTATCATGTTTTATTTAATGATAAAGTAACGGTACAAAACAACCTTTTTCATATTTTGAAAACTGAAACCATGATGAGCCAAGTTATTTATAGATTTATTTGTATTTGTATTAATTAAGCATGCCCAATCAATAATATTGCATTTCATGATGAATTAGTATTTTTATTAAATTTTCACTTTTTGTTTATAAAAAGACGTATATAGATATAATTTTTGCTCGTAACCTACATTGAATATAACCTCCTATAGAGCCTACATAGGTACTTTAAAAAATTATTATTAAAATATAATTGGATTTTTTACTTTTAAATTTTAAAACTAAAAACAACTTTTCTTAGTTGGCGAAATATAAGTATTCTTGAAAAGTATTCTATAATATTATTTGAATTAAATTTGGAGATATTTTAAGATTTATAAAATGAGATATCTGATTTATCTAACTTTCTCTGTTTTAGGGTTTACTGAGTATAAGCAATAAATTAAATATTTTGAAAGTATGATAGTTTCTTTTTTCTTATTTTGGAGATTTAAAATCGAGAACACCGATCTATTTAAAATAGTATTCCCTGGTATATTTTTTGGCTATTTTTATGGAATCATATGAAACTTTTAATTAATAAAGCTAGGACCTTAACGTCTGTTAAACCATAGCTGTACCGAAATTTTCCTATTTAAATTATTGAACCTTTCAAAAATTCCTAAAATATACTGTGAAACTCTAGATAGACGTTTGTTCACATTAAGATTCGGTGTTAGAATTCCAACTTTCTTAAGTTGATATCCTATTGGCTCTTCCCAGCAGTCATCTCGTTTTAGAGCCATCATGGTTTGGTATCATTTCTTTTACGTATTTTAATTCATCTCCGGTTTTCTCTAGTAGATCTGAATTCTAATCATTTACTACTAATAGATTTGCTAATTTGACTTGCAGAGTCTCGAAAACGCTATATTGTTAAATCGTTACTAGTGCTAAAAGAGTCAGTCATACAGTATTCAGAAGACGATGGTATCCTTTAATTCCAATATTACAGATACGTAGACGATTGCAACTAATAGAAGAAATAAAGTGAGACCTATGTTGTACTATGGTTGATTCAGTACAATATAGGTCTAATTTAAGATTCTAAAAATGCTATTAACATATTTTGCCGTAATTTTGACAAGCTATTAGCAGGTAGCAACATTTTTCAATTTGTAGGTTACTGCCGCATCATCATTAACCCAGTCATGACGTGATTGTTTTTTGTCCTTTTCTTGTTTTACAAATCTAATTCATCCCTTTCCCCAATCCCTTTTCATCCCTAATTCATTGTTTGCTGATACTTTCACATTCACGCTGGGAACCAGGCCGGATGGCGTATTGTATTTGCCTCAGCGATACAGAACCAGGAGTCAATACTGCCACGCCATTGGTCAGGGCGTAATCGAGTAGTGACAAACCACGTGATGAGTTTAAAATTTTTAACAGTTGACTTACTTGTAAATAGTAATTAATTAGACAATAAAATCAAATAAACTGAGGCCCTAATAATAACCTAATGTGTAAATAATAAGCTAAGTGAAGATGGTTTTCACTCTGGACGTTTCATTATGCTTTTAATAAGTTTAGTGGACATTAACAGCGCATTTTATTAAAATACCCCATAGTTTCTACACATTAATGAACACATGAGTGCTTATTTTAAGGGGGAATTTATGAAAAATCGAATTTGAAATGATATAATGGCTTGGCGTGGCTTAATGCTTCTAGTAACGAAGGTAAGTAACATTATTTTACCTATATGTACATATTTATGCTTATAACGCATGACTGAAAGCAAACTAAGCTAGTCGATAGAAGCAAATGTGTACCATGATAAGATCCCCTTTCGTCGACTCACTTAATTCACTTTCAGTAATGCGTTAAAAGCATAAATACTGGGTAGTTTTGTACTCTTGCTCTGCCTCTTTTAAATAAATAGACTGTAGTCGAACAACTATTAGCTCATCTTCAGCTGAGCTAATAGTCATTCCACTAACTTAATACTACGGCATAATTATTTAAAAACTTTTCTTTTTGTTTCAGACATGGACATATTGTAATGAAGAGAGCACAAGAAACCAAATTTAGATGTACTTCATTGAAAATTGGTGTCCCAATAATTGGAATAACAGGCCTTGGGAGTGTCGAGCTGAGAGTAGGAAAACATGAATTTCAGAATAAGTCCTAGGAGTTATCATGTAATTTTATAATGTACATATTTTGATTTTAGTCAAACTCTATTGTCAAGCAAAATTGATAAGTTAATATTTAGCAAATAAAAACACTTTTTTTAATAAATGTTTGTTTTTAAAACTTATTATTATTTTAGTAGTACCTAATAGCTGGTCATCTTATAGTCAAATATCCTCATAAAGCACTATAAGTATAAAAAATTACGTTTTTCTTTGGCTTTTTAAAATTTGGGTTGTGTATATTCATTTTTCCGACACTGTAGTGTAACTTAAAAAAAGTGTATATACAAATTTAATAAAATGTAAATTAGGTTTAAATAAAATACAAAAATTATTAAATAAATCTTTATTAAAATAATCACAGAAGACAAAATCACAGGAACAACCAATGGCAATGACCACAATCTTTGAAATCCTTCTCCAACACATGAATATGCCCTATTGGGTTTTCAAAAGATAATTATAAAAATAAAAAATACAAAACAGTGTTTTAAAAACATGAGAACACAAAAAACAAACCAAAAATATAGAAATGGTATGGTTTTAGTTTTGTTTACAGTTTCGTGGAGGTGTCGCACCTCCAATGATGCGTTAAGCGGGCGATTCGGTGGAAACGAATGTGTACGTGACCAATCGGATGGCAGTATTTACTACTGGTTCTGCAACGCTGAGGCAAATACAATACGCGGCCGGATGATGCCAAAGAACGCCCCAACACTGAGAATCTCTAACCTTACTTCACAGTGAATTCAAATGAAAGGTGAAAATTAGAAAAAAATTAGTACACACTAAAGCAGGAGATACGGTACATGTGTGGACTAAATATTCAGTCCAAAGGTTCACCGAGTATGGTGGACACAAGAAGAAAGAATGAAGAAGGAAAGGAATGACTTTTTAGGTTATAATGAGATCCTTTAAAGTGAGATACTTGATTTCCTCTTGTGGTAAATAAAAATAATTCTTAGGAAAATGCCAATTTTTCCTATAAACAATCTGATATCTCCAAAGCAATTTTTATACAATATTTTTGAATAAATAAAATCTATACCTCCCTAAATATTTTTATTTCACAATATTTTACCTTGAACTGATTAGATTTTTTCAATTTTGTTTCGGCTTCATTATTTCCTAGATCATTAGAATATGAAACCACGATATATTCCTATTTGTATGTAATTATTAACACTCTTATTAGCATAAAAATGTGTTTTCATAACAAACATAAATTCTTGAATATGACACACCTATAAAGTGATACATATAGTTAATAAAATACTTATTTTAATTAGCTCGGATACATATTTACATTATTTTTGTCACAAATCTGATAATTCTTATATGTGAAAATAAGCTGATTTCCATTACAGCATAGGAGAAATAGTTATTTATTATATTAGATATTAGTAGGTAGCTCTAATTATGTAAACCGCTTTTATTTATATCTATTTGAAACATAAACGACCTTACTTTTAAGGACTAATTTGTACTTTTTTAACACTACTTAAATTTATATTAAGTATTGTGAGACTATAAAATAACCGAGAAATATTGCATAAAATGTGTGGGTTGCGGTGATATACGATCATCAAATCGCGTGTTTTTACACTTATAAGTTTATTGGTAATATTCAATTTTTGTGTCAATAGCTTACATAACTTACAAGAGATTTAAACCAGAGTTAAAGTAAAAGTACTACTGTTTTAAAAATCTTGTACTATTACTGTTACCCTAGTTACAAATCCTACACAGGTAACAAGTAACGATTAAAATGCAACTTTCAATCTATTCATCAAAAACAATAATGAAATTTCATGATATAAGTTTGCATGGTAGACAAAATGCCCAAAGGCACTTCTAGTGGTTACTAAAGATATTAAAACATTTTTTAAAATTATTATATAAAAAGATTTCTCGCTTTAGTATATGTCGGTTCAATGGGCAATTATTGTTAGTATATTTAATAATATGGTGCGTAAAATTTATTGGGCCTAATGTTTTAAATTTCAGGTTTTTGTTTCCTTTTCTAAACTTATAAAACAAAAAAAAAGGTTAAAAAAAATTTACAAAACTTATCCTTTTTCTTCTTAGTCTTACTTCTTATTATTTAGTTTATTATTTTAATGTTTAAATTTATGGTTAAATTTATTAGTTTATTATTTAGTTTTTTAATTTTTAATGGATAACAAAAGCTTTATATAAATTATGAATTAATAAGAATAGCTATTGAGTTTTTAAGTGGACATTTTTATATTTCTATAAATAAATAATAAATAATATAAATAATAGTTTGTTTATTCTTTAATGTAAACAAAAGTCGTTTCAATAGCTGTATCATTATATTCTAATTTTTTTCTTAAATTTTGTTAGACTATGATGCACTTACTTTTTTTAGTAACGAGCTATAATTAATATCAAGGCAGTTTTTCATTATTTCTGTTTACGATATTTTATATTATTTTCTCAAACGCTGAAATTGTTATTTAAAATACCAAATCTTAATTATCTAAACTTAATTATATTATAATATCTAAACTTAATTATATCATACAACTTGTAAAAAATAGACTAAAATATTTGATGCTTAAAAATCATTAACCTTAATAGTCTTAAGAATAAAGACTTTTCAAAAAAATTCCGTGATTCAAATATATAAAAGCCAATAAATAATAATATTATACCAAGCACTTTTTTCGCTTGTGTTAGTAAATCACCAAAGCTTTTAACACTATACTAATTAAACTATAATTTTCTTCGTAGTTAAAAGCTTAATTTTACAGAGAATTTAAAGACAACTCTATTTTTTTTTAATTAAATTAGAATATTTCTATCAACATGTATTTTAAAAATTTCTTTTCTAAAAGCCTTTATATCAAATAATTTATACTGATAAATTTAGCAAATAATCCAAATCAACAAATTATGTATTCTATGCAATTATTTCGTGCGTATTAGTTATGCTGTGAAATTTTGGGACAACAAAGTCCTATTCTTGTCATGATATTAGTTGGTAATAATAAGCCTTTCCATACACAATTAAAAAGTATTACTCAAAGTTTAACGTGGACTTGACGTAAAACGTAGATTGTCAACAAATTAATAATTAGGTAGCTACTTTGTTAAAGTTTGACGTGGATTTGACGTAAAACCTGGATTGTCGACGAATTAATAATTAGGTAGCTACTTTGTTAAAGACTTTGTTTCTGAGATTAAAAAAAAGCTCAGTTCAGTTGGAGTAGTGATGCAACTCAAATAGCCTGTCCTACACAAAAGTCAAGTCTTACCTTAACGTTGGAAAACCTCAAACTCCCATGCGGTGGTAAACAACGAATCAGAAGACGGAAGAGACTCTGATTTCCAACGGCAGATGGGGCGGAAGATCCATGATATTATCACTAAAGGCTTGGTACGGGCAACAATCATATAAGATTTATTCGGCTGAGCCACTGCGGTGTAGAAAGCAAGAAGAAACTGCTACACTATAAACTCTCAAGAATAGCCACAATGATGAGTAGTGAAAGAGAAACGGCCGCTAGTCCCCAACGTCCCTTTAATGGAACAGGGGTCTAAACATGGAATATTAGAACTCTATACAAGGCTGGGAAATGACAAACGTTGCTCTGGAGATGCGCAGAATGGACATAGAGGTCCTAGGTCTTAGTGAGGTGAGGTGACCAAACGTAGAAGCAAGCAAGACGATGTCGTGCTACACTACTCACCGGACGTAACACCGGAGACCACAGGCATGGTGCCGAGCATTATGATTACAAAAGAGCTTCAGCAACACGTCACCAATTTCATCCCCTCAATGAGATAATGATTCAAATATGCACCAGCTCAATAAATATGAACCTTATATGGTTCTTTCATTCGTTCCTAGAGTCGAGAGCGATAAATAAACTGTAGAAAAGTTACTACTCGAATTTAAATAAATTAACCAATACCTTGAAGAAGCACGAGCTCAATTTAAGCCTGGGGAATTTTAACGCCAAAGTTGGCAACGTTGTGGAGAATTTTTGTCTAGGAGATAGGAATGAAAGAAATGATAGAGTCATACATACATAGAGTCTGCCAGGAGAAAAATTTGGTCATCACAAACAACTGCCTCGACGACTTTACACCTGTATATCACCCTGTGACAATTAAAACAATTCTATTAGGAATCAAATAGATTGTATATATGACAACAGGCGGCTTAGAATTAGTATAAAGAGCGTAAAAACCAAAAAAAGCGAATTTGGAAAAATCTCAAAAAAGAAGCATACTGAACGTAATTCAACGAACTAATTACAAGGGATTTATCCGAGGCATCAACGATAAACAATGATACTGCCTGGAACAAGGTTAAAACAATAATGCTGAAGGTAGGGAAACAAGTCGTGGGTAGAAAGGATCAAACATCCAAAAAACCATAGACAAAACAAGGCATCCTCAACTTTATGGAAGAAAAGTGTAAATAGAAAACACCAACAAAGAAAAATACAAGTAATTAAAAAGAAAAATAGAACATGACCTAAATAGGTGGAAGAAACTGCCTTAAAATAGAGAAACTAAACTAAAATGGGTACAAGAAAAAAACCTACCAATGGTCACAAACAATATACAATTAGACATTCAGCTGACGCAAGAAGATAGGAAGAAAACCTGGATTACGTGACAAACCTGTTTAGAGCGAAAAGAGAGAAAGATGGAAGATGGATTATGGTTAAGGCAGCAAAAAACCACAAAGCACCTATATAGAGTATAAAAAACGGGGATATTCCAAGAGAGGAAAATCAGTGATTATTTCTCTACTTAAAGAACAAGCCCAAAGCATGCGTGATGGATCATCGGATGATCAGCCAGATGCGTCACACCTTAATACCAAATATAAGGAACAACTGGATTCTAGTTTGCTTTTAGAGAGAGATTGGGAACTAAAGAGGCTCTGTTCATCCTAAAAGCTATGCTGCAGAAATGTAGAGAGTATAATCTAAGTATAAAAAATTAAAAACAGAGATCTGTAGAAACGAATTAGAAACTTTACCACAAATGCCATAAGAAATGAAAAAAAAAACCTTTTTTGAATTTAAAATTTCAGTCAAATCACAAAGAATTTGGGAAAGTTAAAAACAGATAAACCTGGGTAGAGCTTCGGCGAGTCATGTTAGTAATTTATATGTTAACGAATTTAATAAATATTTTATGGACAGTATCCCCAATTGTGTACCCGATCCAGACTTTATTTCAGACCTATACGATGACAAGTCCTTTCGTTAAAGCTAAATTTAATTTTCGACCAGTGACAGAGGAGACAGTGGTTGGAATCATGTCCAAAATTAAAACTCAACCTACAGGTATTAACGGTATAAATATTAAAATACTCTCTTTGATCCCTCCTCACCTTCTACCTCAAAATACGCACATTATGAATAAATGTTGTTCTAATAATCAATATCCTTCACTTCGGAAAAAATCAATTATAATACTGGTTCCTAAACAATCAAATCCCTTTGACGTATCACAGTTTCGACCCATCAGTATTTTGTGCACCCTGTCCAAAATTCTAGAAAGAATTGTATTCGACCAACTTAGTCAACGTTTATTTGATTCAGTTATTATACGTTCTACTCAGTCAGGCTTTCGTACTGGTTATAGCACAGCTATTGCTTTACTCGGTGTGACTTAGCTACTGACGAAGGCAATGCTCAGTACTCCTCGACTATAGTAAAGCATTTGCCGTTTTACAGCACGATACTCTTTTTAAAAAAAACTGTGCTATTATGGTCTAAATAACAATGCAATTTCCTTTATAAGAAGATATCTGGATGACAGAAGTCAGCAAGTAGTACATGGAGGTTCGAAATCTTCTAGAGGCGTGCCTTAGGGGAGTATCTTTGGACCTTTATTATTCTTAGTATAGACTTCTGATTTTCCTACATTTATCAAAAATTGTAAGTCGCATCAGTACGCGGACTACCTGCAAATTTACCATTCGTTTAATTTTGATAATATTGCTCACGGTTCTCAACTTATAATTGATGGCTTAAATAATATTTTAAAAATTTCAAGAGCCCCTGGCCTCAATTTAAATAATTCAAAAAGTAAAATGCTTATTTTTGGAAAAAATAAGAAAGCCATTGAGACTAATCACAACTTTAATATCGACTTAAATGGGACCTCTCTTGACCACTCAATGTATGTAAAAAAATTAGGAATATACCTTGATAATGATCTTACTTTTGAGTATCATGTGTCACATCTCCTCCAGTCATCTTTCGCCAAGTTGCGCCTGCTATATATGTACAAAGAATACTTTACTAAGGATATAAAGCTTAGATTAACTAATTCTTTAGTAATTTCTCACTTAACCGATGGGAATATTGTTTATTGACCTGCACTTACTAAAATCTGTAAAGCAACTATGCAAAGGCTACAGAACTCTTACCTACGGTATTGCTACTCTCGCAGAAAGTTTGATCACACCCTTATTGCGCGAATCTGCCATGTTTCAACTGCAGACTGCCATGTTTCAACGATTATTACATCGCTATCGCCCTTTTAATTATTTTTATTTTCCTATTCTAAAATTCTAAACTGGAAAAAGTACCTTTACATTTGAGCTAACTGTGTATCTTATATTTGAAATTGTTTATATATGCATTTAATTTAAATTTAATATTTATATTTTATTAAGCTCCAAATATATTACACTTTTGGAAGGTCGCCTGTACTGTTCACTCATTGTATTATAAAATTATACTTGGTTTTTTTTAATGAGCGGTTAGGTTGAATAGCTATGCTGGACCCTGCCATGCTTAAATAGCAGTTTTTATAAATGTTTATGATAAGAAAAAGACGTTTATTATTATTATTATTATTATTATTATTATTATATTATAAGTGTATTCGTCTGTTTTATCAACTTCTAGAAAACCTTTAATTAAATCCAATATGACACACTTATCGAGAACCTAAAGAGTTATAATTTAGATCAAAGTAAAATAATCATAATAAAGGAGTTATACTTTAATCAAACAGGAGTAGTGCGGGTTGGAGATATGGAGAGAGACAAAATCAAAATACAGAACGGTTTTCGATAGGGCAGCATCCTGTCCCCGCAATTTCTTAACTTATACTCCCAGTTTGTTTTTCGGAGGGCCCTAAAGAAGAGAAGGTGTAACATTGGAGAAATAGTTACTAATAATTTTAGATTTGCGGAAGATTTTGCAATAATAGCGGAGAGTGCAGAAAAGCTACACACCCTACTATTACGAAAAAGTAGGATTTCATTATGGAAAAAACAAAATTCATGGTGATAAGTAAAAACCCTAATAATCACTCAGTTGTCACACTAAATGGAAAACAAGTAGAACGAGTCTAAAAATTTGAATATTTAGAAACAATCATTAATAACTAGATCCAGACGAAGAAATCAAGATCAGGATGGAAATGGCTTGGAAGACATTTATTGCTTACTCTTCAAAGTTCACAAATAGAGGTTTGGGCTTACGAATTAGACTAAAGTTCATGAAGTGTTATTCCGAACTTAGCCTGAAACTTAAAAGCCTAAACTGTCAAAAAAACTGGAAAATGGTATAAACTGTGGATATACAGGCGCATGTTAAGTATTCCCTGGATACATAGAATAACGAATGAAGAAGTACTAAGGTGCGTTGGATATGAAACGAAACTACTAAGCATTATTAAGATCCATAAAACATATATAGGTCATAATCTGCGCAACGACAAATATATACTGCTAAAAGATATAATGCAGTGAAGGATAGAGGGGAAGAAGGAAATAGGAATGAAGAAAAATTCCTGACTTCGTAATATAAGAGAGTAGATAGAAATAAATGTGGAAAAACTTTTCCATGTAGCACGAGACAGGGACGCATTCAGACATGTGGACGTCAACTTTCAACGCGGCATGAGAAGAAAAAGAAACGCTTAATCAGTGAAAAGAAAAAATAGACTCATTCATATATTTAGAAGAAATGTCATCTTAAACCTTTAACCATACCATTCAAAATATTTATGTCTGAATGGCAATAAAATTTATTCCAGATATAATAATTTTTTTATATATTTAATTGGGTATATAAAATAATCTATTAAACCATTAGTAAATTATTTACTATATTTAAGAACTATTGGACGAGATTGAATTAAGTCCAATAGGTATATAAATAAGGTATCGTTAAAGTTTTAAATTCATATTTCTACTAAATAAGTCTATTCTTAGGTCTTCTGTTTAATAATTTAGTGTATGAGATAATATTTCTAAATTGACATCTATTTTAACACAAGAGGTAATTAAAGTTTATTATATTATGGTTACTTAGTTAAAACAGGCGTTTAAGAACAGCTAATTTCGACCTTCTTAAGTGAGTTCCTACAGTTTTTTAATTCCTTTTCATTGTTTATTCTGGTTACGTTTTACTGCTTTTAATAAGGGTAATATTAGAATACTAAAGATATTTTCTTTTAGTTTTGTTTTTTTTTAAATCTGCTTATAATTGCAAAAAGCAAATTTGGAATTAATGACTAAGTCATATATAAAAAGCAGCTTTAGTAAAATTTTCTTTTGCTTGAATCAGCAATAAAGGCTTACTAATACCAACATGTAAAATTCCTGTTGTTTATCGACAATATACAAGCTATATATGATTTTGCATTTTAAAATTGTAAGCTCCATTATTTTAAGCAGTTAAGATTATTTAATAATAAGAAAATATATCTAATATATGAAGAAAGGGCATAAAATTTAAATGATATACGGGTATATTAAGTTGATGTTTGTAATATTAACAGAAAGTCTCATAGGCTATAAAGTTTTTATAATTTCATGGATATAATTTTTCATTTTGTATGTATTAACTTGTGGTGCCTTAGACTATACAAATTTTTAGTTTCATTTCTAAATTTAAGAATGTTTAAGGTTCGTAAATTTAAAAAAATTTTATTTTTAATTTACACTTTAAAAGAAAAAAAAATTAAAACCTAATAATTATGTAGGACTGACCTTTATTGCTATTTTTAGTACATATTTCAAAATCATTTTTACCACACATTCAACAATATTATCATATTAATATTATCAATCTTCAATAACCTATCCTAACATGATTTTACGTTTTTTTATGAGTTAAAACCACTTATTAAAAGATTAGTCATTAAAAAAATGCAGGATCATCCTTATGTTTGTATATAATCTAAACGCTTTGCCATTCATTGTACAATCAAGTTTATTTGTTAAAACGAACACAATAAAAAAATACATAAAATGGCTCCACAATATAAACTAACCTATTTTGACTTTAGCGGCTTAGGAGAGCCTATAAGATTTCTATTTCACTATGGTGGAATTAAATTTATTGACAACAGAATCTCACAAAAAGACTGGCCAGCATTAAAAGACCGTAAGTAAAAAACAACTCGTTCAGATCACTTAAATAATCTATATATTTTTTAGAAATGCCGCTTGGCCAAATGCCCATTTTAGAAGTTAATGGAAGAGTAATGATTCAAAGTTTAGCAATTACAAGATATGTGGCCAAACAGGTTGGGCTTGTGGGTAATAATGACTTTGAAAATTATGAAATTGATGCGGCAGTAGATACAGTCAATGATCTGAGACAAAGTAATATTTTTCTTTAATTTATTGAGAGAGCAGCTGAAATAATATCTGTTACTTGTAGATGTAGGGCAATTTCGCCATGAGCAAAATAAAGTGAGAAAGGCTGTTCTCAGGGAAAAACTAGAGAAAGAAACATTACCTTATTTGTTACCAAAATTAGATAGTTGGGCTAAGGCTAATAATGGATAATTAGCAAATGGAAAAGTAAGTTTTGTATAAAGTGTGTAATATTTTTTAATAATAATTTAATCATATTTAAAATTGCAGACTATACTGCTTATAAGTATAAAATAGTCTTTAAATCAGCAATATTACTGAAATGAATATTTGCAAATTCCTTATTCGAAATAGAGAAAAATGTTTGAGTTTTACACCAGTTTAAATTATGGCTAGGTGACTAGCTCAGATTTTTTAAATTTTAATTATTTTTTAATTATAATTTTGCAATTAATTTATAACATAATGCCAAATATATATGTATAATGCTATTTCCATATTAATTGTCACTTTTGATTTTAGCTATCTTGGGCTGACATGTACTTTACAGCGGTCACTGGGTATCTTTCCTACTTCTGGGGTAGCGACATCCTAACTGGATATCCCAACTTGATTACACTTAGAGACAAAGTGCTGTTCATTCCTGCCATTAAAGCTTGGGTGGAAAAAAGACCAGAAGATAAGTTTGAATAAGCTGTTCTTATTTAATATACTGTTTGTATTTATTTAAATAAATGTTTGTTTTTTAATTTTATTTTAGACACTTAAACTTAATTACATTATTTAAATCCTATATTTAAGAAAACAAAATCCAGAAGCTTAAGTGGTATTTTTGGTCACCAGAGATTTAAATACGTTATACAATAGCTTTTCACGTTAAAAATATAATATAATGGCCTTACAATAATCCTTACAATTAAAACATCTTAATTTCGTGATGCGTGTGCATCGTCCCGGCGTTGTAGTGCATCATCTTCAGTCAGTCGTGTTTTTAATGCTATCTTTTATCCACTGAATTGATAATCATAAATTACTTTTTTTTCTTAAAAAAGACTTTGACTTAGATATGCACGAAATATTTAAGAAGGAAAGAAATCAAGCGTACTTAAATTTGTAGACCGTGCCGGCCATTCCGTTGTGCCTCATCTGCCAATCGAACTGCCAAGGCATATTGAGGTAAAGCTCTTAAGGATTTTCAATAGATTGAACATAGAGGATCACATTTATTAAAAGACAAAATGCATTTTCTAAAATATATCAGTGGTTCAGATACACGGTCCCTGAGTTAAATTTTCTCTGAGGAAAAACAAACCCGTTATTTCGTTTATAGGTATCTTATGAGAACTTTATATATTGGGATACGTTGTCTCGCACGTTGTAGAAATCTATATTGAAAAGATATTTTTAGTAATGCGGTATTGCCACTTCTATATAAAACCGGTAATGTGTATTTTTTTTGCATAGAATTATAGGCATCCTTTATATATATATTGGTCTGTTCCTATGTCATCTAATCATCTAAATCATTTTTGTGTCATTTTATATATTAAGTAAGCAATTACGTTACCTAAGTATGAACTTCTTAAAAGAAAAGCTTTTAGGACAAAAAAGTTTCCGGCAGAGAAAAACTTTTTTATCAATAATCGTATCATATATTATATTTGTGTTCAAACATTTTTCTCGAAAGTTTGTGATGAGGATAAGTTTGCATAAAGACAATAAAGTAATAAAGTGTTAATTAAACTTTTAATAAAAAAAGACGTTTTTGTCAATCATCCTTTATTTATTCTTTTTGGTATATGCAGATTATGCGATTAGATAGTAGTATCACAGAGAACGAGCCATTCTATGTACTTGATTTACTGCTAATGGAATTTCCTAAAAACAAAATATTCTTCATGAAATTCAAATTAGTAGTCCGAAATAACTGTTGCATAAAATTTACCATATTATATTATTGCTCATTGGTTTCTTAGACAATTCACCTGGCCACAAAATCATAAAATACGATACACATAAAAAAGTCAAGATGTAAAACTGAATGATTTTTTAAATATTATAATATAAGCAATATTTGAATATTTATATTTTAATGATTAGCAATAAATCTAATTCACATAACTAGAAATTAGCTGTTTAAGCTGTAAGTTTTTTCATCCCCAAGAAAAAAAAATAAATATCAGTAATATCATTTTTCTTTTGGCAGCCTCATGCAGTAATTGAAAATTACTTCAATATACAGGACAGCAATGCACCTAATTCGAGGTGATTATTGTACACGTGAAAATTGTTAAAAAAACCCATATGCTCTTATGCGATTCTCATTTGTTGTCAAAATATAGCGTTATTAAAAGCAAATAAAATTTCCTACATTAACACTGCAATGGTTTAAATTATGACGCTATTTTAACAAATGTTCAAAAATACCACCATTAATCTCTAAACATATTCTACTTCGTCTGGGAAGGGCACTCGTTGCTTTTCTAAGTAATTCATGTCTTTCTTTGACAAACACTGCCAAATTCGTAATGTGTCGAATTAGGGCCTACCTAGTTTCGACTTTCACCTTGTACACTTCATTTTTAAATAAACCTCACAAACATTAGTTTAGTGGTGTGAGGTCTGGAGATATTGGAGGCCAAGTAATAGAATCACCGCAACTAATCTATAGTCCTGGAAACTCTTCGTATAAATATTGCTTGACACGACGAGCAAAATGTGCGGGATAATACATTTACATTTTGATGTTTAAAGGAAATTTCTATAATAATGCATTTCGCAAAAAAATACTTCTCTACTGTGAGAATTTATTCTCACAGGAAAGAGAACAATTTTCTAAAATGGGTGAGCTAATTAAATAGTTTTCGATATACCCCACGTTTACCATTAACTTGTGCTGAAAATTAGTTTCGACTATTGCGTGTGGATTTTCGGCTGACTTTATATGAGAGTTTTAAATCTTCTTGATTCCATCACAGGTGAATGTTGCTTCGTCGATGAAAAATATCCAATTAAAAAATTGCATACGCATAACATAGGTATTCTTCGGGTTGTAGGTGCTATACACGCTCTACATGGTTTGATAGAGCATACATGGTACACGCTGTACCTTGCCAAAGTGTTGATTACTCTTTTCTGTAGAATGAAAAATTGAGTAGCAATTCTTCGTAAATTGGGTCCTTGCATCACCTTCTGCCAAATTCAGAATATTTTTTACTTCTTTAAAATTGTGTTTCTTATTGTGTTAGTATTGGGCAGAGTTCCGGTCTCGCAAAATTTGTTAAAGACTATCATAAATACGTTTTTGTTCGGATATCTCCGATAAGGAAATCGGTATTATTATATAGTAAACTGCAGCTGTAGCATTCGCATTAGAAAAGCCGTAAATAAAGGTCATATTTGCATATTCTAAATGTGAATAGATGTGTGGCATATTATACGACTTGAATCCTAAAAACTCGAAAATAAACGCGTCAACCACACTAACACTAATACTAACAGATGTCGGAACAGTAGCAGATACCTACAGCATTTGTGATAAGAAGCGGTAAAATCATTTTAGAATAATTTTAATTATGCTACAAGTTAAAAACAAATGAAAATCGGATGAGAACACATGTATTTTTTTTATTATTTTCACGTGTACAATACTCACCTGGAGTTGAACAAAATAAAATAAAACTAGTAAGACGTTTGTTCAAAACATTGTTATCTAATAAAAATCGGAAAATTTAAAATGACAAACAGAATTTCTATCGAGAGCAATTATAAGAAATCACTTTGAAAGCATTTAAGCAAGTTTTTAAAATTATATTTAATATATTTATATAAATTAAAATAAACGATTACGTTTTTATATTTATGGTAAATTTAGTTAAATAAACAATGTTATTACGTTAGTTTTTACGTTAGTGGAACAAGTTTTAATTGGCTGTAATGAGAGAGCAAATACAAAGAGAATCAAAGCAAGTAGTTCAAAAAGCTAAAAAAAAATAAAATCGGTGTCAGAAAACACTTATATATCCAATCTTTATCCAATCCTTATTAAAAAACAATCACCAACTCCTAGTTCTTGATGCTTTTAATCAAAATTTATGTAAACTTTCAACTGTAAACTATAAAACTTATAACTGTAAACTTAAAACAAAACTTTCTTTTTCACGAACGTATACTTAATTTTCTTCTTAAAAATTAAAAAAAAATATACAGGGTGTTTCAGAACTATGGGATCAAACTTCTGGGGGTTATTTAGTGCAACAGAAGAATTCATTTGAGTATAGAAACCCATGTCCGGAAATGCGTCACTACGCCACTACGGCCCTAAGACGCGTTAAAATTTATAAAAAACATTAATTACCTAAATAGGATCTGCTGCATTTATTTTTACCTTTTGTACATGATACCATAAACAACAATTGTTTAAAATCAACGCTTATAAATGTCAATTCTCAATGTCATGTTTAAACATTTTATAGCTTATAATTCTTAAACATTTATTGCTAATGGAAAACTTTACCAATCAAGAATTGGCGGATATGCATTTGGCATATGGAGCAACAAACTGCAATGCACGAGCAGCATCGCGGTTGTATCATGAAGGTTATCCCGGACGACAGCATCCTGGATACAAAAAGTTTATTGCGGTTCATCGGCGGCTCGCTGAGACAGGCATGTTTAAGACCAAGATGCATGATACTGGTGTTGCTCGAACCGTAAGAACGGTCGAATTTGAAGAAGAGGTGCTTCAGCGAGTTGCCGATGAACCATCAAATAGTACACGTGACGTCGCTAAGAATTTGAATACGAGTAACACTTCTGTCTAGCGGGTACTACACGAGATACAACTCCATCCTTACCACTTGCAGAAAGTTCAAGGTATGACTGCAGCCGAGTATCAATCTAGAGTTCAATTTTGTCGATGGCTTGTGGATCACATCACTGCACAACCAAATTTTTTACGATATGTTTTATGAACCGATGAAGCCTCTTTCACAATAGACGGTGGTTTTAATTAATAGTAGGAATAGCCATGTTTGGGACGCAGAAAATCCTTATGCAATTTTTCCAAGAAAACATCAAAATTGTTGGTCTGTCGTACGGGCGATGAACGTATGGGCAGGCATTGTTGATGATTATTTAATTGGGCCATACCTTCTACCGGAACGGTTATAATAATATCCTTTATTTGCCAACAAAATCGTATACAGGACGACAAAGCAACGTCATACAAAGGAGGATCTAGCTCCCATAGGATACATTAATTTTTCTTATCTAGAATTCATAGAGGCAATATACTTATATAAACAAAATAACAAAATTTAAAATAAATATTCTAAATATCTAACACAAGTTAAAATTATTATCCAAAAGTAAAATTATAAAAACATTTAATCTGCAACCAGTGGTAAACAGCTTTTTTAAATTGGACTGTAGATTCAATGCTTCTAATATCAGCAGGTAGCATTCTATAAGCCCTGATGGCCATATAATGAACCTCTTTCATAGTAAGCTGAATTATGCAATGGAATGCGGAGATCGCTTCTATGTCGTGTAATCATAGTCACATCCTCAGCGTACATTGCCCTATTCTCAAAAAACAAATGATTGTGTCTCTTCACAAATAACACCAAAGAAGAAAAGTATAAGGAGGGAAGGGGTGAGTATTTTTAGTTTGCAGAAGTAAGGTCTACAGGAAGTTCTGTAGGTCATGCCCAATAAACAACGAATGATACGCTTTTGCATTCTAAATATATCTAGAGCTCCTCTTGCAGATCCCCAGAAACAGATACCATATTGTAAGATCGACTGTACCTGTCCGAAATAAAATAGGCGAAGAGATACCTCAGACACTACATCCCTTAATCTTCTAATCAATCCGCAGAAGCTAGCTAATCTGGAATAAAGGTTTTTAATATGTTTCTCCCAATTTAAATTGGGGTCAATGTGTATTCCTAAGAATTTAATACTATTGGCTACAAGGATTGACTGCCCACCAGACCACACAAGTAGAGATTCTGAGACAATATTGGCCTTCGAAAAATTAATCAACCCCGTTTTACCAGAGTTCAAAGACAACTTACTGTCCAGACACCAGGTCCTCATGCGCTCCACTGCGGATGAGCAGCCCCGTGAAAGATCAGCCACTGTCTTTCTGGCAACTATAACTGATGTGTCGTCGGCGAATTGACAAATCATATCAGAAGGGAACAGCTCAGGCAAGCCATTGACATATAATAGGAAGAGCACAGGTCCCAAGATTGAGCCCTGAGGCACACCTCTTCCTATAATTTGGGGGCGGGAAAACGTTGGTGAGCCGGAATGTGTCACACAAACTATTTGTTCTCTTTGCTCTAGATATGACAGGACCTATTTATCTGCGTTTCTTGGAGGAAGTTCTCCCAGAACTCCTTGAAAATGTTCCACTAAACGTTAGATAGCAAATGTGATTTCAGCATGATCGAGCGCCGGCTCACTTTGCTGTAAAGTACGGGAGTATTTGGCTCAGCGGTTTCGGCACCGTTGGATTGCCAGAGGTGGAGCACTTTCTTGGCCTCCTAGGTCACCCGATTGAACGTCGCTCGATTTTTTCTTGTGGGGACATGTAAAGTCTTTAGTCTACAAAACTCCAGTAAAATGAGAGCTGGACTTAATTGGATGAATAACAGCAGCATTTGAAATCATTGAAAACGAGGATCAAATTTCTAGTGTAGTCCGCCGAAATCATGTGCGGCGTTTAAATCGGTGTATTGAGGTTGGAGGAAGACATTTTGAATAATTGTTGTGATGGTATCATATACAAAAGGTAAAAATAAATGCATCAGATCCTATTTAGGTAATTAATATTTTTTCTAAATTTAAACGCATCTTAGGGCCGTAGTGGCGTAGTGACACATTTCCGGACATGGGTTCCTATACTCAAATAGATTCTACTGTTGCACTGAACAACCCCTAGAAGTTTGATCCCATAGTTCTGAAACACCCTGTATAAAAGGGTTGACGTCACTTTGAAAGGCCTAGCAATAGACGGTTTGAATAGGTTTTGATCCTATATCAGACACATTTCATATATAAATAAAACCAAAAGTTATCAAAATTTATTTGCACAGATCATTTAATAATGATTACGCTAAAATAAAAATGTAATTTTTACTTTACCATTTACAAAGTCAAAACAAATTTAGTAAGACATTTTTTCAAAACATTGTTATCTAATAAAAACCGCAAACTTTAAAATAACATAAAAAAAATGTTCATGGGCAGTAATTATAAGGAGTCACCTTGGAAGCGTTGAGTTTTTAAAATTGTGTTCTATTAAGAGAACGTTTTTATAAATTTAATGTAATAAACAAAGCAAATGCTAATTTTACTTTAGTGGAGCCAGTTTTAACATTTTAATTAAGAAGCAAATATAAGAAAAGTTAAAGAAAATGGTTCTTTCCTAAACTATACTATATTATATTTTTAATTTGAAATCGATGAGTCCCTAAAAGTGGTTTATCGCATATCAATCACATTATATATGTAGTGCAGCTCTTAATTGTCCCCTCGTCAGAAATTGAAATTTCTGTACCAGATTTCAAATTTGTATATAAACGCATTTAAAAGATAAGAAGGGAGGGGGAAGGACAATTAAGAGCCACACTGTATATGTATAAATAAAATCAAAGACAAGTTATCAAATCAAAATAAGTAATCAAAAATTTATTTTCACAAATAATTTAACCTTACATAAATTAAAATAAAAAAGTAATTTATCAGTCAATGGCAATACCATTTTTTAATTTCAAATACATACAACTTTGACACAGATTTATATTTATTAAGAAAATTGAACGCGCAAAAAGTCATATTATTTTTAACGCATGATTTGTTTCGAATAGATTTAGTCTAATACATAATTTACTGATTATTACAAGAGTATCGTGTTTATTTTTTTGATTAAAAAAAAAGTGTGTTTAGACAACCATGCAAACGTGAGTAAATCAAATTTTATTTAACTTTCTTAGATTAAATAATGTTACAGTTTTTTTCTTGTACACATTCGATCTTTTGTAAAATTATTATATGGAAATGAAAAATTGTCTAGTTTTAAATTTTAAAAAGTGCACTGGCTTTTATAAATATAAATATCTCCAATAAAATAAAAATATTTTTTTTTATTTTTGAATAATAATAATAAAGTTATATTTTTTGATAAATAAATAGGGTTGGCACTTAAACATGATAACAATCTTCATAAAAATAAGTTAATTAAATATACTAAAATACACTTTAGAATAAGTACGTATGCTAATTTAAAAAAAAAAAAAGGATTTACGAAACAAGAATTAAGACAAAACTTTTGCTACTAAAGATGTCGAGAGGGTTATTAAAACTAGGCTTCGTAGATTCTGAAAGGAAAGCGGTAAATCAACATAAAGTAACAAGCTATACAGGGTGTTCATTTGAAAACTTCCCACCACGGATTTATCGAAAACCACTGTTTAAAAAAAATGCCGAAATTCGTCAAAAGGTTTATCAAGGGGGACAACTTTCTAACCTAAAATTACTTCACCCTGTTTCACCCTCTGCCCCCCAGGGTCATCCCCTTAAAAATTTTAAACGGCAAGGAGTATCGAGTAATAGCTTGTTTAAAGGGCCTTTCGAAGTCTTTTATTTTGACGTTTGATTTTTTTAAATCGGTCGATTCGTTTTCGAGAAAATTAGAAATATTTTTGTTTATCTTAATTTGTTCAGATAGAAAACAAAAACATGAAAATATCAGTTTTTATTTCAATAAGTATTCAAAATGTTGCCGTTTTTGGCGAAACAATGATATATGTGATGTTCAAATTCCTGACGCACATTTTCAAAAATATGTTGTGGGATATCATGGCAGCTGTCGATGATGCGTTGATGAAGTTCATCCAAACTTTCAGGTTGGGGAGTAAACACAATAGATTTCAAATGACCCCATAGAAAAAAGTCTAACGGCGTTATATCAGGAGATCTAGCAGGCCATTCTATAGGCCCACTTTGCCCTATCCATTTATCTGGAAACTTGTCTAGCCATTGCCGAACGGGAAGAACATAGTGAGAAGGAGCACCGTCTTGCTGGAAATACGAGATATTTCAGACGACGAGAAAATATTTCAGAATCCGTGGTGGGAAGTTTTCAAATGAACACCCTGTATAACTGAGAGTTTTAATTAGCAACAAAAATCACTTGCAATATATCTAGACTTGAAAAAGGCATTTTATAAAATTGATCACTATATTTTACTGGAGAAGTTGGATTACATTAGAGTCAGCGGTATTTGTAATACTTAAATTAAATTCATTCTTAACATAGTGTTTGCAAAAGGTTTAAATAAATGACAATTATAGTGATCCGGCAGAGATTTCCATTGACGTTCTTCAAGTATAGGTTTACGAATCAATATTATTTTTAATATATGGGAGTAGTCTTCTGGACTATCAAAGATTGGGTAGACTTTTGTGTTTTTTTGATAATACAATTTAACTAATAAGAATATTTTTATAGTCACTTGCATCAAATAAGCAGAATGGGCTACGAAAAAATTGAAAATGGCTGGAACATCATCAGCTTTCTTCTTTCTTTAAATACTGACAAAATGCACACTTTTATCTTATTTTTAATGAGTCTGAGAGGTATTTTAGAGATTAATCATTTAGTTCTCCATGAGCGTTTATGTCCTATGAATTTAGAAGTTGGCAAATATACTACAATAGTATTAACTACAAAAAAACAAGATACATCTAGTAAATATCTTGGTGCCTATTTCAAAAGATTTCTGAAATGGTGCATACATATTAATTATGTCACTACTAAAATAAAAAAATAATCTTTAAATTTTATGAACTAAGCAATCAAACTAAAAGAATTTCCGACGGAACATCTTTTTACTGTATATCTGGGCTCCCGAGTGTTAGCGTTGGTTGAATATTTGGAAATATTCTCAAATTTTCAATTAACGGTGTTAGGCAGCTTTTCTGCAATAGATGAATGACTATTTTTGTTATAAAAAATAAACTATAACAGTGATCAGTTAATCATTAGTTAAAAACTAGAGCTGTGAGCCGATAACGAATAATTTCGATTAAATTAGTCATTTTTATAGCTTGGTTATGTAACGTATTTTCCTATATAGTATTTAAATGTTCAAGAGTAAAATTCTTACTTTTATAATAAGAGTTTTGATACAATTAGGCACACACACATATGCTTGGATACACTCTGCCTAGGTATTATTGATGAAGTTGTATTTTTTTGTTTCATAAATATTTAAGAAATTAATGTTTTTTTTTTAAACCTCTATTTTAAATTTCGTTGGGTCAAGGTTCAAGAGTTTATCAGGACATTATATAAAAAAACTCTTTGCAATAAAGTATGTGATTGATGGGTATAATCAGCTTACCGTATGAACAATATTACGAAAAATAAGTCTCTCGCGAATTAACACATTTGATATTTTTATAGTAAATGTATACATATGTAAGTAAGTATTCTATGGTCTTCCATTTTTACCCCTTTTCTTTTATATAATGTATAAAAATATGCAGAAATATAATAAACAGGAATTTTATAATCTGTGAATTAAAAGGACCTAATACTTAACGATTACATAAATTACGTTTAAGACTTTAATTCAAATTAGACCTATTACTATATAGTGCATTACTACACCTGTTCAGGTGTAATTTATTTGTATTGACATTTCTACAAACAACAACAGACCTACAAACAATTTACAACTGAGCAGGTGTAGTAAAGAAAATAAAAATGCGAAAAATAAGATTTTAAAAGAAAAGTAATGACTTAATATTCTAGGACCATAAAGAATTCAGTGGGAGCTTTCAAACGATATATCGCATGATCTCCTTTTCTATTTAGTTTTATTGTTCAAAATGGCGTCTCGCCGTTGCGAAGAAGTTTTGCAAAGGATTTTTGAATTAATTTATTAACATGCTTCCTGAAGATTCAGTTCACTTTTAAGTAGGTGTATCCAAATTCTTTCCAGTATTAATAAATGTTAGGTTCTATATCATATATGTGTAGAATGTATTTTTGTTCATCTCTTTTCTTCCTCTTCGCGTAATTTGCCCTAAAGAAACTATTAAGCCGTTTCACTAATTTTCTTAATAATAGAGCCGCTTGTAGAACAAAATACCGTTCAGAGATAAAATAAGTATTGTTTAATAAAATTAAAAATTTTCATCTGCTTTTCTTGTAAGTATAGTTAATTAAAATGCATTTACTCTAACTAGACAATAGCCAACAAATAAGAAAATCGCGAAAATCGAATAAGTCTAGAGATAAACTCCTGCAGTAAAATAAGGTCAACAAGGTGAATTTGAAGCTGTTCTAGCAGCCGCCGCGCCGGTCTAAAATGTGGAGTTTTTTAATAATTTATCTAAAATTATGAAAAGAGACACAGATTATTTAAATATTAATTAGTAATTATTCCAGGAAGCTGAGATCAATTTTCTAATAAAAAAAATGACATGTCAAGTTAAAAAAAATATCAATTGCCTGAAGTTACTAGAAAATGTATAACCTTCTATTTCGGGTATATGATTGGAATTACCCTTCGATTTCGATGACTTTTCATCAAGTAATTTAAAAGTAAACATAAATTTTTGATAACTTTAACTATCTTTCACAAAACTATCTTAAAAAATTGGATAAAGCCACCCACTCGTTTTTAGTGACTTTTTAACCAAGAATTTAATGGTAAATCAAGATTTTTCACTCTTTCAGTATTAGTCTTTTTTGAGACTAATTAGTCAAACTATTGTCAGTTAGATCCAAGGCAAGATACTGTCCGATTAGCGATAAGAAGAGAGAAAATAACATAAATCTCATATCAAAATATGAGAAAATAACTAGGCATAATAAAAAGTAGGTATAAGATTTTTCATGCTCAATTGAACTTTGTAATATCCTTTTTTATTTCCTTAGTTATTGTAGAACAAAAACCAAAAAGCGCTATGGAAATGAGCGTGAAGGACGCCTTGCAACCAATTTGTTCAAATGTTATTGGAAGGTGTAATTATGGTTTTTATAACTTTTAACTTTAAACTCGGGACCCTAGGCCCACAAATTACCTCAGAATTATATTTCCCTATACCGGACATCAAGATAAAATGACCTCATCTTATCAAACCACGCCAATGTAAATTATGAATGATATATACGTTTATCGTACCTCAAGCTAAGGCAGCACGAGCTTATTACTTTCACTACTTCTTGCAGAGGTTATTTAAGATAGGGTTACTGGTTACGGAGCTTTTAGTGTCGCGATTTGGGTGTCACTAAAATAGACACCAAGTTAATGGAAGAACGGTGTCAGAGTGTTTGATTTATTTTTTCCAAAAGCTCAATTTTGCGCGGTTTTGAGTTTTTTTTAGGACTTTAAAGTTCGGATTTTTTTGTGTAAATTTGATTTTTTGAGTAAGTAGTATAACTTGAAGTATTTTGTTTTGAAGTATTTTGAAGAAAAATCAAAAATGTTTTTTGGATAAAAATTTGATTTACATTAAAAAAAGTAGTTAATATTTTTTATCGCTAATGGATTTCTGAGTATAAAGTTTTATCCTAGAAACCTAATGTTAGAGTTAAATTTTACTTCTACTGATTAAAAAAATTAGTAAAAATTATATATAAGATTTCAATATAAAAAACTTGTTTCTTTTGTACGAGATTTAGTTTGTAAGTTTTAAAAATAGTATATGCTTTTTGTTTTCAAATTTAAAAAAAGTCGAAATTTTTTTTTATGAAACATGTATCATATAAAATAGTAGTTAAAAAATTTTCTGTAGTAATGCTTTAGTGTGAAATTGGATCGTAAAGACTTCATTTAAATCAAATTAAATTTTTACTACCGTTCAAATTTTTTTTAAATTTAACAAAGACGATTTGGAGATGTTAAAAGTAAAAAAAAATTGGTGAAAATGAACCAAGATAAAAAATATTAATTAGCCATTTTGATCATCATTATATATATCATTATCATCATTGTACTTTAGTTTACAGAGTAAACTTTATAATTCGACAAAAATTTTAAATTTGAAAAAAAAATTAAATAAAAGTGTACAACCGTAAATTTCTCAGTACCTGTTGACACTTACTAGCTAGTGTCAACAGATGGTTTTAAAAAAGCTTCGATTAAAAGTGCAAACCGCATTTGTCTATGTCTAATTTTATAACATGTCAAAAGTGCAAATATGCCGATCTTCAACTGTCAATAACTCAAAAACAAATGAAGATAGGTATAGGACATTGTACATGAAATATGTCTAGAATTTTCTTTTCTTTAAGAATACAGAATAAAAAAATAGGTATTTCCATTTCAAAAATTGAAGTTGATGGTCGTAACTTAGTTTTGGACCACCCTGTATACATAAAATTATAGTAAGAAAACCCGCAGTTAAAAATAAAAATCGACGTGTCCGAGCGTCTTTTTTTTTGAACATACCCCTGAATTTTAAATGAATTTATTCCGGACTTTTGGCTCTTACTGTATAATTTAGTTATTAGACACATGCCTATTACTAAATTTAGTACTTTTTGAAAAGAACTAAAATGCTTTAAAAATGTATGTTAATTTAAAAGGTATGACTAGTCAGATTTTCCGCGAAAAGGAATAACTAATGTTTACACAATAATGTTTCGTGATATAACTAAGAAAAATATATTTATTTTTTCTGTATTATTTTCCGAGTATAAGAAATGATATTTCTTATCACAATCTATATTTGTTAATTATTTTTAATTAATTAATTATTTTAGTTAATTAGTTAATTATTTTTATATTGATTAATTAACTTTTTGTAAGAATAGGCTTGGCATGATTTTAAACTATTTAGTTTTTACTATTAACTAGATTTTTTATTGACGTAAATTTAAAATCATTTTATTTAACTTGAACAGCAGTCTAAAAAATTACAGTTAAAACGCCCTATAAATTAAGTCTAGAAAGGTGAAACTACCGAGATTTACAATAAAATAACCTGAATTTGGACCCAAATAGGATCATTAAATAAGATAAACTACTAAAAAACTAGATCCTATAAGTGAAACTACTAAACTTTATTGTAAGTAGAGCCATAATTAAACCTAACTTACTAACCTAAACTACGAAATAATAGCAAAACAGTACAAAAACTATAAAAATAATTAACGAATTTATGGAACAATTTTATAACATTGTTTAATTTTCATAGTTTTAAAAAACTCATAAATGTTTAAAAATTAAGAAGTATTACGTACAAGTTAGTTATGCCTAATTTTCTGATCCAAGAATACATTCTTTTAAACCTCTGACTATGTAAATATCGAGTTATCCGGATAGCCTTCTGCTTTTTTATTTAACATTTCATTATATATAAAAATACTGAAATATGTATCCTATCTATTTAAGTTATGCATAAATATTCACCAGTGGATTGTAACTAAGTACTTTTGCCAGTTTGAGTTATTTTAGTATAAAGGGTGCCTCCTATTACATCGCACTATTGGTATCTTTATGAATATTTAAGATACAGTGTCTGGTAAATAAGTAAACTTGTAGGATTTTTCTAAATTAGTAAAATGCCTTTGACTCATATTGAAAAATGTCGTATGTTAGAATATTACTTTGTATGCCGAAAAAATAGTGATACAGCGATAGCAAAGGACCGCCAGAGATTCCAGACGCGAACAGTAACTGGCAAAAGCGAAGATACCTTTTAATTATTTACAGAAAATTTAGAAGTAACCAAAATGGTTTTAAAAAGTCTAAAAGAGGGAACCAATTTATAGTAAGTGAGGATATTAAAATTTCTATTTTGGCATATTTTGAAGCTCATATGGAAAACTCAATTAGAGTTTACGGTACGGGCAAGAGCTTACGGTATAAGCTTAATAATAATAAGTCGAAACACAAATTTGTGCCATATAAGTATCGACCAGCAGAAACATTGTTGCCTGGCGATAAATAACGATGACTATTTGCAACTAGTTACGTAATGCATATGAAGCAAATGATAATATTTTAAACTGTATAATTTGGAGCGACTAAGCTAATTTTTTAAACAAAGATATATTTAACCGTAAAAATGTACACTATTGGTCCCAAGAAAATATTTTCCTAAGTGATCCCAGAAACCCTCAAAATCAATTTAGTATAAACGTTTAGTGCGGCTTAATAGGCAGCCAAATAATAGGACCTTCTTGTCATGATGGCACTTTGACCGGAAGGACATATGTTGACCTCATAATATTTGGAGGGCTAGAAGATTATTTGAATATTGTTAACTTGGATAGAGCACAACTTAATGATATAAAAGTATTTCTTAATAGATTTTAACGATAAATAGATTGCGAGACTTGGCCAATTCGTTGGCTTAGGTCACCGGACCTTACCTCTCTCGACTTTTATTTTTTGGGGTTACATAAAGAATGAAGTGCATAAAAAAAACCATTGCTGAACTACACATATTAGGCAACTAATTGGATCAATAGATGAAAGATCAGTCTTAAAAGCTACAAGACGCGTACTTAACTTTGATCAGAAATGTATTGAACAAGATGGTGATGTTCTTGCTCATTTGTTGTAAATTAAAAATGTTTACTTGGCGTCATTTTCATATTTTAAAGCCAACTTGCCTAGAGTTGAAAAAACTATTTATTATTTTTAGGCTTAGGCTTTTAGTGTAAATCTTTTTAATATGAAAATTAGTATATATATTTTCGCTATTTTAATTAATAGAAAAAAATTCTACTTGTTTGCTGATTTAACGGGTCCTATATCTTAAATATTAATAAAGATACCAATAGTGGCGACTTAGCTTAGTTAATATGTATATATTTTTTTTTAATTAGTGAATAAATATATTTTTTTATAAACTCAAGGTATAGTTAACCAGATTATAAGAAGTTTTTTTAAATATTTTTGCGCATAATAAACCAATTTTGTTATGAATATATGTTACACAAGAATATATATTTTGCAATTCAGTATTACTAATAAGGTATTGAAATATACAATACCAATTTTTTTTAGTTCATTATGTACCTTGCATAGTTAGGTATATTTCAAAATTGGTTTACTTTCTTCACTATATAATTATGTTATTGCCCTAAATTATTATTAAATTACAACAACCTTAAATAAATTACACTTTTATGTTACTTAATTTATATTCCTATACTTCGTAGCATATAATTATTATTGACAATAACACATGCTAAGTTTAAATCTGCCATTGATTTAAATTATTTTGTTTTGAAATTTTTAAAATTTTTTACATTACACAAGAAAATTTTCCCAATAGAAAAAAAACGCCGTTTTCAGAAGAAACAAACAATTTATCCCATTATATGTTAATGAAATGTATGCAATTGTTATATTTTATATTATATGGTAATTTAATTTGATGTTTGTAGCAATCTAGTAAGGTAATAAATAGAAGCAAGCATAAAAGCGCTATTTGATAAATATGTGTTATAAAAAGAAAACAAATTTAATACAACAGAAATATGATATATTTTTTAAAACAGACACATTAAAAGTTTGGCATTTAATATTTCCTTCAGAATATAAAAATAGTGGATTCTTATTCAGCCAGTTAGATCAATTTGCAGAAAAACTGAGCAAAAAGTTACTTAACCTCACTTCGCCTTAATAGCAAAGTTCATATTCATTACATGTTCTACCCCTCTTGGGATATTATAGCTGGATTTTGTCAGATGTTCTTAGATAGAAGAGCAGAGATATATCTCATAACAGGACAATATTCATTATTTTTGGTCTTATATGGAAAATTTATTCATCCCTCCGGGTTTTAATAGAGTTTTGAAAATGTCATTCATCTGGATTCCTTAAAAAAGTGTAACAAAAATAAATGTAATTTTACCAATTTTACTTCTAGAAATAACGACTTTAGAGTACTAAATTAACGGTAGTAATTCGCGTTTTTGGTCTTTTTTGACCAACTTCTCATATCTAATTTATAGTCTTCCTATTGATTGGAGTATGTAATGATTATATTTGCCAACTTTCCTAATCAAAAAATCATTATTGTATATATATTTTGATAAAAGTATCAATTTGAAAAATAACATCTTTAGTTTAAATCCTTTAAACAAAAATGAAGATTTCATGAAGCAATATTTGGAATAAGCATTACTAAAATTTTATGCGTTGCATATTTAGCATATTCAATATTAATTGCCTTATTTCACTATTATAAATTTCATTAGTAAAGCAATTAAGCTGTTCTTTACACCTTACGAATATATTAAGAACACAATCAAAACAAATTACACCACAAACGTTATTAAATTTCTAATATTATTATTTTAATTTCTCTTAAATTAGTATAAATAACACTTAATATACCACACTAAGCATGCATATATTATATAGGCAAAATGTAAAAAAGCAGTTTAATTCAAATCAATTTTCTTTATTTAGCGGAAATAAGGTTCGCCTTGATCTTGCTGCTTGGGCGGTTGCTTGTCAAAATGAAAGAGAAATTTCTACGTCGCGTCGGTTGTATTATGTTTTTGGTCGCATTTTCATGATATTGTAGTGCCTTTGGCACTTATTTCCTTATGTAATGAATTGTAGCGTGTTTTATATTATATAGTTATATTAAGGTAGTTATTAAATATGTTTTTTAATGAACGAGATACTTATAATGATATAAACGTCTCATTAATAATAAATATATTTAGACAAATATTATTATATTAACAAGTTAGTATGTTACAGTATGAGCAATTAAAAAAGTTGAGCTAAGATTGACTTTATAAAGATATTGGGCGATTTCAATATGAACAGCTAGTCCTAAATAAAAACTGTGTTATGGTGCTTTTCTGAAAAAGTATTATTTTTTTCTACATAGAGCGTTGGATTCCTCTTAAGATGTTTTATCAGTAATTAAAGTAACAAAAAAATTAAATACAATAGAAGCCCAAAAAAAACACAATATTTCAACTATTTTGAGAATTTGGATTTTAATAAGGTGAAAATTATAATAAATTGATGGTCCTCGTGACTGATGAGTACGATTATGTATAAAAATAATATTTCAATCCATTTTGGGCAGATGATTTTATTCTCGACTAAAGCTACTTCCAAGTGGCCTTATATATTTTTGATGTAACTTTCTTAGACCGAAAAATCTAATGAAGCATGACTGAACTAAGGTTAAACGCTAACTAAACTATACAATCCATTATAAGGGATTGGACAATTATCCCCTTTGAGAATGTTTTTTTTTAATTTTAGAATAAACTTTTGTACGTCTCTAATTTTCGGTTGTTGTTAACTAATTTAAATAATTTTATGCTGTCTAAATATTTTTAAGCTGTCTATTTATATAAAGTGGCCACTAGTGAAAACATGTTCAGCCAAACTTGACATTTGATTTCTTCGATATTTTACTTGAGCTACATGTTCTTTAAATCTAATATTATTTGATCTTTTTGTTTACCCTATGTACTTATTAATCCAATCGTTACAATAAATTCTATAGATCACGGACTTTTTATTGGTCCTAATTTTATCTTTAGGATTTCCTAAAAGATTCTATAAACATCAATTTCTAACTGGTTAATATTTTGATGACAACAGTATCTAAGAATAAAATCTGATTAACTGTTTCTTGTTCGAAAGTAACTTTAATGGGTGAAAAACAGCTATTGAGTTGTTCTACGAAATTATCAATATTGCTTTTGTGGAACACGGCAAACTCATCAAAAACATATTTTAACTAAATTCGTGGAAAATAATAAATGTATTACTTGTATTTAACTTATAACGCTTCATAAAGAATTCTGCTAGAGATGGAGAGAAGAGATTACCCATGGCGGTACCCTCAAGTTGTTCATAATACGAATTGTTGTATTGAAAAATATTTTGTGACATGCAAAGTTTTGTTAATTTTATTATTTCTCAGATATGATCGATACCATAACAGTTCTAAAAGTTGAATCAGATATTCTAAAGTTTCTGGTATACCAATGATTGGGAATAAAGAAATACATCGAAAGAAACAAGAATTTTATCCGCAATTAAAATTAAATAATAGATTTTTGACTGAAAACATTAAACAGGTAATTTTAATGCTCAAATTGCTTTACCAAAAACTTGGAGATCCTATAATAGAAATAATTGATTTCATCTTATTGCCAAGTTTATGGATTTTTGGTAAACAATATATTTTTGGAATTGTTGGAAGTTAGAAAAATTCGCTTATCAAATTCGTAATATAATAATATGTCAAAAGTAAAGTGAATACTCTTTTGCTAGAAGGGTGAAGTAATTAATATAATTTTTTTTTCATCTAAGTATATAAATTGAAACAATTAAAATTCTCAAGAAAACGTAGAAACTGTACCAACAAAAATGTTAAAACTAATTAATCCTCAAAATAGAAATTCGTAAAATATGAAATTTATAGAAATCTGAATGAGTTGTTAATATCTTTATTTAAACGGATGATCCAATAAACCTGAAGTGAGAAGTTTGTCGTTGTTGTTTGTTTTGTTTGAGTTTAAATTAAATTATTGGCTAAAGGAAGACGACGTTGATAAAACAGTTAAGTTTTATGAGTAAATCACTAAGATTAATATTAATTACAATATATTTTTAGTAGAAATTTGAATGAGTAATAAACACTATTTTATTAAAATAAATATTTTTCTTGTTCCAATAGACAAAAATTAAGATAAAATTATACTTTCCAAGGTAGTTTATGATGTAATTATGTTAAAAATGATTAGAGTGATTCAGAAGAGAAATCCAAGAAACCACATATTTTTACTCTTTTATGAGATGCATATCATTTTCTTACTAGTGGTGATAATAATTTCATAAAAAATCCGTGTCAAAATAATTAACTAAACTTGCTGTGAAGTAAAGACGATGACGATTTTAAGAGAAAAGTTAGATAATACTTTTCTAATTCATTTCTTTTAAGTTTATATAAATCAAATAAAATTAGATTTACCAAAAGTAGCCCACAGGGTTTAAAAACAATTAATATCTTTTTAAAGATATATTTAAAAAGAGTAATAAAAATATCAATTATATTCAAAAATATGTTTTTTTATTCATGGTTAATAGAAAAATTACTGAGTTAAATATAAAATTTAATAGTTTCAAAGAATGATGCTAAAATATTCTTATAATTTTAAAATTTTTTAAAATGTGTCATACTTATGGGTTATTCTTTTATTATTGATTTTGATGAATAAATTCAATAAAAGTAAATTAGTTTATAGAATGACCATAGTGGTCGAGCTGAATAAAATATATTTTGGCCAAATTTTCAAAAAAATTATTTGGGTGGAACACGGACGTGACATGCCATGACCACGGACATGATCTATTTTCTTGCTAGTACAAAAATTTTAGTTTTAAATTATAAAATTAATGCATTTTAATAGATTTAAATAAAAAACATGATTCAAAATGAAACATTATTCTTTTAGTATATATAGGTAAGTAATCTTATATAATTTATAAAAATGTGATAAACAACACTTATTTGCTAAAACAAGTTTGAGATGGAACTTAAATTTTTAAAAAGGTATTCGTCTTTCTACTCAAGATACTCAGGAGGATCTAATACCATTTGAATTTCCTGTTCTTTAATGACAGCTATTTCTGGTACTTCTGGATATTCAAACGTTTTAGTTCCAGTTTTTTGAAAAATTTAACAGTATATTCTTTGTTTGAATCTACGGATAATATACACGCCACACAATGTAGATACATTTTTTCCCAACAATTTCACAACAACAAACATATTTTTTTAAACTGGTGAATCTGGTCTTTTTGAATTTTTGAAAGTGGTATATCATCACTTGTATCACTGTCAGATCCATAAATATCATTGTATTATAGGCGTTCGTGAACTGGTGACCAGAAATTATCGTCGTCATCATCATCCTTTCCATCTTCCAAAATATTATGAAATTTATACACCAATTTGCCCAAGTTGTAGTGACTGCAAGTTGTATGACAATTTTGGCAGCTCAGTTTTCTAACATAGATGGTGTTAGATTCAGTACAATGCCATACTAACTGGTGGGCTCGCAATGTTCCTTTAAAACTTGGAATGTCATTTGGAACCAGTTTGTCCAATTAGTTTTGGTCATCAATCGGTATAATGTGGATCCCTTTGCAAGCTTGCTTAAGTTCTTGAATCAGTATTTCCAAAGTGGATATATCTTTTCCTCTTCCTACTAAGCTATCCGCAGTGCGCTTCAAGCACCCGCCGACACCATCTGGCACACCTTTTCCATGCCCAGCTTCACTAAAATGCCACACCATATTTTTAACGTTAAGTACTTTTGTTAGATGTGAAGATGCTAGGTAAAACATTGATTTATTGCGATACTGGGTCGACGGCCCATCGCTGCAAAAGTGAATGGTTTTTAAATTTGGAACATTTTTTTTTACTTCCTGTAATAGCGGGTCTAAATGTGGACAAATCGCAGCAGGATCATGTCTTAAACGGTTAGAAAGGGTGCAATAAGACTCAGGTTTCATATCGCCACCATAATAGATAACACAGGTGTGCAAACTAATTTGCTGCTTTGGCGCCCCAAAGTGAGAAGCCTCAACTTCGGAAGCATATTTTAGGACATAATTTTCTGAAAAGTCCATGTGGATTAGTACTGTTATATCCAACAGTGACTTTTTAACTAAATCAATTGCAGCGTACTGGTGATTTACTTTCAATTTCGTGTTTGTGACCCAATATCTTCAATATTGCGGAGAGTTGTTGGGTGGGGTCAGAAATAAAACAGAAACCTGTTTACCTAAATGTCGACGTTTCGACTTATATTAAGTCATCCTCAGGACACTAAGTCTAGGTTTCTTAAGTTATAATTAAAACACATTTATAATAGGAGCGTAGAATTATTTTTAACATCGGTTAAATTGTTGGTGTTATTGTGGGCAAACTAGAATCCTAACCTTCTGTTTTATTTCTAAACCCACCCAACAACCCTCCGCAATACTGGTGATTTATGTTACAAATATGTTGCATAAATCCGTTTAACGTGGCTTTAAAAATATTCACTAGTTCTTCTTTGGGGCAAATTTTCGTTAACTTGACGGTCTTCGAACATATTTTTTGCTGACCCTTAATATCAACTTCATGTCTCTGAATAGCCCACGTTTGATAGGATATTTGTTCGTTTTTTTCATAATAATTAAAATTAACGTTTGTATCTTTGCACCGCTCACATGCCCGTTCCAAACATAATTCTTTGGGAAATTGATCACAGCAAATACGTTTTATTACCTCATTCGTACTTGATTCGTTAATAATGGAATGTTTCTTAAGACTTTCCAATATCAGGCCCATATTTGCATGCTGTTTGCACAAACACGTCTCTCTATTCTTATAATTGGGAGATAAAATCCAAAATGGACAAAACTTGCAAAATGTCGAATAGCTCAACTTTTTAAAATTAGGGTATAAAGCTATAAACTTTTTGTGAAGATTCAGAAGCGTATCATTTAACAGCCGCTTCTGTTTCTTAACTTTGTATTTTGTAATTGTTTCTTTTTTTCTGGCTGTTATTCTGCTATTTTCATCTTTTTCTAAAAAATGTCTGACTTTCATTTTTGTCATTAAGTTTCTTGCTTCTATATCTTGCTTGTGTATGTGCTTCTTTCTTCCATCTGATATGAGCTTCGCCAAATGTGTAAGAAATTTGTATTTTTTTACCACTTCACCATTAAGCATCGATAGAAAATAGACCTTATTTTTATTTTTGGTTTCCCGGGAATAGTTTTCTTTTACCTGCTCTTCAATCACTTCAGCAAATAAAAGTTTTTTTTTACAGCTGAGGGTACCGTATATTTTTTTAACAAATTGCTGACGTTTGATTTAGGACTTTGTATTTTAGAAAAGTGACTGCTCTTGATGATTTGCTCTGCTTGCTTGGGTTTTATATTTATTTACGCGCTTTTTTAGGGTATTTACTAAGAGCTCCAAATCCCTAATCTTTTTTTTTCATTGTGTTTCGGTTTTTCCTCGCTAGTTTTTGTCCTCTTATTTATTGAGGAGTAATGTTTCTCGATCCGCTTGGCCCAGGAATATCTTCTAATATCGGTAAAGGGCTGGATTGTGGGGTGTTGTAGTTAAGAAAATTATTTTCATTTTCAGCGTGTTTTTCGGCATCTTTTTTTCTATACCTATAACGTCTTGAACGATTTCTCGAATTGTTTCGAATTTTTCTTTGAACTCGGTCACTAAACTCTTGAATAGGGTGTCGACTTCGTTTTTTTCGTTCCCTATCTTTTCTTTTCTCTTCTTCATATCGCACAGGATCAGCTTTAATTTTTTCTCTTGCTTTGCGCATACTTAATTTCTTCACTTCTCTTCTTTTTTCTAGATCTCGATCGCATATTTTCTTTGTTCTAGCCATTTAATACCTTAAAAAAAAAGTGTTTTTTAGTTGATGCATTAGTGGGTTATCTAAAGCTACGCAATAAATATCTTTTTATAGATTATAAGCTCATAAAGAAAAAGTTGTTAAACATACTTTTAATGTGTATAAATAATATTTAATTGTCCACGGAATCACGTCCATGACCAACTTGTCCACGGACTCACGTCCGTGACATTCATGATACACGGACGTGATGGAAAATTACCTTTTGACGGTTTAAAATTATAAATTTTTAGGTTAAGTTACAAAACTTCTGTGCAACAATGTTTATTTGTGTTTTTCTTTATGATAATACGTATTTAACATCAATAAGATTATAATCCTTACTTTTTTGGCTGCTCACAGACGTGATCACAGTGCTTGAAACAACAGGTATCACTAAAAAGGGCACTAAATTTGCACAAAACGATTTCACTTGCGACATCAACAAAACACTGAGGGCAAAGAAGTATAAAATTACTAGAGCGTCAACTAGGAGGCATACTTTTAAAAACATATCGCACGCAGATATTTTGATTTTTTGACTTTGTCCACGGACGTGACGATTATTTGGTGACAGCAATAAAAAATAGTAACTCTTAAAAGTTAAAACTAAATCTTTTTGAGTATACTTATACTTATTTTTAACCCAAACGTGGTTTTAAAAATGTACAAAAATTAAGTAAAATTTTTGTTTGTTTAGTTTAATGACGCATGAAACTAAAATAAGTTTGTTGGTGACAGTCCACGGACGTGACATATCACGTTCTGTGGTTACAAAAAATAAGGAAATATATATTTTTTATTTTAATGTTGTTTTATAATTCTTTTTATTATAAAGTAATATAAATATTTATTACATAAAAAGAAGAAAATTGCTTTTGTCTAAAAAATTTTTTTAAGGTTACGTAATTTCCCGCAGTTTCAGGAGAATAACCCTTATATGACTTTTAAATTTTTTCAGAAAATATAAATGATTGGAAATAAGTATTATAATTACAGTTTCCTTTTTGTTTTTTATTTTAATATTTTTTCAGTTTTTGGGTTTTTGTTACGTTTATGCTATTTTTTGCCTTTTAGATGTCAAAAAATTAATTTTTGGCAAAATATTTTATTGAACTTAAGTTATTATAATTTTTTTAATTTTCTTAAGTTTATATCATGGCCAAAACTTATGTCAGCTATAAAACAAAAAAGGTTAAAAAGTTTAATTTAAACTTTTTAAATCTATAAATTATGAATCTTTAAATATACTTAACCTGATTTAATACATCTAATATAAAAAATTGTGTCATAATTATTTGGGTAAATATACACAAAACAACCTTAAATAATTTATATAGAGAATATATAATTAAATTAATGATGTTCAAATAAAAGGTATGTAGATATTATTTTGGAAAACTATTAAATTTAGAACAGCTGTGTAACGTTTTTCCTTAAAATTCGCAAAGGGAAGATAAAAAATTACCTGCCTTTATTTACCGGATTTAGTGTCATGTGATTTTTTCTTCGGTTATATCATATAACACCTCCAGTTTAGAAATTCTGCTCAGAGAATTTATAAAAAAATTATAAAATATGCAGGAGTGAGATATTTAGTTACTGCTGATATCTTATTATAGGTTGCAAAAATAACTTTAGTAGCATAATTTTTCAATTTAAAAATCACCATCAAATTCAGGCTCTCCAAGTCCTTTCTTCCTTTCTTCCTCTTTTTCAAGTCCTTTCTTCCTGAAAAACATTTTACTAGCGAGATTTAAAGGCGTATAGGAGTATTTTGTTAAAATTAATATAAAAGCACCTTCGTTACATCGATCTGTAACAATTAGTCCACGTTCATATATTTAATAAATACGTTAAAAAATAATTTATTTAATATTTATTTTTTCAGTAAAAAATTAATTAAAATTCTATTTAATATATTAGCATACAGCAAACTCACGTACCTAGTCGCGGTGTATTAAATATTTGTTGACATGTGAATGGATAGCTGGTCAGATTATAGTGAAGTAATACATACTTTATTATTTTATGCAATTTGAACTAATTTAAATTAACCATGCTACCAACATAAACATGATCAAGGATATATTTTTACATTCTTTTTATATTTAGCAGCTGCAAGTTTGATCCCCATTTATGTCAATAATTTATTATTATTAGTTTTGATTATTCGCGTGCTCGATTACATCTATAAAAACATATTAAATTTTATCTATACTTTCACACATAACATTAATTAAATATATTCTCAGGCTTACAAAGTTTAAAGTAATTACAACTTAACCATACATACATATTATAAATATAGCATTTGCCGTTAAATAATCCAAGTGCAGTATCAAGTCACTAATTAATACTTTGTCGAAACAATGCCAAGCTTATCAGCAAAAAAAGCATTGTTTTTCACTACTTAACCATACCGAAAACTCTTGATTAGGCTCAGCTTTTGTCTTTACAAATTAGGATTTAATTAAAAGTCGCGTCGGGTAAAATTCAAGAACAAGTAATGTTGCATAAGACGCCTTCAAAAAACCATTCATAAAACGGAAGCACGCTTGTTATAGCATTAACAGGTAAATAATTTTAGTTTTTTGCAATAATTTGCTACATAATACTAAAGATTTGTTTGTAAGTCCTTATTATGTTTTAAGTTTTCTCATGAATGGTGTTTTGTTGGGCCATATCCTATGGACACATTTCTATTTGATTGCTTAAGAAATACCGGATCGTTTTTTTATTAATAAGAATTAAGACGAGGAAATAGGTTCACTTAATATTGTGAAAATGTAATTTTATTTTCGTTTCCTATGAAACTTTAGACTGAGATGACGATGTAAAATTAAAAATTAAATTTTTCTCAGGCTTTTCGTAATAAAATCTTTTAAAGTGCATTTTCCTAGTTTACCTAATTACATATATAAAAAACAACATCATATAAAAAAAATTTATTTCTATTTGACTAAACCATGATATAAGGATGAAAATTTTAATACTTTTTCCTACATCACCGATACTTTTCTAAATTATCATTTGTATTTATTATCATTTAAATTATTATTCCCGTAATGATTTCTTTGGATTGATAATTTTTTATTATAATTAATAACAGAATATATGTCGTGGGTATCATGCATAATTATATACGTGTTTTTCATGAAAATTCAACAATAGCTGTCTATGATAGCGAATGTTATCGAAGGATTTAAGGATAATGAATATGTTGGAAAAATCCGTATGACCTATTTAAGTCCTTCGATTGTATGTCTTATGAAATTTTACTCTTAAAGCTCTAACGTGGATTTGATGAACGTTGAACTGGATTTGATTAGAGATTTATGGATTTAATGTACTAAGTATAGAATTATTAAAATAAATAAAATATTTAGTTATCAGGTTAAACTTAGTAAATCTTCTCTAGATGTATTCTATGGAATGCATTAAAAGTTAACTATACAATTCCGCAAGAGCTCAATTCTGAATTCTGTCCTTTTTTTGAATATACCGGGTGATACAGGAAAAAGGGAACACTTAATAACTCTTTTCCTCTTTATGATAAACAAATAAAATTTGGTATACTGATGGAATTGCTATAAGAGCATCTTTTAAAACATTCCATTGTTTTTCGTCATTTCCTGTTTAACCCGAAGTGACACTAACTTTCTTATTTTAAATCATACACTTGGTATATTATTATGTATTTTGATAGAAAATTTTATTCTGAGAACAATGATACTGCATTTGCTACTTTTTATTTTATACTTATACAAAAATATATTTTTTTAAATTTTAAAATAGGGTGCCATAAATGCGTTGAAAGTTTTAATTATTAATCAAGTAATCACGGAAAAATAGTTTTCATTAAATTTTTTGACTCAAATTTTTTACACGCCTATTTAAAATGATCAAACCATGTTTGAAATACGGTTATTTTTTTCTAATAATTTGGTAAGATTATTTTTTAAATCGGTGGATAAATAAAATAAATAATATAAATAAACGCATTTAATTAATAAAAATAGCATAGAAGGCTTTGATTTCTGGACTAGGAGGCTGCGTTTTAATGAATTATTTTTTAATTGACATGATACATAACATGTTGTCAAGTGCAATTATTATTTGTGAATTCAAATAAATTTGCCGCAGTTTTTTAAAAGAACTCTTGTATTTACTAATATTTGAAATGTTACTGACTGTATTTCTGAAAAACTGACTTTAGTAATAAAACACAATGAGTATTATTTTTCCGTGATTACTTATTAAGAAAATACAATTTTTAATGCATTTATAGCACCTTATTTCAAAATTTAAAATTTTTTTTTTCTATAAGTATAAAACAAAAAGTAGGAAATGCGGTATCATTATTCTCAGAATATTATATTCTATTGAAATACCTAATAATATACTAATTGTTTCATTTAAAATAAAAAAGTCAGTGTCACTTCCTGTTAAACTGGAAGTAACAAAAAATAACAGAATATATCAAAAGATGCTCTTATAACTATTCTATCGATTTACCAAATTTCATTTGTTTATCTTGAAAAGTAAAAAGTTATTAAGTGTTCCCTTCTTCCTGTATTACCCGGTATATTAATGAAATAAAAAGTACTTTTCAATGATAATGCAGCTGCACTTGCTAGAAATTGAATACTAATATATTTTATTACATTCCTTGCATCTGATTCAAACTTATCTGTTTAGCCTAAGAGAAGTTGACATAGAGCATTCTGGAAATAGGCTAATTAATACACAAGTTATGAAGATTTAAGGCCGTTACATAGAAACAGCATTAGTCTTCGACAAACATGTTGTGTTGTGACGTGTTGAAAGAAAAATAATATTTAAAGTTGGAAGAAGGGCAGTTCGAGCTATAGAAGATCCCCAATTTAAGCTAATGTAAAGAAGTGTTTTGTAGATCCTAATAAAATACTCACACTCTCTCATCACATATAAAGATACTTGGTTAACACAAAAAAAAATTATGAGTATCATATGCAAGGTGAATGTCATAACAAATAATAATTGCCTTAAAGATACTCTCTGACATAAGAAGTGTTACACCGAGAAGAAATAACTTTTTCAACATCATTTTCTGGCAACGAGGTAGTCTTACATCAAGAATGAATCGATAATATTTGAAAGAATTTTTATAGACGACTAATAAAAAAACTAATAATGTGTTTGGCAACCTTGCAGCTAAATACATTCCTATACGTCTATACATCGACAATATGAGATGATCGAGGTCTGGTTGTGGCACGTTATTCCAAGCAACTTGATCCTCGTGAATTAGCTGTGTCATAGTCTGTGGCGGATGGCGCAAAGGTCTTCTTCCCACCATATTCACAAAACAACAAAACAAAGCATTCAAAAGCCTGCTTCGTGCAGAAAGTCCGTAGTAAGACGAGCAATATGGAGACGTGCTTTATCTTGCTAAAGGAGGACATACGGATAGTCGTCTAGATAAGGTACAAAAGTGGTTTGTAAGACATTATTAACATAACGCCCAGCAGGCATTATATTTCCTCTAATAAAGAGAAGAGGTAATTGGCTTCCATACGCCTTCCAAACCATTACTCCAATAGTTCTGTGTAGATGCGTCTCAACAGTAATTCCAATATCACGCTATTATCGACGGTGGCCTCTTGATATTATGTCATTATGGTTCCCAATGTTGCCATTGTTTGCTCCAGTTTAAATGTTGGTAATAGCGGTCTGCAGTCAAAGGAAGCGCTAACCGTGGATGGTATGAAAAAAGTCCAAAGGCTCAAATATGACGATTGAGTGTACGCATAGTAATAGTTTACCTTCTTACTCAAGCCATTGGTCAGCGATCTGATGCGTAGTAGCAGAATGGTTTCGTAGAGCTTGTTGTCTGAAGTGCCTTTTTTGACGCTGTGTGGTACTCCTTGATTGGTTGACCAGTTGGCCTTCTTTGCGTACCTCTACCTTCTTCTATCTATATCCGATATACATGCCGTACAGTGACATTTTATTACAATTAACACAGCGACTAATTTCGCTATAGTACAAACCAACATCTCGATAGGTAATAATTCTACCCCTGTCAAAATCGCAAACATATTGATAATTTTGAGATCTTCCAACTAGAGGCATTTTGTTATGCTTAACACTAGTAAACGGCCAAGCAAGAACTAAAAATCTCTAGACTAATCAGCTTTCAGAAAATGCTTTTTCACAAAAACAAAAATATAAAAGTTTACGAATGGCAAACAAAAACAAAGATAAAATATGGTCGTTGGTACGATAGCATGCTTTAAGCATAGTCATTAGGTTGCCAAAAAATCAAGTTGAAACAATTATGTAACATTTCTTATCTCAGTGAGTATATAAAGATATTTAGTAAAAAATGTAAGAATAAATAAATCTTGCATAAGGTCAAATAACTATGGACCAAAATTCTTTAATAAAATATCTAAGGTATATTAAGGGCATGAATGGTAAACTATGAAATGATTATAATATAATAATAAAAATTATATAGTAATTTTTGTTTTTTATACAGTTACCAATAAATCAGTATATAGGGTGTCTCAACTCTATTTACACGCGGTTTTTTTGTCGCGCCATTACTTGATATGAAAAAAAAGTTAAGATAAAAAGTGTTCGTTTGTAGATACTCATTTTGTTGACAGTCTTAATTACAGTACAGAATATATGTACAGAATGTCTCAGAAACAAAGTTTTCATTGTCAAGTAAGTTTTTTTAAATGTAATGCCCTATACAGGGTGTTTCTTAACCTATACGCATAAACTTGGGAAATTATTGCTAAAGATAAATAATGACTAATAGTAAAAAAATTTAAGTAAAATATTTTTAGTTTCTGGGAAAATCATTTTTTTTTCACAAAAATTTAATAACTTTATCAGATGGAATTTTGTTTTCAAATTAAGAAGTAAACAAGTCCGGATGATGTTTATTATGTTTAGTAGTACCTACTTTGCTATCAGTTGATACAGTTGTGGTCGTATTTCGTTTTTTATTAAAATTATGCCGCATAATTTTTCAAGACAAAACAGTGTGGCTGCAGCTAATCTGTGTATTACATCATCATCTTTACATCTGTGTATTTACATCTGTGGTATCATCCGTCGCGTGAAGCTTTTTTGCGTGTGGTTCAGCGGGGTAGAGAAACTGGAAATTTGCGGCCGAGGCCAGGGCAACATGGTGGAGCCATTAGACCTAGGCGCATTTTAAATCTGAAGAATTTGATTTTAGATATCATCGAAGAGCATTTTGACATAAGCACTAAAACAATTGCAACGCAATTTGGATTATCACCAGTCCCAGTTTGGCGAATTTTAAGGCATGAATTACTGTATCCAGTTCACTTCCAAAGGGTACAAGATTTACTTCCAAGGGATCATGCGCCTCGAGTAAACTGCGCGTGGTTGTTACATCAGCAGCAGTTAAACCCAAACTTTACCAGGAACATTTTAGCTACGGATGAAGCAATTTTCACACGCAATGGTATTCACAATTTTCGCAACACGCATTTTCGGGCAGTTGAAAGTCCGCATGCCATTCGGCGAACAAACTTTCAACAACGATTTTCAGTAAATGTGTGGGCTGGAATTGAAAACGGAATACTTATTGGCCCTTTCATTTTGGATAATCGTCTAACTGGTGCTCCTTATTTACAATTCTTGCGACAAAATTTGCCGGTACTCCTTGAAGAAGTCCCTCTTCACATTAGCCAGAATTTGTGCTTTCTTCACGATGGTGCTCTACCACATTTTGCGTGACCAGTGCGATGGCATTTGGATCGAATGTGCCCCGAACCGTGGATAGGCCGAGGTGGTCTAATTGGATGGCCTCCTCGATCACCCGACCTTAATTCGCTTGACTTTTAGTTTTGGGGCCACCTAAAATCTCTGGTGTATGTAACCGAAGTTGACAATGAACCAGAATTAAGAAATCGGATATTTGCTGCCGCCGAGGAAATTCGACTACAACCTGGATTAGCTGCTGTCTGCAACTCTTGGATTAGGCGTGCTCAATTATGTATTGAAAGTCATGGAAATAACTTCGAAGAGTTACTATAATAGTTAAATAAACATTTATTTTGGAGAATTTACGTTTTTTTTTAATTTTAATTAATAAGTCGTTTATCTCCGTAACTAAAACTATTTTACTAAATTTGTTTTCACTATTAGTTATTATTTGCCGTCAGCAATAATTTCCCAAGTTTATGCGTATAGGTTAAGAAACACCCTGTATATTTTACCCAATTTTTACTCTTACTTTTTATTTAATTCTACACCTTTAAGAACTTTTTTTCATATGATATGCAGGGGCGAAAAGAAAATTGTGTTTAAATAGAATTGGGACATTCTGTATTAGAGTATATTTCATCTATTTTAATAAAAAGGTCCTAAGCCACTGATCAGTAAATTAAACATCATCCTCATAAGTCAACTTTATTTGAAATCTATAATACATTTGAATATTCGCGGAAAATATAAAGATGGCTACAATTTATACTGACTTTCTCAAAGCATTTAATAAAAGCTCTTAGTGTAAAAGAATCTGGTGAATCTTATATGGTCTCTTGTAATATTAAATGCTCTGTGTAGTAATAATTAAGTATCCTGTATCATATTTACTAATTAACATTTTAAGATGATTTAAATAGTAATTGTGAAACTATTTGTAGAAAAAACACAAGAATGTAAAAATTAATTTACCCGTGCTTAGACGTGATTATCCATCTCGAATGCAGTAAGCGACGAAAATAGCAATAAAATTAATCTCTATACTATCATTATGTAAGAAAAATGGTGTATTAAAATGATTCAGATTTTATCAATTATTTATTAAGTTTTATTTTTACAATTATTTAGTATATTTAGATTTTCATTTTATTTCGAAATTTTTATTTAATATTAGTACCTTAAATTAAATTTAAATTGTTTAAAACATTATGTAATCACAGCATATCCAGTGTGTAATTAAGTAATTCTATTTTAATGAAGGCTTAAGCTATGGTCGAATTAAATATGATTTATTATTGCGTCAGCTGTTAGCTTAATCTATTTTATAGACTTAAGTTTTTACTAAATAGCAAAAACAGTAAAAAATCAAACGAAAGAAATTTAATTATGAAGCATGTAAGATATTAATATAATTTAAAAATGGCTTTATTAATGATAATCTTAATCAAGTGTAAGCAAAAGAAAAACATATATTACATGTTCAAATATATCTTTGCCTAGGTGCATTACAAAAAAATACTTATTGCATAAAATATTTGCAAACGAAACCACAAAAAAAGAAAGGTAAACATATATATAAGACCACTTTTCGCAGATAAGAATAATGAAATGGAGCCGAAGACTTTGCTTTCTTTCTTCTTTTAGCATCAATTAAGGGCATAATTATGTTGGGTGTTTTGCTTTCGTTTTTGACCTCTATTCTTTTCTTCCACGATTTCAGTTGCGTAAATTTATAATTAACTCCGTAATATCACTGAAGCAAGTTTTCTAAAGAAGTGTTAACTTTATATTCATAAAGAGGTTTTATTAATAAGTTTTATAATGAATTTTAAGTAGGAATTACTAGGTCATGATTACAATATATGATTAGAATATAATGATAAGAATATATATCGAAAATATAAACTTTCAGAAGTAATTGCGCTTTAACTCAGACATAGTGTATGATTTAGAAGTAGTTCAAAGGTATTTTTTATTCAGTCGTCAAAATTGTTAAAATCTCATGGGGTAAGAAAATATTACAAATAAAAATATTATTATTATAAAATTAATTGCAAATTATTTATCTATTACTAAATATTATATTTTACCTACGTTTCCATGTATATGATCTTATCCTAGACATCTTGTATAAATATTAAAACTACCAACTAGTAAAGATTGAATTTTTCTTGCTAAACGGTGCGGTACAGGCGCCCTGTACTTTATGTAAGTAGCGTAACCTTTCACTTTTAGTAACTATTTGAAATTCATACGTAGTTTACGAAATAAGGTTGTAAAATAATTGTTCAATTAGAGTATGATTTTCATAGTAAATAAAAACATAAAAGTTGACATTTATTATAAGTTTTTGCGACTAATATTAGTTTAATTATTGACAAATCGACTAGAAAAAGTAATAGAAAATAAACTACATAAATAAAAATAAAATAATGCTGGTATTTATTATTCAAAGCACCTAGGACTATAGCGGGGTGATAATGTCTTTTATTATTTAATTGTATTATTATTATTTTACAAACCAGTAACAAACTTTAAATATTAACATCAACACGCTTACTAAATTTGATCCAGTTGGCAATGGATTTTTTACCTTATCATGTTCTATTTTGAGATCCACAGGCACAATATTTAATAATTTCGTTTCTTCGTAGCACATATATCATTAGATAGGTAATAATATTACAAAAATATCACATTATTTTGCTACTAATTAATTTTAGCATTATAGCCTTGTTCATTTTTTTATTACCTCATACAATCAAAAGAGTATGGTCAGAATGTACAAAATCTATAACTATTTAAATCACCAACGTGAAAAGATATGCAGACATAGAAATAATAAAAAATAGGGGACCTAAAACTAAACTGTTCTAGGCTTACACTAATTTACCAATTCATTTTAAGTATGTGAAGCCAATACAAATATCTTTTTGGTGAGCAATGCTATTTTTTCGAACCAGTTTAAACCAATGTTTATATGTACGAGGCTAAAAATAGTATTTTAGTTGTTCTAGTTGTTGGAAGTCTAATATTTCATACTTCTCCTGGGTTTTTGTGATTCTTCTTGTGTTACCGTTTTTTTTATTAATTAAAAAAACAACTCTATCTACATCCAAGAGTCTTGACATAATAGTAATTTAAGTTCTTATCTAGAAAACTACGAATGGTTTTAAGTACAAAACAGTAGCAGCCATGCTTTGTAAGCACACAACATTTAGTGTATATCAAAGGCTTTGATGCAATCTAATAAAACTAACCCTGAAGTTTTACGTCTATCCGCCTCAAAAAGGATGTCATCTAGTACCTTCAATGTACAATTGTATTAAAAAAGTTTTCTCGGAAACCTAACTATAAATTAGGCTATGGGATATTTTTTAATGATAAATAGGCTGAAATAATGTACTTTTACAATTAAAGGTTCAAAGTTCATAAAATTTACATAATTATTAAATATTAGTAAACTGAAATAAAATAAAATAGGAAACACTATAAAATACAAATATCTACAAGTGACGTACTTATAAAATAAAAATTAAAGAAAAAGTGCATTCAAATATCTATTGGTCAAAAAAATATGGGACTCCAAAATCAGCTGTAAAGTTTATGATTAGTGCCACACCATTGTTATCTGAGCAGGAAACAGCAGCAGGAGCTGCTGAGCTGAGCAGGAAACAAACTGCAATACTATCCTTAGATAACTAAATGCCCCTCTTAAAAAAAAGTTCATTTTGTATTTCGAAAGTAAACGAATTGGCCACCTTATATGTATTACCTAAAGGGAAAAACTAAAATTAAAGTATGCGAGGCACTTATGTTTCTTATTTACATTAATGGCATTTATTTAGATCACATCAAGGCGCAAAAGGTACATAAAGAATTCTTGTATATGATTTATCTGGAATTAGACTACGTCAAAATGTTTCACATAAGCTCAAAATTTATATATTTAAAAAAAAAGCTTTTTGAATTTTTGCTTTTTTACTCTAAAATTGTTTCTATACTCTCGCTTTTGAAGAGCCTTTTATGCAAGTCTATATTTATTTTGTCACTTTTAAACTAATATGTAGAGTTGTGTTTTTTATATTATCGATACTTATTCGACATAAATAAATTGAGGTTAACATGCATAAAACAATTTTAAAACGAGCATGGTTACATAACTTTTAAATACAATCTTGCTAGGAGTTGTTATTAACAAAAATATAAATCAAATGGCTTTGAGTGTCAATAGGGAATATTAATTTTTTTGCAATAGACTACAAAATTGGAAGTATTGAATTAGATCGAATAGTTCATATAAATATAAAGTTTCTTCAATAGAGCTTATTCTTCTCGAAAACCTAACTGCAATTTGGGATATGGTTTATTTTTTTATTTACTCGTTGGTTATAAGCTGCAATCTGATCTACTTTTACGAGTCAACATAGTAAAAATAGAAAAGACCATAAAATACAAACATACAAAAAATGAGGTAAGTATAAAATAATAAAGAAGAAAGAGTGCAGTAAGACACCTTAGTCAAAATCAAAGGTTTAATATCAATTACTTCTTTGTGTAAAGTACATTATAAAACATAATTCTAAAGTACTACTCTTGATTTTTGCAAACCTATAAAAATCTTGAATAATATAGGTTTGATTTCTGGTAAAATAATGCATATCAGGCCCTTGTGTATTAGTATTAATATAGAATTGCGTAAGCCATATTTAGACTAATATAGTATTCAGTCATCTTTGTTACTAAAAGAAATAATATTGCATATACATATGTACAAGAGATTTAAAATTTAGGTCTCCTAAATCAGCAGTAAAGTTCATGAATAGTGACGGCTTGTATCTTTTGCAGGAACTAAGCTACAATACTGTGACTAGATATATACTTAATGCCACTCTGATAAAAAAGTTCTTTTTTTATTTGAAAGTATTGGCAACAAATGAATTGACTGCCTTATATGTATTACCTAGAGGGAAAAACAAAATTGAAATATACGAGGTATTTGTGTGCCTTATTTAGACTTATGGCATTTATTTAGATCAAATCGAGGCGCAAAAGGTACAGAAAAAATTCTTGTACGATTTATCTGGCATTAGACAATGTCAACGTGTCTCACATAAGCTTAGAGTTTATATGGTAAAGCAAGGGATCTGAACTGACAAGGCTTTAAGTATGTTTGCTATAAGAATAATTGAGTACTTTGTAGAAAAAAGTGATACTTCAAAAGTTATACAATGAAGAACTTCAGAATACCTCTCTAAAATAATGGCCCCAATAAGTTAATTAATAGTACATAAAATATTTATTCCCTCCGTCCATAATGGCTTAAATTTATAAGGACGTCTATGAATTTCTACACATATATAAACAAAACATTTTCTATATGAACTCTAGATCAATAAAAAATGAATCTTATTACTGATTATTTGTTACTGAAGTTGAGATATTATTATTAGAGGTAAGTGTAGATATATCTATGATAATGGTGATAGAAACTTGGCTACAGAAAGTGCAAAAGCATTACGGTTTTAATGCAGCTTTTGTAAGTAGAGAACAAAGACGTGGAGAATCTGCAATTTATGTAACAGAGACCCTTACAACCTTATAAAAGCTATTAACAAGCATGAAATTTCATATTTAAATATTTATATGCCCAGTCCATTCCAAAAATATTTTGCTGGAACCCAGTCCATTCTAAATATATTTAACCCGTCTGGAACTAGAGAGATAGTACAGCATACCGTACAGCTGCTTGATGAAAAACTATTAGATCTAAAATATAAGAAAATATTCTTATTCGGTGACCTTAACATACCCTTTTTAACCAGTAGTTATGAGACAAATATTCATAGAGAAGTTTGTTTGGGTAATCGCTTTAATTTTGCTAATAAAACTCTACCTACGCGGAAATCTTTAACACTTATAGATCATTTTGTGACATATTAATTCCATTAGTTGTCACAATTTACAGGTATTAAATGTTATGCATATTACTCAGCAAAATAATAATTATAAAACATATTACAAAATATTTGTTAACTAAAAAGTCGGCATTTGCGACCTAAATGCAATAAATGCAAATTTTACCGAATCTGCAAATTGTAGTGAAAACTACAATTCAATTATCCAATTTCACATCTAATATAACTTATTCCAATGAAAACTGTAACGTTTTGTAAAAAAACAAAGTGTGGTCTATTGATCCCGATAATAAAATTCCTAATACAATGAAGAAAAGGGATTTTTGTATTAAAGAAAATTTCAATATCGAGGAATCATATTCCTACAAAATAAGCACAAAGAGTTGTAGCGGCAAGTCAAAAAGTTCACAAAACAAGCAAAACCATCCTACTGTACCAGAGAATTTAGAAAAGCACATGATATTTTTAGGAAAAAATGTAACATCGATTAGCATTCCACCGAGACGAGCGTTATAAGGGGCAGCACTTAGATTGGAGAAAACATAGATATATACTTTATAAACATTAGATCTGAGCTGAATTGATTTAGTATCCAATTTACAAGTTAATTTAAATAGTCAAAAAAGCAGCGGTAGTGACTGTTGACTTGTAAAAGGCATTTGATGCGGTAGATTATGACATCTTGTTGAATAAAATGGAGTTTCTTGGTATACGTGGATTGTGTCATAATTGGTTTCGAGATTATGTATTAAATCAAAAGCAATTTGTTTTCATTAAGAATACTCATAGTTCTACCTTAAATGTCACCGGTGGTGTGCCGCAGAGCTCAATTTTAGGTCCGACCCTGCTTCTTGCTTATATGAACTCTGTTTAAAATCTGAAATCAGAAGGAAAAACAACATAATGCTGATAATTCTATTTTGGTTTATAGCAGCTCGTCAATTGAAGAGAAAAAACATGACTTAAGAGCTCTTGAACAGAGGCTAACATTTCATAAACTTATCTTAAATGTTGAAAAATCAGGACATATATATTGGTTTTCTCTCAAAAAATCTCAAATCAACCTCAATTTTTTTTCAGAGTTCATAGGATAAAATACATGAGTTCTATTATATATTTTGATTTTTGGATTGATGAGGTTCTTAGTTGGGAATAACACACTGAAATTTTAAAAAAGAAATTGTAACAGTGGGTGTTTTAAAACCACTTTCTTATACTGTTGCAAAACACTCTATTAGTATTTATATTGATCTACACTCTATTAGTCTATTGTTGAAATAAATTTATTGTTAAGCAATACTCAAAGGATAAATCCATATAGATATTGTACCTCTGGATTTTTATAAATAAAACTTGTTTGTTCTTCTTCTTCTTTCTTCTTTATATATTTTTTAAAAAATCTTCAATTATTGTCCCTTTACTCTAAAATTATTTTTATTTTATTTATCATCTTGCTTTTGATGAGGCTGAATTTTTATTTTTTCTGTTGTCTTAAACTAATATGTAGGCTTGTGGTTTTTTGAGCCGTAAAATATTTATGTTTATATTATCGATGGTTCTTGTTTGGCATAAACAAACTGCGATTAATATGCATATAACATAATTTTAAAATGATTATAATTATGTAACTTTTAAACATAATCTCGGTAGGAATTGTTATTAACATAAATATAAAACAAATGGCTTTATGTGTCAACTGGAAACATTTATTTATTGCTATAGACCATAAAATTTACACATAAAGTGTTGAACTAGATCGAAAACTAGTCCATATAAATATAAAGTTTTTATGAGCTTTCTTCGCTTATATTTAAGGATATAATTACTTGTATTTTTTTGTGTGACAATCAAGGATTATTGAAAGTATATTTAATCAAATTTGATCTATCACATGGCAGTATTGGCAATAAAATTAATTATTAAATCACATCGACTTTAGACAAGTAAATTCCGGCATATTTGATATGGATCAGTTAAATTATTTATTTAAGATCTAACTGATCTAATAAGGCCTAACGCCAATTAAAAAAAGAGACCTGTATCTCGAATCAGACACGAAGTCGTTAAACCTGTAACGTAAACATGTGTGTGCTTACGAAATAAATAATGAAATAAAAAAAACGGAAATAAGTGCAATCTGGTTTATAACATTAACATTGAACTGAAAGTAATCGGTTTGCCGTGCGTGCATAGATGCATTTTTATTAGTAGAAGGTAGAGTTAAGCCAGACAATTAAGCGAAAAATAAATGCATTATGCCTATTTTTGAAACATATTACGGTTTCTATTTTAAGGCCGGTAAGATACGAATCATTTGAAGAAAACTGCTAAAAACTGCCTTATTGAGACAGAGTATTTTGGGTTCGAAAATACATGAAATTATATAGTTAGTAAATAAATTTAAATACTGTTTACAGTTTCAGAATAGGATTTAGTTTATGCTGTTATAGTTTTCGCGCTATGCTTTGGAGATACATACGTGTTAAGTATTGGAGATATCGGGCTATGTATGTACAATAAGTGTATTTACGTATAATAGATTTTAATTATAATAATATATAGTCATTTTTGAATTTAAAATATTATATGATACAGAAAATTGTGTAAGGTATAAAAAAGTATTACATCGGAAAAATTGAACTAATTAACATCATAAGAAACAATCATGATAAATTAAGAAATTTACTCTTTAGCTAAAAAAATGTACAAGTATTGTAACTATTTTATAAAACCATATTTTTCAACTGTTTTTTGATAAAATCAATTGCAAGAGTGATTAGTAGAAAATAATGATATTTTTATCCATATTTGAAGCATTTTAACTTATTAACTCATTTTATATTTTTTCCATGTATGAAATAAAATATTAAACTTAATGAAAGTTGGTTACAGTAAAAGACACAGTAAAAGATTCCGAGAAATTCTTTACTGTGATAAAATTTCAAAAGCTTGAACAAAATCATAGGCCAGTAAAAAAAAATAAAAACAAAATGGCAATACATACCGACATAACTCAAGAAATGACAACAGCTTAACAATAATATTAAAATTTCATTTAATAGATATATTTCGTGCCAATACTACCTTAATATAAACCTTTAAACAATAGGTAAAAATAAAAATCATTACAAAAAAAAATTGTAGGCAAGATACTCGTCATATAAATATAATGAATTTTGTTGTGAAATTTGGTGGATTTGGCATAAAACTTGTTTTAGACTGAGTGATTTTATTTCCACATGTAGTCTGTTGTAAGACCTGGGACAATAATAAATGTGAGAGAAAATCTAGTTTCATAAATTCTTAATATTTAGCAACTATAAACCAGAACAACTTATTCATATGTTTTTTCTGAAATGGAACAAAGAATCTGCAAATAGATCGATATACTCTTATATAGCATTGTAGTTATCACACATTGCATATACAGATGAAAATCTTAAAATATTTATATGGAGAATCTGCTATAGGTAGAAAGTATTATTAATGCGAAAAAATAAATGATGTATAATAAAATTTAGTTTTAAAAGTAGGTACCAGATCACTTTACGGCTCTTAATTGATGTGGAGTTGAAGCTTTCTAAGAGTTGGCATGTGGATATCTCTGAGGGTGATATACTCCATACTGCTGAGAACTTAAATATTTCAAACATTTTCTTTGAACCATTATAACATGGGAAAATGAACAAAACTCTTAAATACCCACTTAGCAGCATCAATATAGAAATTCTTAAGTACAGTGTACAATGAATCCAAAAATTTTTAAAGATATTTATAAATGAGTTCCAGTTTGATATAAAAAAATCTTACTATCAAATCGGACCCCTAAATTTATATGAAAAAGTAAGTAGTTTTCGGTTCAAGTTAAAGTCATAAAGAATTTATTGTTTTTGCATCACACCAAATCGGTAGGTCACTAGGTCATGATTTTTGTTTGTTTTTGATACCTTAAATTTAGAATTTTAAGGTTTATATATTTTCAATAAAAAAATAATGCTTAATTATCCAATTTTGTAACACCAGTTCAACAAGTAAAATCGAAAGCATCTTAGGTGAAAGTTTTTCCAATGCTTGAATGTTTCAAAATAGATTAGAATTTTTTAGGAACTAAAATGTTACAATTGTTGTTAGGACTTTACTTTTATTCTTCTTGAAATGCACTAAAATCCTTAAACTTTAAGCACTCTTTTATAAGTACAATAAGAAAAGTAAAAGAGGATGTTATTATATATAAATTTTGCTTTTTTTATTGCATTGCATACGAAGGTTATCTTTAAAACATCGCAGCAATGTATTCTTCCTGTTAGATATTATATTATTATGAGCCTATTTTCGGCATATTTTATTAGGGAAATCTATTAAACTTTATGCAGATCATGTTATTGTGAGCTACGTATTACCCAAAATAGTTTCGTTTTTATTTTTTGAATCGGGAATCAGCAGACCTCACTTTACTGTGTTACTGCACGTTGCATTAATAATTTTTGAGCGTTATTTTCGTGTTTTTTCACTATGGCTGTTTATACCCCTTCCGAAAGAGTTCAACTAATTAAATGGTTTTATGGAGGCAATTCGGTAGTACAATGTAGAGATTTGTTTTCAGTGACATTTGAGAATAAACCGATTTCTTGTGCAAAAATTGTTTTAAATGTGGTTACAAATTTTGAGACATCTTTTTGTCTTCAAGATTGTAAAAAATGCCACACAAAACGTCAAGAGCCACCTGTTGAAGTGGTCCAGGATATAGAACGGCGGGAAGAAATGGTTTGCAGTACCCTAGAACTTGATTCGACACGGTCCACTAGAAGTGTTGGAGAGGAACTGGGAATGAGCAATAAAATTGTTGCTCGTATCTGAAAAAAATATGGGTACAAATGTTTTAAGTATTCAAAAACTCAGGAAATATTTTCTGAAGACCAGTGGCAAAGAATGGAATTTTGTGAAACCATAATGGAAAAGGCAAATGAAAACGAATATTTTTAAAAAAATATTTTGGTTTCTGATGAATCTTCTTTTCCATTACATGGCAAATACAATCCTTCCATTGTTCGTTATGGGTCTCAGGAAAACGAGCACAGAAGTTTTGTACCCAGTATCTTTGAATTGAATGTTTGGGCAGGTATTTTGGGAGACAATGTTATAGGGCCATTTTTTATTGATGGCACTTTAATCGCCCAAAAGTACCTTGAGTTGCTGCAAAACCAAGTTCTTCCTGCCAAGTTCTTCCTGTCAAATCCTACCTGATGTAGACCTGGGATCGGTTTATTTTCAGCAAGATGGCTGTCCTGCTCGTAACGTGGCTAGGGTAAAAGAATTTTTAACAAATACTTTTCCTAACCGCCTTATTAGTGGGACTGGCGATATTAAATAGCCTCCTAGATCTCCAAATAATATAAAAGTCATTTGTCTCCAAATGACTTTTATCTGTGGGGTTACCTTAAGCAGACCATTTACAAGCATGAATTTAGTAGGCCAACAAATTTAGAGAAGTTGCGAAATAAAATTGTCGAAGGAGCCAATTCCATTTTACCTGAAACTCTTTTGGAGGTGCGAAATAGCTTTTACGATAGGTTAAGTTTTTGTTTAGCGAAAGAAGGCGGTTTATTTGAGCCTTTTATTTAAAAAATGCTATGTTGTTAAGTTTGTTTATTATAGTTTTATTTCTGATTTTTTATTATATTTTTATCAGAGTTGATATTTTATTTTTTATTAGAATAACGCTTTAATTCAATTTCAAATAGGACCTTTTTTAAAAACGGTATAAAAGAAGTTAACATATTAAAACTCCTAGATATAAAAATTACTCAATCCTCATAATTTACAACTGCCTGTAATGACAATAATATATTCTTAGAAAAATATATTATAGTAAATATATTTATAGTTCTTAAGAATTTCTGGCCAACAAAAGCTTTTTAAAATAATGCAGATTAAAAGGATTAAACTTCCAAGGGCTAGCACCATCTTGACTCATCATAAGATTAATCTCACTAGCCTAATAATGTCTAAAATCCATGTTAACCTTTTTTTATTATTACACATTTTTGATTATTTAGGTTAGATTATAATTTCTGCATTAACAAACAAGCTACAATCATTAAAATCAGGGAGGTAAAAATTATTGAACGTCAGATTTATATATACAAATTGCCAATACCAAAGACTTTGCCAATATTTTGGTTTAGTTAGACTCATTTTATAATTGACCCAATCGAATGCAATTAACCCACTTCTATTATAATTGTTTAACTAAATATTTATTGCATTTGTTACTTAAAATTTTTTAAAGTTGCTTCTAAACAACAATTTTTAATTAGATCTATCAATTTTATTATCCTCTGGTTAAAGACGTACGATTCGTAATGAAATATCACAATTAATAAATTGTATTACTTTACTCACGTTACCTCTAGTCCGGAAAGGAGATTTATCGGTATTAAAGCCTGCAGCATATCTAATACGAGATCATAGTTTGCCGTTATTGCGATTATAGTAAACACGAATTTGTTTTTACCTGTCTAAACAGCATAACTTTAGTGAAATGAAATAATCACGCTCATAATAGGCCATAATTAATTATTAAGGTTTTGATTGTTATTTTCTTGTAATTCTAATAAATAACAATATAAAGAGAAACAATGAGGTAATCGATTTATGTATTATAAACAAACTTAAAAAAGATAATTTAGTATACTGCAGAATGGTATACGTAAATAATGAAAAATGTGAAATGAACAATACTACAATATAACAAAGAGTAATATGGAATAGAAAAACGTTTAAACTGGTCCAGCTCTAATAACTATGATGACTGCATTATGAATATGGTAACTGCTATGCTTTTATGTTGAACATACATTACAATAATAACCTAATTAGTAATTTTTTTAATAGAATATAAGGGAAGCAGACACGATCTACAGCAACATCATATTTCTTTGAGCGATATTTTTCATGTTTCTCCCTCATTAAGTGATCACCAGACCAAAATAAAAATTTAAGAGATGTTTATTAATGTCTTGTTTATCTTGCAGATTATATGTGAGAATTAGTCTAAGATTAGTCTTTATCATCAAATTGTAAAGGCAGCTGGTTTTCATATTGATCGGTGTAATTCAATAACAAAGAACGTTTAAGCATTTTGATTTTCGAGAAGACAAATTACTTTTTTTATTTTTTACCTCTGAATAATTGAATTTCTATGTAAGAGTGACAAATATCTACAAAATCTTAAGAAGTTTAGTGTGAATGCCAATACTCTAGATAAACTGTTTCTTTTTAATAACAAGTTTAAAAAATTATTTACTTAATGAGTTAATAATTATAATAAATTATAACTTCATGAATAATTAACTAATAATAAGGTTGAATGCTTTGGGAATGAGATAATGATAATGATGAGAGTTTAAAACTAAGTAATTTTTATTTTTTGTGAAGAATAATTAAATACTCAGCAAACGATAAGATGGCAGCTTATCGTAAAAGTTCTCTCAAAAAATAATTTTTAAATCAAATGTGAACCCACTAATTTTTACGATGTTGGTGTTAAAATACAATACGTTAGCCATTATGTAGAGTCTCTTTAAACCTATTATAAGATGGCTTGGGGTGCTGCGTATCAATCACACCTTAAACCATTAAAAGTACTACATTCTCACGAATTACTCGATAGAAACTTGAAAATGTTTCTTTTTTAGGAAAATGTGAGTCGCTAGGGAACAAGTCTGAAAAATATTGTACATGGCGAAGCATTTAAAATTTCAATTAATTTAACTTCACCATCGTTTTCATCGGTACATAGTGAATTGTCTTGGTGAAACAGCACTTTTTTTCCTTTTTATAGGTGGCCATTTGGCTGCAACTTTTGAATTCAAACGCTCATACTAACGGCATATAATAATCCGTATCCATGTTTTTTTCCTTTTTTTAGGTAGTCAACAAGTAATATTTGGAGAGCATCCCAAAATAGGAAAGCCATAACTTTTCCGACCGACTTTTAGGTCTTTGGTCGCTTCGGACGGCTCTCATTGACTGCTCTCCACTCTCATCTCTTTGGTAACCTCTTTGATTCAGGTACTGGTGGATCTGTCTTTTATATATTGTCTCAAACCGACGTTTTTTTTTTATCTAGCTTGAGTAACTTTAAACAGTTTTAGTTTGGACGGAACCTTTCTTATATGTATATATTCATGCAAAATAGAATAAATACGATCACGTGATATCCTTAGGATGTCAGCCATCTTACTCAATTTTACTTTGCGATTCTCCGTTTTAAGCCATTTTTTTATGTTCTTGGGAGTAACAGTCTCATGTGGATGTCTAGAGCGTTCACCATGACTAAATATGTGACTCTACGATATATCTACGACTATATTTGAAATCAGCATACCACTGACAAAATGTTGTCTTCGATGGAGTAGAGTCCAGATAACACTTTTTAAGCCATTGCTTGTTTAAATGGTATTTTTTTCCAGACCTGTACAGTTTTTTTCCAAGTATTATCACTATAACCACTATAACTCAGAAACCAATTACAGTAGTCAACAAAGGTTATGCTACATGGACTTTAATGGTTAATTTTATTTCGGTCACCTATTCTAACTACAAAACCGGATTTAATTTGTCCTAACTTATTTTGCTACGTTTGCGGGGAACTAACTTTTAAGAAACAAAAGATAAATTTTATTGAACTTATTTTGAAGTATTATTTTGAGTATTTCGGATTTGCGATGGCTCATTAAGACAAGGCTTGGGCCCCAGATATTTGTTGTGCAACATATGTAAACAAATTTACTGATTGAAAAAAAAGATTACGTAATATTGCTGTTCCCATGATTTGAAGAGAACCTCGAGATAATGTTTCGGACTGCTATTTTTGTGGTACTATTGTAAAAGGCATAAATCCAAAGTCTATTTCCTTGGCCGGCCAGGACACCTGATTTAACATGCCTCCACTTTTATTTATGGGCTCGTTTAAAAGATATTGGTTACCAAACTCCATCCACAGCTAGACATTATATGAAAAACAGAATTCGTGATGTTATTTATCAAATATCAGCTGCTGAAATCGAAACACCAATTTTATCCACCCAAAGAAGATTGGAAGCTTGTTTGGAATATGATGGAAAATAGTTTAAACATCTATCAATTCCTTTAATACCTTATATGTCTGAATTTAAAATCCTGTTAAGGATCATAATTTAAATACAAAGACAAATTCGTTAATAAATAATTGTGCTTAGAAAACCACGTAAGTTTCCCTTGATTCTGTGATACCTTAGTTTAAGTATTAATTTAATAATTATGACACCAAGCTGTATCTCATCAGCAGTTTGAGAAAATAGCTATACTAATGTTAATTAAACATTCTAAGGCCGAATAGCGGTACCTAAGTTACTCATTGCGTAAAAAAAAACTTTAATTCGCAATAACTTTAAAACGAGCAAAGATGTCATCGTCCGGTTTTCACAGTATTTTTGAAAATTTGATGTACTTGATAAATGTGATGTCAAAAATATACCGTTCAATTTGAACTTTTGGAGTAAAATGAAAAGAAACTGGAATTATTAAAAATTGCGCCCTTTACCTCTTTTATTAGGAACTATAGAAGTCGTGGTGAGATCGGGCATTTAAAAGAGGACATTGTTTTAAATGTGCGACCATTAATCTTGCAAACAGATTTTGAATTAGTGGCTTAGAATTTACGTCGATTTTAATGATTATACTTTCAAATTTCCCCAGCCCTACTATCGTTTGTAGGCCAATAAGCCTTGAACCAAAATGATCAAAATCAAAAGTATAGATACATACATATAAGTTTTTGAAAAAAAAACATTTATCTTATTTAAGTTTTAGTTGCGCTTTCTAGCGGTGAAACAAGGAAATTGAAAATAGTTTTCAGAATTTACTGATGGTCATTTTTATAATAACAAAAATAATTCCATTGTTGCCAAATGTATGGGTTCTGAGATACATCCATTTACCTTACTTATTTGCCCACCCTGTAGATTTGAGTCACTAATACATACAAGATTCTTGGAGAATATGTATATATGTATCCCTGTAAATTTAGAGGTATAAAGGATATTAGATAATAATGGGATTGATTAGGCATGTCAGATTTTATATCCCTCCATAACGCATTTAACCATTTTATCCTTATGAAACCAGTAACGTTTAAATCCAAAATTATAGTTTTTATTACTGGAAATTGTCTGCTCTCAGAATTAGGTGCAAGATACTTCATGAGAATTGTTCTGAATAGATTTGGGCGCAATCTCAGCTCTTTAGAAGGCCTATGGCTGGTATAAAGAAATCTGTTGATAACCTCCAGAACATATGCAGTTAAATGAAGATGGTCCTTCTACTGGACAAATAATAGCTTACCTTTGTACTAAGTTCTTCGGATCTATCTATGTATTTTAAATAAGGATTTGCTAATGCGCCTCTTACAGATATTCAAAATATATTAGGAATAAGTGAGATTTCTGTTATTTCTTTTAATCTACGCCTAAAGCTGTCGTTTGAAGCCCAAACGACATCATTGTTGATGTACTTTATGTAATCCTATCTACAATTTATTTAATATGCCCTTTAAAATTGGTATTTTCTCCTTATATTGTAAAAGTAGTTATAATAAGTAATGGAGATAATATACAGAATTATAGAGACTAATGTAGGTTCACCTTACATCCATCTAGTCTTGGGCTCCTTTAAAACTCGTACCTGTAAAAGAGAATTTAAATTACATAACAGAACCAGAAAATATAAATATGTGACAGCTATATAAAAAAATTAGATAAAGAGAAACCATAAAAAAATGTATTTATGTATAAACAACAAATTTATAAAAAAGCTATAATTTAATATACTATAGTGTATAGTAGTTCTAAATAATGAAAATGTTTAAATAAACGGTACTAGATTCTAATTAACTAGTATTCTAAATAGTGTATGGAATTTTCAGGCTGCTCCAACTCTACTAATTCATTATGAATATACAAACTGCTTTATTTTGACGTTAAACATATGTCTTAATAAGTTTTTTTTTAATAAAACACAAGGCCACAATATACAGCATTATCTTATTTCTTTTTATTTTTTAGTTATTGGCTGACATATTTTATGTTTCTGCCTCATTAGGTGATCACCAGACCAAAATATAATATTTAACATTTTTGTATTAACGTTTTCATCAGGTTGTAGGTTATATGTAAAAAATTTAAAAGTTATTCGTTTACCTTACATTTATCTAGTTTAGATTTTACTCCTTTGAGGCTGGTGTCTCTATAAAAGAGAATTCAAATTACATAAGCTGACTAATAAAATGTTTAGTAGATAGGAAAAAATTAGAAAAAATGATGACTTAATAATATCTCACCAGATGATAAATGCGCCATGAAATAGGAAAATTATCTTTAGAAGCATCCTTAATTGTGTAATAGTTAATAGTTCATGCACATCTGTTCAGTAAGTTTTTCAGACTTTTCTTTTAAAAAAACACCTTAAGCTTGAGACAAGCAAGTAATTAATTTTTTTTAATAGTTTGGAAATTGTATAGTTACGTATTTTACGTGCCTGTCTTAACCTGCATCAAGTAATTTAAATGCAAATATCCCAAAAATTATTGTTTTAAAAGAGAGAAATACTTTTTATTTGATGTCTTGTTTGAAGATCTTGTTCTTGCCACATACTCATGCTATTATCTTTCAGAATAGGCGAGAGATCGAATGTAATATTTTTATATTTTATATAACCACCTGAACCTAGAAAGAATAAGTTGATTGTGATTATGACTGCTGCACAAAAATTTTATTTTTTTTTAATATTTTTCAAAACTGTAAATGCTTAAAGGCAATTTCCAATTATTTCTTTTATTTTACCAAGGTCATATATAAGAAGTTTTCGAGGAAAAAAAATCTACATTTGACAATATATGATTATTTGATAATTTTTCTTAAAAGATCTTAATATTTTTAAATATCCTATCTTGTTTTAAAATTGTAAGTTAATTATAAAGATTCTGGATTGTAAACCTAAAGCACATCCAGATCTTTCCAAGTATTTCAGATATTTCCAAATAATATAGGACGACTTTAAAGATAATAAGGAATGGTTATTGTCCATCAATTACCTAATAAATAATTGATTTTATCTCGTGGATATACGTACAGTAGAATGGGAAATTATTTTTTTAAGGTTTAATGACAGGTCCATTTTCTATCTGTTTAATTTTTTTAATTAATAACACACTTTATTGATAGCTTGTAATTTTATAACAAGATCTGCCTTTATTAGGAAATTTGTAAAAATAATTATATTACCGAAGTTATGTAAGTGAACACAAATAAAGTTATATAAACAAATCTTTCATAATTCATAAAGCAATTGAATCATCACTTACAAAATAAATGATAACCCAAATCTTCCAACTGTCATAATTTAAATACAAATAATAACGATTATTTATCACCAAACAAAAACCTGAGAAATAACCAATTTAATGACTCCAGCATTGTTTCAGCCACCGGACTAATTTTATATAATCTGTAACAGCTACCTCTATATACGGAAAGTTTTGAAACCAATTCGGCTAATAGGGGAATTTATAAATGATTTTTAGAATGCAACGCTGACGTAACACTCTGTATTCGTGACCGAACTACAAAGATACCACCAGCATCCGTTTCAAATAATTTCAATAATTGTTTTTTTTTAACTGTGTCAGGGTTCTGACAAATTAATGTTGTGGCTATTGTATAAAGAATATTCAAAATAATAGAGAAGGAAAACATCAAATATAAAAGCAATTAGAAAAAGTTTCTATATAATTTATTAAAATATATACTATATCTTTAATTGGAATATGGTAATGTCTGCGCTAAAAAATGCTGTAAAATGCGCTATTTAATTAGCGAAATGGCATAAATATGGCGCTATAATGCTAAATTATATATAGGTATTTAGTTTTCAAGGTTTAAAAAAAACGGTTACAAAAAATTACATAAAATAAAAAAATATATGTCTTAATTATTTTTCTATACAATGGTTTGTAGCCATTGTGACATCACAAGTATTCTTGTGTATATTTTCCTCTCAGACCTCACCACATGTCTGTTCCAATTACATACATAATTAACTCGATCAATAATACCAATACTTAAATAAATAAAATATGACGTTAGATAAAATTGCAACTTGATATGCATCCCACAATGAGTTTTTTATTGAAGAGATTGTTGGATTTACATGAATGACGAGGCGTAAAAGAACTGAACCGTGAAAATATGTAAGTGCCTAATCATCTTATTTATGTTAAATATTTGCCTTACAGATTCATTTGAAAAATGACCCTGCAGAAAATCCTGTCGCTGGTGTTCTTGGCTACCGTAACCTACGCAAAACCACAATCGTACCATCAGGACTTGTTTTTGCAAAGAATAAGTCCAAGTCCTCAGGGATCTGGTACTATCTATGGAGGTACCATTATAGATAACCACCTGTATAACCAAGCCCCTGGTAGAAACTCGATACCCATTTCATCTTCACCGGGATTCAGTACCCAACCTCAAGTAGCAGCACCCATTCAGTTTAATGGAGGATATTCTGGAGGTTTTGGAGGTGGTTCTGGGTAAAAATTAGAAAAACTATAACTGTTAAACTACTTATTAATTATAATGTTTATAGTTTTCAATTTAGTCAGAGTTACAATCCAGTACCTCAGCCTCAAGCCGTCCAGGATCCAGCTACCTTAGGCTGCGGACAACCTCCAGCTTTTTGCCCAAAAACAAGATACCGTTCCTACGATGGATCTTGCAATAATTTAAGAAATCCAGGTTTGGGAATTCCGCAGACCACATACAACAGATTGTTACCCGCTAAGTATGGAGATGGTGAGCCGATTTTAGATCAATGATTCATTTTCATGATTAGTTTATATATTACTTAAAGAGTCTTATTAATTCTTTAGGAATCAGTACTCCCACCGCTGCTAAAAGTGGAAATGCCCTTCCTAGTGCAAGAACTGTCTCTGTCACTGTATACCCAGATGTACCTATTGAAGACCCTATCTGGACTCTAAATGCTATGCAGTATGGACAAATTATTACTCACGATATGAGTATGATTGTTGGTAGTACCCAAACTCGTAAGTATTATTTTATTTATATATTTGAATATCGTTAACTCGTTTTTTTATAGAGCCCCATTCTACTCGTTGTTGTTCCCCTGATGGTCAGCTATTAGAACTTGCCAATAGTCCTGATCATTGCTTCCCAATTGTAGTACCTATTGATGATCCCGTTTATTCTCAACAAAATACTAGATGTATGAATTTTGTAAGGACTATTACTGATAAGGATAGAAGATGTATTGGAGATCATCAACCAGCTGAACAGGTATAAAAAATTAGGTATTTTAATTAAAAACAAAGATGGTTTGGAGTTTGCGTTAAGGCGTTTGCGTTAAGGCGTCTATTAGTTGTTCTCTTAGATCAGGAGGTTCGGAGAATATGGTAGATGTGTTTCAATAGGAATAGTTTGTTTATCTTGTCTTTTTTATTTTTAAAATTATCTCTCTAATAACGCAATACCCTTTCCCACAATTTCTAAAGCTCTACCATTATGCCATCTCACGTGGGGCGAGCATATGCACGAATATATATTTTTTTATTAGTAAAATAAAATAAAGAACTCAAAATGTATAGTAAATTATCTAAACATATAATTGAAAACTACTGTCACTTCCAACATATCAAAATAATTATTTACTTTAACAGTAATACTATACTGTTACTAACCTTTCTTAACTAGATGCTACATATACATAAAATTACATAATTGTCGTAGCACACCCTACAACGTTAAATATCATATTCGTGTAAAGTGGTTACAAACAAATATTTATCTGTATTTAATTTAGACCTACTACCAATATACTTTTCACGATTTACATTTTTAAATAAAGCCAGCTTATTTTTTAATAATAACGTGGAGGAAAAAAGTGTTAATAATTACTTTTAGAATATTTGACAGAATATTGTATTCTGTAAAATACATATTCCATAAAAAGAAACCATCAAATCTGTTTTAGGTAATTTATAGTATAAACTTATTAAAGTAAAACTAATTGAAAATAGAATGTTAAATAGTGACTAACTGAGGAAACACTCGTATAGAATAAAAATATATTACGATGGATCACTACGCACCTTATCAGGTCTACCTCTCATATCATCTGTATAACTTGTATAAGTATTCATTATCCCTCACTTATTAAGAAAATAGCACATTCCCAGATCTAATATCCAACAGCTAATAGAAAAGATATATATTTATTACCAAAAAAACATTAACATCTCTAATTAAAAGTAATACAACAGAGGATAAAAACTTATGAGCTGTAGTAACAGCAGCAGTATTAACAGCAAAGGCTCTATACTATGGTAGTTCATGCTCAATCAATTAATATTTATCTTTTTATTATTTATCCAGAAAATTAATAAAATCAATGAAAACTGCGACTTTTCAATAATTTTTCCTTGATGGCGTTCTTCTAAAGCAAAGCTGACTTCATTCAGCAATTTTTTACTAACTATAACTATGTAAATTTCTAAAGAAATCTAAAAATCTACTTTATAAAGATATTTTACCTAAAACTTTCTAAAAATATGACTACAGAGAGTTTATAATAATTGTAATTTATTATTTGTCTTTTAGCTTACTGCAGTAAATCACTATTTGGACCTTTCCATCGTCTATGGCAACAGCGATCAAGTCAACCAGCAAGTCCGTGCTTTTCAAGGTGGTAGACTCATCTCAGAGCAGAGAAATAACCAAGAGTGGCTACCCAGAAACCAAAATGCTTCAGGTGTTTGTACTCTTCTGGATCCTAATGAGCCTTGCTATGCTGCTGGTAGGCAAAAAAAATAAAATTTCTAAACTACTTAATATTTTCGTCTATGTCTAGGTGACGTAAGAGTTAACCAAAACCCTCAATTAACTTTACTACAAACTTTACTTCTAAGAGAACACAATAGAATTGCTGATACTTTACAAAAACTAAACCCTCACTGGGATGATGAGACTACCTTCCAAGAAGCTAGGAAGATCAACATTGCTCAACATCAACATATTTCTTACTATGAATGGTTACCTATCTTTATCGGTACAGAAAATTCTCTGAAGAATAGAATTTTGTATAAGACCAAAGATTACGTGAATGATTATGATCCAAGTGTTAATCCTACTATTTTGAACGAGCATGCAACCGCTGCTTTTAGGTTTTTCCATACACTTATCGCTGGACAGTTAGAGTAAGTTTACCTTAGTTATACATTAATATTTAATAATTAATAATTATGTTCGATTATAGTTTAGTAAGTGAACATAGGAACAGCTACGGCAATATCAGAATTAGTGACTGGTTCAATAGACCAGCCATCTTGGAACAAGGTAACTCATTTGATGAACTCACACGAGGATTGGGAACCCAACCAGAGTTGGCTGCTGATTTTTACCATACCAGAGAAGTAGGATTCAGTACAACATTCTTAAAATATATTTTATTACATAAATTAATATTTTTAGATTACGCAAAACTGGTTAAGGCAACCTGGTCAACAAGTCGGTCAAGATTTAAAAGCAATTTGTATCCAAAGAAACAGAGATCATGGTTTGGCTTCATACAATGATTACAGACACTTCTGTGGACTTCCAAAGGCTCATTCTTTCCAAGATTTCTCAGATGTAATATCCAAAGATGTAAGTTCAGATTATTAATTCCTACAAAGTTTAACTAATTAGTGGCATCTTAAGTAAGTTTCTAGTCCTAGAAATTCACTTTTAGGCCCATTTTTAGCTAAGATTGTTCTTTCTCGAGTGTCGTACAAATGTTTGCGTAGGTACTTGTCGTATAGGCTTCTCTCAATTGCAGCATTTTAAAGTTCTTGAAAACTGCTGATGCCCGTCCATTGTCTAATATTCCGCAACCACGAAAGCTTTCCTCTTCCTATTCCCTCTTTTCTCCCTCTATACCTTGAAGAATAAGGCGCTGGAATCGTACGTCCTAAATATAATATTTTTTTATATTTTGTTACTTCTAAAAGATCAGGATTTTATATTTCTTCTCTTCGAAGAACTTCTTAATTTGTTATATAGTCGACCGATGATATTATCAATATTCTTCTCACCACATCTCGAACGCTTCCAATTGACTTATGGAATTTGATTTAATTTGAATTTAAAGTTTAGATTTTTATTTGTGACCTTTTTTTTATTTTAAGAAATAACGTTCTTGATTGTTCTATTCTACATCGAATCTCTTATTCTGGGTTGCAATTTTGATTTAACATATATCCCAGATTCCTAAATTACGTCACTTGCTCAATATTCTTCTCATTTCCCTAAATGCTGATTTGTGGAATATCATTCTCACTCACGAGTATAAACTTCGTTTTTTTATTTTAATTTTCAATTATTAAAACACTATTATATTCATATCTGATATTGTTGATACGATTTCCGTTCAATACTATAAGACAGTTTAATGCTATAGGGCAATCTAAAACCTACTCAAAAAGCACTCTTTCCGAGTAAAGATTGAACAACATCGGTGATGAAACGCAACCTTGTCCTACGCGCTTTTTTATATCGAGCTACTCGGTTGTTGACAAGTTGTTGAATATCTGCTTTGTGGTTCCAGTAAAGATTGCCTTCTCATAATCGATAAAGGACACGAAAACATCCATTCTTTGATCCTGATTCATTTTGTACCAAGGCTTGTACCAAGTGTATTGAATATTCCTTCTCTTTTTTCAAAACCATTTTTAACCCCAAACTGACTGCTGCCGCTAGCTTCTTGGCATTTTTTATAGAGGGTCGAATCCAATATTCTCAGAAAGAATTTCTAAAAATGGCTCATTAGACTTATAATTCGGAATCTTTACATGTTTTTAATAACTTGATTAGCTAGAACGCAGGCTGCAAACTCATCATCTAGAGTATGATTTGCTTTAATGTGGTTTACTCATATTTTGTAAGTTATACCACTTTGAAATGTAATTGTTCAGAGGCTGCTGTTAAGGCTTGTTTATCGGTCCAGAAAATGATATCCCAAATTTGAAGCCAGTCACTTCTGATATACAATTAATTATCTAGAGCTTATATAAGTCCAATATCTTTAACTTTTGGCCACCAAAATGTTAATGCACAAATTAGATTGGGTCTTTTCACTGTTATCTATTTGTCCTGTATATATGAATCCTCGCTGCTTTCTTACGGACCAGTGGCATCATTTAACCTTGAAATATAATTGCAAGACCACCTAGATGTTAGAACAATATTCCAGAAATATGTTTCAGTAAAATCTGGATAGCGGATCCATTATTTTAGTATTACTTAATTTTGACTAATATGCAAGAAAAAAAGTTGCTCAAAATGAAAATAGTGTCAACGTGGTATTCTGTTTATTATACGTGAGTTCGGCCTTATAATCAATTGATCATCCCTAACATAAAGAACATTGGTTACGTTCAACGTAATGCTCTATTTTCCAGAATGTAGAAAGGTTAGCATCACTTTACGAGCATCCAGATGATGTAGATCTCACAGTAGGTGGATCTCTGGAAGCTATTGTACCGGGAACATTAGCGGGACCAACATTCCTTTGCATTTTAACCGAGCAGTTCTTCAGGACTAGAGTTGGCGATCGATTCTGGTATGAAAATTCCGGTGAAATCGGTTTTACCCTGCCGCAACTTAATGAGCTTCGAAAGGCGTCGATTTCCAGAATAATGTGCGATAATACCGCAAACGTTAGGGCCATGCAACCAAGAGGTTTTGAAAGAATTTCTCACACGTAAGTTCATATATTAATTATATTATTAATTGTTTTTATGAACTATTTTTAATTCTTTTTAGAAATGCCGTTGTACCTTGTGAGGCTTTACCTGTAGTAGATCTTTCACTGTGGAAAGACCTTAATGGTGGAGGTGTTGCAGCTCATTTACCTAGTACAGGATTTGCAGATGATTCATCATTATATTTTAAGAAATAAGTTAAAAAGTTTAAATTATTTATTCCGAAAGATTGAAGAACGTTTTAGCTTTCAAAACCCCTTAAATATTTAATACCGATATAGAACAATTATTATAAGCATAGTATTTTTCTATTCTAATCTGATGACAAGTCTACATGCCATAATAGGTGAAGATTTAAATTTACATATTAAATGTTTATTAGATATAAATAGTAAATGTTAAAAAAGGGATTTAATAGGAAAAGCTTATTTTTACATTAGTTTTTTACCATTGTAAATATTTAAGTGTATATGTCTCAACATTAAAAAAAATATAATAAGTGATGTACATAATACCTAATAATATAATATTTATATTTATATTTATATTTGTCTTATTTTTTTTTAATCCCGGCTTAAGCCAATATTAGAATACTACATGCATCAATTATTAGATGGTACAAAAATTACTATTCACACGACTTCCCATAGTGGTTAAACTGTATTTTCTTTTTTTTTTCTTAAACCCCTTCCCAATATTATTTATTACTGCTTTATACTAGTTAAATCTGGAAATAAAGTGTAGAAGCAGAAGACGACTTTCGCCACAGTAGAACAATCCACGCTATTTTTAACTAAGAGCTACTTGAACCTGAAAAACAGACCACTCTCAGCTGAAATTCTTTAAAGCTATACATTTTAATCCTTAAAACCCTTCAAACTGATCAATGGGAATTTAAGGAATAAAGACCTTATCATTGTAGTCTTTGAAATATGCGTATACGGCACCATGCATAAGCTATAGTGGTTATAGAGTGAACTAAAAAGAGGTAAGCAGTCAGGGAGTAACCTTCTTAGCCAATATTTGGATGTTTAAAAGAACATTGCCGTCAGAATGGGGTCAGAACAACAGCAACAACTGACCTGGACAAAAGAAAATTATTAGGAACTGTGAATGAATTCATAGTAAAAGTCATGAATCTTAACAACAACTTAAAAAAAACAGCATTAGGTTTATTAGTAAGGTAATTATATTTATTATCAAAAATGTGTTATCAACCATATTGATACTTAAACTGATTAAATATTGATATAGATAAAAACTTAAAAAACGAATAAGTAAGTGTTAATAATTTAAATAATCGACTTATTGTTTAAAGTTCAGCTTAGATTCATGTTCGGTTTCTTCTAATAAAGTAAAATGACGGGTATAACGGCACCGGGAAATACCACTCTGCCAACGCTATATGAGTATTATACATCTGGAGGCATCCAATCGGGTTTGAACGCAGATCAAAGCTGTTTCACCTTAAATGGAAAAAATATCACTTTGTATTCTGGTGCTATGCATTACTTTCGCACTCCAAAACAGCTATGGAGGGACAGGTTAAGGAAAATGAGAGCTGCCGGATTGAACGCTGTTGAAACCTATGTACCCTGGAATTTGCACGAACCTACTCCAGGTAAAAAAATGTAAAAATATAGTTGAGCCAATTATTAAGTTTTCAAGTGAATAAGAGATAATTACGAATTACAAATATTATTAGATATACTTATGACTTTTCGTTAATATAAATAAATGTTATATAAAATATATAAAAATATAAAAAATATAAAAAATTATAAAATGTTTCGCAAAGTTCGTATGAATAGGGCGGGAGGGATAGCGGTTTACATTCGCAATAAGTTTGTCTCTGATGTTTATAACCTCATAAATGCGGATCAGGGTCCTATGGAATACTTGTTAACGTGTATAAAAGGTAAAAAATGCCCCATTCTCATTGCAGTAGTTTATCGTCCTCCCAAAACATCTGTAACAGAATCAATTGCGCAATTCCACTACATTTTATCAGAGGTTGCTCCGCTTTTTGATCATGTTGTGATAACCTAACTCCTAAGCCTCAGTAATCCTTTAAGCGATTGGTTTAACTCCTATAATTCAAACGAAGTAATTAATGAACCAAAAAGAATTACTGAAACAACAGCCACTTTACTGGATCCAATACTGGTGAGCGATTTATCTCTCGTTATTTTTTATACAGATATGTAAAACGTATATTGGAATAACATATATCAGATTCAGGACATTAATGATAAAATTACCTTTTTAACTGAAAACTTAATCAATATTTTTAATTTTCACGCGGCTGTACGAACTGTAAGACTCAACAGACCGCCAGCTCCTTGGCTTACAAATACTTCGAAACTTATTTTAAAACAGCGTGACATTGCTTTTAATAAATTTAAATGAAACAAAACCACAACTAAATGGAATTGCTATAAAGAGTTTTGGAGCTTTGCCCTAGCATCCGTAAGGCGAGAAAAAGCTACTTACCTGAAATACGTCTCTAATGTAATACCATAACTAAGTATACGGAAACGTTTAAAGATAGCTCATAGAGTCATGACAGGGCGAAAGCCGGAATTGCCTGTAGAGCTGCAAGATCCTGACAAGATAAATGAATGTTACTATTTTTTATTAATTTTTAAACAAAATGGAGCTGATCCGGGTCTCATAGATTTTTTTGAGTCAAATAGACGTGATTCCACTGCTTTGAGTTTTCCTTACCTACTTAGGCAGAGATACGCAGAGGCATTGACGAGTTAAAGTCAAATGCGCCGACCTCCGGGTATTGATGACATGACACTTTTTATGGTAAAGGTTAGCATCCAATTTATGCCTTGAGAAGGTATGTTTTCCCTCAACTTGAAAGAATGCTGTTATCTTTTCTTTACATAAAGTAACTTTACCATCTCGAATTACCGATTTAAGACCTGTGAGTCTCTTGCCTGTTTTTAGTAAGCTTCTTGAGAAAGTGGTGTAATTGTTTTATTTTGTTGATAGCGCCGGTTTGCTGCCTTCCACTCAGTCAGGTTTTCGTTCTGGTTTTAGTACGACAAGCACTTTAATGAATTTAAAGGATACAATAATTTCAGCCATGGATAAAAAGCTGTCTACTATACTAGTCTTACTCGATACACAGGTAGGAATATCGGCAATGGGCACTGTAAAATCTGGAGTCCCACAGGGGTTCATTTTGGGACCTCTGTTATTTCTATTATAGACCTTTGATATGAATAAAACCACTAGATACTCTCGAATACAGTCTTATGCCGATGACACACAAGTGTTATACACCTTTAATCCTAAACATTATAGTGATGCAGAAACTGAAATAAAAAGTGACTTATTCGACATTTGTCAGTATAGTAAAAAGCATGGACTGAGGTTAAATACTGATAAAACCAAGGTCTTGTTCTTTATATCAAGCCCCAACTCAGAGCTTCTTAGAGGATACATTCATCTATCATAAGCAGAAATGGCAAGAACATCTGTCCAACGTTTATGAATTAAATAATTATTTTTCGTCGACAAATACCAATAATCAAAACATACATAATGAAACATTATTATCCTATGTAAATAACAAGCTCAATATTACAAAGTCATTTTCTTTTATTTCTATGGCAAATAGCGATATATTAAAAGTAGTTTATAAACTTAAATCGACTGCAATTGGCCAAGATAAATTAAATTTAAATCTTATTTTATACTGTTGTCCATTTTTAATTCCTCATATTAGACATCTTGTAAACTTTTGCTTCATATCAGGTACATTTCCTGATTCATGGAAGTAAGCCAAAGTCAGTCCATTGTGCAAATGTAACAACCCTAAGGAATTTAGCGACCTTCGATCAATCTCTATCCTTCCTTACTTATCCAAGATTTTAGAAAAAGTAATGGAGACTCAGATTGGCACTTTTGAAAATTCTAACAATATTTTACATGTTAAACAATCCAGTTTTAGACAGGGGCATAGTTGTGAGACAACTCTTGCTAAGGTCACTGATTCAATATTTAAATCATTAGATTTCAAAAATGCATCTGCTGTTCTTATTATGCTAGACTACTCTAAAGCATTTGACACTTTAGACCATGAACTGTTGTTGGCAGTACTGCAGTATATTGGGTTGTGTGACATCGCTTTTAAGGCTAATTAAATTATATTTAACAGATAGGTTTCAAAGGGTTTGCATCGGTGACTCCAGTCAAATGTAAGTGCGTAATCCAGCCAAATCCGTAGCAATTGCCTTTGCCAGTGACACCCACCGAACGAATATAGTTAATGATCTACATTTAAAAATAGGAAATTAAAAGATAACAATCAGAGATAGTGCAACAAGCTTGGGTCTAATTATAGATCATAAATTACGATTTAAAGAACATATCACTACAAAACTTAAAATAGCCTATTCAACCCTAAAAATGCTTTATCCACACAGACATTATTTTAATCAAACAACAAAAAAAACATTATGCGAATCCTTAGTCTTAAACTCACTTTAACTTTTGTGACTCAATTTATGGCCCATGCCTTGATAATGAAACAAAACGTCGAATCAAGTCGTTCAAAACTCCTGTCTAAGATTTATTTTTAGTATACGAAGACGCAACAGCATTACTTAGAAGCTTAAAGATGTAAAATGGTTAGATATGGCAACACGTAGAGAGCTATATTCAGTTTCTTTTTATTATAAAATTTTAAAAAATCGCACCCCTCACTACCCCTTTAATAAAATTAAACTAAGATCTTCAGCACATCATGTAAACCTAAGACAAATATATCTTGTTGACATTCCAAGACATCATAAGGAAATTTTTAAATCATCTTTTTCTTATAATGCTGCCAAGCTGATAAATAAGTATAAAATTAGTGATTTAACATTGTGAGTCCGCCCATTTAGAAATTTAATTTCGAAAAAAATGTTTGTTTAATATGTAACCTATTTAATTATACAATATGTAACGTAGCGCTGCATTTATAGTGTCATCTCTTCTTTTCTCTTCTTTACGCCTTCTTTTCTTTCGATCTCTCCACTGTTCTCTCTCTCTTTCTCCCTCTTTACTTTGTAAATATATTCTTATATATATTATTATAAAAAAATAAATAAATAATAAACAGTTAATATCTTAAGATGGAGGATCAACAGCTTGTCTACTCGAACACAGCTATAAATTTGGGAATTGTATATGACATAAGGCTTAGGTTTGAGGATCATATTTCAATACTGAGTAAAAGGACATTTAGACATAAACTTGCCTTAATATTTAAGATCTAAATTAATATTTAGGAATGAGACCCATTAGCGCTCTTTAAGAGTTAGAAACAAGCTAATTATCTCGAAAAATTCATCCATTATCCCAAAGATGCTGGTCATACACTTTTATAGGTAAAAACACAAAATCTACAGCATCACAAATACATTTAATAAAATGACAAAGGGACAATCTATTGTTTATAAGCTTTGTTTATTTATATGTTAGGTGTTTTGTGTATGTTATGGTCTGATGATGCTCTAGTCGAGCGAAACATGTAACCTTTTCATTTTCCGAAAAAATATAAAGAATGTGTTGTTGTTTCATCAAAATGTATAGTTAGTTTTTTTTCCAGTTGGACTAGGATAAACTGTCCTATATATACATTGCACATTTTAAAATTAATTGTTCAACTTTTAGTGGATTGTAGTAATAATTATATGTATAGGAGGACGTATTAGTATTTATTTATTTTTTCTTATAGACATTTAACAAATGCGTGTATAATTTAAGGGTTAATTTAAGAGTAGCGGTTTAGTGACTAACTAAGCTAGAATTCGCCCTTTAAGATTTAATAATGTAATAGTGTTATTATTCTTAATAAAAACAATATTTATTTATTTATTTTATTAATAAGAATGTCAATAGCATGTTTTTTAAATAAAATATTATTTAAATGTTCTTCGCAGCTACGAATGTAAAAGGGAATTCGATGAACCCAATTTTCGGTCACTTTAGAAAATAAATCTGTCTGAAATTGTCTAAATTCTCTTCGATCTCTTCCATCAAGTGAAATCAATATTTCAGGAAACTTTTCTTTTAATAAATCAATGGTTTCACCAGAAGTGTGACAAGTGGCACGCTTTCTGTTGGCAGAAAAGGCCAGTCATTTTTTTTTAAGTGGGGCCACAAAAAATCCGATCATAGTTCAATATATTTGACCGTTTACTGTAACCGCATTTCCTTCCTAATTTTCGAAAAAAATAAGGTGCGATGATGCCGCAGTGCCATAAACTACACCCGACTGTGACTTTTGCAGAATGCAAAGGCGATATACGATCCACGACGATATACGGTCCAAAACGACAGTTTTGCTTGTTTACATAACCGTTTAGCCAAAAATGAGTCTCATTAGAAGATATGATTTCTGTTAAAAAGATCATTTTCAGGCTTCTCTTGAGCCCAATTGCAAAACAAACAACACTTATAATGTTCAAATGGTTTTAGCTCTTGAGAACGACGATTACATTCGCATTCTCGGCAATACTGGCTCTTACCGCGGCAATATTGTATGGATTTATTGCAATTCGTCGTTTGCTTGTTTTCTTACCATGTGGATTAAATTCACTTTTAAAGTTGTTTAGATTTTGACGAATTGCAAGCACGGTAAATCGATTATTTTCATAGGACTTTTGAATAATAATGAGACTTTCTTGAAGCGTGTATTTTACACCATGATTGCTTGAATTAGATACTAGACTATGCTAAACTTAACTGTCATAAAATAACAATAATTTTTTTTCGATCATGACCACAGTGATATTTTGAAAACATATCATAGCTACTGGGAAACCCTTTATTATTAATAGGGGTTTATAGTTTAAAATCAGTATATAATATAAAGTATTAATTTAAAATCCGGCATAACCTTCGAATTTTAAAAATTAGGAATTTAACACACTTCGGCTAATGAAGCAATCAAAATACCAACATTAACGAGGAATCACAAAAAGTTTTACCAGATTTTTCCGACGACGCTGTGGAGTAAAATTGGAAATATTTTGATCTTTACCAAATAAGCAGGTATAGATATAATGTGCGTTTAAACTTGATTAGCAAAAGACTGTAGAACTCCAAAGTAAAAAGCCAATTAATATATTTCCAATATTCTAAATATGTCATTTATAATGAATGCTAAGAATAAATATTTATAGGTACGTTTGACTTTGGACATGGAGGAACAGACATGGAAGACTTTTTGGATATAGAAACCTTTTTAAAAACAGCTCAAGAGGAAGACCTTTTAGCGATTTTACGTCCGGGTCCTTACATATGCGCCGAGTGGGAGTTCGGAGGATTTCCTAGTTGGTTACTGCGAGAAAATAATATAAAGTTTCGTACTAATGATGAAAAATATATGGGTCCAGTTAAAAGGTTTTCCCCTTTCATAATTTGTTTTGATATTGGAAATGATATGAAACTATTTTCTAGGTTTTTCAATGCTCTTCTGCCAATACTTGCCGCCTTACAGTTTATCAACGGGGGTCCAATTATAAGTTTTCAAATAGAGAATGAATATGCCAGTACCCAAACAGATACTTTTGTTACTGACAAAGACTATCTAAGAAATCTTAGACAGGTTTATTTGGACAATAATATTACTTCATTGCTGACCACAGCTGATGGAGTTTATAAGTTTGGAGACATAGGGACTATACCGGAGTTGTTCTTGGTAACAGCTAATTTTGGAGGTAAATAAGTTGCTATCATCTGTAAAGCAATAAATATTTTAATGACCTTTAGGTGATCCAATTACATCGTTTAATGCTCTCGAGTCAATACAGCCAGGAAGGCCTAAGATGGCAATGGAATATTACCCAGGTTGGTTTGACCATTGGAGTGAAGAGCACCATACAAGGTCCACAACAGATTTATCCAATAGTTTAATACAGATCCTCTCTTATCCAGGATCTTTTAATATTTACATGTTTCATGGGGGAACAAATTTTGGATTTCTAAATGGGGCCAATGTTGATAATGATCTAACTGATAATAGTGGATTTCAACCTGGTAAGTAGACTTCTAGTAGATATTAAAAGATTAGAAAATCATTATTTCTTAAAATACCAGTTACTACAAGTTATGACTATGATGGACCCTTAACTGAGGCAGGGGATTACTCCGACAAATATGCAGTAGTTAAGGCAGTATTAGACATTTCCGCTCAGCCAAAAACTAAGCTACCCGAGATGCCAGAACTTACTAGTAGAGTAGCTTTCGGTAATATATCACTCATTGGATATATTTCCCTGAAAGACCTTATAGGTAAAATAAGCGAGGTCTATTAGGAATAAGTAATAAGTAATGAATTGAATTTGTAGATACACAAGATACTAAACTAGTTTATCAGACCCCAACAGCTATGGAACTAATTAATATTAACAACAATAGTGGGCAAAGTTATGGCTATATTACTTATCGAAAAGAAAATTTAAGCCTTAAAGCTAACGCTACGTTATTAATTGAGGGTCATGTTTGTGATTCCGTTTTGGTAAGGAATATTTTAAATTGCTATTATAATTTTAATTATTATTCTTAGGCTGGCTCTCGGATAGCAAATAACTGCCTTGCAACTAAATCTGCTTCAATTGGATGTTTATTTTAGTAGAAATTTTCTTGACAATGGGATTTTTGTTTCAAAGTATAGCATCGGCTTATCCTTCATAAAACATAGTATTTTACCGATGAGTGGTAAAGTAGAACAATCAACGATGAAGAACAGAAATTATAATTTTTAGGATAAGGTTAAACGTCAAGGGAATATTTTTCAATATTTTTATTTATAAATTCTTACGTTCAACTGAAATAAGTTAATTTTTAAGCTAAATTTTTTTACATTTAATCAACTTCGTTTAGTTGCCTTGTATTGATTACGCATAGTTCACCACAAGACTTTGGAATACGGCAAACCGAGGTGGGAAAAAGAGGCTTCAAAACCCAAAAAATAACACCACGTCGGGCAAACCTAGATATTGCTTAGGAGCAATTCTTACGTATGCTGATGTCGGTTACCTTTTCTAGTAATCTTTTTCATGTCTAATTAACATCGGAAAAATAATACAACGACCATATAACATTGAGTTGCGGAGAGTTAATTAATTTGTGAGATACATTTTATGTCCTACTACCATTGGCTATTTTCTTGATGCATTAGGAGCGATATGCTAGAATCCGTCAAGGACTAATCAACAACAAAAAATATTACTTCAAATCCAAGTAATGTCGCGGCGGAAAAAATTGAATGGCCTAAATCAATCTGACTTTGATTCCTTTCATTAGGTCAATAAATTAATCAAAGTTGAAAAAATAATCTCATCTGCTAACCAATGTTGAAAGAAACTCCTTGTCTTTTGATTTACGTTTAAACTTCAAATAATCTCGGTTCTAGAAAATCTACCTTTAGAGGACAATCTCTTTTGCGGTTTATTTGTCAAAAGTACCTTTGGTGGTAGAAGAATAATATTGATGGAGAGAACTCTACAATCGCAAGAATACTTTAAAAAATAACCCTTTACTTCTTAGCAAAAGGCTTTAGCAACCAATATAGGACAAAACTAATAAATTCCGAAGATAAATTTTACTGATGTTTCGTATTATAAAATCTTTTGTTTAACTGATGCCGATTGTTTCTTTTTAAATAGATAATTTTCATTCACTAAGATACTTAAACGAGAAACCAACATTGGGTATTAGTCACTAATCCCTCACCAACTCATAGTAAACAAGAGATATTTATGTTTAAATCGACGTCTGTTTCTTCCGATATGGATTAGGTATCATTTATTAAGAACTCAATGTACAACCAATGTCAGGAGAACCAACGTAGTTTTTAAAATATCTATATTCGAACACTGATCAAACGTCAGTTCCTTTCTTACATTCTGACTAGATATCTAAAAATAAGTTTGCCACGTTGTAAACTTTAAGAGTAACACTGCACTTTTAAGAATAAGATGCGGTGGTGCACGACCATGCGGTGGTGCACCGGCCGTCTCTACATCGCCTTTAACTTCTAACTATATATTCTAATTATTATCAATTATATATATCAACAAATTATTTTAACTAAAAAAGAAAATGTATATAGATATGACAGAACAAATCTATATAGGTTTTAGTAAATGGGAAACAAATATCACCGTCACTGAAGACCATAGAAGACTTAAACAACTTTGGATTCTACAGAATGAACAATTCTCAAATCGTGCTTACAGATGTCAATCTCAAAAATGTCACTATTGATTTAATAGTTGAAAACTGGAGCAGACTTAACTATGGGCAGCTCACGCAGTATTATCAATTTAAGGGTACGTAGGACTACTGTTCTTAGGCAATAATTGTTCATTTATGAGACACAATTATTTATTATTTTATTTAAGGAATCTGGCAGGGAAATATTTTAATTGATGATGAAGTAGTTGAAAGTTGGCAACATATCCCTTTAGAATTCAAGAAAAGTTGGACTACACGTCTGGAAGGATGGAAAGACGTATCTTCGAGCTCCAATGAGCCAGGACTATATAAAGGTACTTATATCCCATATTTCATCAAAATATTCTAGAACTTGTACATATTTTGGAAAATGGAAATCTCGCATTTTATTCTTACTCTAAGTAGCCCGCTTAACTGCTGTGCTCGCTCTGAATATTCAGTGAATTTCTTTCAAATATTGACATCGCACCGATCACATTATTGTCGATGTTGGAGATGTGACTGAACAAATACTTTCTGTTAATCAATAGCATATTGTTGAAAAAAAGCAACATTGGTCAAGAAGCAAATAGTACATACCTGTCCTGCGTGGTTGTCATTTTTAACATTAGAAGTCGAAACAAAACACTTTTATCCCAACAAAATGTGTTGCTAATTAGTGTTATTATCTACCTTACATTGCATTTTTTTTAAATATCCCCAATTTTATTAATATATATTTTTATTTAATTTTAGCTCAAATCAATATTACAACTCCAACCGATACATATATCGATATGAGGCAATGGACTAAAGGGATTGTGATAGTCAATGGATTTGTATTAGGCCGATTTGCTCGAATCGGCCCACAGCAATGCCTTTACTGGCCAGCTCCTTTGATGAAGCAAGGATTTAATGAAATAATAATTTTTGAGCATTTTGAGGCGTCTAATGAAATTAGTTTTTCGAAGGACCAGATTTTTAAAACTGTCTATAGAAAAAAAAATTAATTAGGTACCTAATTTTTTTTAGAAATGCACAATTATGTTTATAGGGTAAAATTAATTGGTAATATATTATTTTATTTGTGGATACTTCTTTATAATAATATAGCAACAGAATAACCTAAGGTTTCCCATATTTAGCTTAATTACTCTGATACGATATATGTATACAGCTTGTGTAGCGTACGATTACGCTTTATTTTGCCTAAGGCTATACAATAACACCCTGGCCAATAATCGCTATACAATAGCGGATCTCAGAAAAAGGTAAGCTTCTTAAGGATAAGATTACTTTATTCTCCGGATTTTACTTTAAGTATAATAAATCATGCATTAGAAAATTATTTAAAATGGTTGATCTTTCGCGTAATATTTTATGAAATATTTTCATAAATCACACAAACCCTACCAACACCAGATGTCTACTAAGTAACAACTATGAAAATAAAGAGCAATATAGGCGTAAGCAGACTTCATAGACATTTCATTTTCGATTTTTCAAAGATCACCGTATTGTAGAAGACAACAAGCTGGAAACATACTTTTAATTTTCATATCCTATATTCACAAAGATTTTTAAGTCATTTCGAAACTCCATTAGGATCACATTACGTTTGTCCGGCTGCATAACCGTTAGTACACTTTAGTCCATTATCATATTTTTATATTATCAGTGAATTAGCTTTCAAACTGTTCCATCTTAAAATCGGGAACCTCTAAAAACTATTAAGATGTTTTAAATTTAAAATCAAACAGACTTTACCACTAGTTTTTTTTCATAGAAAATAGGACGATAAAAATGATGTCCTGAAACTGGCTGACATTAAGCCACAATACCATATTTTTCCATACCATCAATAATCTCCTAAAAATCTGTCTGTCTATTTTGAAAAGCGAAAAAGGCGACATAGTTATTTGGTGGCGTTTTTATAAAATGCAGCCTATAACCTTCTAGCATACTTACCTCTATGTAACTGGGATTAAGAGAATCATGATGTCCCCATACAGTAACAAAATCTAGGGCTCAAAGTCTTCCAGGCAAACTTACCTTCACTTGTTTTTAGACCTTTGTGAGAATTAAAACTCATTTCTCTGACGAGATTTGTACTTGCTCCTGTAATATTTATTTATTCAATCAATCAATACACGGGATCAACCCCATTACAAAAAATATAACTATTTCTGGAAAAAAATATAAAAGCTAGACTACCTAACCACCAATTATTAATTAACAATAATTCTTAGACTTAATGTTAATAACAAGAATAATTAAACTGTTTTACAAGTAGTAATAATAATCTCTAAAAATGTAAACAATTGGCATTGCAAAATTAGCTAAGAAAAACAAGATATATTATTATCAATGAAAATGATCAAATGTACTTCAAATTACTACTCATGGAGCAAAATTATTAAAAAAAAAACAAAATCCTACACATTCTTAATAAGACTTTTTAAAATGCAATAAGGAAATTCCCAAAACTTCAATTCCATTAGAGTTTACTAGCCTCAAGGTTCTTTTGACAGGCGAGTGCATAGCATAGTTGGTACGATGAGGCAAAGAAAACAATCGATTTACCCTTAGATTACGGTGTGGAATATTAAATGAAATTTTATTAAGTAGTTCGGGACAAATCACGAGGTCATTTAAAAGTTTATAAATAAACATCAAATTGTTCTCAGTGCGTCTCTTAAGTAAACTTCGCGAAGAATTTCCTTTGTATTTATATTTTTTCTAAAACTTAAAAGATTTATTTTCGTGCAAACGACAAAGTTTTTAAGAAAGGTTCGGAAAGAAGAGCCAAATTTAAAAAGACATCGATATAAAGATGTTTTCTAGCATCGCAAGTATTGGCTTTTTACGAAAACAGTGAAGCGAATGACCCATATTTTTGAGTATTTTTCATGGTTTTAATATATATATACATGTAAGTAGACTTCCATTTTCAAAAACCAAGTTTATTCAAACATCGCAAGCTTTTAAATTGTGCCTAACGTAGCCCCGACCAGCTGCACTGAACTGCCAAGCGCACCAATAATTAATAGTGTGATACCACCCTAAAGAAGGTTTGGCAACATTGCAGTTCCTAGGACATGTGTCAAATGTCACTTTCTCCGTCAATCCATTTGTGACGTCTGACATTCACAGGTTCTCAAAGCCCAAGTGAATATTTCAAAAATGGCGTAAAGTTTTGCAGCTTTAGTTTCACGCCGTTTTTTTTTTTGAAAAGTTTCGTGAAAATTTATGTATTTTCATCGTGTCTCTGGTAGTGCATGTTTTCAGTGATAATTATTACGCGGGTAAAGTGATAAAAGTTTAAAATGGAGGCTGTTAAAGCCTTTAATGCAGAGGTAAAAATCACCCTTTTTATTTAGCATTTTGGCTTTTCCTAAAACCTATCATGGTCTAATATTTTTACTTATCCTTTTCGTTGTGAAATTATTACTATAGTCTTAACTCTTTACTGTTTTTGATTATTAACTGTGTTTATAAATACATTTGCCTGAGCCTATGCTATAGGTAATGGTAAAGGTCACTTAACCTCTAATTTATATAGATTATAGTTAGTACTGATTGTACCTAATCAGATACTAAACCGCAGCTTTACAAAAAACACATAAAGAAAAAAGCAATTAATCTATTTCCCTTTATTTAACACCAACCATTTCATAATGACCTTTAGTACTAAAAATTTTTAAGTTAGTAGCATTTAGGTTTTTTTTTCTTTTAAAGATGACAGTACAGTCTTACACCAAAGAAGGAAAATGAATCTTATCAAAATGTTCAATGTTTTTTTTTGGTAATAGTCTAGTTTAGCAACATTCCTAAATATTACAGGAAAAGTCTTAAAATGTGTGTAATGCTTTAACCCTTCCCAATCAAACACAATTATAAAAGCATAGAAAAAGAAAATTTCAAGAATCTATAATATTGTAAAAATTTATTATAAATTGACAAGTTGAGTAATGTTTCCTAATATCTTAAGCCTGGTTCATAAATCGGTACAGTAAGCAGTAAGAAGTAACACATGTGACACAAGGAAAATAAACTACTAATATTCAAATGGATCTATTCATATTTTGCCCTATGATGGCAAGCTGTAAGAAGGAAGATGCATGAAATGGTTCAATTTTATTTCTCATGTCATACTTCTTACGGAATTGTAACTGATTTGCAAAGTTCACCAATTTAAATACCGAAGAGGGTAGGCTAGTGGAATAAAGAATAAAGATTGACATTGCAGCTGACCTAACAATTATAGAGAAAGAAAGTCAAGTGTAATGGAAAGGAGAGAAAAGGAAATATCATTGTTTTATGATCAAATCATATAGTTTGTATCCATAACAAATAGGTAGTGTGGGGTGTGTTCTATACACCTAATTAATAAGTCCAGTAAAGAAGTTAGAGACTTATCTTGTTATAAGTTACATCAGATGTATGCAGTTAGGTTTTGTGTTCTTGTGCATGATGCAAATCATACAGAAATAATTAGTTCTGAATTTCCAAATTATTAAAATCTGTGCCCCATAATTTGTTCACTGGTGTATCTTTTAAATAAAATGTATTGACATAAATTAAAATAGAGAAATTAAAAAGTTAAGTTCAATTTTTGCAAAATTTTTGGTAAAATAGGTGAAAATGAGATATAGAAATAAATATAATCAGATATAGAAATAAATAAAAAATAAATAATTTGACTTGGTATGGTTTTAAAAGCAACTTTCATCCCAGTCCCTCTGGTTTATTTAGAACTGATTTATATTATTTGTTCCTTGTATTTCATTTGTCAAATATTTAAATAAGAGACTAAAACCAAGTAATATAAAAATTTTAAAAGCAATAAGAAGTTCTAGAGCACTGGCCTATTAACAAAAAGATCCATCCATCTATACACTTTGTATTTGCTCAAGATCGGCTGGCATATTTTTGTTGGACTAACTTATTTTTGGAAGCAACTTCATGCTTAAGTTTCTTAATTAAATCCTCAAGACATTTAAGATGATTATTTCAATATTCAGACATTTACTAAAATAATGTTAAATACATGTAGGTTTAATTTCAGGACTTCCTTATGTTGACTTTAAAAAGATTTATGACAAATTACATTTCTCAGTTCGGAAAAGAAATACTGTTCAAATAATTATTATTAGGGAAGTGTTTTGATAATTTTATGATCTCCTACTTTGCTTTTTGATATGAGCATTCTCTCTATTATTAAGAAGATGACTATTTTTTATTACAAAAATCTGTTGAGTGCTGATCTGTTTAATCTACAGAATGTATGTCTCAAGAGGACAAAAAACCACCATCTTAGTATCAAAAATTAATATCGGAAATATTTAAAAGATTTAAATGAACTTTAAGATGTAGGTACACCCAAAGAGAGACATGATTAAACTGTTCACCATGAAAAATAATTAATATCTTTGTTGAATCAATAGTTATTAACTTATGGCTATTTACAATGTTCATTCCAATAATCGAGAGTAGATGATATATCTGTTGCCTGACTGTTTCTACAATCATACAGTAGAGTGAGATTTATAAAGTACACTAATACTTCTAATGTTGGTGGGTTTTTTGATTGATTCAAAATAATAATTCATAAATCAGCTCTCATAAACTTTGATATTTTTTTACAATTTGTTGTCTCAATCATCATGTTGTCAATATTTAACTAAATTAAAAACCAAAATTTAGTTGGAAAGAGGAGCAAACCAAATAAAGATGCCCTCTAGCTATATTTTGTAAAATTGCAAAATTATTACATTTAGCTGATACTTCTTTGTCTCCCACTACTGAACAGATTAATGAAAACTGAAATACATCTTTAGAGTTCAGGAATGTTAACACATAATATCACTTAGTTTACAGAAATGACCAAAAATGATCTAAAAGAAACAAAGTTATTGGATATTTTGTGTTTTAAATGAGGGCTATTAATATCTGCTTTCACTGGGGACTTCATCTCTCTTCACTTAATTTGATCATTGCTTTGCGTTTACCTAGATTTTTACATTATTTTTGTAATTCATCTACTTATGCAAGCACAACACTAGAAAAAATACAATCTTAGCCAAATTTTCGTGTTATTAATTTGTAAGTTAAATGGTATAAAGTTGAAAAAATAAATAGTTAAAAACTTAATTCTCATTTCCATGTTGTCTCTCTAACTGAGAAATGTAATTTATCATAAATCTTTCGAAAACATTTTCTCTTCTTTTCTGTCGGTTAAAAATCTATTTAAAATGCATACATTACCGCATACATTTTGTAACATTTATTTTATTATAAGGTATCTCAAAGGTATCTAGCTTTAAAGTATCAAATCTTATATCAGAAACTGTATAATATTATAAAACAACAAATTTTTCACTAAACTATAAGCCACTGAATTAAGTCCAATTAAAATGCACTATGTGAACCCATAATTGTGGTCAATATCACAAGTTTTAAAAATCCTTGATCCCATTCCTGCTGAAGTTCATTAAAAAGATTTGGAAATATGGCTTTAAATAAGTGTTCAGTGAAATGAAAAATATGCCATGTGGATGTAAAAACTTTGTAAAATAACCAATTTTTATTTACTTTTAGGAAAAATAACTCTGAGTTAAACCAGCAATTTGTTTTTCCATTATTTTTCATTTACCTGTTTATGTAGGCCCTATTTAAAGTATGTTTATTTTTCTGTTGCAGCTCTCCTCGCTCTATGAAGTCAAACCACCAATATCAAAAGCCAAAATGACGGCCCTCACTAGGGGGGCTATCAAGGCTATAAAGTTCTACAAGCATGTAGTGCAGAGTGTGGAGAAGTTCATCCTGAAATGCAAGCCGGAGTACAAGATTCCAGGACTTTATGTCATTGACTCTATTGTCAGGCAATCCAGACACCAGTTTGGAGCCGAAAAGGATGTTTTTGCCCCTAGATTCTCGAAAGGCTTACAACAGACCTTTGTTAATTTGTTCAAGTGTCCCCCAGAGGACAAGGTGAGTTATTAAGTTTATAGAAACAGTTTTAAAATACCTTTAAATTTAAGTTCCAAATAATATAGGATTTGTTCATAATTTTTCAATATACTAATTTGAGTGATTTTAGTAGCAGCTATTTTTATTTTATAATATGAATAAAACAGAGGAATATATTTATTTAGAAACAGCAAAAAAAACAAGCAACTGGAAAAACAGAAACAGATCACTATCTGTACATTTATTTATTATTGTATTATTTGTTGTATATTGTTACACCTTAACATTTTAGGTCATTTGTTTCACAGGATGTAGAATTGTTTGGATTACCTCCTTTTATTTTATTGAAATAAGATCAGCACTAATCATAGATAAATATTCAAATCAAATCATAAAATACTTTACTAGTCAAAAAATATCTGTATAATAATTATATATACTACAGTGACATAGTGATAGCAGTTGATATTTAAATACAATATTATAGCTGTAAATATAATTGCCTACAAGCACTATCACACCATAATAAATAAAAATTGGTAATAGCTTTAAAATATTACCACATTAGTTAAACACACATATACAATAATACATATTATCTGTTCTTAAGAAGTACAAAAAAAAAAGAACTATGTGCTTCAAAATTGTTTCAATTTGGTTGATGAATATATGGGGGCACCACTCTTTAATTATTTTGATGTAATTGGATGCAGTGTGCTGTATTTTATGTATGTTTTTATTTATTTATTTTTATTAATCCTAATGTTTAGTGTTTGGTGTACTGTTTTTTATATTCTTAGTAAACAAATTAGTTTTTTAGGCTTTTTTTTTAATGTTGACCTCAAAAGTATAGGTGTTGTCCTATATGTTATAAATCTATGATGGGCAAAGACCGGCATCAAACAGTATTTGATGATGTCAAGTAAAGGCTTCTTTCTTTCTATTAGGTGATGATCAGTTCAGTTTCTCAAATATATAAATCCTATTGACATCACAAATTTTCTTCCTTTGTGATGCTAAATTTTGAAGATACACTGTTATTGTCCCTTAAAGTTATCATTTTTATCTTGCATCCATATTTAACTATTGTTATTATGTAAATATTATTACATTTTTTATTATTGTTGAATTTTGATATGTTTACTCTTTACTATCCTACAATTTATAATATATTGTTAACTTTTGTTAATATCAATGACCTGAATTTTTGTAATTTTGCTGTTTAAAAAATAAAACACTAAATGAAAAAGCTAAAGTGAAGAAGTTGGTTCAGTAAACAAATATTTCTTTTATTATATATTAGACATATTTAATTTTTTTTTAATAATTCACATTTTTACTGTTTTGTTATTTTAAATGTAGATTTTTAATCATATTTGTGTTTTATAGAGTAAAATCATCAGAGTGCTAAACCTCTGGCAAAAAAACCAAGTGTTTGCTCCAGAAGTTATCCAACCCCTTTTTGATCTTGCTGACCCGAACAATCCGATTCACCAACAAATCGCACAGCAGCAAAGTACGCCGGTCCAACAACAAAATGGAGCACAAGCACAAACTGTGAAAGGTTCGTTATTTACAAATTGCATCAAATGATGCTGATATGCAATGTGCCAATTTTAGAATATTGCCCGGTATTTGAAATAGTATGCTTCACCACTAAAGTGGTAAAAAACTGATAAAAATTATTCAAATACAATCTGAATAGTTGTTTGCTAATTACTAATTGTACAGTTTGTAGCAACTAATTTTCATATCAGTTTTATGAATAATTAAAATATGATTGTATGGTTTTTTTTTTTTAAAAACGATAGGACTTTAATACCATAAACAAGTAAAAATTATTTCTTAAATTATTATAAATAATTAATACCTCCACTGATAATTAAAGTTTTATGTACTTATTTTCGAATTTTCTATATTATCAAAATGCAGTTCAGGGGATATTTTCTTGTGATTGTAAAACATTAATCAATCATTTTAGTTTAAATTTCATTACAATCTATTTGGGGTTAAAACGGATTTTTTTTACATATAATTATTAATATAAATAAAAAAAATTGCATGGACAGTTTACTCCTGACCCTATTTTAAGGATACAGTTGCAAATTCCGGTGATTATTTAGAATAAAAGTATATTACTATTATTCCTTTTTTTATTAATATATTGTTTTTGTTGAAATGCAATGTAAGCATTGTTACTCTACTTTTGTATTATCATTCTGTATTTCTTATAGCAGCTATTGTTTTTTTTGTCAGGTAATTTCTTGGCATTTCCATTTCTATATCTCAACCCTAATATTTGCTTAAAAGTTTAAAATTTTAGGTTTAATTTTATTTTATAAGGAAGCCTTTTAAACTTTTTAAATATTTATGAAAGGAATTGTTGGTTAGGGGTCCAAATAAAACAAAAGTCTTTTTATAAAGTTATCCTTAGGACACACTTGCTTTTTTAGTTAAAATTGCATATAGTCTCCAATACAGTTTAAAACAGGAACAAATACACAATGACAGGTACAACACAAATATGTAGGAACTTTGGTTTGTTATATTATGTTCGTTGGGTTTGTAAATATGTCATGAAGAAAGCAAAGTTTCTATCTACATATTTACCATGCACCTGTTATTTGTTCCTGTTTTAAATTTTCTGTAAGCTATTTGAAATGTTAACTACAAAAGGCAGTGTTTATAGTGTTCTGAGTATGTCATAAAAGTCTAAACCTTTGACTTTTACATAAAAAGCATTTGTTTCATTGGGACCCTTGGATCTGACAATTTCTTTTATAAATTGGGTTAATTCTCATGTTGGGTCACAACAAATACATAATTTTTAAAATATAATATCTCCTAACAAAATTCCTCATTAATATAAGTGATATTTTTTTTATTTTCAAGAAAACAAAAATAATTTCTGATAAGAGTTTAATGATCTTTCAAAGTTTTCCTCAAAACTATACAGGATTAATCCAAAATAAAAGTATGTTCAAAATTAGATAAAAATGTTATAACAAGAGAGAATTGTCTTTAACCTTAAAAATAACTAAGAGATCCCTGAAACATAAAAATGTTTCAAACCAAGTTTTCGGACGAAAATTAATGTCATTGTTTTTTGGCATTTTTATATTCTTATTTTATATTATTTTAGGTATTATAGAGAATGAATCAAAGTTTTTCATTCAAAAAAGTTTTTCAACTTTTGTAGAGAAAAGTAACATGTTCTCTTATTTATAATCTTCAATAATATATATTAAATCTCGAACATGGTTTGTTTCATCTAATTTAATCAAGTAAAGTAAATAGATACTTAAATTCAACAAGTATAAGTATGTCTTTTTTAAACAGTAATTCACTGTAGTCAAATTAAAAAAAGCTTTCAAAAAAAAATAAAAAATAATAGAATAAAAATATATGCATTTCATCAGAGGTTTAATACAGTAAAACCCCGACTATCCATGCTCAACGGGACTAAACGTTGCACGGATAATCCAGACATTTACTTCTTATATTTCTGCCACAAAAAGATAATAGAAAGAAAAATTAAATTTTTGAAGAGTAAACTAATTTTTACTGTATAAATAACAGAAAAAAAAATTTCACATAACTAAACTTTGACACTAAATATGTATATAAAAAAAACATAAGTAGGTTACTTTGCATTTACTGTAATCAAAGTCAGTCACTTTGGCTTTTGTTAAAAGATCCAATTATTTTTAAACTTCTGACGTCAAGTCTGACGTAAAGTCTGCGCAAGTTCAAAATGTCAACAAGGTCAGAAGTTTTTCGTAATAGGCTTTAGTTTAAGTAAATAAGTTCCTCGCTTCGCATAGTCTAGTGCCATCTCATCGTTTTTTCTTCTTGAAAAACTTGTTCGGCAATATCGTCGTTACTAAGAAGCTGATAACATGGCTCATGTTGGTCACACTGTGTTCACTTCTCGACCTTAGTTTTATCAAAGTATATAGATTTCAACTGTTAGACTGTGGTTTTATCAATGTGTTTGAGCTCATAGGCGTTGCCCTTAATGGAGTAAGTTTCGCTATGGTTTTTTTCATCATGGGATTCCATGATCCTTCCTCTAGCGTCATTCTTTTGTAAAAAAGCTTTTTTGAAAGTTATCTCTTTCACTCTACTCCATGCACTTGCAACTTTAAAAATGCCGTCTTTGATCGTAAACGATTTCCAAACCCTCATCAGATCATATTCATCCAACATCAGGTTCATCATATGTTCTCTTCTTTTCATTCAATAACACCCTGATCCGTTGGTTGAGCAATTGATGTCACATTGGATGGGAAAAAAAGAAGAAAGAAGTTTCCATCATTAGATCTTAAAATTGCTTCATTGGGATCAGAACGCGCATGATCCAGAAGAAGAAAGGCTTTTTGTGGCAATATTTCCTTTTTTAAATAACACTACTTCAGGAATAAACTTTTATGGAACCAATCTTGGAAGATGTCACACATTATCCAGGCAGCTTACTAATTATAATGTGAAATGGGAAATTATGTGGTTTCATCTTTTTAAAAGTGCAAGGATTTTTTGACTTTTTAATCACAGTCAGCTTCAGACTATGGGTGCCAGAATGCGGTCTTTACTTTTTTTGTATCTTGGGATATTTATCTCATTGCTTGTAGCTAAGATTTTTGTAGGGATGCCTCACTGATATAACCCTGTTTCGTCAGCGTTATAGATTTGAGAAGATTGAAGGTTATTTTCTGTAGTTATGGTTTCCAGCTCAGAGCAAAAGTCCATCATCGCTTCTCCGTCTGCATTAGAGCTTTTCGCCTTGAATGGCAAGATCATGAATCCAATAGACGATTTTTGAATCTATGTAATCAACCACTGGATGCATTCTTTGGTTCTTTGATTTGTCAGTCTTCGTGAAACATCTATGCTTAGCTAGCAGACATTGACATAGATATGCCTTCTGATCCCTTCTGCAGAAACCGCTTGGAAAATGCTTCATTGAATTGTTAAAAAGTCAATCCTTTCAATGATTTTCGTACAGATATGTTCTTTAAAGAGTTCAACTGAGATACGAATTTTTATAGTTTTAATTTGTTCTTTACTGATAGCGCTTATTGTTTGCTTGCAAACTCCATAGGTTTGTGATAATGATGCGACACTTTCACTTTTTTCACTTTTGTTTTAATTTCTAGTTTTTCTTCAATTAAACATTTGCGTTTTAAAAACAAAAACACTTGTTAAAAACATAGCAGAGTGGGCGACTTGTTTCTAGCGCTTAACTAATTCTTACACATTCGGTCTAACATCGATTTTCAGTGAGCACTGCTGATCTCGATAATGCATCGCGCTTCTTCCTCGTTAGGAATAGAGAGTTTAGGTCGAGTGAATTACGATGAATTTTCGATTGAACCTAAAAAATGCAATTTGAATAATGGGAAATTATAGCACGGATAATCTGCGCACGGGTAATCCGGGCTCTACTGTCAGTTGTAAACATCTTTGTTTGCGTGAGCCTTTAATAGAGCTCGCCTTCGTCTATATATTTCAACAGAGGTATTACATATTCAATGAATGCAGTTGTTAAGTTGTATAAAATGTACTGCTTTTGGTTCTTCTAAATTTAAAGTGTTTGATATCCATAGATTCTTGGACCTTCTTTTAATATATTGATTTGAGTTAATATATTTTTAAATTATCTTAAAAATTATAATTAACAGCCATTTTAATGGGATTTTACTATTAAGCTTGAAGGTTAGCTCAATAGGAACGTCACTCTAAATCAAAATTAAATAGAATCTTTTAAGTGGCGGTTGATCTGAATATAATATTTTAACGACCCTAAACAAGAATCTGAAAAATCTATGATGAGATTATATTTTTTGGTAACCTAAAAATAGAACCAATAGGCTGAACTTCACGACAGTTCCTTGAGATTGATAGGATTCATAAAGATGTAAAGACTTACAATATAAACCTACAAAGCTTTTTTTAACATACTATTTTAATTAAGTTTTTCCTTTAAAAAATACGTTTATCTATAGACGTATTTTTTTACATTCTTAATATTTTGCATAAGCTCAAAATATGACTAATTGGCTATCAACTTATATTGTTTTATTAATTAAATAATTTCTTCAAAATTAATAGTCGAGAGTAACAATTGCTTATGTTGCATTTTTGCCATATTATTGTCCAAATCTTCACCCCAGTCAAAATTTAAAAGGTAAGGTCAATTCGGTCCGGAGAGGATTTGACTGGGGACCGCCTGACTGGTAAGTTTCTAGCTTATAAGATGTTGACAACAAAACTACCGCAGTTTCATTTAAGAACAAAAATAAGTTTGAGTTCACAATTCTTTAGAAGACCTTGTAGTGAGTAAAATAATTTAAATCTTGCTTCTTTACCAAAATAGTTATACTGGTTATTCACCCAATTACTGTTTTAAACTGTTATATTTTTAGAAGTAGAAGTTATCTTTCAAGAGAAGTTGGAGTATTAATAAAATATAAATTGAGTTACATAATTATAATTTTAATGAAACATGTGGTATTTATTGTTAATATCTAGTAGACAACTTAACCTCAATTTTTTTCTTATCATTTGAGAATTTCGTTTCTTAATTATGAATTACTTTTGATTTGATTCATTAATGTATTATTTTGAGGTTAGGTTCAATATATTTTTGCTTTAACTTTGGTGTTTGATTGGTTGAGTATCTAACGTATACTCGAAATTTACCGTAACAAAAAAACGCAGATCGAAAAGAACGCACACATTTGGCACATTGCGATGCGCCCGGCATTGTCTAAATAAGTTGTTCATGATAGGTTCGCCGGCCCTCCAAAGGACTCCGACGAAAGCCAACCAGTCAACCGCATCGGAGGCACCCACTTCTAACTTGGTTAGTTTGGCTTTTACTATACCAACTACGATGAATTACTTGGACATAAATCCACAGCGCAAATCTGGGAAGAGTGAAAATCGTCTTTTTTTTTTGTTTGTCATTTTTAATTGTAAACTGTAGGCTAGTTTTTACCTGACAAAGAAATAATTGTTTAGTAAGGTCCTCCAAAAATGTAGTTACCGCCCGATTTTTTTTATGTCTATAGAAAAACATTTCAAACAGCTTGTGTACTGTAGAAAGCAACTTTAGAAATTCATGTTCTTTTTTCAGATGGTCATAAGAATTAGACATAGTACAATCGCTTTCTACATTATACAAGATGTCGTAAGTCACATATTAACGTTAAATCTCAAGGTATTAAGTTCCAACAGTTAAATTTATACAAAGTTGCCCTTTTTAATACTTCAAAAAAATGTTTTTTTGTAGCAAAATGTTAACTTTTGAGATATTTATTTGTATGGTTATGAATACAAGTACCTTATTTGTAATGTTCTATAATTAGTATCTAATCAATAATTTTTAAATTTATAATTATATGCTTGCTTCCCTAAGAAAATAAGGGTAACAATTCTTAATTTAACTTTGTATATTTTTGAAGGAATTACTCATTTTGTCATCAATTTTGCATTTAAAGATACAAAACTTCATGTGTAAATTATATTATAATATATATAAATGTTATTGCAGGTTTCGGTTATGTAGTTTCTCAATATTAACTACATTTTTGCTGGTCCAATACATGTTTTTTGTACCTAATTTATTGTTTCACAATACACCATATCACTAAAGCTAAAAATATGGATCCACTATTTATAAATATATCCTTCACTTAATATATATAGTTTTTTTTTGCTTTAGTGACTTGGTATATAGTGGAATGATAACATTAATTTTCAGTCTCAAACTTATTACACTGAGAAATTAGGTTACTTACATTGCGTGAGTCTAATAATGTACACGGTGAACATTGGAAAAGCATAATTTTAATGGTGAGAAAATATGAGAGATAAAATCAGGAAATTTGTTTTTATCGTTATAGTGCTTCACCTTTAATATTCAAGGAAATTAATGTTGTACAGGAAATTCTTAAGTAAAATGGCAACTAAATTACATTTTTATTGTATATATGTAATAAAAAATATATCATTCTAACAATAATATAACACAACGGTAATAAAGAGCTAAGACTACAGAAAGATTAACATTTTTAAGGTTTTGCACCTAGCTTTATTTCTATCCTTTATAAGATTTAACAAAAAATTATATTTAATGATTCTTGCAGGACATTTTTTTATATAATTTACATTACATGAAATTGCTTGTTCTTTGAAGTATAAGGCCTAATTACAACGTTCACCATGTATGTTTTCTCACTTGGTCCAATTATTTTTATGTTCTTAAAATTCTGCTATGATATGACGCAATGTAAATATTATATAGTTTCCCCCACCAATATTCTATTTTGCGTTTTTTTTTGTACACCATATAAAACTTATACATGCGCTATTTTCTCTTGTTTTAATATTTTATTAAATGTGTTCCTAAATTTAGGAATACAGGACATATCATTTTAAAATTTAACTTACTAGCCTAATATATGTATTTTCACTCTTCCCTGATCACACTGATGTAGTTTAGTTAAAAATTAGAAGTAAGATTAATTTTTGTATAAAAGTAAGATTACTCAAAAATTACTTTCTCCTAATAGTTAAAAGTATATGTACCAAAGTAGTATAAAATAGATATTTAAAAATTAAATTCAATATTCAGGGTGTCCCATATATGATTTAAAACTTGCTATTATTACAAAAATAACCATTTTTTCATTGTTTACATATTTCATGTATCACAAATTTGAATTTTTATTCTGTCATTCTTTCCAATAACCAAATATTAAAAGTTTATATTAATAATCGTTGTAGCTTCAAGAGCAGAACGAGTCATTTTTTTAGTGTTCTACTAGTAAAGAATCCTATCATATAAACAAAGGACTACCCTTTTGGGATAACGTCTAAAATATTACAATTTTTAGTAGCAGATTACTTCACATATTTAGCTTTTTATATGTAACTAAATTTCATATTAATAATCATTATATTTCGGCACTCAAAAGCTATTTAATTGTCTTTAAATTGGCTCTTTAATATTTATTACAATTATTTAAAAAAAAATGGCAATTAGTTTAGTTTTGGTTTATTATGGAAAACTTCCATTAACGGCGTTCATCATATTTTTGTTCAGGAAGAATTCACCTTTTCCACGGAAATATTTGATGTTTCAGAATTCTCACAATCACAGTTGAAAGTTCTAAGTTGTTCTTCAGACTTCGCTACCTTACTTGTATCACATTTTTAATAGACATTAAATTGTCTGGAAAATCCACGCTAATTATTAATTAAAATCTCGTGAAATCTTGGTGCCCTTATTTTATTCATATTCTTTGTCTCTTTATTTTGCCAATACCAGTCTGCTCTTTAAACATAACAAGCTCAGATATACATAACATAACAAGATATGAGCGCTTTCAAAGAGAGGCCTTAGTATTATCATCATTATTATTAACATCGTTGAAATGGCAGCCTTAAATTTCATTTAAAAATTTGTAAAAGACAAAAAAAATAGGTAGATCATGCATACATAATAATTCAAAAAGGTATGAAGCTCAAATCAATAAACCATATGAAACCACACATAAACATTATCTTCATTTAAAAAAAAAATCAATTTTTACTCATTTCAGTGAAATCGTTTTTTTTTATGACTTTAAGAGCATTTAACAGCCTATAGAAAAAAAGTGACCACAGTTTTTATTCGGAATGTTTAATTTCTTAAATCGTGTACTTTATAATTGTTACACATACATGAATATTTATTGTTTTTTGTAGCGATTTAATTCTGGGATACCCTGTATACTAAGTTATTTGTTTTAGAAAATTCATAACCAAAATGTTGCATAGCATAAATGGACGTTGTCGGTTGAATCGACCCAAGGAATAAGAAAAAAAACTTATTTATTTCTTGTCAAGGTTACAAATCGTGTTTAATCATCTTCATTGCTTGTACGAATTCACTCAGCTCACTTCACTCTACAGTTTTTTCTGCGTATATACTTCCACAGTTTATGTAATAAATTTTTAATTTTTATATATTTTATGTTAATTTTCTCATGTTTAGGTATTAATTGCGTTTAATTAGATACAGTCATAAAGGTGATATCTATATTTCAATACAGTTATATCTTGTAAAGCATACATATTTAAAGATGGAAAACTAATCTCAAGCCTTCAAGATAGATATAACTTGTAAGAAACAAATATTTTTTTGTCTTTTGACCATTTAACTCACAAATCACAGCATTTAAAATAGTTTCTCCAAAATATAGATTACTTATTCTAAAAAACAATATTTTTTTAGCAAGCAGATGTACAGATACATTTTATTTGTATAGGTATTCGTAGTCGAGTAATCGTTTGTTTTTAAATTAAAATTGCAAATTATAATCAATACTAGGAAAATTACGTGAGTGTTACAGGTTTAAACATAAGGAATCCATATACTAGAAACATGTAGCAATGGAACAAAATTGAGTATTATGAAAACAAAACAAAGAGCCTTGTCTCTGATTAAATTATATATATATATATATATATAATTTTTTTTTTTTTTTAATAAATTGGAACGAACTTATCTTGACCTCGACAAGAAATATCTGAAAAATCCATTTTGTTTAGAAATTTGCCAATTTTTATCAAATGACACACTAGCAGACTTTAAGGCTTTAAGATGATCTTTTTTCTTAGATAAATGTTACTGGTTGATTTAAAAACTACATTTAAAATTGTCACTTAACCACGCACCCAATAATAGAACAATGAAGTTAAATTGCGCACGATAGATTTACTACTTGCATAAATTTAATTTTTTGACCGTAAATATTTATTTAAGGCAAATTTAAATCTTCTTTGTGTATAGCACAAAACTATAATAATAACAATAATATTCTTTATTCGAAAGTGCACAATATTTGTTCTTGATTTTAGCATCTCAAACATTATTTTTTCGAAAAGTCGAAATTCACTCAATGCAAAAAAAAAAACATCTGGTATTCATCCATTATACGCAGAATAAATATAAAATAAAACAACAGTGGCGGGTTTAAACATAAGTGTATTAGATTATAATCTTATATTTGATATTTATTTATATTATAGGTATATTGACAAATTTATTATGAATAGTAGTTACTTCAAGTTTATGTAACATTATCTATAATATTTTTTTATAAGGTAGTAACAACTTATTTAGACAGTGCAAAACGGTGAATCATCCAAATGTGTGTGCGCGACAAAACGCCTTAACATTTTGCTTTACAGTTGTATAAAAAATATTGAATACCATGTATCCAACCTATTAATTTTTAGAACTTGACCGAACCAGTTCTCCAGCAGCTGCAACAACTCCAGCGTTTGCTCACCAAAGGAGCCGATGCCGCGGCTAGGCCAGAGCAGCCAGTCCATTTTGACAAGAAACTTTTAGATTTTGACTATGATGAAGATGAAGACGAGGTCAATCCCAGTCCTCGACCTCCTCCACAGGCTCCGGTGTCTGCTGCAGATCCAGTTGCTAGGTACAAAACCTTTAACACAAATCAAATTTACTTAATCTCGGAAAAAGGAATTGAAATCCTTATATAGTCTATTTTTAAAGGTTGACTATGTGTTGTTATTACACTTTACTAGACGTGAGGTAACCTTATGTTTCTAATTTTGCATCAAAGCACCACAGAATATTAGAAATCTAAGGTTATTTCATAATTTTTCTTTTATTTTAAACCTTAATTTGTCAACAGTAAATGCAATATAAAATTTACTGATCAATGCCAGTGTTTGGACTGTATTTTTTACTTTTAGAAAGTCAATATAAAGTTGTACAAATTGTGATTGTAAATATTTTTGCATTTCTCAATCTAAATATAGGCGTGTGCCTAACTTAAACCGCGTGAAGTGATCAGAAATCATCAACATTTTTAGTTAACAATAGCATCTGTTGGGAGAATATTTTATAATTATAATGTAATATTTCCGTTAGTTTACTGACAAACCCAGAAGTTCTTCGACAGCTGCAAACGCTTCAAAACACACTCGCAGGAGCGGTAAATCCGGGTATAGATTCAGAATCCGACCGAATGAGGAAACTACAAGAAATGAAAATTCAAGAAGATGAATTTGATAAACACCTTGCACAAACCGTACCGGTAAGTTTTTAGAAATACACATATTATAGGCATGGATTTACATGTAAAAAACAATAATAATAATAAATAGCTTATTTACATCAAAACATTTCAAAACACGATATAGCAATTGGATTTATAAAAAAAAATTAAAAATATAAAGATATGAATACAAGTTTCAAACTCTAAGCACAAAAATATAATTTTAAAAAATTAAAAAATAAGACTTGAATGTTTTTTTTGTATTCTAAGATTATATCGTATTCGTTTTCATATAAAACAAATTGACAAGAAGACATTAATAAAAATAAATAAATAAATGAAAAACAATACAAATTTATATTATATATACATACAAATGCTTTAAAAATAAATAATATAACTGATATATTTGGAGTGACAAAAATCAATTAGAATTAAATCAGTAGTAATAGATATTATAACAGCCTAGAAGAATACACATTGCACAATATTTGGTTTTGACACTATAGAAAAAGTTTTTAAGATTTAGTAGCTAATCAAGACAAATTATACAGAAACTAATAAAAAAATGTGACTAATTTATTGCCAATTATATTATAAAAACAAAGTAAATTATTTACTTAAGACTTATGTATGCAAAGGAATTAAAAACATCAAAATCTGAGACTAAGTAAGCTCAAAGATGTTAACATGAGTATATGGTTATTAAATCTTCTTACAGGATTATGGATGTAAATTTCATAGTTGTAAATTCTTTTATGATTCTAGAGATTCGCCTATATTTAGCATGACATGCCCCAGGTATTCTAGTTTTGTTTTTTTAATGGTATACGTGTTTTCTTCACCTTTTTTTATTCTTCTTAGCACTTCTGTGTTTGTAATGTAACCTGCCCATTATTCTGAGCATTCTCCTATACATCCACATCTTAAATGCTTCCATATTTTTTAGTGGTGGTTTCTGTGGCTGTCTATGATTCAAAACAGAAAAGACATAGCATCTTAAGTGCCTTATTTTCCTTTTAATAGATATGTTATGTCTTTTCAAGATGGCGTCATTTTGTGAAATACCGTCCTTGCTTTTTCTTTTTTGTTCCTTTTTTTTTACATTTTATTCGTGCATCATCTCGTTGTTTACTTTCTGATCCTGTTGTAAACTAAAAATATATGATATGCCATTTTGTTTTTATCAAGTTTTGAAAATTACAGAGTCCAAGTGGGGACCATTTCTTTCGACACACATTCGAAGCTGATTTCTGAAAGTTTCCATTACTCGAGCAGTAATTTGAGGCGATATTCCTGTAATTTCTTGGCGTATTGCTGCTTTCAATTCGTCAATGGTTCGGGGATGATGTTGAAAAACCTTCTCTTTCAGGTAGCCCCAAAGGAAAAACTCGCATGGGGCAAGATCGGGTGAACGCGCAGGCCACCCAACGTCTCCACGTAACGAGATTACGCGTCCTGGAAACATTTCCCTTAACAGGTCAATTGTCCTCCTTGCCGTATGAGCTGTAGCCCCATCCTGTTGAAACCACACATACGGATGTTCAAGTTCCCTAAGTTTTGGTTCCAAAAAATTACGTAGCATGTCGACATATCGATCAGCAGTTACGGTAACCGTTACCCCTCCTTCTTCAAAAAAATAGGGACCCCAAACACCAAAAGAACCAACAGCACACCAAACGGTAACACGTTGGCTGTGAAGTGGCCTTTCATGAAGCTGCCGCGGATTTTCTGGTGCCCAGTAGCGAAAATTCTGCTTGTTCACACAGCCAGACAAATGGAAATGAGCCTCGTCACTCGTTATTAAAAGCGCATTGTGGGACGTTTTGAAGAATATCATTGGAACATTCTCGGCAATTTTCCCAGTCTCGTTCACTAAGTTCTTGCACGATCATCATTTTGTATGGGTGGAACTTCAGATCGGTGTGCAAAATTCTTCTCACAGAACGATCTGACAAACGCAAAGCAGAGGCATGTTTAACAGCTGAACGTCTAGGAGATCGTTCAACTGCTTCTCTTACAGCTGCAATGTTTTCAGGTGTCCGAACACTTCTGGGTCTACCAGTTGATTTTCTTTTTAAGGCTGAACCTGTAGCTCTAAAATTTGAAACCCACAACAGTATTCGACTACGCTAAGCTGGCTCCCTCTTGAGTGATTCGGGCTCAGTGGCGGCGCAAAATGTGGGAGATCATTTTGCTGGACCCTGTATATAGTCTTCTCTTGGGCAATTTGTAGATTTTGAATGTGTTTAGTACTACTAATTAGTTGTTTTATGCAAATTCTCAAGCCTGTCTCGTCTATTATTTCTTTCAACGGTCCATTGAAAGCTGTTTTCAAGCCCACTCCCAATTTGGCATAATGGCAAGTCGCCCATTACAACATTTATTTCGTGCTTTGAGGGTCGTACAACGACCCCTACGCTTTGCTAAAGACGTTTGACTTCCTCTTTTCCTTTGGCAGCATATATTTGGCCGATATTCATATTTACAGGATGAGTTTTTACTCTGGCGGAAATTGAGATAAAATTAAAAACACATCAGCCAATATGTCTTGCAAGTACTTTTCATCTGATGTTACCCAATAAAATACTGTGATTTCTTCTTTGTCTATTTATTACTCCTGGCCATCTTATGTCACTTATTCTTATTCACATTATGCCCATATTTTCTTAATTTTTTAGATGGTGTTGTCTACTTTTCCTGCCATGATTTTAACGTTCCAAGTGCATATTTTAATACATTTTGGTTGTACTGTTTGTTTTCTATGGTCACTCAACTATCTCCCCCGGAGATCTGAACGGGAGACTCATTCTGGAATATTTAGTTCTGAGCATTGTTATGGATGATTTCGACTAGGATTATTCCATAGAATCTTTAATGTAGGGGTTGTTCTTTGCCATCTACATCCTTATGCCGTTGATCAATCATATGGTTTATCCATTTTTGAGGTAGATTTCTTTATTCTTCCGCCCAAAGCTGTTGACAAGCGTAAGTTGCAACCCTTATTCCGGCGATCGTTCGGTGTTATTTATGGCCCAATTAATAATTTGCTGCTTATGACTCCGTCTAAAGTGGGCATTATTATTTAAATGTTACGCAATGCAAAATATATTTCTACGTCTAGCCCAGCTCAAAGACTTAAAATTCACTTCAATCTTTAAATGGTTATTATTAAACAGATAAAATATTACTAATATGCACATTTAACCCAAGAGCTGTTACTAATTAATTAATATAAAAATCATTAATTTAAGAGTTTTATCGTGTTTTAAGTGTTAATTACTTTTTAGAATCTACCATTTGCTTCTGAATGCGACTTTAAAGTCTCCCAAAGTACCACTATGATTGGAGGTCTACAGTTTATACCACCTCAACCAAATATGTCACAGATTAGCCAGCAATACGAAATGCAAATGAGCAGTGGTTCAATGTTTGCATCGCAGCAAAGCGGGAACAATGAAGTAGAGGTAAATTTGAAGCTTATGTTGATCTTTTTAAAATAAAGCATGTTTCTTTTAGGTAATTACACTAGATCATGACGATTCTCAATCAGACGACGATAGGTATAAAAGAAAGAGGAGTCGGTCACGGTCGCGAGACCGAAAAGATGACCGACGGCGTAGGTCGAGTAGGTCTAGATCAAGATCTACATCAAGAACAAGGTGATTAATTTAATTTGGTTATAGTTAGTTTTGTTTTGATAATAAATTTATTTATCTAGATCTAGAAGACATCGATCCAAGTCAAAAGACAGAAAAGATCGAGAGAGACGAGAAAAAGAAAGAGAATCTGAACGGGATAAAGAGAGAAAAAAGCGAGGATTGCCTACAATTAAAAAAGATCATTTATCAGGTAAATTTTTATTATTATAAGATTTTGACGTAATATAACAAAAAATACTTTTAGTTTGCAGTACTACGTTATGGGTGGGACACTTATCGAAGTTGGTGCACCAAGACGATCTCTCTAATACTTTCGGCGAATTTGGTGAGATTATTAGTATCGATTTAATAATTCCGAGGGGTTGTGCCTTTATCGTTATGAACAGGCGACAAGATGCGTCAAGATGTTTAGCTAAGTTGAAGAATTATAATCTGCACGGCAAAGCCATAACGGTAAGTAGTCTTAATTAATTAGTGTTTTCTAAAAATACATAAATTATTTAATTGTTTTTAAATTTTAAACAATATCATTATGTAGTAAAATTTCTCCACACTGTAGTTTTTTCCTAATTTACTATAATAATATGAATAATGAAACTTATTTTTTTTAATCGGAGAAAAACAGCGCATGCGTTATTGACTTAGCACATAAAAGATGATTTCAAAATAAATGTATAATATTATCAACAAAAGTAATAAGCATCAAGTATCATCAAAAACATGCAGACAAAAAGGAAATATTTGAACTGGCTTATTTATTGTTCTGTATTTAGTAAAAATAGACAGAGCTACATTGTTTAATAAGATTTACCATCTTTCTTCGCAACCTCTTTATCGAGTCCAAGAAAATAGCAGCCGACATTCACTGGGATTTTAATTATTTATTTTGTACATTAATAACCATACTTAATGTCTACACTCCTGATAATTCTCTTTAAAATTGGCATATAATTGTCTATTATTGGCTTACTGATATATAGAGGAAGTCTCTTATCACCCACAGGACAGAAATAAGGGGCAAGAAGCTTTAAGTCATGAAATCATCCATTTACGGGCAAATTTGCTAAGTAGCTATTTTTAGTTATAAAATGACAATTTACATAGTCATTGACCTGATAAAATCCATAAGATACAAGTAACTTTTTAATACTAACTCTAAACCTTTTGTAATTTTGAAGGCCTGATCTTGACTGGCAAGTGATTAAAAAGTTTCCTGCTATTATAAATAACAGACCTTTTAGTCAAAGCTGAATGATAATGTCAAAATCCCACCACTGACAAAATATAATTATGTATAGACATAATGTGTTTACTTTGATTAACTCCGGATTGAGTATTCGGAATCAAACCAGGTAGATCTCGTTTAAAAGAGTTATAATAATAATATTCATTTGACAGTAGATGCTAGAAGGCGCTATCTTTAAACTTATCAAATATTGAGTTTTCTGAGAATTTTAAAGGGAATAGTATGTGTAATTTTAGCGGCTTGTAGAAAGAAATAAAACCTTTAAAAGTGCGAAAACTGCATGTTGATATATATGTTCAAACTGAAGATAATTGGCAAAAATAGTATGAAAAAATCAAAATAAGCGCCTAACTATCTTACTTTTGAGACAAAATGTATCAGTTAATAATATTACTAATTAATTGATCTGACTTTATGGTATTTTGAATAATTATCTATGAAAACGTAAATTAGTTTTTTTAAAATTATAGTCGCATCTTCATATCTAAAAAAAGACAGTTAAGGGCTTATTTTCCGTGTTTATTACAATTTTTGCCAATATATTTGGTTTGAAAGAAGATATGTAGATGTAATTTTTATTCAGTTTTACAACTAGCTAAGATTACATACTTGTATACTATTCCATTTAAAATGTTTGTTAAGTTGTAAGACAGCGCTCTTTAGCGACTGTCAAATACAAATTATTATTCTTTGTGACATAAAATATATTAGTCCTATGGTTAAAACCTTTGGTCACAGAATAAACGATCTCACAGAAGCGAAGGCTTGCGTCGGCTCCTTTGATATCCGTGAACCAGTTTTTTATAAGTCCAACTGACAGATGCACCCAGCGCAAATACACTGAGATATCTCGTAAAGTTGTAGTAAACGCATACACTGAACGAAGTGCTTTTATTTTTAAAATCAAAATGGTTATATTCATATAATACGGGAGCAAACTACAAAATTTAGTTACATTTCAAATAGGATTTTTTTTTGTTAAGGCTTATATTGGTCCTTGCTTTTTAGAATAATTATTATTTTTATAAAAATTGTTATTTGACAGTTTTGATACACGATAGAGGTGTAGGTTAGTATACTTTTAATTTGTTTTGGAATGGAATTTTTGTCTTAGTTGTTTTATGATAATGGTAAATAATATTTGTCTTTAGTAACGCACTAACTGAGAAAAAGTCTGCTATTTGTGTGATGTTAATATGTTAACAATATACATATACATATACATAAATTTTAGCTAAAAGGTTTATACGCAGGTATGTTTTTTCATATGTTTTAAACACACCACATTTAAGAGTAGGTGTCATCGGCTTTTATATATTTATATATAAAAAGATATATGTATGTATTATTATATACATATGTAGGTACCACACATACGTCCATATTTTATAAACGTAGTATAGTCACCGTCCATTATGATAGTCTGGAACAAAATATAAGATTTTTAAGGGTTTTACTACTACTATATTATGCACTTGCATGGGTAAACGAGTTTATAAAAAGACAGATAATTGAAAATTAAAGTCATTATTCTTTGTCACATAAAAATACTGTATACCTAAATCAACCTTAATATTTTACCTGCACGTATGTACACATACATAGATACATATGGTATAGGTATATACATATTTGTTTATTAAATTAAATAATGTTTATTCTGTATTTATTTGCATGACACGACAAATTAATTAGGGAATATTCTGAACTTTTCTAAGCTTTTAAACACCCATAATTAATAATGAATAATACATAATAATGTAACTTTTCTATACCTACTTTCTTTTATTATTGTTATTGCTCACCTTCTAATATCCCTAGGAAACGAAAATAATTTTCCAGCGACGCTTTTGGCAAAACAACCCCTATACGCACAAAAAGTTGGCATTTTAGTGTTTTTTTTTAAGTTTTTAGCACAACACAAATGAAAGAAAAAACAAAGTCACAGAGCACAGAGTTAAACTCCAAAACAAGGTAATGTGTAATACCTACTTAACAAAAATAAAATAAAAAACGGCAAATTACAAAATATCGCAAATATACACACTAACGCTCGTACTAATACACTAATTATGACCCGATACCCCACGTGGGCGACAACAGTTGTACCCGTTAGAACGGGGGTAAATGGGAGGAGCCTAAGCGAAAAACCGGTTCGATAGAAAGGGCTAGCCTTCGCTTCTGTGAGATCGTTTATTCTGTGCTTTGGTGTGACACTTAAATCACAAAACAGTTTTACCAGTAACCAAAACTCTTTATTTGTATTAATTTAAATTAAACTTCAAATTCCGTGTTAATTTTCTCCCGAAAATGCTAATATCGTCTAAAAAAAAAGAGTTTTTGTTAGTAGTTTTGTGATTCGAAAGAAATATATTGTAGGAAGCGTTCTTTTAAACGCGACCTAGCTCCTATGATGACTACCCAATCCAAAGTTAATATCTCTAAAATTTTAACTCTCAGATGATTAAATGTGTTAAAGCCCTCATAGAAAGTATATTTTTTAGCTGAAATAGATAGATAGATAAATAGATATAAATCAGAGATATAGAAGATATATTTTCTAGCTAAAGTAATTATGGCCAGGCGTAAAATTACACAGACGCATCATGTACCGCGGATTTTCGCTCATACATTTATGTCGATGTTTGAACAAAACAAAGCTAGCCATTTTTATTATGTAGGGACTTGTGACTGTAAGAACTTCCTTTCGTATTTACATTACAACTTAAAATTTGGAATATTTAATGACATTCTATTTAAAAAATTATTGGTATAGAGGGGATCAAGTTTATGCTTTAAAATGTTTAAAGTGAAATAAAACGCAAAAATCGTTTATACATAATTATTAATATTAATTCAATATGAATGATTTTCGCTTTTACATGATTGCTTATATCCGCTTTAGAAACCTTTTTTTCCACTTTGCTTGTTTATTTACCTAAATTATAGATTAATGGATTTTTCAGTATACAGTATTGACCTAAAGTAAAAAAGCCTTAAAAAAAAAACTTAATTCTGGATTTAAAAAAAAACTGTTTATCATTTGCAAAAATTAATAAAATAAATCTTGTGCAATTCTTAACCTTAAGAATAACTTTTTTCTAATTTAAATATTGCTATTTTGCACAATAATTTTTAAAAAAATATGCGTCGAAAAAAAAAAAACAAAGCAACTTTTTATTCTAATGCTTTGAAATATAGAAATAATTTTAATATAAAAAACTATATTAACTATAAATATTTAGTAAAGTTTCCCTTATTTTTAATTACTTCCAGATAAGGTTCTGCATTGAAGAGTCCAGCTTGTGAATAATTTGAGAGCTACAATTTTTTCATGCTAACTTTAAAACTTCTTAAGGTCTAGCACATTTGAATAGGGTGTTAAAAATATGAATGGTGATAAAAGAGGAAATATATATATTTTAAAGTTGCTTTATTTTTTGCCAATACTGTATAATAAAAGTAGTGTTGAATTTAGCAAATTAAAAAACATATAAATCATTTTTCATTTGAAAATACGTAATAAATTATTGTTATATCATTACCGAGTTAGTGTGATCTTATAAGTATTTAACTGTTTTAGTTGGCCTGGGCACCCGGTAAAGGAGTAAAAGGCAAAGATTTTAAAGATTACTGGGAAGGTGATCTTGGTGTATCATACATACCATGGAAAAAGCTTAAGGAAGATACTGATTTAGAAGCTTTAGAGGACGGAGGTAGGTCAAGTTCTTTAAATTATATTTTGACCCTCTTAGTTTTATAAAATTTTTACTCCAGGAATGATAGACGAAGATACTATGCCTGAATGGATGAAAAAGAAAATGGAAGGATCCACAAAAGTGCTGGAACCTCCGCCACCTTTCTTAATGGGAGGTAAGATTTAATCCGCTTTTAAATTCAAATACTAATTACTGATTTTATTGACTTATTATGTTGATTTTTCCTAGTAGATGCATCAAACCATTCAACAATCGATACAAGTCAACCGCCACCGTTACCGCCGCCCTCTAATATCATGCAACCGCCGATGCTGCCGCCCATGGTTAATCCATTCCAACTCAACAATAGATTTTTGGGAATGATCCCAAATATGGCTAATCTTGGTAATTTGCCATTAGGAGTGCCTCCTCCAAATATGGCACCGCCGCCGATGATGCCCAATTTGGGATTGGGACTGAGTACGCCATTTCAAGGTAAGGATCATCGTTAAATTATTTATCCAAGTATCTTGTTTTAATATTTCCACTTGCCAGTCTTATAGTGTTGAAGATCTTAGAACTATTGAAACAACATGTTTTAAACTGAAATATTTATTTTAACTAGCTGTAACTATATACAGTGTGTCCCAGGATGTGTGAATTTATAGGTAAAAATTACAAAAAAATTTGGGATTTTTGAAATTTGACTGTTTGGCATCCAGCCCTGCTTGATTAAAAAAATTATATTTAGCATATTTTTATTTTTTTTTAAATCAAGCATGCCTTCATATGAGCAATATTTTAAATTTTATGAGTAAGTAGCATTAGTATTTGTAGATAGTAGTATTTCTAGGCAAGATGTAAAAAAAGTTTATAAGAAAAAATTGTTTAGGATGCAAAATCATGCCCGAATACCGAATTTCATAGCCTACTTTGATTTTTACGTTTAAATTATTTTTTAATTATTTAATTATTTATTCTCACTTTTTTAAAAGTTTAAACAAAAACCGAATAAATATTAATAGTTAAAATAGTGAAAATTATTTTAACAATTATTGAACCAATCCAACCCAACCCTTGGACTAATTCTTTTTACGATCGGTAGGATTTTTTTGTTTTGCTCGTGGAATGCATGCCGCTTATTATATTGGGTTCTTTTTTGCTGCATTTACGAGTTTTTGTCGAACATTTTAAAATGTAAACATTCTCAATTAAATGTGGCAGCTACTAAACTTATGTCTTATCTTATTGTAAAGTTTATAAAAGTTATTAATATTATCAGAATTTACAGAAAAATCTTAAATTTGGAGCAGAAAATTTTCATTGTGCAATCGTATGGTAGTGAAAATAGTATGTCGTTAAAATACGTTTTGAATCTTTTTCATGAAAAATATCCGCAAGTCGAAGTACAGTATCTTCTGCGAGACGACTAATTAAACTTTTTCAGCCACGGGTACTGTTGAGTTCAAAAAAAAGCAGAAAAAGAGATAAGATGACAACGATGCTGCTACAATCCTTGTTTGGAGTCAATTGCTGAGAACCTTCGGATGTCGGCGGTGCTGAACATAAGCAAATCTGAATTACAAAGAATTTATCATGCCAACAATATTAAAGCATTCAAACCAAGGTACTTGCATACTTTAGAAGAGGGAGATGAAGCGTGCCGTTTATTATTTTCCGCTTTATTTTCAACACGACGCCTGTCCAGCGTACTCCACTATTCGAGTAGCAGAATGGTTGAATAGAACTTTTCCGAATCAATGGATTGGAAGACGCGGCCCAATTGAGTGGCCGCCAAGGTCACCTGATTTAACCCTTTATGATTCCTATTTATGAGGCCGGCTCAAGAAAATTATTTATTCCGAGCCATTACCAAATGACAAAGAATTACTAAAACAAGAAATTAGAGATGCTTGTAATTCAATTTCCATTGAAGAAATTAGAAATTCTTTTAAAATGTTTAGAAAAGATCGTTCTCGCTCGTCTTTGGATTCTTTTGTTTTTTTTTTGTTTTTCTTTTTGCCCAGCTTCATAGCCACTCGCTAGTTCATTGTAAAATGCATATATTGTCCCTTCTGATTTTGGTATGGACCTTATTGTAAATACATATTACGTTTTTTAGAAAATAGTTTATTTAGGAACACGGGTTGTACAGCACATGTACAAGTAATCTATGTACTTGCATGTGTATCGGTTTTTTTTTTTATAAAAATCGCGTTGCACTCCGATTACCAAACAAATTGTTGTAATTTTGAATTATTTGTATATTCATGGAATTTAGTTTCATATATTCTGTAATAATGTTTAATAATTTTGAATGGTAATAAAAGTATTTTTTTTTTTTTTTTTTTTTTTTTTTTTTTTAAAGATATTGAAAAATATTTCGATAATGGAGGTGCTACATTGACTAAATTTAAAATAAGTAAATAAAATACATTTTCTTGTTAAATTAGAAGTACTATGACATGTTAGTACAAACATATTTTTGAGGATGGCTTGTTACTCTTAGATGATTTAGATATTAGATAAATAAATAATTTTTTCTCTAATAATTAAATATGAATAAAAAAATTAATTGGTACACAAAACGTAAAAATCAAAATAGGCCTGTAGTTATGAAATTCGGTATTCGGTCATAATTTTGCATTCTAAACAACTTTTTCTTAAAAGCTTTTCATATATCTTTCTTAGAAATACTACTTTACCCATTCATAAAATTTTAAAAAATGCTCGTATCAAGGCATGCTTGATTTAAAAAAAAATAAAATAAGCTAAATTTTATTTTTTAATCAAGCAGGGATGGATGCCAAACGGTCAAATTTGAACTACAAAATTTTTCACCATATTTGTCATTTTTACGTATAAATTCGCTCATCCTGGGACACACTGTATATTAATTTATTGATTGGACATTACATTAATAAGTTTCAAATAAATGATTTTCCATTGACAGAAAAAAACTTGGGTGATTATGTGTATTGGTGATTTTTTTTTTGATCCTTTTAAAAATTATATTTATAAATTAATTAAGTATTATAATATTATTTATGATATATATGCTTAGAAGATTGAAAGGCTAGAAGTAGCATGCCGTGGAACTATGGGCAGGTTTGTTTGCTTGCAACATCTCTGATGCAATGATGCCAAGTGCTTATAGAGAAATGGCAAAAATCACTTTATAATATAATAAAAATTTTCAGTTGTTTCCGAAGGCAAAAAACAATACTACTGCTCCCCTTTAATAAAATGTCAAGCATTTTTTAAAAATAAATTTGATAAGATACTCTATATCGAAGTCAATATAAGTTAAGTAAATGAAAATAAAGTACGAAGAAACGAGAAAACGGTAATGGCATCGCAACGCCGCTCGATCGCATTGTTTATGTCACAGATACAAGCACTCTTTACCAGTGACGTCGTCAACAAATATTTACCTGATAAATTTTTATTAATTAATAATTAAAGAGTTTGAGTATAAGTAATATTACCATTTATGAGCTATTTATGTGTTTTTTTTAATGGACTTCATTAGAGGAAGGTCCTAATGAAAGGCAGCATTTTTGTCAAAGCATTTTTATGGAAATTAAATATTTTATTAATATAATATTATAGATTTCTTAATAAATCATGTTTTAAGACACACATTTTTAACATTTTGCAAAATTTTATTGTTATTGTTATATTGGACAAAACTCAGTTTTACATCACTTACTTACATCACATAATATATACTTCTATGCTGCTGACTTTTTCAAAGGGACAGTATTGCTTCAGCGGAAAAAGTTAAAACTACAAGGATGTTCAAATTGTGAAGGAGTTGCAGGTTTTTTGTAGGTTATAAGATTTTTATTATGAGTATTTAGCCTGTATAATGGTTTTGAGACATTTAATAGTGACCTATATAATACCTAATACCAAATATTATATCATATTAATTTATACTAAAAAACAAAGCTAAGAATAAAGACTATGTACAATAGATTAGATTAGAGAGTTTATTAGTAGTAATATACAAACAAGTGCTTTTACAAGTCAAATAAAATATGTAGTATGTTGGGCTTTTCCATAAAATCATGTTATTAGTTCATGTAAGTATTTTAATAATGACTTGAGACATCTAATTCAATTTCTTTGGCGCAAATTTGCTTGATGCAATCTTCGAATTTTAATTTTTTGTTCTTTATTTTTTTTCCATAATCTGGTGACAAGTGATTAAGCTCTTGAAACGGTGGAATCATCAGTGCTTAGGTCCTCAGGATATCATTTTGATTTTACCCTAGAATAATATACATAAAAATATAGTATTACCAAAATTAAAAAGAAAAAATTAAAAAAATGTATTATGATAATCCAATTGATCAATAAAATGTATGTTATTATAGAGAATCTTTGTAATGTCATACATTTGATTAATTGCATTTAATTAAACAAATATAATACAATAAAATACCATATCACTTTTAAATAAGATATATAGAATAGGATGATACATGGCATAAAACTAGTAGTCTATTTTGAGTGTATTTAAACCTTTTCCTTGGCAGAGTCAGGGAATGTGTAGCAGTTAAACAAAAACGGCTTGGATGAGAAATAGTAATTGTTGACCTAGACTCCACGGTTACTGTAGAACTATAATTCTCAGATGCAGTTATTGTTGATGATGAATGATCAGATCTGTAATTATACAAAATTTGGTGTATCAAGAATATTAATCTATTTTAATTATCCATACGTGTCTAAGTAGGTATATTAGCTTCACTGTTTGTACTATATACCATTTTGAAAGCTAAAGAAGTTTTTGCACTCTTCAGGAAAGCTACCCCTGTAGCTTTGAAGGGTAAATCACTTGGTAAATTAACTGAATTATTGGCTGCTGTGTTTTTAACCAGTGCATCAAAAATCCTAGTAAAAAAATAGTTTTACACACATACCTAATTTAATAAGTATTAGGTATAAATAAATCTTATATGAGTAACACTAATACTTTTTTTGAAGAAGCTGTATGTTTTACAACATAGCCGAAGCACAAGTTTTAAAAGGTTGTTTTTTTAGCTTACATAATGTAGTAAATAAAAGCATGCAAACCTTTATCAATAATTCTAAGGTAAAATATACTCATACCTATAAATATACTAGAAAAATATATTTAAAAAAATTACCTTTGAGGTAGAGCTGATTTTTTTAATAAAGTCTGGCTACTGATAATATTATCTCCCTTATATCACTTCTAAGGATGTGATCTGAACAAACAAATATGTTCTTTTTAAATGTGTTGATTTCCATTAATGAAACCCATTGTTCCCTTTGGGCATAATCATTGGGCAATCTATAATAAGTATTTGATATTTAATCAAAAAGCAGAAAAAAATTACAGTAATAAATTAATATGTGGTGCCAATTACTATATATATTATTGTAAGTTGCAATAAGGTAAAAAAAAAAAAATTATGGAACAAATTTTAAAGAAAGACAAAATTAACTTTATACATAGATATCAAACTATATATAGATAGGTACATAGGTATTATGCATTTTTTCTGCCAAAACAACAAAAAAAACATAAAATCCTGTAATAAAACCAGGGACAAATTTCTAGTTTTATATCTTTTATAGCCTATTAATAGATGAATATGTTCAAAAAAATATTTAGATTTAAAAATATAAATATGTTGGTATTTTACGCACACTTTCACATTCAAATTTTTATTAGGTTTATATCTATAAGATCCCCTATTCTACGTTTATGATGATGGTTACCCCATGATGTGATGTTATGAAAGTATCGGTACTTACTTGTGAAAAGATCGGCTTGAATCACGTTTTTATCATGATGCGGCACAAACGACACAAGTTTTTGCCATCCTAGCAATTTAAAAAAACACTAAAACGTGGCCTTTTTTCCTTTTTAAACCAAAAATTAAAGAAAATACACGAATCCCGAATATAAACAAAAAGCCGTTTGACAGATGACACAACGCGTATGGTTTAGGCGCTTAAGCTCCGGTGTTGTCGCTTCAAATTTTTTAGAAGCAGTTTTAGGGATAAGAATGTTAATAATTTTGTTTTTTTTTTGCTTAAGGATATTATATTTATTCTTAAAATAGGTTAATTGTAGTATTTATACTTTTTAAATTTTCCTATAAAATATAACAGAAATAAGTTAAATTAACGTTATAATGTTTGTTAAAATATAGCTAAAAATTTCCTCCGTTGAAAATTTGTGTCGACTTGACAACAGAGAATCGGCACATATGTTTGTAAATAAAACACCCCTCTTGCCCCTGTGCACATGTTGGACTCAAACAAAGTTGTTGTTTACTAATTCTAGCCTTTCAATGTTCTAAGTATATATGTAATTAAATATGATATATGATATGATATATATGTAATTTAATTTTCATGAAAGGCTTTAAATATTGTCATAAATTATTATATAATTTTTCTAAGGGACGGATGTTCTAGAATTACCAGTTAAGGAATGTTAGCCATGTGGAAGAGGGACATGCGGGACTACATCAGATATTACTTAATTATTTCTATCAAATTATTGCTGAAATTGTTTTTAGAAGGATATTTTACTGTCATGGGCTGTTTAAATCTTTTAAAGTTTTTTTGCAAATGTATATAAATGACATGAACTTAATTTTTATAGTTCATCGCCTTGAATAATTTTGAAATTTATATGCTCGTCAAACCGATCGATCTCTATATAGTAATCAAAACCGCTTTTCGATTAAAATTTATACAAATCTCTACGACCCTCTTTTTAACATATACATAACGTGTACGCCGCCACAACTTATGGTTAACAATACTTTATTTTCTTCAGGCCCACCAGGCTTTATGCCTCCATCCATACCGCCACCTTCTCAACCAGAGAATAAACCGCCTCCACCTACTTCTGCGGAGGGACATCTGCGTAATCTTAGCGAGTCACTTATGAGCTTGGCTGGACAGCCTCTCACAATGCCACCGCAAACTATGATGAGTCACCCGCCGCCCCCAATACATAATAATGATGATAATATGGACGTCGAGATGGAAGATGCCGGTAAGTTGGATTAGAAAATTAGTATTGCCGCATAACTTTGGTTTAAAATGTCATTTGGTGTGTTTAAACATTTCAGGCAAGCTATAGAATTTTAAATCCTATTAGCCTATTAAAAAAAGAGTAGATTTTCACTTGTATTGTAGCTTTAAAGATATGTTATTAGCATTTAAAGTTATTTTATTGGGTTTCTGGAGCAATTAATAAGTTCAGATGTTGTTTAAAATTGCTTTCGTTTCGCAAGATATGCTAAAAGTATTTTTAGGTATAATTTTTTAAAAAAACGACAAACTACAAATTTTATAAAATATTTTTATTTGTCTTTGGAAAAATCCTTTTTTTATGAGTGTAAAATGAAGGGAGATGAAGTCAGATGCCAATCCATGTATATCACTTTTCTGTAGAAAATTCAGTTTGATGTTACCGGTTTCTTTTAAAAGTTAAAATTTTCAGTGGATAAAACGTTCAAGCATATGTTTAACAGTTAAGCTTATTTATGGCAGCACTTGATTTGGCTTTTCAATAAAATTTAAACTATTTCAAAATTCAAAATGTTTTTGAGTCAAAAAGTGTGAAACATATTTTAAAGTTCATTTATCCTGGATACGATCTACACACCCGATTTCGACTAAACTTTGGATTGGCAGTATTTGTCAAGAACGATTTGAGTTGCCAGCGGGAGGAAACGCTTGAACCTGCGGACTTCGACGTCATGTGGTTCAAAATAATAGCCAGTGGTGCCACGAAATTTATCTGCTGTATCTACAGACCACCAAGCGACACCCAATATAGACGGCTCTTTTTGAACCTGGCTGATTGCATTAACCATCTGCAAATTGACTACCCAAGCCCAGAAATCATCGTCATGGGTGATTTTAACGTTCACAATATCAACTGGCTGCGCTTCTGCAACAAGAACGACGACGAAGGACAAGAAGATGAGCTATTTGCCACCATATGCGGGCTTACGCAGCTTGTGGAGGAACCTACCAGAATCCCCGATCGAGACGGCGAGTTCGCGAGTTTCGTAGATTGGTCTTGGCTTCAGACCCTGACTCGTATACTGTATCAGTACATGCCCCCCTAGGAACATCGGACCACAAATTGATAACAGTCTCTTGCCAGTTGGAGGTTAAAACGCAGGATCCTCCGATGCCGCGGAAGGTATGGCACTATAAATCATCGTGGAAACATCTTTGGGAATTTTATCGCTCATTCCCTTGGAAAGAAGTCTGCTTTAGAACCAATAATATCTCAGAATGTGCAAACCAAATTACAAAGACGATCTTGGCAGGAATGGAAGCTTATATCCCTTTTTCTACTAAATGCGGGTCAAACAACAAGCAATGGTTCAACCTGAATTGCAAAAAGGCAGTAAACACTAAAAACGCAGCATATCGCAAATGGCGTCATCGAAAATCGGAGGAACTTTTTAGCCTCCAGAAATAGCTGCAAGCGAATTATTGATGAATGCAAAGAGTGTCACAACAACAGGACTCAAAAACAAACTGCTAAACTGCCCAAATGGAACAAGATCTTTCTGGTCGGTATCGAAAGCCGTTAGTCAAGGATTTGCAAAGTCGACCTTGCCACCCCTAACAGCAGATGATGGTTCTATCGCGGTAACAGCAAGGGAAAAAGCCAACTTACTGGGTAAACTCTTCGCGTCGAATTCTACTCTGCACTTCAATCGAATTTTATTAATATCATATCATTTTATTAATTATATTAATTTTAATAATATCGAAGATTATGGAGAAAGCAGTCAACCAACAACTGTTAAGATATCTGGAATCATCTGAACTAATCAGCGATCATCAATACGGCTTCCGAAAGCTTAGATCCACCGGCGATCTTCTGGCCTACGTCACACACTTGTGGACGGAGGCCATGGAGAAGCACGGCGAGTCCCGCTCAGTCGCTCTTGATATTTCCAAGGCATTTGACAGAGTGTGGCATGAGGGACTACTAACCAAGCTCTCCTCAATCGGCATACAAAACTCATTATTGAATTGGATCAAAAGTTTTCTTGAACAACGAACAATCCAAGTAGCCGTCGATGAATACCTCTACGACAAATTTAACATTAACGCTGGAGTCCCTCAAGGATGCATTCTATCCCCCACCCTTTTTTTGGTATATATCAACGATTTGCCACCACTGTCAATAGGAACCACTGTCAATCCAATCTACAGCTTTGCGGACGATAGCACACTTATTTCCACATTTAAGTCCGCCAAACCAACGACAGCCGCAAGTTCTCAGAATCTTAGGCAGCAACAAGTAGCTTCAACCAACAATGATATTAGAGCAATCTTGGAGTGGGGCAATAACAATTTGGTCAATTTTAACGCTAAAAAAGCGCAGGCTGCAGTATTTACGATGAAGACTAACCTTGGTGGCCCGGAGCTGGTTATGGCAGGGAAAACATTGCCAATGAAATCATCTTTACATTTTCTAGGAGTCGATGTCATCAACAGTGTGTCCTGGCATGACCACGAGGTCGCCAGGGCGGCTTCCAAAAAACTCGGAGTGCTTTTCAAAACGAAAAAACTGTATACACCAGAACAGCTGCTGACTCTTTATAAGGCTCAAATACGCCCTTCCCTCGAGTATTGCTCGCATGTCTGGAGCTCTGCACCCAAGCATAGTTTAAACCTGCTGGATTCTATACAGAAGAGAGTTATTCGTCTTATCGACAAACCAGAACTGACGAAGAGTCTGGATAGTCTGGAGCACAGGAGAAAGGTGGCTGATCTCTGTCTATTCTACCGTTATTATCACGGTAAGTGCTCCTCTGAGCTGGCAGACCTGATTCCACCCAGGGCTGTACCGGCAAGAAGGACGCGTCTAGCAGTTGCGGCTCATCAACATCGAGTCCACCTGCCTACCCCAAGGACGTCGCTGTATCGGGACTCATTCATCTGGAGAACATCTTCTTTGTGGAACGTGCTTCCACCTCACATATTTCCCGACGCATACAACCTACAGCGATTCAAGATAAATGCCCACAAATATCTTCGCGCAAGCACCACTCCAAGAGTGACATAGGACTTTCCTCTTGTGCTTGTGTTTACCATAAAAAAAAAGTAAGAAAGTCATGTCGGCATGTCAAAACGTGGTTGCAATTTTAATAATCACCCTAAAATAATAATTGTGCTTTTTGTCTGTAATTATAAGTGAAAATATAATTGATTTATCATTAAAAGGGATTATCATAGATTTTAATAGTGGATCACAATATTACCCTAACAGTGAATATAATTCTTCTGATTCTAATGCTTGATAAAGTTTCTAAAAAGATGCAAGGGATTATCATAATAAGAATATAATTTCATACTCATAAAATTATAATAACGGTTTACCTTCAAAATGTCACTGTTAATTACTATTTCTTTTTTCATCCAGTAGCTGCTAATGATGTTCGGAAACGTCTGTTGAATATAAAAAATCGTAGGCATTCTGAGTCTAATTGAATTTCAGTACGATTGTTGATACTATATAGGTATATTTCCTCCCTGCTTAAAAGACTCGCTTCATAAGATTCGATGTTAGTTCAGCCCTCTTAACTTTAGGCCAATATCAATATTATCTATCCTTTCTTCTATCTTTCTAATATTATCTATCTCCAAAGTTAGGCCTTTGATTGTGTAGATCGTGGAAGCTTGGAATATTGATGAATAAGGCTAGAAGGTGGAGTTTCCGGGGGTAGCTTTGGCGTTGCTGCAATCTTACTTGTCAGATAGTACTCAAATGGTTGTTGTTTTCGGGTTATCTTCGGAGATTTAAGTTTAAATGTGGTGTGCCATAAGAGTCGGTACGGGGCCTATTTTATTCTTGTTGTATGTGAATGACTTGAGCTCTCTATAACCTTTGAGGATGATTGTTCAATTTGTGGCTGATACTACGGTTCTTTGGCACCATAAATACTACAACTCCCTTAGATTTGTTATTGCTGAGGATCTTCGTAACATTCGGAAGTGGTGTGCGTCTAACCATCTGGTATTATATGTGGACAGGACTCTTATTATGGGTTTTAGGTGCAATGTTTATGGTCTTTATTTATTGACTTGATTTTGAAGACCATATTTTGACTCTTACGTCAATACTCTCCTCGAGATGTTTTGCAGTTAAAGTGGCCATGCAGGAACTGGGAAAAGTGGTTGCGCGCTCAGTGTATTTTGAACTGATTGAGTCGCATCTCAGGTATATGGACAGCCCTTTTGGGGTTTGTGTACACAAGGAATGTTGAATGTTGAGATATCTTTGTTCTGTTGGTTTAAGGAATTCCTGCAGATCACTATTTATCTCTGAGCAAATTTTCACGGACCACCATCAGATACTGGACATGTTACTTGTTAATACCATGATTTTGTTTTGCCCATACCAACATCATCTCTCACTTAAAAACACGCTGATTTATATAAGCCTCAAGATTTAAAATCGTGTCCCTCTCCATCAGAAATATAGCATGCTTGAAAATGGTCGTGAAGCGCCTAAAAAACCTAATTTTGCCTAAAGCATATGAGGAGTCTTTTAATGATTCTTTTCAGTAATTGTTTTCTAGTTTTCTGTTTTATGTTATCTTGAGTCTGCTAACTATTTTATTTTTTTTTAATTGTAGTGGTCATAAAGGTTTAATACTTAATCATTTAGTTTGTAAGAAGCTTTGTACCCAAGATTTGTATCTTTTGTAATAAAGTACATTATCTATCTATAACAACATACTTTTGTTTACAAACTATAACTTAAAATTAAATGTTGACAAAACTTAACAACTTATATTCTCAAGTAACAGTCAAGTGACATCTGAAAAATCTGTCAAGCTCCTTGGGATACACATCGTTTGGGATGACAGATTGAATTGGCACAAAAAAGAAACTTTTGACGCTCACATGGGGTACGGTCTGGAACTCTGGGGCAACTCAGGTCAAGCATCAGATATGGCAAAAAAATGGATGTGCAGGACAGTCTACCGAGACTACTTCAAGCCACATTTTATAGATTTAAAGATATTAACTCTACTTTGCTTATATATTTATCTCCAATCAAGTGAAATACAAAAATAAAATAAAATATTAGCATAAATCCAACTAGGACTATCATCAGTATCCAATAAGCTCTGCATCCCTTCTGCTACCACATAGGTATAGGCTTGAATTGTCAAAAAATAACTCACCAAATACTTTGCTTCAAAAAAAAAACTGTCAAGTTATACCTTACAAAAAAAGCCTTATATTCTACTCGGGCGTACATGTAGGTCATTAATAAAGGAGATAAATTATTTGAAGTATGGCATCTTAATTTTTTTTAAATGTAAATGAACGCTATTTTAATCGCTTTTTATTTTACATTGTGATAAAATATGATATTTTAGTAAGTGTTATGTTTTATACATATCTATGTTATACGTTTACGGATAAGCACTGGGATTTATACAATTCTGGTTTGGCTAAAACTGTAACTATATACGGAGTACTCAATAAAGTATTCCAAAATTTCGGACAAAAAAACAATTTTCTCATTTTCTATATTTAATGGCATAAACTGATGAAGAAACCCTTCATAAGTTCTGGTGTTTAGAGAAGTCAAACGATACGACGAAAAATTAAATAAATTCAAGGCATATTAAAAAAAAAACGTGTATGATGTTTTATAAAAGATGAAATATTTAAATTTAAAACACCATTATATAGATGACGAAAAGTGATCTTCATAAAATATGACTTTGTTTTGAACTTGGTTTGAACCAGTTTTATTGTGATCATTTTTAGTTTTATTTTTTATATATATTTTCTTCCTATATGGTTGAGTTTGTTTCGCTATCGGCAGTGGTTTCTTTTTTAAATCTGTCTATTGTATATGTATCTATTTTACCAATTTAACGTATATTTTAATTTCTACTTCTTTAATTTTGTTATCTCAGTTAGTACTATACCGAGGTACTATGAGACTTTGTCGGCAAGCTGTAATATCTTTTCATAATATCTATAATAAATATTTGAAGAGTTAGTTCATGGCTAAATATAATCTTGGTTTTTTTCTTATCAAAATTAAATAAAAAAATGGAATAAAAAAAGATATAATCCGTCCGTAAATTCTAAGCAGTATATGATTTTTTATTCAATTTATCATGAAACCCAACAAAACATTCTTAATTATTTTATTTTTTTAAATTGGATCTTCCTAAAAGAGAAAATATTAAAATTTACTATGCTTACATCAAACATCCTATATATCTTTTATAAACATCGCAAAAAAGGCTGAAGCTGCTTTTTTATCTTAATTAGTGTTTTAATTCTAATATTTTATCGCAGCTCATCCAGACCTTAACAAACCACCGCCATTTATGTCACTCACTGATCACCTTCAAAATAATATGAATCAACAAAACTATAATAGAGAAAATAGACGAGATGATATGAGATTTTCACCAGGAAGAAGAGATAATAGAGATCGAAGGGATGATAGAGGTCGGAAACGGAGTCGTAGTAGAGATAGGTTAGTAGAGTACTTTTTATGCATAATGATTAGTAAATATGTGACACGATATATTATTTTAGAGATAGAGATAGAAATGATAGAGCTGGTGGGAGAGACCGCGACCGCCGTGACCGAGATAGAGATAATAGAGACAGAGACTTTGGTCGTGGACGGGATAGAGATAGACGAGGTGGAGATCGCGGTAACAGGTAAACTTTATGTCCAAGGATATGTATTTTTTAAGTTTTTCTTTTGGTAACTTATATGTATTTTTTGATAAAGATGGGGTGGAGCGGATCGTAGGGATGATCGTCGTGGAAATGATTCTGCAGAACGCGGAGGCCGACGCGGAGACGACCGGGATGGCAACGATAAAAGAAAACGAGATGGTTCCGATAGGAAGTCTGAAAGCAAAGATAGAAACGATAGAGATAAAAACCTTGGCTCGAGAACAAAAGAAACGACCGGTAAGATAATGTTTTCGATGTATTCAATTTGATAAAGCAAAAAGTATCACTAATTGTATTTGCTTGGTATTACTTTTATTTTATTTCCATCCACGAGCTAATTCAATAATGGTCTTCTATTTTAAATGAATTAATGGATTTTTACGAATAGTCGATATCAGATTAAATGTTGACGCCATAGTTGAGAAATAGAAATGTCAAAAATTAGACAAAGAAAAATGCATAAGAAGCAGAAGCACAAGGTATTTCATTAAAATTTCACTAAATCGAATTCTGACCTGAAAATTTAAAAATTTTAGTTAGGGGCGTCCCATATCGTGGACAATATTTTGAATGGTCCTATATTTTTTCATAGATTTTTTTTTATTACAAGTTTAGTACAAAATTGGTAGATTTCGTATTTTTTATATATAAAAAGATAGGAATTTTTATGCATAGATTATGCCTTTTACAGGATTAAATGTGTTTTGAATAACCCTGTATATTACATCAAAAACTATACAATACATTTTCTACTATTTAAAAAAAAATCTTTCTTAATCTTATTAAACTAAATAAGGTAAAAAACAGTTTGCTGGTTATGTTCTATAAATAAAATCATGACCGATATTTATGATGATGTAGCTTAGTATTCACGATTTATATAGTATTATAATTACATAATAATGTATAATTTATACAATAATTTTTATCACGTTAGGAAGTAATTACGATGAAGCTGGCAAACGTGATACCGCCAGACAATCCCCTAAACGGGGCTCAAGTGACGGTGCGCTCAATTTCGAGCCTCCTACAAATGGTAAGGGTAAAATTAAATTATTGCTTTCAAATGCTAAATGCTTTTAAAATCGAAATTTAAAACTATTTGATTGTATCCTGTTGTTTGTGTTGTTGTATTGTCATTATTAACTTACTATGTCAATAATTTTGTAATTTACAACGACAAAAAAAAAGGATACCACAATAGTTACTTACTGGACCTTATGCACAAGTCACAACATATATCTAAAAATAGACTAATTAGAAATTTCAGTTAAGATCCTTTAGATTTTTTTCAGATAACTTTTTGATTCTTGTTAAGGTTAGAGTACTATAAAACATACATATATGTTTTTAAATCAATGCCTATGTTACTTGTTAAATGTTTTATTATTTATTAAATTGAATACTTTACTAGAGCATCAATTTTATGTACAGGGTGGCCAAATAAGAATGCGAGGTATTGTATCTGGGAAACTATTCATCGTAGAAGCTTGCGATAAAAAAATTTATTACTAAAATGGCCAAGAGAATGACCTGGAAAATATTTTCAAGTTTCTAAAATGGCCGCTAGGGGACGCAACTGCAATCTTGAATCTAGAAAACTGATGTTTCTGTAAATTTTGCTGAATTAACCTAACAAAAAAATAGCTGATTATTAAAGTAGAGACTAATCCGAACCTTTTTTATTTGAATAGTTTTGCTGTATCTCTAAAAATAAAGTGGTGGGGGGTGTTCAAAGGTTGGCTTAAAACACACCCTGTATACTAAAAACGCCTTAGCCGATTTTATCAAACTTGGGCTAGTTAAAAAGAGCTATTATTAAGCTACGAATATTATTATATTTCATATTTTTTTAGTTTTACATCTCGCCGCTAGAGGGCTTTTTTAGGCTTTCTGACACAAATGACTAATTTTCTCAAAAAACTTAAATGCGTTGATATGATTTTTTTTCATAGAAAAATAGCTAAATGATGTCTAAATAATCTTGCGAAAACCGCAACTCGATATCTTGTTCCTAACCTAAAATATAGGCCAAAGAATATTTTATACCCTTAAATTTTAATTTTTTTATACTAATTATTTTGGAATTTTTTAAAATTCACTACTTTTGAAAACAAAATTTACCATTTTTGAAAATATTACCTAATATCACTAAAAGGTAAGTATTAATAATGCTTATATCAAAAATCAGACCTATTTTATGTTATATATTCACTATGGATATAATACGAAAAAAATAATTATTAGAAAGCAGGCCATGGAATGCAACAAAACAAATGTCTACTCAAATTATAAACATTCCTCAAATTGTCAATAGTAAGTTGTCAAAAGTTTTACGAACGATGAAACTGTTGATATGCTTGCGGTTTATTTTGAATGTCTTCAAAATGCTGCAGTAGCAAAAAGAGTTTATGCTGCTCGATATCCAAATCGAAGTCCTTGCGATGTTAGATTTTTTCCCCGATTAGTGGCGAACTTACGAGCCAATGGTAGTTTTCGGCCTAGGTTTCAACGGCCAAGAATTAGAAGAAATGTGGACAATATTAACAGCGTACTGGGATATATTGAAGGAAATCCTCATGTTAGCACAAGAGCATTATGCCTTGAATTAGGCATATCAAGAACAACGATTCAAAATATTTTGAAGGACAATAGGTAAATTCTAATAGCCATCGCCATATATGGATTTATTTAAGTTCAGCTTTTTTTTTAATATATTTATAGAATGCACCCATATCATGTTAATTTACATCAGGCATTGGAAGAAGCAGACTTTGACCGTAGGTTGGACTATTGCTATTAGATATTAGGCATGATACGCGAGGACAGATTTTTTATTTAAAATTCTTTGGACCGATGAAGCCACATTTAATAGTGACGGTAAAGTCAACCTGCATAACATGCATTATTGGTCTGCAGAAAATCCGCATTGGTTGTGTGAAGTTCAGCACCAAGGGCGCTGGAGTTTAAATGTGTGGTGTGGTATACTTGGAGGCAACATTATTGGACCATATTTTTTTGAGCAATCTGTAAATGGCAATGTTTATTTCGACTTTTTGGTAAATCAATTACCGTTGTTGCTGGAAGATGTGGCACTGGAAGTCCGGCAAAATTTGTTTTTGCAGTTGGATGGTTGTCCAGCACATTTTGCTAGGAATGTGCGAGAGCATATTAATAACATTTTTCAACAGCGGTGGATTGGAAGAGGAAGCCTGTTTCCATGGCCTCCGCGATCTCCAGACTTAACCTGTCTTGATTTCTATTTATGGGGGCGGTTAAAGGACATTGTATTTCAGACTCAGCCTACGACTAGAGAAGATATGAAAAACCGCATTCGTAATGCAATACATACCATACCGAGAACCGAAATTGAAGCTGCAGTTCTATCTACCCATGAGAGGCTTCAGCAATGCATAGAGCGTGATGGTCAGCATTTCGAGCATTTACGGGGGCATTAAAACCCTTTCTTTTTAAAATCGGTCCTTTATAGGGCCACAACTTACATTATAAAAGAAATTCGAAATAAGTTATTTTGTAGTTTTTATAAATATTAAGGGATTTCCATATAAAATTTTCTTTGGCCTAAATTTTAGGTTAGGATGAAGATATTAAGATGCGGTTTTCGCAAGCATATTTAGGCGTCATTAAGCTATTTTTTTGTATAAAAAAATTTATACCATTGCATTTAAGTTTTTTGAGAAAATTAGTCATTTGTGTCAGAAAGCCGAAAAAAGCCCTCTAGCGGCGAGATGTAAAACTAAAAAAACATGAAATATAATAATATTCGTAGCTTAATAATAGCTCTTTTCAACTAGCCCAAGTTTGATAAAATCGGCTAAGGCGTTTTTAGTATACAGGGTGTGTTTTAAGCCAACTTTTGAACACCCCCATCACTTTATTTTTAGAGATACAGCAAAACTATTCAAATAAAAAAGGTTCGGATTAGTCTCTACTTTAATAATCAGCTATTTTTTTGTTAGGTTAATTCAGCAAAATTTACAGAAACATCAGTTTTCTAGATTCAAGATTGCAGTTGCGCCCCTAGCGGACATTTTAGAAACTTGAAAATATTTTCCAGGTCATTCTCTTGGCCATTTTAGTAATAAATTTTTTTATCGCAAGCTTCTACGATGAATAGTTTCCCAGATACAGTACCTCGCATTCTTATTTGGCCACCCTGTATTATAAAATGGTATTGTAGCTATAAATATAGATATTTATCTTTGCTATTCACTCCATCTGTGAGGCAATGCTATTTTGAAATCCTAGGAAAAAATTATTCCGTAATTTTTGACCAAAAAGCTTGATTACATGTACGTAATTTTTTATGTATAAAATTCTGATTTTCGTCTTTAACTTTATAATTTTATCATACAAAGTATTTTTATCAACATTTAATTAAGCTCATTAGCTTATTGGCTATAAACACATGTTTTAGCATTTTTTCAGGCTTGTATTTGTATCATTTTATAATTTCTACCATTTATACATGTCAAACTTATGTAATCTCTAATTTCCAGATGATCTTTTCTCCGGACTACCACCGCCATCGAAGCCTCAGGACAATTTCAGATCTCCAGCGGAAGCGAGAAACCCAAGCCCGCCCGGAAACCCCAAACCGGCTACTCAGGAGGCTCCTCCAAATGATTCGGGTGCCTCTATGAATCCCGAAGGGCTTCAGGCAGACTTCAGTACCAAACAAGATAGTCAAGAAGCTTCTGCTATACAGCCATATATGTCACAAGGGTTTCCTCAGGACGATCAAGGTTCGCGGTACGGTTATGACGAAAGCCAACAACAACAATACGGATTTGGAACTCAAATTCCGTATGGATCAGAAGGACCTGGACCATTTCAACCCGATGGCCCTCCGGGAGGACCGTTTGGACATGACGGGCCACATTTTGGCGAATTTGGACCGCACGGGCCAGAAAGGTTCGGACATGACGGACCCAGATTTAGAGATGACGGTAAGTGAAGATATTCACTTTTTGAAAGATGTGCTGTTTTGATTTGCCTAAATGTTTTGCATCACGTACGATTTTGGCCTTTTTCAGAATAAGAACAAAAATGCTTTATTGGTTTTTTTGAACAGTGAGTAAAAGGCTATGGCCTTCGCGGAAACTTTTAATTAGAAAAAAGTTGGATGTTTATGCAGTCCATAAAGTTGCATTTAAAATAAAAGTCAAAATCCAACTAACAAACATAAGTGATATATCCCAAATTATACGTTCTTTGAAAGATATATAATACCATTAAAATATTTGTATTTAGATTTATTAACAGCACTTGGTATTTAGGTAGTCAAAGATTTTGAATATAAAAATAAAGAACATACCAAAATAGTTATGTAAGAAGTGTGTAAAATGATCATCTTTTAATTCATGAAAAAATTTTACCACTACCGAAGAAAACAAAAAAAATCGTTAGACACGGTAGTAGAAAAAATATTTTATTATTTTTAAAAAGAGAACCTATCCTAATATTCATACAGCATATCTACCTTTATTTATTAATAATTAGAAAGTTTTCAATGATGGCAAAATGGTTTCTGCAGCTTTTGTTTATAACAATACCTCAAATATATATTAAATAGTTAGTTAGATTTAAATTATTATATTTGACCATTTCATTGGTTTAGTGGGTAAAAACATTGGGTTTTTGTCTCATTTAAGATACAAGCTATCTTTACAAAGAAATTAATATTTAATAGTATAATAAAACCACATGTTGACTACTGTGGGTCCCTGCTTTAGTTTGAACAAAACAGATATTAATAAGTTGCAAGCACCGCAAAATAAAGCTATGCCAATATTGTAAATTGCCTCGATATAGAATGAAATTTTAAATATTAACTTCTTTTTTCTATTTATAAAATAGAGAATTTGCTCCATTGGTAATATACCTCCATATTTGCAGGATTTCCTAAAACGAAATGATGAAATTCATAGTTGTCAGACAAGGCAACAACACAACTTTTATGTAAGCACTATAAAAAGCTCTTCAACCTCTTTTGGTCTGTTCAACAAGAATTTGCCATTGGACAACATGCTGCCATATGACCTCTGAAATTTTTGAAATAAACGCAAAAGAAAACACTTATTACATTTTGCAACAGATTTTTAATGAAGTTAATAATGAAGATTCTATAGTCCCTATGTGTAATTTGTTATTACCTGACCTTGTATTAATAGTTAAACGACTACATTCTCTACAAAATCAATAACTTCGTAATTTCGATTTGTTAAACATGGACCTGGTTTTTTTCAGAAAACCGAAAGATGGCTCTATTTTTAATAAAAGGTTCGTAAAAATACTTGAGGCGTATATAATTTTAAAGGAATTTTTCTTTTTGTTTACAATTACTTTAAGGTACTCTAAATCCAAGGGTTAATTTCTTAAAAATATGACTTAGTTTAAAAAAAGAGTTTAATTAACACATAAGATATTTTAAATAAATATTTTTAAATATTATATACACAGACCATAACTAAAGTAAAGAAATGGTTACCATAAGATTCTTAGATGTAGTAAAAGGCCCTTTCTCCAAAAACCTCTTGACTTCTCTTAGTATTTTTTTTCCTACACACTTCCCCCTATAATATTAAATTAATAATTTATTATTAATAATTAAATTAATAATAAATTATTCAAAATGCCTTGGAATAATATACTTAGTAATAATAATATTGATAATAATTTAAATACATTTCATAATATTTAAGTGATATAATTAAAGAAAATTTACCTTTTAGTTTATCAAACTAACGAATATCCATATTATTTTTCAATTGCAACAATGTAGTTAACGAAAAGAATAATATATATGAAACTAAAAAAATAAGAAATTCTCAAAGTCATCCTAACCATTTAATGAAATTTAAATTTTGAGAACTATATCTAAAGCATTAATTAAAACTGATTTGATAACTATATAAATTATATACAAAGTGAAATATCAATAAATTATAAAGTATTTCGGAGACTTAAAGTTAAAGAGATAACTCTGGATTGTTATCAAGTAAGACACATTTATGTTTTCTTCAATTTGAACTGAAAGAGTGCGAGTTCTAAAGGCAATCCTTTCATATTTGCTAAAAATTATCTATAGAACTTTATGTTTATTATACATAACCAATCGCATCATAACGTCCAGGTCGCGGACGCTTGGAAAATGTCCAATGTAATTAGCTTTGTATTTTTGCCAAACTTTGAAAAGATCTTATATAAGTATTTACGACAAATTAATTTTTGATAAATATATAAACAACTTACTTATAAGCTCATATCATATGTTAATCGACAAGCATGAATAATAAAATCTTCTAAATCATAATATATTTCATTTTATTATACATTTGTTAATAGTAAACTTTATGTTGGGTATAATCTACTTTTTCTTTACAAACTATTAAATAACAAGAATGACTGTTGTAATTAAAATCCATGTCTAATAATTAATATCCTACCACGCCAGTTAACATTAGGTAAGGTATACCTGTTCTATATACCGTTTAGAAACACCAATAGCTGTCAGTCATCTCCTTTATGCAGAAATATAAAGTACTGTAGTGGGTTATATCTGTTTCTTTCCTTAATATTAATAAATAGATAAATAATGAGTCAAACCCTCCTCATACATTCTGCTCCACAAAATATTGTTGCCTCAACTGGAAGTAGTGTAATCACCCAGAGATCGTTAGATTTACAATCTCATTTATATAGAGTTCAAGCAAAATAGGTCTCAAAACTTTTTGGATATTGAGTTTGTGGTTCTATTGAATAGTTTAGGTTATGTCAATCCTAAGAATGGTTTAAAGGACATATATTATGACTAAAAAAAAATTTTAAAAATTTTAATTTTTTTTTAAATTAGCAAGTTAAACACTTAGTCAATTTGTTTTTTTTTTAATAATTTTGGCGCAATTATTACTATTGGATACCCATTTCAGGACCTCCATTTGAAGGTGATGGGTTTGGTAACACAATGATGAACGGTCCGCCATTTGGAGATTTTGGATCAGAGTTTGGTCCTCCGCCATTTGATGGGCCTCCAGAAAGATTTATGCGAGGTGGAAGAAGAGGACGAGGAAGAGGTAAAATATAATTATCAATAATATAAACGAAATATAACATAAATGGCATGTATATGGTATAATAATAATTTATTTATACCAAAAGACATAAATATTATTTAGAATAGTGTAACTTCAACAATTCCCTTAGAAGAAAACAAAAATTAAAATTAAACGGCGAATAATTTGGACCCTCTTTAAGAAACCTTATTTATAATGTTTTATACAATTTGAATCTAAATTTGAAATGTCAACATTTTGTTATGCAGCTATCTAATTACTTAAATCGTCTGATTGTTTTTTAAATTTTGGTAGAGTTTGGTTTAACTTTTTTTTTGTTGGAAACCTGCCATAAAGTTGTAGATAGAGTAGAAATTTCAAATCAATTTGACCTTTAAGCCAGTAATGTTGATGTTCTTACTATAGTGGTTTACATTTGCTATCTATACCTAGTGTTATAGTAATGAGAAGAATAATTGTTATCTATTTCGCTAAAAGGAGTAATATCTCGCTAATGCCGGGCCCAGACCAAGTAGACAAAACAATGACAATGCAGAAAGAGTTATGTTTAGCGACCAAATTGATTGGTGATAAATCTAGTGATTTTTGTCTAATATTTATTTTATTTCCAAATCCGGAGATTTGTGCCCTCTCGATCAAATAGTCTATATTTTGTAGTGGAGTACTCGATCGGTGTAAAAATATGTCGGGGAAAAAGACTGGAAGACCGAAAATACCTGTAAATTAATAGAACTGTACAGAGGACCTCTATTATTATGGGACTCTAAAAACAAATACTACAAAAATTAGTACAAGGATACTAACACATTAAGGCCAGCTGGATCAATCGGCAAGTAAGCCTTCTAATACAAACAGGCATATTAATTTTATCGCAAAAGTCAAAATAAAATAAACTCGGCGTAAAAATAAAAATTCTGTATAAAAAATACAAATTTAGCGTAAGAAAGAATGTACTAATAATATATGTCCGGGATAGTTGACAGATTTAAGAGACACTTCGAAGGTCTACACTTAAAAGTGAGTATATTAGTCATTAAGATATTAAGTTCTAACAAGTTTGCCTTACACCAGTTTCCAAGAACATCCATATCAGGATATAATTTTAAGAAAACTTTCACAAGAAAAATATCTCAACCCAATCAAAGGAGGCTAACTGCATGATTTCTAAATTATGATACAATAAATTATGATTGCAGCTAATTGAAAAGTGACATGTCACATTCATAAAACAAGTAGATAATGCTTAATATAAAACTTTTATTGTATACCTGGGATCTATGAAAGCTCTATAATTGCAGATTCAAATTCAAAAATAGATTATTTGCCAAATGTGTCAATCTACAAAGCTGTATGAAAAAAATATATATATTTTAAATGTGTAAATGTAGCTAATCTAAATGACAAATTGGACATTGGTCTCGCTATTTTTCATGTAACCGATAGCAATGTGCCCATTATATAAAAAGCTTATTGAAGAGCCATCCTTGAATAATAAAGAAAAATGCAATATGTTATACATAATTGCAATACATTATATACCTGCAACGTCTTAGAATATTTTTTCTATTAAATTTTTCTCGAACAAAAATAGTAAAAAACATGTAAAAAAAACTATACAAACACAAAGTCAAAACAACAAGAGATAAAAAAAAAGTATAGGTAACTCCAAGAAAGAAATTGAAATAAAAACCCTAATATTTTTAATGCTGACCGAGTTTCGGCAAATCAATTCAATTATAAATTGTGAGAAAAAAGTATATAGTTATATAATTATACATGCATACACATATCAAAATCAAATTTGAGCTTGCAAAAGCATACTCTTAATATGTTTGTGAAAGCCTCGCATTGAAAGAGATTTTACTACATTAGCAATGTTATTCTAAAAAGATGGAAATTGCGAGTCTGGTGGTTATTTTCGAAGGGAGTTAAACAATTTATTAGGTAATCAAACTTTTTACTCTTAACTTTTCTAAATATTAAAAAAACAAATGATGTTTTCTTCTGTTTTTTCCATATAAGAATATTATTAGAATTCAAAAAAGGGGTAATATGTTCCGGTATGAATTGTTAAAAGAATATCTCATGCAAGCGTTTTGAACTTTTGAATTTTTTTATATAATTTTAGTTTTATTGGCTTGAAGAGCAGTAGGATACACTATGTAGCAAAAATTAAAAAGAGTTAAAATTAGAGTGTCGCAAAGGTAATATTTAGTTTTTTGGGGCAAAGTGTTTTTGAAGTGATAAATATTTTTAAGTCATATATAGGCTGCCTTTATTTTATTATCAATATGCGATGTAAATTTTATCGAATTGTTGATTTTAAAACCCAACTTTTTAATATGTTTATTTAGTTATCTGTAGAGACACAAATTAAATTATTATTATCTGAGTAGCAATTTTGCTCAGCTTAAATCTGGATTGAAACTCCATACCATCATATCCCATCTTGAAATGATCAGGAACATTCATGTCTATTATACGTAATTTTTGAATCAAATTAGTGAATCAATTATAACAGAAAAATCGAACTGATATGGAAATAAAGCACACTCATCAAATTAACTATTTATATAATTCTCAACTTAATACAAATTACAAAGAACTGTTACTATGTGTGTTTTATCTTGGGCATGTGAGGTTCTAATTATACAGATACCCACATGACAGAAGACTGTATATTAAACTGCCTGGTAATTTTTCTTGTTAGTACTTTTCTTTCTATTAACGTTAACTGGAGAATGATATACCAAAATTAGTAACTCTGGGTTAACAAACACTTTAACAACCTATTGATCTAGGTGCCCTAAAGAAAACTTGTATAGCATTAAATATAGAATTTTAAAGTTATCTTTCTGTAACTCGTGGCATTTGTTTAGTTAGGATGTCTTTTAAACTTCATCTCATTCAAACAGGACTTATTTCCAATAATTGAACTTTGTTGTACTTTTGTCCATATGATATTTACAGTTCGCTAGGTGATGTTAGGAAGAAACTTTTAAATAAACCTGTTTTAAACCTCTTGAACTGTAAGCTATAGTGTTTTAAGAAGAAAGTAGTGCATTTATTATAACTTTAATAACTTTTTTTATATAAATTTACCACTAGATGTTTTTTTGGAAAATGTTTTGTACACCACTAAACTTTCCTAAAATAAAAATTATCCTTAAGGTTATCTATTCATTTTATGACAAATTAGGCTTCTGGACTTTTATATGCAAGACACCTAAAAATTTTAAAATGATTCTCATCTGTGGTGAAATGTTAGTGAATGTCTCATATCTTACCTTATTTTTATCGATACTGCTTTAGATATTTTACATAACGATCCGATAAACAATTAAAAATTAAAGTCCTGTTGTTTTCCATGAACTTGGACGCTCATGGAAAACAACAGTTTTAACAAAATAATTAAAGCAATCTCAATCAAAATGAGGTCAAAATACAGAAATTGGTCGATAATTGGTTGGACTTAGACATTTCTGTCACAATTTTTAAATAAAGGCTTGCCAAAACCCTGCTTCAAGGAGTCTGAACAATATCTATTGTTCGTTTGTATATTGTCCTTTTTCAATTGGACAATATCCTTCCTAACATGTTGTTTATTAGAAATACCTATTTATGATTTTCCTATAATGTCCATCAAAGCAATACCCGAAAAATCACTTCCAGGAATACCTAAATTTATCCAAAATATAATGAATTGTTATAGACAAATTATTGTTAGGTCGCGGAAGAGGAGGCAGAGACGATTTCTTCCCTCCGCGCGATGAATTCGGGCCGCCGCCAATGATGGACGATGGCTTTGGCCCCCCACCGATGATGGACGAGGCTTTCGGACCGCCAATGGGAGATGACTGCTACGGACCTCCAATGATGAGAGACGATTTCGAGCCTCCAATGAGAGGCGACTTTTTCCCTAGAGGTGCCAGAGGGCGTGGTAGATTTTTCAAAGGCGGACCAAGGGGTAGAGGAGGTAATGCAAACTATATATTTCCATTTAAACATTTTATTTTATGAGTTTGTTTTTATCTAATGGAAGAAACTAATTATTTTGTTGAGGTCTTATTAATTTTAAGTTTCATGTTATTTCATAAAAAATGTTCACATACGTCAAAATAATATACTTCCTAGTACTATAAGCTTAAGATGATTTGAGGTTTATGGTTTAAACCGTAAACAATGAATATGGACATTAAATTAGTTAAAATTAGAACATAACAAAAAAGAATCCAAAAACATAATAAAAAACTAAACTAGAATTAATAATAATTAGAAGCTATCTTTTAAAAATTCGGAGACTGAGCAGTAAGATTCATGTAGCAGAAGATCTTGCAGAGCAGAAGAACTGCTGATCTCTTCTATGGAAAATATAAGTTTTACAATTATATGTGATCTATTTGGGGTTTCCACGTTAAAAAGTGGTCCACATGTACTCCCAGAATGCAGTAAGTCGATAAATTGCACGTTGCATTGTTTCATTACCAGTTGCGAATGCAGTGAGGCATAAACGATATGCCTAAATAAATATTAGAAAGTTTTATGTTAGGAAAAGAAGTGCGTAATAGAATTCTGCAGTGTAGAATTGTTTTACGCACAATTTTCTTTTCATGAAGTAGGAAGTGAAAGTCGTAGATGTAGAAGAAAAAATTAAAAGCAAATTAAAGGATACAAAGTCTCAAACGAAAAAGTGGTTTTTATAAAGTCAAAACAAATCAATATCAAAAGTAATGCAGAACAAAGACTAGGAAAGAAGTTTGAACTTGAAGTAAAAAAACGGCAAAAAAAACGAGATTAAAGTTAGGAAAATTGCTAAAAACAGAAAATAGAATTGCAAGTATTAGTAATTATTTTTTGTGAATATAGGCCAAATAATGGTAAAAAAAGTTTGAAAAAACAAGCCAATATATAAAAAATAACTTTTCTATTTTCTCAAATCCAGCTCAAACAAATGACGGTATCAAAGATATAAAATCTCTGTTCTTCGGGGATGCATAGGATCTCAACTATAGTGATTAAAACTCTATATATTCATTTGCTTAAACCGCTCTGCCACATTATAAATAGGATTTTTTAAAGGGATTGTTCAAGACCACTTTAAAACATCTACAGCAACATCTATATATAAAAATGCAGGGAACAAAAAAGACATAACAAACTATAGGCCCATAAGCGTTATAAATAATTTAGCAAAAATATTCTAAGAAATGTGTCAATGAAAAACGTCTTAATTTTTTCAGTTGCAAATAAAGTCTGATCCTTAAATCAATTTGGGTTTATCAAAAAATTAAGTACATCTGATTAAAGAGGTAACAAGTGATTTGGATAAAAATGGAAAAAATCTTGGCAGTTTTTATTGACCTGGCAAAGGTCTTTGACACGATTTCCCACGAGTTGCTGCTTGATGTGCTACGGTGACAAGGGAATTGTGTCGAATGTCTTTGGCAGCTACCTTACTGGGAGAATCCAGTACATCAAAATTGGTAAAGTGTTTAAGTGACCCACAGGAAGTTGCAACAGGAGTCCCACAGAGCGCAATATTGTGTCCCTTGCTATACAATATCTATATAAATACTCTTTGTAACATTGTATAAATGAGAAAATATTAGCATATGCAGATGATACCGTGATAATCTTTGAAGCCAAATCTGAATTAAGAACCGGAATGAATAAGGTCAAACTACGAGGTACGTCCAGAAAGTAAGTTCCATTTCTATTTATATCCACTGCTTCGCTGTGATCGCAGCTTCGCGCATGCACTACAGACACTCAATATCAAAGAAACGTGTGCCAGTTTAAGATCGCTGTCAGCCACGTATGCTTTGTTGTGGTTGTTTACAATGTCGGTGTTGATTGAAAATCCCGCCGCTTGTGAAATTAGATCTGTGATTCGTTTTCTGAATGCTAAGAAAGTGAAACCAATTGAAATTTATCCAGAAATTTGCGAAATTTACGGACAAAACGTGATAAGTGATTCAATGGTGAGAAGATGGGTCCGACAGTTCAATGAAGGACGTAGTGAAGTGCACGATGAAGAACGAAGTGGGCGTCCATCTTTGATTACAGAAGAACTGGTTCGAGCGATTGATGAAAAGCTAAGGAAAACCGTAAGTTTACAATTAGTGCTCTCGCTATGGAATTTTCCCAAATCTCACAATCACTAGTTCATGAAATTATTCCCGAAAAACTGAAACTTCGTAAACTTTGCTCACATTTGGTACGAAAAATTCTTACTGAGAAACACACAACAAAACGGATGGGTAGTGCTTTTCAGTTTTTAATCCGTTATGATGAAGGCGTCGAAGATTTTCTGTCACACAGGCGCCAACCTTCTATGAAGAAGGCATAGAAAAACTTGTGTCACGCTATGATAAATGCCTGCAAAATTTCGGCAGTTATGTGGAAAAATAGTTTAGGAGTTGTAGATTTTTGTGCAATAAATATTTTTCCTGTATCTGTACACAATTTATTTTTATTACCAAACGAAACTTAGTTTCTGGACGTACCTCGTATGTTTAGATTTCTTTAAACTAACTGTAAATGAAAACAAAACTAACTATATAGCATGTACAATAAAATCAATAAACATACCCAATTTTAATCAAATAAAAACAGATTTATTTAATGTACCTGTCAAAGAAGTCAGTCAAAATATTTCGTATAATTACTGACCAAAACCTGAAATGGGACCAATACAGTAATTATATACGTAAAACTTTCGGATTCACAAATTCTCTAGATACTCTATCTCTATTTACTCTGAGAATTTCTAAGCCACAAACTGCTTGTTACTTTCTATAAAATTCGGTAGTTCAATTCAATCACTTCTATGGAATAATAGTCTGGACGGTGCTTACAATACTCATATTGACTCGTTAAAAACAATACAAATTTACCTAGTAAAAGTTATTACAAAAACCTAGATTATACTCATAGACTCATAGGTTGTATAATACTGTAATAACTAATATTACAACAATATATATTTACACCATTTGTAACTTTATCTTTATAAAAACTTAAATAAAAAGCAATATATTAATCGTAGATGCAGTACAAGAAATATCAGAACTATCCCTTTAAGTATGTCATTGCTCTGTCATTGCTCACTGACACAAACATTAGGCAAAGATTTGTAGTTTATTTTGTTCCAAAAGTCTATAACTTAAGAGACTAAAAAGTCAAATAATACAAAAATATTTGCAAAGAATTTATTTTAATTTTTGTTAATACTCAAACATGCTTACTATTAAATAGCTTTATTGATTGTTACTTTCATTTTAAGATAAAACATAGAACCTGATTGAAGAAACTTTGATTAATGCCTGCATTGAAGTACTTTTTGATTTTTAATACTTTGTCGGGGAGACATTTGTATTTTCATAATAAAGCCCCTTTTGATTTAGTGATAGTGATAATATTTTTTTTTCAAAATTGAAAAATTGTATTTTAATTTTCAGGTCAGTTTAGAGATGGCTTTAATCCAGAATTCGACGGTCCTCCGGAATTCTTCCGGGGCGGCAGAGGTCGTCCGTTCGGTGACTTTAGAGGCCGAGGACGTGGTTTTAGGGGCGGACGTGGACGTCACGACTTCTTCGATGGTCCACCGCCGGAATTCTTCAACGGTCCGCCAGGATTCGAAGGTGGTCCCCCAGGATTTGAAGGAGGACCTCCGTTCGAGGGTGGCCCACCGTTTATAGATGACGCACCGCCGGCAGAGTTCGATGGTGGCAGGGGCCGAGGTAGGGGCGGCAGAAAAAGAGGCCGAACGTCACGGTGGGGAGGCGAGGATGGACCGGAAGAAGAAATACCAGTTGCCCGTAAGTAATTTTTTTTGTTACGTAATTGATAAACTAAGAAAATACAGAATTACCAGATTTTTTTATTTACAATCTTGAAGCCGTATATTCGAAAAAGGCGTAAACTTTTAGGCTTTTCATTTTGTTCTGAATGAAATTAAAGAGTGGCTGCTAATTTGATTAGAATATCGGGGTTCAAAAATATACCGTTGACTCCTACTACGATAAATTAATTAGACCATTAAGCCCCATTGTGCACAGCTCAACGTTTTTAAGAAGTGATAAAGGGAACAGGATCGGCTTGAAAATTATTCTAAATGAAACTTACTAATTAATTAAAGAATAGTATTTTAATAGAAAAGGTTAATAAATACAAAAATAAAATACACACATTTATATATTATTATTTTAATAATATTGCTTCTCCAAGGTAAGGCAAAACTAGTAAAACCAGATAGTATATAAGGGTAAATAAAGTTAATAATAAAATAGACGCATAATATAGAATACAAAATATAACTCATATATTCCTTATAAATTCAAACATTGTTTGTTTAAAAACTTATTCTACCTTACTTTAAATTTAATTCTGTTTCACTTTCACTATCTTTGTCTAAACTTATTATTAATGATTGAACATTGGTATTTATAGACGCGTAAGAATTTTCTACCTTTAAAACATGTTGTATGGAGTTTTTACAACTATCGGTTATAATATTATTTACTATACTTTTTATTAATTCTTCTGCAGATGCATTTAATGTTGGGGAAGCAATATTTCTTCAAATATTTGATTTTACTTGATGCCATATAAGTTCAATGGAATTAAAAACCCAATAATATGGAGGTAGGCGCAACACTGTATGCCCATTTTCCAGTGCGAGTTTATTACATACATACTCTTTATTTATTTTAAAAGTTCTCGTTTTTTTTTGCGTCTTTTCAAAATATATGTTATTGTCTACCATTGTCAATTTCTTCTTTAGTACTATTACAACAAGGTAACTTGACTACTTGACGACTATGGTAACTCGCATTATCCATAACAATAACACTATTTTTTGAAATATTTTTAAGAAGCCGATATTCAAACCAATTTTCAAAAAGTTGTGAGTCAGTGTCTTGGTGGTAATCCAGGGGAGAAAGTGCTATATTTTTAGCAGAAAGTACTAGACAGTTTGGAACAAAGCCACTTTCTGAGCCTGCAGGAATAATTGTTATCCTCTTTCCTTTATTTGAGGGTGCATTAGTGTTACATTTTTTGAGGAGTCACTTCATCCTTTTTGTGCAGTATCATTAGTGTCGAACCAGGTTTCGTCAAGGTAAATTATTGGTCGATTTTCATCCCTATATTGTCTTACAGCCGTTAAATATTTATCACGCCATTCCCGTAATCGTCGAGACTCCCTTATTGTTTGGAGTTTATTAATTGTCTTATACTTAGAACCCATTTTAAGCAAAATGTTTCTTAAGCTAGATATGCTGCAAGAAATATTTGTTTCGTCTTTAATTAGTAACTTTCTTAGGGTAACCACAGTGTAGATCACGATATTTGACGACAATAAAAAACTTTATTGTCGTAACTTGCTCTTATAAGCATTTATAAATTGAGTATAAACTCAAAAAGAGCCCACTCTAATAAAATATTTTTATTTTATTAAACTCGTTTAATAGTTTTATATAAGATTATAAAATCGATTCTAGTCCGTAATAAAGCATTTACAAAAAATTTTATTAACGTTATATTATTATTTTGTTAGTAACTTATAAGACTATATAAATGCAATTATAAAATATAAGTATTTAATATATTATTATAAATATAAGTTTTATATATATTAATTATAAAATATTTGTATTCGGCTGAGATTATTTTATCCCAGCCATAGAGATTAATAAAATTAACAAGGTTTATAAGCTCGATACCTCTTATAGAAAGAAAAGATAAATGGCAAAATTGAAAACAACACCACGCGTATCATGGCGACTTACCTGATAATAGCTGTAATGATTATTATAAAACATAATTTTAGGGTTCTCTGGATGAACATTTTCTTGCGCAACGAATTTTACTGATATTATAGTTGCATATTCGCATCTCAATTTTAATGCCCCTTCGAAATATTAAAGATTTTGGATAAGTAAGAAGAATTTCCTAAAATTGAGATTCAAAAAATTGCAATTTTTTCGCTCAATTTTGCTTTGCATTTATATTATGTACATAAATAAATTAGAAATATTACAAACTAAATCGTAATTAGGGAATGTTTTTCTTAAAATTGCATATGCTTTTAATTTAATTCGTAAAAGCCAACATGGCGGAAATAAACCTAAGTAAATGTCATTAAAAATGGCGTAATTAGATAAATCTATTAATTTTATAGGAAACACTAATATAACATAATTATTTTATCTGTAATAAAAATGATGCATTTTTATTTTATAAAAAATCCGCTTGAATATAATTGTTTTATTCGCGAACGCTATCAACCCTTAGCAGACGGCGCTGTTATTGGTATAAAATTCAAGAGGAAAGGTTTGAAATTGAGGATAATTTTGTAATTCTAAGAGATCTGAATTCTTTGGAATTCTGTTATTAAAAATCTTGATTTATATTATAGTTTATTGCCCCCAACCCTAGCTCACTACTGGTCTCTATATTTATAGAAATTTTAGTAAGTTCGTTAACCTTAGTTACCTAAATACTATAGTATATAGCTTCCACTTCATCATCATCGATATCTGATGTCAGCATTTTGATCAACTTCCAATTTTTCCAATGGTTGATAAGTGTCCTCTGATGAAGACGGCAATCTAATTACCTTACTAATATTTAAATCCGAATGAATGATTTTCAATGATATGGTTTTTAAAATATTCTTCTTTACTTTACTTTTAAAATCTCCTGATTTTTATTATTTTTCCAAAAAGAAATGCTAGACATTTTGAAAAAAATTATACTTTATAAATAAGTATTGGCAAGAAAAAACAAAACAAACTGTATTCTAGCAGATATCTAGTAGTCTCCAAAAAGTTATATAATCATCTTCAACAACAATTTTGTGGACAAAAACACATATTTATTTTATAAATATTTTATACCGGGTGACACAGAAAAAAGGGAACACTTAATAATTTTCTTGCTTTTTAAGATAAACAAATGAAAATTGGTATATCGATAGAATAGTCATAAGAGCATCTTTTGACATATTCTGTAATTTTTTGTTACTTCCGGTTTAACAGGAAGTGACACTAACTTTTTTATTTTAAATGGGACAATTGGTATATTGTTACGTATTTTGATAGAAAATAATATTCTCAGAATAATAATACCGCATTTGCTACTTTTTGTTTTATTATACTTATAGGAAAAATCTGTTTTTAAATTTTTAAATAAGGTGCCATAAATGCATTGAAAATTTTAATTTTTGATCAAGTAATCACGGAAAAATAATATTCATTGTATTTTATTACTTAACTCAGTTTTTCAGAAATACAGAAGTCAGTAAACATTTCAAATATTAGAAAACACAAAAATTCTTTCAAAAAACTGCGCAAGTTTATTAGAATGACCAATAATAATTGAATTCAACAAGATGTCATGTAGTATGTCAATTGAAAAATAATTCAGTCATTCATTAAATAATTCAAAAATCTTATAGTAATTCCATCAATATACCAAATTTTATTTGTTTATCTTGAAGAGTAAAATAGTTATTATTATTTTCTTGTGTCACGCGGTATATAACATTTTAGAGTTTAATAAAATATTTTTATTTTTATTATTTAAATATTTTATCTACTGAAAGTCACTGAAAGTAATTTGTTTTATAATAAAGTATTCGTTCACCTAATATAACCTTCTGCAAAACCTTCATAAAATGATTTTGTATATGTTTTATAGATATATTTATTTTAGTTATATAAGATTGTTGTATAAATGCTTTATACCAAACTGCTTATTGCATTATAAAAATATTTTATTAAACTGTCACAGAATTATTTATAAAACTTAGTCATAAATTAAGGTTGTTTATAAGACCGAATTATTTTAATTAAAGACGTTACGTAATATTTTATTGTTCAATACGCTCTTAATATACAGTTGTGGTCAAAATAATAGCAGTAGTTAGATAAAATTAAATATTCGCATTCCAAACCTGTTGTTATGCATAAATTCTAAAGCCAAAACAAAATTTCTTCTAAAAATATTAACCAACAAAGAAAGAAGTACCTGTATTTAAAACCCGATAACAAACATATTTTAACCAGTTGAGTGTGTGAATGCTGAATTTTAGGTGGTCAAAATAGCAGTATTTATTTCTTATTGTATGCTTTAAGAATTGGATGAGTTTTTCTAATCTACTGGTATGTTTGATATACTTTATATTGTGGTTATGATCTTTGAAAATACACTTTTTTTAGAAAGATGGGTAGAAATAAGCATTGTTCTCAAGAAAAGCGCGAAATAATAAGAAAACTACGCGCTCAGGGAAAATCATATTCCCAAATACAAGGAATAATGGAATGTTCAGCTAAAATGGTATCAAATGCTTTAATATGGCAGCCCAAAGCCGAAACACGTGCTCGTAAACGCAAAACTACAAATAGGCAGTTAATTCGAGCCTCAAAGAAAAACCCATTTGCCTCTGCTTCTCTACTCCAAGACCTTGTAGGATTGGATGTTTCGAGTCGAACTATAAGACGTTGATTGGGAGAAGCTGATTTGTTTGCCAGAAGCCCATGAAAAGTGCCATCATTAAACAAAAAACAAATTAAGAACAGAATAAAATTTGCAAAGGAACATCTAGCATGGCCTGCGTCTAAATGGCGAAATATTTTATGGTCAGATGAAAGCAAAATAGTTTTGTTTGGTAATACATGATGTAGAGCATACGTTAGACGCCCTTTGAATACCGCCTATCAACCTAAATACACCAAGAAGACGATTAAGCACGGTGGTTCTAAAATTATGATATGGGCCAGTTTTTCATATTATGGGGTAGGACCAATATATTGGATAAAAAATATTATGACATCTCATATTTATGTCGATATTTTACGAGAGGTTATGATACCTTTTGCAGAATATGAAATGCCACTTTAATGGGTATTCTTGCATAATAATGATCCGAAACATACCAGCCGTCTCTGTAAACAATTTTTAATTGAACACAACATTAATATGCTACAATGGCCTGCGCAGAGTCCAGATCTTAATATTATCGAGAATTTGTTTTTGCGTCACGTGAGCAAACAAAAAATCAAGAACCCTGGACAGTTATTAGCAATTTCTGGCATAGCATCTCGTTATCGAATGCCAAGATCTTGTAAACTTTATGTCACGACAATGTGAAGCAGTAATTGCAAACAAGGGCTTTACCATAAATTATTAAAGTGTTATATAAATTGTAAATGCACCTTTCTGATTTTTCTAAAATAGTTTTTTTTCGTTAATTTTTTTATTCGAACACTGCTATTATTATGAACATACAATAAGAGATATATTTTTTTATTTTTTAGTATACAAATACATAAATTTCTTTTTTATTGTTATTTATTAATATTAACATATATTATGTTATCATGTATTTCATTTTGCACATATTTCTTTTATTTTGTCCACAACTGTAACTAATATAAAGTAATTTTGTTTCATAGTAGACTTTGTATACTGCTTGGGTGCTGAAGGTATGCGCATTATTCTGTTAAAGTATAGAAAGGGAATGTGTTGTTGTTAGAAGATTTTTATATTTTAATAGTTAGCTCGCCATACCCACGGTTTTAAATACCTCATACCATTTTGTATCACTCGACATTCCCCTAATTCGGCAGAAGTGCTCGTGATTTATGGCTTTGTACCCGGAAAGCGCTGAAAAATACGCGCCGTCAAAGGATCGGTTCCCGCGATAAGTTCGAGCCGCCTGTAATAAAAAAGAAGTAGGGCATGCAAAAAATAATAGTTGTAACGAGTCTGAATTTCGGTTTTCGCCTTTAAAACAGTCGTTGGAGAGTTGTCTTTGCGATATGTTAGATCAGGTGGTTGCATATTAGATATGTACCGGGCTCCGCGCTCTTTTATAAAAATCCATAAAATATAAATAGTTGTATATAAAGTAAAGTGTAAAATCAGAGATTGCCGCGATTAACCAGTTAAAGTTTAGGAGAATAAATTAATTTCTCGTAACCAATTACACGACTTTCTTTTTCTGTCTACAAGTCGAACACCCGACGTAATCCCTAATCAAATAGGGTGGAACCTAACATAAAATTTTGATCCTTCGTGCCTGATGTGGAAAATATGGTAGTGCGACCCATATTTTGTGTATTTTCGTCGATGTTCCAGCAACCAGTGTTCCTAGTAGCAGGAAAACAAGTCAATAATTAAAGGTTAGTCAATTATAACCCAAGTAATTAAAGCCAGCAGTAAACCTAGGGTCATCCTGACTTCCAAAACGTTACCTTAACGTTTTTGATGAGCTGTTTTGTTCAAATTAAGCTAAGATTTGTGCAAGTTGGTTTTAATTACACCTATATAGTTTGGTTTTTATTTTCTATTTACATTTTAACCTTCGTAACCTACAGTAATTAAGCTGCTTTGTGGATTTTTACTTGAAACCTATATTTATATTTTAACCTAGTTCAATAAATGCAACCATAATTTAATGTAGAGTTTATATAACCCTTAATAAACTAAATCTTTCCACCCTAAAAACCTATCTGACATATTATAAACTACATTTTTAGCTCTAAACCTTATTTTTTTTTATTTAAACTTATATGTTTTTAATGTTTTTAAGATTAAAATTCTCATATTCGCCCTTCTAAGAATTGAGTTATGCATTTTAAATAGATTTTTGCATATATAGCCTTAAAAACAAAATATTTGTATCCAGCCTACTAAACTATTGATGATAAAATTTAATAATTTAATTTAAATTTTATTTGGTGTGTTTTTTAATCTCTTTCAGGTTTTGTAAAATTTGGTTTAGCCTTGGTTGTTTAACCCATTAATTTTTATATTGTTGTTTTAAGATTTTCAACCTTTAATTTTTCTTTATTGGGATAGGTAAATAAGTGCAAACTTTTTATTGTTTTCTCAGTTACCATCAAAATGACGGAAGATCTTAGTTCAGAACAAATTTTAGATAAAGCTAAGGCAGAAATAAAATTTCTCATTAACAAAAGAGGTCACATGAAAGCCTCTCTAACTCGTTTCCAAACATTTTTAAATGCCTTACCCCAACTCGAGCTTTTAACTCCTTCAGACCTCGTCCAAATTGAGACCAGATTTAAAGCAGCTGATTCCCTTTTGCAGGAATTTGAACAAATTCAATTGGGTATTGAAGACATTTGTTTAATGCACAAACTGCCTGATGCTCAAGATCAGACCGAGGTCAGATCAGACTTCGAGGAAAAATACTTCTCAATAATTTCCAAGGCAAAACTTATATTACAAGCCACCAACCTCAAAAATGCTAGCAACAATCCTGGTTTAACCGTTGAGACTCACCCTGAGCTCAGCAACAACCCTATAAATAATATGGCTAGTATTTTATCCACTAAATTACCTCCATTATCCATACCAGAGTTTTCTGGTTCTTACGAATCATGGACCCAGTTTCATGAAACCTTCGAGGCTCTTATTGATAAAAATCCCTCTTTACCCAAGGTGCAAAAATTTTACTATCTCCAGTCTGCCCTTAAAGGAGATGCTGCCCAGATAATTAGCTCCCTTACAGCTACCGATGGCAACTATGCTGTTGCATGGAATTTACTCAAAGAGCGCTATGAGAATAAGAGGGCCATAATTCATGCTCATATGAAAGCAATTTTCAGTTTGCCATCCCTCAAAGAAGATAACCATATCCAGTTACGCAAATTCTTAGATAACTTTCAAAAACATTATCGATGTTTAAAAAATCTAGGTGAAAATGTGGATAACTGGGACACACCCTTAATATATCTACTTACCTCAAAATTTGGCCAACTTACACGTAGGGAATGGGAAATCTATTCCAAGAATTTTGATAGCCCTTCAATCCTTAACCTCACTACATTCCTCACAGAGCGTTGCCACCTCTTAGAGTCAATTGATTTTAAAGTGCAAAATAAACATGATCCAAATCCTCAAAAGAGTTATGGTACACTTAAGACATTCACCAATGCCGTTTTTGAAAATAAATGTCCTGTTTGTAAAGATAGCCATTTTGTCTATGCATGTGAGAAATTCCTCAAACTTCCTGTGAGCGAAAAGTACAGTGAGGCGAAACGTCTAAAATTATGTACAAATTGCCTACGTCCAGGTCATTTTGCATCTGTTTGCACATCCAAACATTCTTGTAGAGCTTGCCAGCGAAGGCATCATTCATTGCTACATTACCCCACAAATAACTTTGAGAAAGATTCCAGGCACATAACCTCAAATGTAAATCCAAGTATTATTAAGCAACCCCCTCAAAATACGCTTTCCGCCCAAATAAGGGCAACCTCAAGCAATAACCATGATGGTATTAACCCAACACAGTTGCCCAATCCTCAAAGAGGTAACATAAATCCTCATCTTTGTGAAACCCCGAGTTTCTTGCCATCGAATCAATTACCCCACGCTCCTTCACACCAAGTGGTAGTAGATCAAAAGGTTTGTAATCCTCAACAAGAGAATAATCTTCAGCCTAATTTGCCTATTGATTACAGTTTTGCTTGTGCTAATTCTGTACCAAATACTTTTGTGCTCCTATCTACTGCTTTAGTTTATGTTTATGACAGCTGTTCGAGACCCATACCCTGTAGAGCCTTACTTGATAGCGGGTCACAGTCTAATCTTATATCAAAGACCTTGTTTGATATCCTAAACCTCAAGTGTGAGAAAGTGCACATCCCTGTTTGTGGTATAAATCAGGGAACAACCTATATTAATAAGAAAACCTCATTAACGATTAAGGACTTAAGTAAGAGTCATCATTTTAATTTGACTGCCTTAGTAATCGATAAAATTACCGATAAATGTCCTCAGCAGACGCTAAATGTATCTAATTTCATTATTCCCAAAGAAATTACTCTGGCAGACCCCACTTTCTTTGAATCCTCTGAAATTGATCTCCTTATAGGAGCTAGTCTATTTTATGACCTGCTTATTTCAGGTCAAATGAAACTTGGAACAAGGAATCCTATCTTGCAGAACACCAAACTTGGTTGGGTAATTTCTGGACCTATGCATGTTTCCAAGGGTTTTACACCCCTGAAATCCATATCCGCTTTTTCCTTGAATAATGAGTTTGAGCTAAAACAATCACTTGAGAAGTTTTGGCACATTGAAGAACCCTTCCATGAACCCTGTAAGTTTACCCCAGAGGAAATGGAGTGTGAATCCCATTTTAAGAGTACCTTTACTCGAACTTCTTCGGGTAGATTTGAAGTTAGTTTGCCCTTAAAGGGCACGGTATCCAAACTAGGTGATTCCCAAGAAATTTCCATGAAAAGATTTTTGGCTATTGAAAGGAAACTTACAAGGAACCCTGAACTTAAATTCTCTTACACGCAATTTATTCAGGAATATGAAAAATTAGGACATATGTCAAAAATTAATTCCCAAGAAAAAACGTCAGACCCCATCTATTACTTGCCCCACCATGCCATTGAGAAATTCGAGAGCATTACTACCAAGTTAAGGGTAGTCGACGCCTCATCTAAAACAACAACTGGCATTTCTCTAAACGATATTCTAATGGTTGACCATTGGTATCATGTGATTTCGTCACAAAATCCTGCAGATATCTCTAGAGGTATGAGCCCAGTTGATTTGGAGAGTAATAATCTTTGGTGGCACGGACCCTCCTTTTTATTGAAACATAAAAGTTTTTGGCCTTCAAATAATCATGTGTCGAATTACGCTCGACAAAATACCGAGAAATCTAAAATAATCGACATTAATCCTAAATCCTTAATATTCTTTGCAAAGGAGAGCAATGATTTTGTTATGAGCCTATGCTCGAAATATTCCTCTTATTCAAAGCTCATTAATGTAGTCGCTTATTGTTTGCGATTTCATTTTAACTTAAAATATAAAGACAAAAGAATTACTGGTGCCTTATCCCAAACTGAGGTAATACAAAGTGTCAATTGCCTTGTAAGGTTAATTCAGAGTTCCGCATTTCCTGAAGACCTATTCAGCCTAAAAAATAATAAGACGATAAGGCCTAGTAGTAAGCTTAGTACTCTCAACCCTTTTCTTGACAGTGATCTCCTCCTACGAGTAGGTGGTCGATTAAACCATTCTAAGCTGACGTTTAACCAAAAACATCCTATACTGATACCTTATAATCATCCCTTTTCTAAGCTTGTTGTCACCCATGAGCATATCCGCAATCTACATCCAGGAACGCAAGCTACGCTGTCATTTGTGAGGCAGCAATTTTGGCCAATAAATGGCAAACAATTGGTTAAATCAGTGATTCGGAAGTGCATAATTTGTTTCAAGTCCAATCCTCGATCATTAAAGGCCCAAATGGCAGCTCTACCCAGTGTCCGGGTTACTCCCTCCTATGCTTTTTACAATACCGGTGTAGATTATGCCGGACCTTTTGTTCTAAAGGACTCCAAATTTAAAAATAGAAGGCTTCTTAAGTGCTATATTTGTTTGTTCGTGTGTTTGACAACCAAGGCAATACACCTCGAACTAGCTACAGAGCTTACCACTCAATCTTTTATTTCTGCCTTTTTGCGGTTTGTATCTAGAAGAGGTCTATGCAAAAATCTACATTCTGATAACGGTTCTAATTTTGTTGGGGCTAAGAATGAGTTTGACAAAATTAATACTATTTTAAGGGATGAAAGGTTTCAAAATGCGCTAAGGGATAATAAAATTCAATGGAGTTTTATTCCTTCTCACTCACCACACTTTGGTGGTCTTTGGGAAGCTTCGGTAAAGTCCACCAAACAGCATCTTAAGCGTGTTTTAAATAATACTCCTCTGCACTATGAGGAATTCTATACCCTGCTTGTACAAATCGAGGCCATACTGAACTCCCGACCGCTCACTCCTCTCAGTGATGACCCGAATGACCTCGAGGCGCTGACACCAGGGCATTTCCTTATTGGTCGCCCTCTTAATAAATATCCAGAGCTGGATTTATTGGACGTTCCTGATGGTCGCCTCTCCAGGTATCAGCACCTGCAAAAGATGTCTCAGCACTTTTGGCAGAGATGGTCTGATGAATTTCTGCATACCCTGCACCAAAGGTTCAAGTGGAAGTCCAAGGTCAAGCCATCGGAGCTATTAGGTTCTCTGGTCCTATTAAAGGAGGACAACCTGCCTTCCTTGCAATGGAGAACAGGACGTGTTGTCGACTTACATTCTGGAAGTGATGGAACAGTTCGTGTAGTGAGTGTGCGAACTTCTAGTGGTGTTGTGAAGCGCTCTATAACGAAGATTTGTCCCTTGCCCATAGAATCCCCCCGTGACATTCGCGAAAGTGAATAAAAAGGGGCTATCCCCTTGTTGACGCTGTAAAATGTGTTTATTTTGCTTAATTTATTATTATATGAAATCTATATTTTAAGCTAGCTTTTAGTTATGCTTTGTTCATCCAGTGGAATAATCATTTGTATTTATTTTACGAAATGTTCATGCCAATTTTTAATAATACAGTCCACTTCTCATCCTATTTGTACTAGGAATATAATCCTTTTAGTTTATTAGCGTCTATTTTTAAGCGTGATTTGGTAATGTAATTTAAAGTACAAATGTTTTTGCTGGTGTATATATGTTAATTTAAGTACTTAACTGCTTATGTAAATCTTAGTCTTAATTTTGCAGTCTCTGATTTAGGTAAGCATCTCATCTCCATTTTCTGATTATTTTGAAAGATATCTCCTGGATACTTTCAAGGGGGGCGGTATGTTAGAAGATTTTTATATTTTAATAGTTAGCTCGCCATACCCACGGTTTTAAATACCTCATACCATTTTGTATCACTCGACATTCCCCTAATTCGGCAGAAGTGCTCGTGATTTATGGCTTTGTACCCGGAAAGCGCTGAAAAATACGCGCCGTCAAAGGATCGGTTCCCGCGATAAGTTCGAGCCGCCTGTAATAAAAAAGAAGTAGGGCATGCAAAAAATAATAGTTGTAACGAGTCTGAATTTCGGTTTTCGCCTTTAAAACAGTCGTTGGAGAGTTGTCTTTGCGATATGTTAGATCAGGTGGTTGCATATTAGATATGTACCGGGCTCCGCGCTCTTTTATAAAAATCCATAAAATATAAATAGTTGTATATAAAGTAAAGTGTAAAATCAGAGATTGCCGCGATTAACCAGTTAAAGTTTAGGAGAATAAATTAATTTCTCGTAACCAATTACACGACTTTCTTTTTCTGTCTACAAGTCGAACACCCGACGTAATCCCTAATCAAATAGGGTGGAACCTAACAGTTGTAATATTGTGCTTTTAAATATCAATAATAATAATGACTTCAAAGAATTAATACACATTTGGTTTTAAACGAGTATCTGCATATTTTACCACTTACGTAAAGATAGTGATTTAGTTTTCTTTATTACCCAAGTTGTTAAAACAAAACATGTTTTTACTTTTTTTTTCAATTATAGCTCCTGGCGGAGGTACACCACTTCGTGACGAAATCGACGATTGTGCTCCAGTAATTGATTTCGCACCGGAACCTGAAACTGCGCCGCCAGCGTTTGAACCCGAGGATGTCGCCATTGCCGCCACCGCTCCCGAGCCTCAAGCAGAACCACCATCGGCTCCGCCCGCCGAAGGCGGCGACGACACGGCATCGGCTGAATGAAACAGCATATTGGTAGAATAGGTAGAGTAGTTAAATCGATATATTCATTTATAAAATCTGGTATTTCCGTTTGGTCAAGCTAGTTATCACTATGGACACTAAATATTTTGTGGTTTAGTGCAAAAACTCAACTTATGAGTATAATACATATTGTTGTATAGTTTAGGGAAAGCAATATTTACTCAGCAGTTCGGAAATGAGTTTAAACAAAGTAATTTTGTTCGCTTTTAGTTGAATGTATTTTTAATATATTGAACGTTCATTTCGTTTTTATATAGTTAGCAATTTTAGTATATGATTTGGTTGGACTTAGTAAAATGTGTTTTAATCACTAAATATTATTTATGTATAGATATGAGTAAATAAATGGCTTCACTTAAATAACCACGTTCTATTTTTTTTTAAATATTGCGACGCTTTTTTACCATTTTCTCTGGTTTGGGTCAATGTTTTATATTTCAATTTCTATTATCCATCGGTAATCTTGGGCGGCACCCTCAGTTTTAATGTACCTGAGCGGGATCTCGTACGTATCGAGTAGCTTTTAGACTGTGGAGAAAAGAAAAACCTGCAGCGGAACTCTCTAACTCACAAGACACAGAAATAGACAAGAAAAAAGATTGAAAGAAAATTTCTTTCTATGCGCCATTAGCTTTCGCTAACCTTTTATTTATGTCATTCGGCATTGTTTGGCTTTAAACACTCTTATACTACCCAATCTACAAACATTCGCCTCTTATGGGGTTTTTCACAGCCAACAATGTCAATTACGCAAATGTCATTCGACAATATCAATCTTTTAGGTTAGGTATGCTTTGTTATTGTTACTGGTTTCATCCGGGAGGTCGGAGGTTATGTGTTATGCGCACATGACGTTTGGTTGGCGAGGGCTGATTTTTGTGAAAATCTTCGAAAAGACCAAACTCATAAGTGTAGTGACTAAGGATAAAACAGAAGAAAACAGTTGGTAAGCCCGTGCCAGCACGAAGTTGCCTGAAACCTTGTAAGAAACCTTCCTGCAACTCCTTACACGCCGACTACCTTTAACCTGCCATTTTGTAATTTTGTTTTGCAATTTTTTATACTTGGGTAACACGTTTTACCATCTTTTAAATTTATATAAACCATATTTAACATAACAACCACAATACATAATTAATAGCACATACATATGAGTGTAAAAGATGGGGGGGGGGGGGCAAGCCCTCCCCCAAAAGGATTACAGCTGAATATCTGAAGGGGGATACAGGACCATTCCTGGTGATGATTGAAAGCAAAGAGAAAGAGGGGAACATACAGAATATTCACCCAATAAGATTGGGTAGAGAATTAAAAAAAGCCAATATTCAAGGTATCTTCAGAATTTCAAGGAAAGGAAAATATCGACTTGGTATCGAATTCAACACCGTTCAGTCAGCAAACAACATGGCCCAAGATGAATTCTTTAACAAGCATAAGATAATAGCATTTATACAATTAAGCTTAGTTGCATGCAAAGGAGTTATAAGAGGTCACAGAAGAGGAACTTATAGAATCAGCATCTACAAACCTGCTCAAAAGATGCTCACTATTAATTCTAGGTGCGAGAAGGCTCAATAGAAGAACAGAAAAAGAAGGCCAAGTAGAATATGTACCCAGCCAAACAATGGTTCTTACCTTTACAAGCAAAAAACTCCCAACAGAGGTGGATATTGACTACTACAGAGCGAAGGTTAACATATATGTTGCTCCAGTACTTATATGCAGAAATTGCTTAAGATATGGGCATGTTAAAAACACATGTCGCATTAAAAAAAGATGCGGAAAATTCTTGTTAGACCATAACGAGGAAGATTGTACCGAAGATTGTGCTTATACTGCCACAAGGACCACCTACCAACTGATAGAGCATACCCCGAGTACCAGAGGCAGAAGGAAATTCAGCAGCTGATGGCATTTGAAAACCTTTCCTATTATGAAGCAAGAATAACGGTCCCGAAAAATTATAAAACCACTGCCCCAACCAAGAAGACAACAAACAGAGCGGATGAAGTAACCTACACATGTAATAGCGAAAACTACCCAAACCTGTCGAGACAGGCAACAGAAACGGTGATAGAGGTTCACCAAAGAAGAAACCTAGGACAAAACAGATTCACACAAAGATCATACTCTAATGTGACCCAAACCCAGTCTACAAAAAGGAGACCAACCACTGATTTGTCCCACCCCTATAGAAAAAAAAGCCTACAAGGAAGCAACTTTCCCAGAGGGTGGCCGTGCTCCATCAACATCTGAAAACATGTTAATTTTTATGAAGAATCGTAACTCAGGTGAGTCATCAGACGAGACCCAGGCAACTTTGCCTCAACTAATAAAAAATATTTTAAGCCAATCTAAAGTCATTAAGGAGACAATAGGGCTCGAAACACTGTTTAAAGAAATTGACAGCATAACCAGAGGATATGAGGTGGAAAGCGAGGAAGAGCTAATCTCAGTCCCAAGTCCTCCAACAAATGAGGAGAACTACTACACACCAATAGATGATGACAACCTCTACTTCCAATGGAACTCTAGTGTTCTAGTGTGGAATATCAACGGACTAAAAAGTAAACAACAGGATATAAAACATATAATTAATGAACAAAAAATAGATTTAACATTAATAAATGAAACTCACCTAAAACATGAAGACAAAATCACAATCAACAACTACACAATTGAAAGACTAGACAGAGATGATGGCTATGGAGGAGTTGCCTTCCTGATCAACAAGCAAATCATGTATAGTAAAGTAGATATTCCACTAACACTACCGGAGAACTTCCAAATACAAGCAATAAAGGTTGGAAACCTAACCATACTAAATGCATACTGCCCACCAAATGTAATACCAACAAAGGAAAAGTACAAAGAAATTTTAAATCTAATAAAAAAACCACACAATATTGTCAGGTGACTTAAACACACAAAACCAGCTATGGGGATCAACCAGAACAGACCAGAGAGGAAGAAATCTAGTGGAAGCTCTCCAAGATATAGACAATATAGTAGTCATGAATCATGGAAGTAAAACACGATTAACAGCAGATGGAAACAGCTGCCCTGACTTAACATTGGTGTCAAATGATGTCAGCTACAAATGTAAGTGGGAAACATACGAGGACCCTATTAATAGTGATCACAACCTATAATCATTACCATTAACGCTGAAACAAGATATAACCATAGTTCGCCGCAATCAAAATGGAATACAAAGTTTGCAAACTGGAAGAAATATAGAGAACTCTTGGAAATAAAAGACGTTACCCAAGATTATAATCGATTCCTAGAGATAGTCAATGAAGTTGCAGAACAAACAATCCCAAAAACAAAAATTTACACAAACAAGACAGCATATACTAACAAACCAATCTGGTGGGATGCCTCATGTGATGAGCAAATAGCAAAAAGAAAAAAAGCAAGACATATAAAAATACATCATATCAAGAAAGACGCGAGTCCATTGTAGCCGAGGAAGAAGAAGTTTTCATCAGATGTCCACGGTTTACGAAGGGAAAAGATTTATATATTTATATATAGTTTTAGTACTGGTTTTCGAAGTAGATTTTCTCACAAAGCGTGTTAATAAGACGATAAATTTAATGATGGATCCTCCTAATCTTACCCTATCCCTTTCCCTGTGTGTATTTATCTTTTCTTTTTTTAATGTAAATATATTTACTATTAAATATATATTTTAATATTAGTATTAAAATATAAATTTAATATAATATTATTATTATTAGTTTCTTAGATTTTGCCTTAGAAATGAACGAGGAAGAACAAACGATTGAATTAAGAATGGAAAAAAGAGGATTATGTATAGGGTATTTTCAAAATGTATGTAGAGTAATACAACCCATTTTATTATCTTTAGTGAAATCACTGAGAATTTTCCTATTTTGGGGCGTACATAAGTAAGCGTGGATAAACTACATGACCTTATCAACTTAATGATCCTTTTAAAAAATCGTTAACAAGGTAACAGAATTTGTTGATTTTTAAATCTGGTACAAAATCGTCCCCTCCCCACAAGAAAGATACATATATCTTTTTTTAATGAACTAAAAGGACACAAAAGTAATAGCAAAACCATACAATCTCTTTCTATATTTTTATTCCGAAGACTGCCGACTGCTACCCGATCCGAACCAGTTGATATCGAGAGCACAGAATAGCCCCCAAACCAATTGGGGGCTATTCTGTGATCGAGAGTGCGGTTTAGACATTTTTTCTATAATAGAAAGTAATTTTCTTTCTATCGAGTTAGACAGTTCACTCGCTGAGTTCATTTTATTATCTTCTCCCTTTTCAATAATCTATCACTTGAACGCAACGCTACTGTAACTGCGACAACCGACTTAGAACCACCAGCAGCACCATTTAGATGATCTTTGCATCTATTATCAAAATGCTAGAGGACTACTGGAAAACTAAAATATTTTTGTTGTAACGTGTGATTATGATGTAATAATAATAATGTTTATTTACGATAATTTCAAATCCATATACAGCCAAATACATAAATACGCCCTGAAGCTTGTAAAGGTAAAGCTTGTTAGGGCAAGAAAAAAAACAAAATCCGTGAAAAGTCCATATAGAGTATAGAGTCACATTCGGTTTAGCGTTTATATTTTTCACAACTTCTACATTTTGGGGTTCTGCGCAAGTTAGGGGCAATTTACCTAATTAACTAACTAGAGCTAGTAACTTTTTATCCTGACACAGAACATGTAGTTCTTACATTACAAACACATTTATACATGAAACATTATTAAGCATGTTTCTACTTACAAAGCATATGCATGTGATTGCTATCACTGAGTCTTGGCTGAATGATGGGTTCTATAATTCTGAATTGTTTCTTAATGGATACACATGATATTAGGGAAAGAGAGAGGATCGTGTTGCTTTGGCATTTAACCAAACTTTTCCTGTTATTAACCTAAATCTGGTTCTTCCCGAAAAGTTACATAGCATTGTCATATCAATGCTATGTAATCCAATCTCTATATTGTACTAGTTTACATTCCACCGGGGCTTAAGAGGTGTGAGGTTGTTAAGAGGATGTTTGATTACATTAAATTTTTACTTCACTAATATATACTTGTACAATTCAAAACTAGTATTCTAAGGAGATTTCAATATTCCAATATTTATCTTATATGAAGGGGGTGGACACACATCCTATAGGGTGAATAATCTGATTAATCAATTAGAATTTGTACACTTTGTCCATAAAATCGGAAAACGTAAAAACTTTTTTCCGCCCTGGTTCTTCACATAAATAAAACCATGAAAACGAAAACATAACTCGTTGAAAAAATATAAATGGTATAATTGATTTTCTATCCCATAAGCAGTGCTGAATTAATTTAGAAAATAATTTAGTGTCTCAACCTAATAACTCTTGAAGTTTAATTTAATAGTACGATAAAAATCTTATTAATAATTATCGACCTATAATAGGTAATTAATTACTTTTCTAAATGCTTTGAACGAGTACTGCATTTTTTACTAGACAATTCGGAATCAATAATTGCTAATTCACAGGTTGTCGTAATCTATACCGACTTTTCTAAAACCTTTGTAGACTTGATCATGGTATTCTCATTAATAACCTCGAAAAATTTAACACGCAGATCAATCATAACAAATATTGTCAAACATAGATACAAAAAAGGTTTCATGATACATAACTCTCAAAATCTCAGAGGTAATCTTAGTTTAAAATTTTTATATTTCTCTTATGCCAGATTGCACAAGTCTCGTCCCCCTATTATCAAAACCATATTAATGAAATTGAAAATATCCAAAGAAGATTTCGATGGTTCAAGTGCGATGAAGTGTACCCGGAAATTGGTTTTTCACACACACAACTGCTGAAAAGATTTCGTTTCTTGCTGTAGATGAAAGGCGGAAATTTGATGATTTTCAGTTTTGAAATAAAAATTTGTTGATTAACTTGATTGATTGAAAAAGAAAGAAAGAAAATGTGGTATATTACGTAAGAATAATCTTGTGTACAAGCATCCTACAAGCTAAAAAAAACAAAACAAAATTACAATTTCAACAATTGACAAAACAATGAACAAAATTAAACACAAGAAGACAAAACTTTTTGAACATACTTGAATTAAAGGTAACTAAATAAAACAATCAATTACTAAATAAAGGTAAACTTGTTGACAAAACTAGAGAAGAAAAAAGGAAAAAAAAACTTTCCAACATGTCAAAGGTTAAAACCTATCATTAAAAAAGTCATCCAGGTTTTAATATGCCTTAGCCAATAAAAGCGTCTTTGATTCTCTTAAATTTCTTAACATCCGATATATGTCTAACACATAGAGGACCATGATTGTAAATTTTTTTACTTATGTAAATTAATGAGTTTTTGGTAAGGGAAGACGTAGGAATAGGCGACGAGTCAAATGGCCAGTGTCAGAGGGTAGTTTGGGAATTTTGTGAATAAGAGCAGCTGTTTCTAAGATAAAAAGTGAAAAAAGAGTTAGGATTTTTTCAGAAAAGAAGAGGGGTTTGCAAGAATCTCTTAACTTAGCAGAACACAGGTATCTAACTGATTTTTTTGAATAACAAAGACAATGTTAAGTAACCCCTTATTGGTTAAACCCCAAAAAGGCAAGCCATACCGAATATGAGATTCAATAAGTGAAAAGTACACTGAACGTGCAACCACCCCTCCCAGCTCCTGTTTTGCCATTCTTACTGCAAAACATCCAGAAGATAATTTCCCAGCTAAATGTAAAATATGATCTTCAAACCGAAGGCGACCATCAATGGTAATTCCTAGGAACTTGCAGCACTCTTTATTCTGCAAGAGGGAATTTTCGTCAAACATCAGACCCTGAACATCGCACTTAAACCCCATAATAGACGTCTTTCTTACATTAAACACGAGCCTGTTGGAAGCACACCACCGTGATAAAATCTGAAGGTCTTCAAGGATACAAGTCTTAATATATTCAAAATTTTTATGGCTCCATAGTATGGTGGTATCATCAGCAAACTGAACCACCTTGCCCTGCAGTTTCAATGAACTCAAGTCATCCACATACAGTAAAAATAACAGTGGTCCCAACACTGAACTCTGGGGAACGCTGCATTTTAGGGATCTAGAAGCAGACAAACGCCCAGACTTTGTCTGAAATATTAGAGCAGCTTAATTTTACTTTGCCTCGCATATCAGCGAGACACCCACAAACGTTTTGCCTATCAAGACATTAATAAGCAACAACCATCAATAAGTTTTGTGCACTGCGTAGAGCGTGCGACACATAATTCTGTTCAGGATCAATGTGAAATTTTTTACTGTAGTGTTGCAGCTATTAAAAAAGTACACCTTTCTTAATCACAAATGTTCCTGTATTTTATACATGTGTAATTTTATCTAATTGAGATATTTTTTAAGTAGAGTTCTTTTTATATCGATAATTTTTGAGTGGTCTCATAATATTATTTATTGTTTTATTCATTCTCACTCATTAATTCGATGTAAATCTGATGTGGAGTGACGTAACTAAATAAATAAATAAATGCCTAATATTAAGGAGAAAACAAGAAAAATACACCTAACGTTAATCGCCTTTGGGGATAAACAACAGAAAATCAAATCAATATTCTAATTTCATTAAATCCGTTGCTGGAGTAATGAGTATCCATCCATCATGCGACCAATCATGCCTTTTAGCAACCAGCAGCTTTGGGGATAAATAATCGGTGCGGCGGGGTGACTTCCGACACCCAACAGTCATGAAGCCACTCCGTGAAGACCTGAGAAACGGTGCAGGCAGAATGTAAAAACAGAAATGTTATACTTCCCTAAAGCCCATCAAACCTCCGACAAATCTTCCTTTCCAGTGGCCAGCAGCTTTGACGAAATCATCGGTGCGGTGGGGTGACTCTCCCCAGTTCGTGGCGATCACTGTATTTAACACTTATCGCGGGGCAAGTGGAAGATATAGGATCAGAAAACCTCCACACATTCTGCCAGAGCGAATATGCAACCGGAAGAAAATTGACAGACGAGATATTTCTTTTTCTTAAAAGGCGCAGTTTCTTATGTTACGTGAACGGGACATCAAATATGAAGTCCGTTTGCAAACAAAGAATAAAATTGCTCTGCAGTTAAAATTAAATTGAAAAATAATTCACATAATACCACATTACTCATCGAGAGTTTTACGGCGGTGCCTTTAAGAATAGGATTAATTTTTGCACTTCGCTTCACGTAAACATCAAAAAGCAAGAAAACGTCATTTTTCTGATGAAGTTTCTTTTAATAATTATGGACAGTTAAGATTCAATTTATTTTAGTTAGGTCTTATAAAGGTTATGTAGTTTGTTTTTTAAAAGGCAAAAAAATAAATATACTGTGCATTACTGGGCGGCTAATAATTTTCACTGGATGAAGTACCCCTGTATCATAATCCCTGCTCATTAATGTATGTTGTGGTATTTTCAAGAATAGTTATTGGTCCGCACTTTTCTCAAGAACATTTAAATGGACAGGTGTATACATATTTTTTCTAAAGAAATTTACCTCTACTATACCGAAATATAAATGCTGACGTACGGTTTTAGCAAGACGAAACTCTACTCCATTATACCATACAGGCCCGTTACAAGAAATTTTTGAAAACACGTTTATTTTTTTATAGGATTTATAAGGCATAAAATAATCGCTACTGCTTCACCAGACCATGAAAAACCAAATTCGGAAACCAAATCATTTCAAGAAAGAATAAGAATGGAAGATACTTTTTTAAAAGGAAGTTTTTTCTCCGTGTTTGTACATTCTTGAAACCCCATCCATTCATTTTAATACGAACCTTTAATTATGGTTAAGAAATCTGGATATCCAAAACTAGAATTTTGTGACTTCCATTTTCGTTATCCACCCCTTTAAAATTACTAATTAAAAAATTACTAATTTTAAAGTTTTAACGTCTTTAACAATCTCCCACTATAAAAAACTCCCCTTCTGTAATTTAAAATAGGTACGTCTAAAAAGACTGCTAGTTGGTAAAGTAGCAGAATATTTTAATGATGTTTTCTTGCTGAGGTCTACTTTGCACTTGTTCTGTCGAATATGAAGTAATCATTTAGGTACATTTGATATTTATATAAGGACCATAGAAAATTTTTTGTTAACTTATGTTTAGCAAAAACTTTTAATTAAGCGAATGTATACAAAAATTTAATTTTTTCTTCTAATGACGTATATAAAATTAGTATTGTTGGTAATTTCTTGTAAATAATACTGTAATCTATGGAAATTTGAAAGAAACGCACCCAATTGGTTGTAATTACGCATATTTATTCATTTCGAAAGCTATCAAATTAAAGAAAAACGTTCAAATAGAAGTTTTAAGACTTCTGGGTAGACTAAAAACTTTCCTTATTTTTTATAGGAGCAACCTTATTCTGAAATTATTCTCGCCGAATTATTACTATTTTTGATGAACAGAATAAATCACTTATTATATTAATAGTTGATAAAGGGTGTCTATTTTGAGTGATACCGCGATTGACATCTATCTACATTATAGCCGGAGTTCCAGTTAAGATTTCTATGTTCATTTATGGAACAGACGTCAAATATTGAGTAATATTTTGAAGATTCGAGACTTTGGCAATAAATAGTTGGTATTTGCCAACAATACTATTAAACATCACAAAGCAATTTCGACAATACGTAAATTCTTGATATTGCCAGATAACATATGAGAGGCTTATGAATGTTTATTTCAAAATTCATTTTACTCCGAATCATATTTTATCATATTCAGGTATATTTTAAGGAATTTCAACATAAAAATGTAACTAAGACAAATTCCTGTCGTTAGTTAATTTTAGAACAATTTGATAAAATAACCAAATACCAAGTCAAATCCTCTTTGTAAATCAAAAGAGATCTTTCAAATACCATTTGGTTATTATAATGCACATAAGTCGGGATTACTTAATTATTTTGGTATACTACCTAGTATCAATATGAATTGATACAATAAAGATTTTATATTCTTTTCTTTAAAAAAAAATATGAATTGTTACATTCTTTAACAATATTTAATTCACATTCCTAGGAATATATAATAATTAAGTGTTTTTCTCTTCGTTTTGTTCCCTATACTGTTTCTGTAATATTTGAACTTTAAAGAATTTCTGATACTCGTGTTTTTGAGGAGCGGATGCTGGAAGATAATGTCCACCTGGATGCCTCACTACCACTGGATCTTCGAAACATAGCGAAAGTGCCTCGCTCATCTCTGATATCCATAAAAAGAAACAGTTTGAGTTACATAAAAAAAGTAGAACCTTCTTACCTGTTGGAATTACTTTATCTGTCTCTCCAAATATATGCATTGTGGGAAGAGTTATTCTATCTGAATAGTATTTTAAATGTGGCCAACTTTGAGATTTAAAACCGCTTGCCATTATTGCAAAATTAAATTTAATATTTTTGGTTACTAAAAATATTGGTAAAAATATTTTTCGAATTTAACCAAATGTGTATAAATTTCTTACATCCTCTTTGTTGTAAATCACATAACAGACCCACAAAGCAAGCACCTTGAGAAAAACCTAATATTCCATCAAATGGACCCTCTTTTTCAAAAACTTCCTCAATTAACTGTACAGACTCTTCAAATCCAATTGCTGGGCCTCCCTGCCGAATGCCTCTATAGGTTTTGTCATCTCTATTAAAAAACCAACCATACTGTTCTAAAAAAAAAAAAAATAATTAAAGAGTTAAATAAATAATTATATTTACTGCATACACATAATCATCTTTAATGCTTAAATTAAGTACATGGAAAACTGCTTTCCCATGCACTCAATTCTTTTTTTGACTCAAGTCTTTATTTGTGTCAATATAGTAGATTTAATATCACAAAAATTTTTCACATTAAGTAAAAAAAAAACAAATTATAAATGTCATAGTAAAATCTTAAGTTTGTTAGTTAAAAATAAAATTAAATAATTTCCAAGAATATTGATTACTAGTTAAATTAAATCTTAATCATATTCATTTAAATATCGTCATTTTGGATGTAGACCTCAATTGAATACAAAAACCTCCTAGTAATGTAACTGTTAAGTTTTACATTAAAAAGTGTAGTTTTTTTTAGTTAGTTTAGTTTTTTTTAGTAAGGTGGGAAAAATACACAGAGAGATAGAAAGATGAATATTTCAGGCAAAACCAAGAGCTTCTGATAAAAAATACAGATAGAAAGTATAACTTAAAAAATATTTCTTGTCACAAACCTATATCTCCAAGTCAGTTGCATTATGGGTCATGATATGTCATGAAAAGAGTTTGACTATACCCATTAACCCATTATATGAAATAAGGTGGATTATTATTAATAATTTTTCATGCATCTGCGCAATGTGTTATATTAAGTGTGATTCTACACAAGTGAATATTTCTCATAATGTAATAAAAATTAAATTGAATTTTTTAGTTTTGCAAAAAAATTCAGTAGCATATTCCTTGCACAAATTTAAGGAAAAAAGTTCCTATGAATATATGTCCTAAACGTCCTAGGTTATACACTACCAGGTAATAAAGTTGAAAAAAAAAGTTACTTTTTTCAATATTTTGTGCAATTTTATGATATAAATATATATTGTTGGTTCATAAAAAGTTCTTTGTTATTTATGTATTTTTTCACAGTAAATATGTATAGAATCTCTGAATAAAATCATTAATAGTCTTTTGTGATATAGGTACAAATTTCTGATAATAGAATAATTGTTATTTTATGTAACTGAAGCACATAATCCTCTCCATCTTTTACATACTTTTATTAGTAGTATTGCATTAAGTTGAGAAGGAATATGCTATTAATTTATAGTTGTCTACTTAATAAAAAAGAAATGTCATTACATTACTATTTTATAAATATGGTAATTTGACATCATCATTTAATGGAGGTTGTATTTATTTCAGTTCCTTGATACATTAATATAATGTGCCTAATAATATTTGTGGAAAAAAGTTGTTTCAGAATATTGTTTGAACTTGCTTGACACATTAAGGCAGTGTTACTCAAACTTTTTTCATGATGGAACCCTTTAAAAAAACTAAATTTTTAAGGGAACTCTAAACTAAAAGCAAAAGCAGTTATATGTGAATTGTTTATTAATAATCATACAAAAAAAGATAGATACAGGTCCACTTTAATACATGCATTTATTTATTATGACTGCTGGAGGTTCCGCGGAGCACACTTTGAGTATAACGCTGCATTAAGGAATTATCTGCAATTTGTTTATTGGCTGCGCATTGATTACCTGGCATTTTTATAAACTGTTTAATAGACATTTGTTATAGGACAACCATTGTTCATAGAAAAATAAATCTATTTGAATATACAATTTTGAAACTGGATTTACCTTCATCTCTGGACTGTCCACATTCTTTATCTTCTAATGCCTCTATATTATCCACCAAAATTACTTTATGGAGTGCAGTGATATAGTTAAATTGTACCCATTTATGCACCATTTTCCTAAAAGACCCTGTTTTTTCCTTAAACACTTCTGCATTTTGTCGGTAGCCATGCAAACAGAGGATTTTCAGCTTTTGACTAATTGATTCTGGCGTGCAACATTTCAGTTCTTCTGTTTGGGATTTGGGCATAATTCTCGATATAAATGTTTAGTAGTGTTTAATAGGTAATATAGCTTATTTAGTACTCCGCAAGTTGAAAGTTAGCAAATTTTTAGGTTAGTAATAATGAAAATTAGAACAATCAATAAACGATAATGTAAAGTAGTATAAATAATATAATATCACTGCTAGTTTACTTAATTAATTTAAATTACAAAGTTTTTTACAATTTCTAATTTTAAAAATTTAAATAGAGTATAGAACACAAAGATATGCAGTAAAACCAAAACAACAGGATGTGGGTGAATAGTCCGATCGATCTACCAGCAATCAAATCGAGAACGCAGCATATGTCGTTTGCCAACGACTTATTATAGTCCGCGCTCCATGTTGTTGAATCCAATCGCGACTTATAGCGAAGTTTACAGAATAGCATTCTGTTCTGTAAACTTTGCTTATAGTAGTTACAAACTTCTACAAAGTATGTTTTTGGTGAGAAAATTAATTAAAAAGTCAAATGTTAAATAAATTAAAAAAGATTTTAAAAGTTCTTTCCTTATCCTTATAAATTTGTAACTATTTAGGCGTAATTTAATGTCTTATTTAAAATATGCATTGGGCAAACAGTATTGATTAATCAAAAGTATATCAAAAATTCACTGTGATTTACCTTTTTCGAGATATCTACATTTAAGTTTTCAATGCGCTCAAAAAAAAATACATACATTTCGAAATAACTATAAAATACAAGAGAATTAAAAATAAAATGTATCAATATTTGCTGGTAAATGTTGGACATGCCCTCCATTTGTCTCAATACATTTTAAAATCCTTGTACTGAAAGATCGCCGAATCTTAAAAAATAATTACACATTTCGAAATGACTCAACAGCAGTTCTTGCAGCTTTTGTGTTTATTGTATTTTCGTAAACAATTGATTTAATGCATTCCCTTATGCAAAGATGTAATGGATTAAATTCTGTAATTCATTATGTCATTAATATCTATATAAGAAATATATAATCTACCTTTTCAAGTAATTGAGTCACTATCATCCACTCATATTGTCTCGATCTATTCACGTCAGGAATCATTCTTTCGGGTGATTTTAATTTGCCAGAATATAGTCTCTATATCTAAATGGCTCATTACCAAGAACCAAATTAAAACACATAATAAATTTGTAAATTTTTTTTATTGAACCCAAGTAACCTTAGTACAAAATTTCGAGGGGCGGCTGCTAGATTTCATCTGCACCTGAAAATTGTACAGTTAAAAGATCTAATGACTTTTTAATTAAAGAAGATTCTCTCGATCCCTCTTTCCTAAAAAAAGTTAAAATATTTTAAGAATGCTTTTTTTTTTAAATTTAAGAAGAACCTCCGCGAATACTATAGGAGTACGTCTTTATCAACAATTGGGATTTCTCAGATCATGTATTAGACATCGATATAGCAGTTACATACTTTTATGACAAACTATATAACGTTTCCAAATCTGCCCGAAGAAAACGCACCTATCCTCCTTTAGTTTACACTGCAAATTATCGCAGATTTAAAGCTTAAATATAATCATTGGAAGCGGTATAAATGATATGGTATTGAGAAACACCTAATAATCATTCAAGAATTACGTGCTTAAGTAAAAAATATCATTAAAATTTCATTTCCAAATTATTTTACTCAATTAGAAAATAACATAATCACTAACCCTAATAATTTTTGGAATTTAATTGAAAGTTTACAACGCAATAAAATGCAAAATATGACTGATATCAATTAGAATCTTTTAAGTAAACCTCAAGATATAGCTGACGCATTTGCAAAATTCATTTAAAGCTTATATACAATACCTACACATACACTCAGTACAAAAATTAAAATAACAGCAATTAACAAAATCCACATAACAATGAAAAATATAATTGACCTCGCCCACATGAATTTATGAAGAGCAGGTCAACTACTACGAATTTACAATTTTGTAGTTACTATCACCGAATTCATTTCCGACGCAATTAACTTAAGTTCACAGGTAGACGTCATATACACCCATTTTTCTAAGGATTCTGACAGACTTGATCATAACCTTGACAATTTTTTCTTTTCCTATTTAATTTAAACGCATGCAGCATATAGAGTGCTGTGGACATAGCTCGGTCAAAACCATTCCCACATCTGATGTCAATTTTAGGACCACTATTCTTTAATGCATTTATAAATAATATATCTAAATAGCGTAAAGTAAAAAATTCTTATTTGCCGATGATAATAAAATATAATAAAGAATATATCTGATTGTCTTTTATTTTTAAATGATCTTAGCCTAATAAACTGGCTGATGTAAAAATAATAACCTATCATTTACTGTTGCCAAGTGCACAATAATGTCTTATAATTTAAAGAACAATCCTATCCATTACAGTTATTCACCATTCAAATACACCTATTCCTAGATCAGTGGTTTTTAAGGACTTGCAGGTTACATTCGATATTAGTCTATCTTTTGTTCCACATATTACTGATAGTACGTCGTAGTTATAAAATATTAGGTTTTGTTATTCGTAATACTCAGCATTTGACCAACATACCTACTCTAAAAAAATTTATATTTTACTCATAGTTAGAACAATTTTTGAATACATATGCTTCGCAAGCCTGGTCGCCTTTTTATATCTTGAATTTGAGACACGCAGTGTCATATTTGAGATATCGGAAATGTACAACGTAAATTTTTAAAATATCTGCAATTTAAGTGCGAGAGAATGTATCCAGAGATCTGATTTCCACCCCAAAAATCGCTGCAGTTTTAATACAAATTGGTAAAAAATAAACTTTCGTCTCCCAAAAACTTTAAAAAGAAATCCTACTACCTTGTATTCAACCAGTGCCAGAACTAACATTTCTAAGTTTTCTCCCATGCACAGTCCTGAAAATTTATATAATTCTATGTCGAATCAATATGACATGTTTAGCTGCAGCATTAGTGATATTAAAAATGTAAATTTTATTGTTTAAGTTTAATTTTTCTCTATTCTTCAATTTTTATTTTTGTTTTTAGATAGTTAAATTTAAGTTGTTTTTGTGTTTTTTCCCACTAATTAATCGGATTTTCTAATCTGTTTAAGTGGTGTAAATAAAATAAATAAGATAGTGAAATCGAAATTCTGCTCATAAATTCTTAGGCATTAATCGAATTATATTATTATTTTAAGAATGCTATATTGCTTGTTTCTGGACTTAACGGCTAAACAGAAGGCAGAATGCCTTTTTACGTAGGGAGATCATAGAGAAAAATATCTTACCGGTGCCTGACTGAGATATTGTAGCGCGAATTCGGACAGACGTGGTTGGGAAAAAATCCAGAGAAGTTTAATTGGTAGTGGCTTCATCACCAAGCCTGACCAAGCCCCATACTGTCCTGCAGTGCGTTATGTGTCCCACTTAGTGTGCAAGCATTCCCCATTTCAGCGTTGTATTTCGTTTAGCGTAGTATGTTGTTGGGCAATTCAGTGGGTAGCCACTTAACTCCTCTAAGAACATTAACAAATTCCTGGTTGAAATTTCCAACAGGATCTTATCTTAAACCCTTACGAAAGAAGGCTAACAAGTTCTCTTTCAATTAAATTAATGAACCTCCTCGAGAATATTTTTTAGGCCTGGAAAGGTAACAATCCTGCTAGCCGAGAACGTAATTTTAAGTTGGATCTTCATGGAGCATATTGACAATCTTCTCCTGCGAGAGTACCAACTTACAGGGAAGACACAGACCTTTTTTGCAAGGCCTGGCTGCCTAGGGAAATACCGTAGTATCAACGACTTAAGACTACTAGCCCCGGTTTTATTTTACATGGCTAGTTATATTTCCTTGCTATTGGTTACTAGTGGATCCAATACTTGAGTGAACTTGGATCTTTTATTTATACCGAGAAAATGATTACGTTGCATTTCTTATAAAAAAATAATTGTAATATTATTGTGGTATTTTCATTGGTTAGAATAACTAATAACTCGTTTGTAGAGACTTGCAATCTCTTTCAAATCTCATATCAATATAGATGTTTAAAAAAAGTTTTATCAAGATGTTTTGGGAGTTATAGCCGTTTACATTTTTTAACATCTAATAATTTAATAATTTTTTAACAAAAAACTTGTGTCTGTAGAGGTTTGCAACCATCTGAAATTTTCATTCTGAAAAAGTGAATTTCAAGAGATACGGGCATTATATCGATTAAATAACAGCGGGCGCGTCCTATAAGTTGATTGGATGCTACCTTCCCACCAAGGAGACTGGATATAAGGAGACTGATCTCCGCGCTTCTCAAATGAGGTGACCCATATGCAAAACTGAATGATAACTGGGTTCGCAGAGTAGCCACCTTGCCGCTGTTGGTCAGAAGTGTATGTACCTCGCTCTAATTGGTTACTCTGCACGTTGTTTTTATTTTCACTCGCGTCAATTTGACGTTTTTAAAAAGAGTATTTTTGATAAACAATCATTTTTTTGCATTTTTGCACGATTTGCTCCCATTGTTATCGGGAAAAGAGAAAAGAAGTGTTTTAACTCTTTTTAAGACTCCACAGATTTGTATAATATTATACAACAATAATTAACAATTATACTATATACCAATATAATTATATATTATATAACAATTATATTAGCAATTGTATAACCATTAATTAATTTTTTATCATGTATGTTTCGAAGTGTGGGTTCATGTAAGATAAGTGACGAGAGCCCTTTGAATACATTAAAAAAGGTACTCATGTATGCGAATTGCACTTTCCTACAAAAAAAAAAGTTGTCAGGATATGTAGTAAAGTAAACCATCATGATAGGAGTATAACATACTTACCAGACACGAAGGCAACTTTACGAACAATTGCATGTACATTACTTGAAAATGTGAAAATTCGTCATTCGTCATTCAGTGAATTTTAATTAATTTTATTAGAAATAATTTTTTAAGCATATATTAAATAATTTTCACATTGGTTTAAATTAATAACTTTTTTTTTCTAATATTTTTTTTTCTGTTAATTTTGTTTTAGATTTACTGCCAAATTATACGATTTATTAAAATGATTTCTTAAACTGTGACAATTATTGCTTATAGTGTGCGATGATAAATAACTTATGATTGTTTGAACTTCTTATGTAGGATGATCTTAAATCTTATTAAGCAAAGAGTATATCGTCGCCTTAATCAGAAAAGCCCGTAAGTCCACTTTTTGGGTAAATGGACATTTTGGTGCCATCTGTTGCGCAAAAAAATGAACTACACGGTTGGTAAATCCCGTAATTACAAAAAAATGTGCTAAATTATAAATGCAATAATATCTTTCCCCGCAAGTCCATGCCTGTTTGAAACCGAAACGTAAAACTCGTATCACAGATGTAAATAGCTCCTATCTCCACCAGTTATCATGTAAACAAAGACGCGTACTGTCGGTTCCAATTGTTTTAGCAATTTTTTAATGTTTTTTTTTAGTTTACGAGTTAAAAGTGCAAAAATATGGAGGGTAAGTAATTAAACAATTTACCTGTCTACTCAAAAAATAGTTACTTTGGTTTAATTTACGATAATTTCCTATTTAAAGTCGATACTGGACTTACTGGTTTTTCTTTGTGGAAAAAATGTATCATGAGGGAGTTACTTGTTTTTCCTATTAATGATTATAACTGGCTAAATAGAATTTTATAGTTGTTTAAAAAATTAACATGAAGTTAATTATAAAAAATTTTTATTTAACAAATATTGCTTAATAAAAATAAAAATTAATTAACATAATAAATTACTTAATGATGCTTTTTTACATGCGATAGAGGTATCTTTACTTAAATAATTTTATTTAAATATTGCTAAGTGCTAAGATTAACGCCATTTTACGCCAAATCTATTTACACTAGTTTTTTATCATTAAATAATTTAACAAATTACTTAATTTGTTAAATTATCCAATTTAATCAAATTAATTTATTTAATTAAAAGAATAATAAAATTATTTTATCAAAATCATTCAATTTAATTAAATTAAAATAAAAGTTATATAATTCAACAATTAAATATGATATTGTTAAATAATATTTAACAAATAATAATATAAAACAAATAATATTTTTTTAAATTATTTAATGATGCTCTTTACATTATGACAGCGGTGATTTTCCTCAAATAATAATATTTTAATAGATTATCAGTGCTAAAAAAATGCCATTTTACGCCAAATCTACTAACACTAGTTTTTTATTTTTTTGCAGAAAGAAAGTTAAAGATGGTTTCATTGTCTTTGTTAGAGAAAACACCAAAATCATCCAATATTCCTGGTCAAGATCAAATAGAGTACTACACTCAGAACAATGATGGGTTACTCCTCCTAGATATTCCTGAAGTTACCAATCAAATATTTGAACCAGTAGAAAATCAATAATGAAAGTACCAATGATATTATATTAGGCAGCGGTAACGCCAATTCTCAACCTATTGGTCCTATTTTGTCTGGGATAACCAACGAAGAAAATTACGAAGATATTTATTCAGTTACCAATTTAGAAAATGCTCTACTTTTTGCTGTGGGTAAAATAGATAATCATGCAACCAATATGGTAGACCGCACTATGAAGCTGGATGAAGAGTTTTCGGTAGCAGAAGACCGCGATATTGACAGTTTAATTATGGTTATGGAAAACTAAGATGTGATACCAGGATTAGCAGGGATCAATCAGATGGATGCGATGGATGCCGACTTTGAATTAATCGATAAAGGTCATCAAGAAGGAAATTGTTCACCTTTAATAGGGAACGAGACTAACAAAGATAAAAAACCGACGGCAGATAATAATCTCCAAACACTACAAGAACATGGAAATAAAATATATGATCCCGACTTTACTCCTGATTTAAATATAGCAGATACAAGTTGTAGTGATTAAAACTCAAGCAACGCTGTTGAAAGAAAAACAAAGAAAAGACAGTTTGTTTCTACTAAAGATTGGAATGATAATAAGAGAAAAGAAAGACGAGAAATGGGAAAGAGTATGCCGGACGGTGGATTGGTGGATTCTAAAGCAACACAAAGAAGCAGAAATAGGACAGCAGAAGGAGCATCAAGAAGAGATGAGACATTGGTTTATTATCTAAAAATTAACGAGGAGAGGCAAAGAGTCTGTAAACAGATGTTTTTAAATACTCATTGCGTCAAGGAAAATATGATTTTAGACTAGTTAAAGAAATCAAAAATTAAAGAAAATGTCGAGAATCATGAGCCTCATACAAACAATAAAGAAGAAATTAAAATGAATCGTTACAAAAATATGAAAAAGAACCTAAGAGGTTTTTTAAAAAAACTACCAAAAGTCGAATCCCATTATTGTCGGGCTTCATCGACGAAATTATATCTGGAGCCAAATTGGCATTCAAAATCATCACTTTATAACTTCTACAAGAATTGGTGTAACGAGAATAATCAACCCTTTCTGTCAATAGCTTCCTTCACACACGTTTTTGAAGAAATGAATCTTTCACTTTTTCGAACCAAAAAGGATGAATGTGACAAATGTGTGGCACATAAAACAGGAAATTTAACCGACGATGAATTTAATTTACATCAGATAAAAAAGAATGAAGCTAGAAGTGAAAAATCTACAGGCAAAGAATCTACCGATAAAGTATACTGCATGGATATACAATCCGTTTTGTTATCACCCAAGTCAAATGTCTCATCGCTTTATTTTAAAACAAAACTTATAGTCCACAATTTTACATTTTTTGATTTAAAAACTAGCGATGGTTTTTGCTATATCTGGCACGAATCTGCGGGCGGTGTTAGTGCAAATGACTATGCTTTCATCATCTGTCAATTTAGAATTGATCATGTAAAACCTGATTTAAAAAATGAACAAAAGCTTATAATTTACAGCGACGGTTGCACGACTCAAAATAGGAATGTAATTTTAGCAAATGCTCTACTTAATCTTGCTATAACTTTAAACATAAATATTGAGCAAAAGTTTCTAGAAAAAGGCCACACACAAATGGAGGCAGACTCAATACACTCCACTATAGAAAGGCAGATTCGGAATACCAATATAAATGTGCCTGCAGATTATGCTAGCATTTGTATGAAGGCACGACAAAAGCCCAAGCCCTACAAAGTCTACTACTTAGACTATGGATTCTTCAAAGATTTTCGTAAAATTCAGTTTATCACTTCTTTACGTCCAGGTAAAAAAGTAGGTGACCCTCTGGTAACAGAAATTCGTACATTACGATACGCCACCGATGGCACTGTTTTTTATAAACTTAGACACTCAGATAATTTTGCTGAACTGAACTTCAGTCGTTTATCTAAAAATAAATTTATTGATACAGCTTGCCCAGTAAGCAGTCTCCCTAATTTATATGATTTACCAATACCAATAAAAAAAGAAAAATACCTTCACTTGCAATCCCTTAAAAAGAGTCTTGAAAGTGATTATCACACATTTTATGTTACTTTGCCCTATATGTAAAAATTATCTGACCAAAATTTAATTTGTAAATTTTCTTAATTTGTTTGTCCATTTTACATTATTTTTAAGTTTGTATGTATGTACATCTTTAAGTTTGTTTGTTTGTATGTAATTTTCTATGTAACAAATGTTGGTGAAAGGCTTACAATAAACAGATTAAAAGTTTAATGTTTTTTTTTGTAACGTTACAAAGTTAAAGTAAAACACGTATGTCCAATTTTATTTTCAGAAAAATGTTGGAAAAACATGTATGTCCCTTAAAAATAAATCAAAAACGTTTTTCACTAAATCAATTTTATAAGCGGAATAAGGTTATCTAAAACTTATTTATAAAGATATGCGTGTCTTTATTTAAAAAGTACTTTAATTCTTATAGTGTTTTTTAATGCTCCTGTAAAATTTCTTTAAAAGGACGGTCTTTTCTGATTAAAGCGACGTTATACAAAATGATCATAAGAAAAAATTTTAATGCTTGAAGTCTCAGGTATTGTAATCTGCGAATCTTTGTCCAAAGAAGGTCTCAATGCCATCGAAAATAATGCAATGTAATTGGTAATGAAACTTTTATGTGTAAATTATGTTTTAAGTTACTTTTGTTATTGTCAAAAATTATTTTTGTGGGCGAAAGAAGATATAATTTTTAATCACGTTACTTCTTCGTTTCACAAGTCATGTTACTTCTCTTTTTTGTGGCAAGGTCATGCAAAAATTAAATACATATTCTCACAGACTTGCCAATCCTTGGATGCAAAGAACAGCAGGTCAGAATTTCAACAATAGAAAAGTACCTAAAGATGGGGTTTAATTTTTTGGCTAAATCTTTCAATCGGCGCAATAACCAACAAATAAACCAATGAAAGAATGCCAAATTAGTTTCAGAGAGTAAAGATTTTTAATTGATTATTTTAAAGATTTAGGAAAATAGTAATGCTTGTAAACAAAAATATTTCCTGTAATGTAACACAGACAGTAAATTAGTGTAAAACCAAAATTAGTGATCAAGTAAAATACTTGTGTATTTGTCATTATTTAAAGTAATTTAATGTATTAATTTTATATAATTTATTTCAGACACTTTCTGCTCAATATTTTCTGCGGAACGAAAATAATTAAATAAAGAAATTTATAATAATTATTACATTGCCTAATTTCATATCTACAATTATTTAAAAGGTGGGTTCAGCTAATCAGAGTTCTGACTAACAGCGCTGATGTGGTAACTTTCTGAAACTAGTTTTCGTTCATTTTTGGATACACACGTTTAGCATACAGATCGGCCTCCTTACATCTAGTCTCCTTGCTTCCCGCACATACCAGGATTGGAGTTCTACACATCATAAATATCCATAGTAAAATATCGATTATTCAGAAATGTCACACCTCCCTTCTATATTACAAACAGCTGTTCTAAGCTGGTTCCTTTTATTTTTATTATAAAAACGTCGAATAGATAAACTAATTTTGTAATTGTAATTTTTTTGAATGAGATGGTAATATATTATTGTTTATAGTTTGATTAGAATTGTACTATAGTCACTATGAAGTTTGATAAAATATGCAGAACCTGCCTGAGCCAAAAAATGGACCTGCAAGGCCTTTTTAATGCTTGCCTTCCAAGCATGATAATGTCTTTTACTTCTGTACAGGTAAATCCAACATTTACGTCATGTAGCAATAACAAATGATAAATTAATTTAATTTAATTCACTATAAATGTTTATGGGATCATTGGATGGTAGGGCAGAGCATGTTTCTATTTATATTATGGTTAATATATCCTTCTCCTTCAATAATTTAGACATGTTTGTTACAGAAAATAACTATAGACTAGGAGATGAATATAAATATTACAACAGACTTACTGTAAATGGTACTGTAATTGGTCATGTGACTTATAATTTGAACATTAGCTAAGATCTATCTATTCCTGATTATGTCTGATCATTACCTATTAACTGTTCCAGAGGAATGGGTATGATGAAGAAAATGATTTCTGGAAAATGCTCCAACTGTAACATGTAACAACTGTAACTTTAGCTTTGCTCCCACAATAATCTATTTTATAGTTTGTTTAAGTGCCTCTGAAAGGCTTCACCAGTGGGACCTTTAATTATTAAAAAAACTAAAAGTAACTTAAAATAAATTATAGAACATAAGATTAATATTAGGACGAGAGCTAAATGATCGGTGCTATAAAATTTATATTATCTAGAAAATATCTGCTTTATACTTCTGTTATACAGGATGTAAAAAATGGTAAGAAAGTGATTAAGGTAGTAAGTGGAAAGTGATTATGATTAAGGTACATCCGTAAAACCAAAAAATATCATTGTACAAAAATTCCATGTCAAATGCAGCATTTAAAGTGTGAGTAAATATTGATTAAAAACTAAAAATAAATAGCAAATAGGAACAAAATACAAAAAGGACAAGATATTGGAGATAGCAAAATATTTTCCTAAAGAAGGGCAAACATCACAAATATATAACAAAACTATCTCAGTTATTAAAGTTATCACAAGAAACAGAATTACAAATTGAAAACAAAAAAAAAGTTGAAAAGCTTGCACATGTCATGGTTTATTTCCAGTCATGATAAAAATATAAAATACTTCATTTTTAAGGAGTGATAAAACATATCTTTTGAAGCAAATCAAAGTTTGTGCAGGCTTTATATTAATTGTCACATAGTTGAAAATCTTAATACTTAAATAAATAAGAGAGTTTCTAGTCAATTCACTTTATGGAAAGGGCATTGGAATATTGAGGTGTTGTCTGGTATTATAGGGCTTTCTAGATTTATTTCTGGCAAGATGGAATTTGTATTTTTTATAAAGAAAGCATGTTGTTTCTAATATAAACAAATAGCACAATGTCAGTACCTTTAAGTCCATAAATAAAGGCAGCTTTCTAGGTGATTTACAATAACCACACCTAATTCCTCTTTTTTGAAGGACAAAAGCAGAATTGAAAAGATATTGGCTGCAGCAACCCGAAACACCAATTTCATATCCTTAGTGCCTTTCAGTAAGAGAATGATATACTCATTTAGCAGCTTCAGATCTAAGTTCATCTGAGACAATCTTAACAGCATAACACCCACTAGCCAGTTTCTATATCAAGGCTAAAAAGTGGTCATGAAATTTCAGCCCGTCATCAAGAAATTTATTACAGTTGTTTATTTCCAGTTTTTGATCTTGTATATTTATGATCAATGCAAACAAACTTAAATTTCAATAATTTAGTTTTATTAATGTTTAGAGAGAGGAGATTAGAAGCACACCATTGCTTAACCTTAATTAAATATGTTAATGGTGTACCCAAAATTACGTCAAAAAATTAGCGGGATCTTCCGATGATTTTCTGGTTTATTTTCAAAATGTTAGGGGCCTCAGAACCAAATTGGACTCTCTGCTGATGAATGCTTCTTACTCCCAATATGGTATAATTGTATTGAATGAGACCTGGTTAACCAACAACTTCTCTGACAACGAGTTGCATTTATATGATTACAATATTTATAGAAAGGACAGATCTACTGAGACTAGTGTTTACTCAAGAGGTGGTGGCGTACTTATAGGTATCCATAAAACTATCAGGAGTTCATTGCTTGAGTCTGACCCTCATATGGAACACCTGTTTGTCTTGGTTGGCTCAGGGGAGCAACAAATTATTGTGGGCACTGGATATTTTCCTCCCAGGGCAGCTCTAGAGTGTTATGTTGCATTTAGTGAATCTCTGGACAAGCTATGTGATGATCTTCCCCATTGTAGGCTATGCATTCTTGGTGATTTTAACTTGACTCATGCTGCCTGGTCTGTTGAAGGACTCAGTTCTGTTGGCACTGCTGTGCAACCTGCATCACCCAACGAAGTGGAAGCCATTGAAGCCATCTCAGTTATGTGCTCTTATCACAACTTATACCAGGTCAATACTATTAGAAATGTAACCAACTGTATGCTCGACCTGATCTTCAGTGAGGACCAGAATCTAGACATTTCCTTGGCTGAGGCAGCTATTGTAATACCTGAAAGGTACCACCCACCCTTATCTTTTACTCTTGCAGTGACTCGTGCTAGGAGTGGTGAGATTATTGGGAAGGGTTTTTATAGAGACTTTAGCTCAGTGGATTTTAATTTTAATTTGGTTTCAACCTTTCTTTCAAGCTTTAATTGGGACGTTTTATTTTTAAACAGATCTGTTAATGAAATGATTAATTTTTTTTATGAAATAATTTATTTGTGCATTGATCTTTATGTTCCTTTGAAAAAATATTCAACTAAAAAATTTCCGATTTGGTTTTCAACAGAACTTAAAACTATGATTGTTGAAAAGAAAAAATTGCATAAGCAATATATGAACACAAAATTGAACTCTGATTATGTTAAGTTTTGTAATATTAGGGCTAGATGTAAATCCTTAAAAAGACAGTGTTATGATGATTATATTTATGCTACAGAGCTTTCCCTGAATAGCAGCTTGAGAAACTTTTGGAAGTTTGTGCGCTCCAGAAAGGGCAGCTCTGCAATTCCCAGTGTGATTTCTTACAATGGTACTACTTGCTCTTCAGGTGAGGGCATTGTGAATTTATTTGCAGAATATTTTTCAGAAATGTACACTGACAAACAGTGCATTATTCCTCAAGATTTGACTTCTAACCATTTTCAACTCTCTAGTCTTAAAATATCAATTTCAGATATCTACACCGAACTGTCCAGACTGGATGTGACTAAGGGTCCTGGACCTGTTGGTTTACCACCGGTTTTTCTAAGGCAGTGTATTTTTTTATTGGCGAGACCTCTATTTATTATTTTCAACTTGTCTTTAACTTCCGGTATTTTTCCAGACTACTGGAAGACCAGTTTTATCACACCTATCCCTAAAGCTGGAGACAGCTCGCAGGTTCAGAATTATAGACCAATCACTATTCTTAGTACAATTCCTAAATTGTTTGAGAAGTTTGTTTGTGTTCTCCTTACATCTTTTCTTCAGGGCCAATTATTAGATGAACAATTTGGTTTTATTGCAGGACGTTCTACGGAACTGAATATTCTATCCTTTACTGATTTTCTGTCTGAGTCCTTGGAGAGGGGGTATCAAGTGCACTCTTTGTATACCGACTTCTCCAAGGCTTTCAACAGGGTTAATCACAGGCTTTTGATCTTTAAGTTGAAAAGATCAGGGATTAGGGATCCACTGCTGAAATGGCTTGAGTCCTACCTGGTGGGTCGAACGCAGCTCGTTAGAGTTCTGGGCTTTGAGTCTCGGGAGATTTTGGTGCTGTCTGGTGTCCCACAAGGATCCCACTTAGGGCCTTTGTTATTTAACCTCTACATTAATGATATATCAACATGCTTTCAGTACAGCTTCTTTTTTCTTTTTGCAGATGATTTAAAATTCTTCCTTAGAGTCTCATCTCTGGAGGATTGTTTCAGACTCCAATCGGATTTGGATGGGCTTGTTGATTGGTGTACAACAAATGGTATGGATCTAAATGCTGGAAAGTGTTACTCAATGTCCTTTAAAATTTGTCCTCCTATTTTGTTGGTAACACCATATTGAAATCTGTCTCTCATATTAAGGATTTAGGTGTGACACTGGATAGCCCTTTAAGTTATATTCCGCACATTTCGGGGGCGGTTACCAGGTCTCTGCAGATGCTTGGATTTATCAAGAGGTGCTCAAGGGACTTTTATAATATTTCATCTATTTGTTTGCTCTATTGTGCACTTGTGCGTCCTCATCTAGAATTCAGTTCCTGTGTTTGGTCTCCATACTATAATAATCATATTTATAAGATTGAAAGTGTACAACATAAATTCTTAAGATATATTGCCTTTAAGCAAAATGGAGTACCTATAAATTATCAGGATGAGTTGGACTATCAGCAAATGGAAGCCTCATTGAATTTGAGAAGTCTTGAAACTCGTCGTAGACATAAAGATTTGAAAGTATTTTACAACATCCTTCACTCTCAAAGCTTTTGTCCTGCACTTCTTAACAAAATAGGTCTTTATGTTCCACCTAGGTCAACAAGGCAAGTTACTTCTTTTTACAGCCAAACACACCGCACAAATTATGGTCACAATTCTTTTCTGGCAAGGACTGTTAGGCTGGCTAATCAGTATTCTGATGTAATTGATTGCTTTGAGGGGCGCACAGGGTTCATTAAGAAATTAGATCTTATTAATTGATAATGCTGTCTTAAACTAGAACTATAAGGTGTTGTGAATTGTGATGGTAATTGTTGTATTGTCTTTTTTTTTTTTCTCTGAACTGATTGTTCCAAGTTATAGGTAATCTTTATATTCTAAGCTTTAATTGTATGTTGGGTTAGGTTAGTTTAATCATCCAAATATTATTCTTATATTTTTTTGTAATATTGGGCCAAAGCCCGTTGATATATTAAATAAATAAATAAATAAATAAATCCTCTGGTACAATTTCCATCAATAGCTCATGATTTTTATGAGTTCATAGAATGGTGGTATCATCTGCAAAAATTGTGAAATTACCTCTGATATCAAGAGATGCATGGTTAATCATACAGAGCACAAATAAAATAGGGCCAAGCACGGAACCCTGGGGAACATGATCTATTGAGGTTATAGCAGATACAGTCAGTCAAAATGAAACTCGTACACCTAAGGTTTCTTTTACATTCTGTACAAATAACGTGCAAAATATTTCCAACTATATATATCTGCAATTAGCATAAAATGTTAAAGTTGTTGAGCAAAAATATGCAAAGAATGCATGCTGAGCATAAAAAAGTATAAGAGATAAGAAAATGTTATGGTCAAAATGAAACCTGTACATCATATTTACTTTACAATAACATTAATATTATTTATAGTTAGCACTTGGTATTAAGAGCATCTGTTACTTTTAACACTCCTGTGTAATTTTTAATTGAGTTTAATTAATTTTTTGTCCTTCTTTTACCATATGGGGCGTCAGCGTGGACAAACAAGCGTTGTAGAACGCAAATTAATTATACAACATTGGAAAGATGGAAAATCATTGCGACAAATTTCCAAAATGGTTTGTAGGCCGCACTCTACCGTGCAAGGAGTTGTGGATCGTTATATAATATAAATGTACGAGTTTCATTTTGAGTTGTAAAATCAAATGTAAATTTAATTTTCTCATTTTTCTTAAAACTTCTTTTTGTGAAAAATATATTTTTACTTTTATTTTGTCTTTCAAAGGCCATCATAAAATGTATATATTATTTTTTTATGTAAGTAAAAAATATATTTTTGTAAACAAATAAATAAAATGTAAGGGGTGTACGAGTTTCATTTTGACTGACTGTAAGTCATCCATTGACTTAATAATTTTCCTTCTGCCAAGAATGATTTGAACGAGGCAAGAACGATTTGAACGATTCTAGAGCAACACCTCTGAAACCATAGCTTACCAAGTAATACTCTGTGATTTATAAAATGAAATTTTACAAAGTATTATAAATATTTGGAAAAAGAGGTTTTTTAGAGGTGTTCTTTAGGGATCTCTGTAGGAAGGGGGCTGTAGTACAAAATGTTATTAAAAATTTTCTTTTTTTTTTGCACACTATCCAAATCTGGGATTTCACCCACATATTCTGAGTGACTTTATATAGTGTAAGATCATTAATAAAGAGGAGAAAATCTGAGTCTAAGTAAGACATAAACAACATGAAGTACCTAGTTCGATTTTATTTAATGAAACACATATGCATAAGTATATGTTAATTGTTGATAATATTCCAATAATTGAAATATACAGGAAATAAGCTTTTTTAAAAGAAATCTGGTTCTTAGAGGAGAGACCCACAATGTACATTTTCTGGAGCCCCAGAAGAAGTACAAAAGGTCTTAGATAAGAAACTATTCATTCTAACTTGCTTATGTTGTTGAAACATGATTCAAGATAATGACAGACAATAATTTAAAGCTTTAAACATCAATACAACTAATGGCTATTCTTACAAAAATTTAGTTTGTTTCTTTGTTTCTTGCAAAAGAATTTAAAATATTGTTGAAAAATATTGAAAGTGGGATATTAACTAAACAGATTTTGGCTATCTTCCATTTGCATCCATTAACAATTTTAGAAATATCTCCACAGTATTTAAACAGTTTAAGAATATAAAAGAAAACAGTGATAAGTTAGGAACATTTTAAGTGGTGAAAATGTCACTTCCAAACATCTAAATGTTTGATATATCTATCACATTATTAGAGTGAAATTTGCATTCTCAAAAAAATATAGTAAAAACTTTAGTCAATCAGATTTAGTAAAATACAGCCAGAACCTGTACATTTGCCCATCCTATACTAAATGTCTACTGAGTGTACCTACTGTACCATCTTAGTGAACTTAAATATTATTTTGTATTCTATAGATGTCTAAGAATATGGATAGATTGAGTTACATCTAAAATAATAAACATATCAAAATCGACATTATATTATAAATGGTGGGTATATAGTATCACAAAATACAAATTTTCATTTAAGGCCCAGGCATCAGCTTTAATATGGATCGCACTTGCTATTATAAACTGTAATTAATTCATGAAATTCACTATTTTATTAGTTAAAATTTACATTTATAAATATTCATATTATGCGGTAATCTGTTATGTCTATGTGCAAATTCCTTCAAACACATTTATTCTATAATGGTTTTTTTCAGATAATACAAGGTGATGGATTGCCCACACATATTTGCACCCAGTGTCTCCGGGATGTTAACAAAGCATATGTATTTAAGCAAAAATGTGAAAAGTCTGACACAACATTAAGAAATTATTTAAGTAGCCTTAATTATAATAATGAAATAAATCAAATCTGTGATATTTCAACTCAAATATCGACCAATAGCATAATGCAAGCTAATAGTAATATAAAGCAACAAAACAATAGTAATATTTTGCAACAAGGACCCAACTTGTTACAGCCAAATGAATCAAGTATTTTGCATCATTCCAATAATATGTTACAGCAAAGTGAAAATAATGTATTGCAACACAGCAACAACATGCTACAGCCAAGTGATTTACCTGGCCATGGAAATATGAACCTTCCAAGTTGTGGGACTACATCAAATTTTATGAATAGCTGCAGCATGATGTCTGGTACAAACAATTTATTATCAAGTACTAATCTACAAAACTCAATAGATATAATATCAGATGCTAGTGCAATAACAACCTCTTTAACTGAGATAAGTAACACAATTGCAGCTTCAATGAATTCTTTAGAGAGCACGCCTTTTGCTTATAATGGAATTGATATGGGTAGTAATGTTATAAATCAGATAAATGAAGTTAGGAATGACTTGTTTAGCAACAGTGAAGTTTTGCAGCAAAGTTCGTTTTTCCAGGATATTTTTAGTGATCCATCTGGACAATCCCTTGTTGATAATTTTGCTAATACTCAAGGAAATAGTGGTTAGTTTATTATAGAAACTAAAAAGCCAGCAAATTAATTTATAATATTTTTAGTTGTTTCAGATTTTGCTGAAACAATGCAGAGTCTACAAACTATTGCGGAGCAGTATCTGCCTGAGTCATGGGAGAGTGATAACCAGATTTGTCCTCTCAAGGGAGATGAGAGTTCCAATAATTTTAATTTAATTGATAACATTTATAAATGTCAATTTTGTGGAGAATCTTTTAAAGGTAAACACCACAAAAAGCTGGTTTGAAAGCAAATTTAAAATATATTTTTTTAGATACTTGGTCTTTAGATGACCACACAAAGAGCCAAGCATGTCAAAACAAATATTTTAGTTCAAATATAACAAATGAGCTTACGAAGAGTATGTTATTGGAGTATACACTGGATACCAATTCAAAGGATAATTTCATGTTTGACAATATCGTTAATGCAAATCAAAATTTGCTTTGTGGGGTAATATGGTTTTATTTTATGTCATGTTTTAAAGCAATGATATTATTTGTACTTTTTAGGTTTGTGACAGAACATTTACGGATCAGAAATATTTAAAAAAGCATTTAAAAGATATCCATTTTATTGACACAACATCTGTGTTAGAAGAGAAGAAGAATGTTTGCACATTATGTGGAAAAAGGTAAGAAGCAAATTTCAGCCCGATTTGATTAATATTTTTTATAAACTTTTAGGTATAAAAATCTTAAAATATTGGGGCTTCACATGAGAACTCATACAGGAGAACGGCCTCTTAAATGTCAAATTTGTTGTCGGACATTTGCCTTACCAAGTAGCTTGCACAAACACAAAAGAATTCATAAAGAAAAGCAATATGCTTGTAATATCTGTGGCAAGAGGTTCAATCAGCAGTCAAACGTCAATTCACATATTTTAATACATTCCGGTATGTTTGCAATAATTTAGAATACCATATATTATTTTCTAAACTTATTAATTTAAATAGGTAGCAATATAGCGCTTATAGCAGCATAGATTTTAAATCATAGTACATGTTATAAAATCTATTGCTGTCTCTAGTTGAGTCACAAAATAGCCTAAATACTGACAAATATCAAACAACAATAAATATCATTGATAATAATAACTTTCTTTGGGTAATAAATAGCAAGTAGTTTTAAAAAATATCTTATTAGAGTAGTCCCTTTCGTATCTATTAATGTTATAAATAATAAATGTTACAAATCATTATTACTTAATTATTATTGCTATAGAGAAATATAGGCCTATAAGTTGAATTGAGAGTAATTCATAAATTTTAAAAAACTGCTTAAAAGTAAGGCATTATGATTAGTAAAAGTTCGGGTTTCTGTCTAACTCATATATGAAATGAATCACGAATGATGATGCTATATTTTAAGTAGCCAGTCAAATTAATAGCTTGGAGGATAAAGGTGATAAATGTGTTGCGGTATTCTTGGACCTAGCCAAGGCCTTAGACACAGTACCCTATCAAAAATTGCTTGATGTGCTTGAACTGTACAGTGGTCTTGCCTATGAAATATTTAAAAACTACTTCACGGAAAGAAAACAAATACTAAAGATGAGCAATATATTTAATGACACACTTACTATTGAAATGGAAGTTCCACAAGGCACAGATTAGGGTCATTTAGAGTCATTTATACTCTATTTGTACTTGCTACTAATCATTACCAAAATAGATGGAGAAATAATTTCATATGCAGATGACACAGTATATACGACGGTTTAGTGGAGACGCTTGGAAAGCTGCAAAAGAGAAAGCGGAGAGAGGTAGCAAAAATTAAAATTTGGCTGGTTAAAAATATATCGCTAAACATTGACAAAACCACTTCTATTGCTTTCTCACTAAATAACTTAAATAGGCCACTTAATATTTAATTAATTTATAATTAATTAATTAACTTAAAGTATTAAAATAGTAATGATAGCATATTTGATATAAACGATGTAAGTAACCTACAAATTTACAAAAACCTTAAGTAACATGATCAAACTGTAGTCAATGTGTTTTCTGTGGCTCTCAGTCAGGCTTAGATGTTTTATTTATACATTTTATGAGCTGAGAAAATGTCTTAATAATAAACAACTTATTATTATCTACAAAATATTGGTTGACTTAATAATTAGATATGACATTCTTATTTTGGGAACATTACATGATAATGACTAAGTGTAATGCAAAAATACTTATTGAGGATCTTATTTAGTTACTTACTTATAACTTATTTATAAAGGATTTTTTTTCCACTAAACATTTATATTATGACAAATCAATTGATATATGATCAATTTTAGAAAAAGTAATGAATATGCTTGCAACTTTAATTATAAATAGTAAAAATAATAAATTGTTTTCAATTAAGATTAAATAGTTCTTAATACAAAAATGTACAGTGTCACTGTAGATGCAGTTCTAATATCCTGTATTATGTATATAATTATTTTTATTTTTTTTTGTATCATATATGTGATTTTTTTAAATCAGTCACTGTTAATATAAGGATGTTATACTTGTATAGATAGATCTATGAGTATTTTTTCTTTTAAACCTGTCTTAGTACTAACTTGTAGTGACACATACAGGATTACGTTTTCCTAGGTGTATGCTACCTTTTCTATTTACTAATTTTATTTGATTACAATTATGTATGTATATTTGTATTGACAGGATTCTAAATAAATAAATAAAATTATGTGTAATGCTAAGTTATAATATATATGAGGAATTGCATTTCTTACATTCAAGGAACAGGATGAAAAAATATTTGTTGAGTAAAACATAAAGAGGTGTATGTGCCACTGACTTAACTAGGCTAGAATACTAATATTTCGCTTTTATCTATCTCTCTATAACAGTTATTATGTTTAAATCTAAGCAATTCCCCTTACAACTATGATTAGAACAGTCAGCTAATCAATTGTTTGTTAAAAGTAATTTCTATGAATTATTCTTTAATTGTTCAGTAAAATTTTATCGTAGTATTCAGATGAGAGAAAATACAAATTATTGTGATATTTTACCCATCGTATAGTATCGCGTATATATATAACGCAACAAAAGAATGTATTACTTAAATCTTAGACATCTAGCGCTTTAAGTATTATGCTATAACTTCCCCCGAATTACGGCATGTCTTTTATCTTCTAGTCTATATCTAGATATAGATTTATATCATCCCTTGGAATTCACAAAGCATTCTTTTACACATTAGGAAAAATGATTGCGTCCTGTCTAGCTTTATTAGCAATCTATTTAAATTGACATTTTTCATCAGTCTCGTGCATAATAATATGAGACCAAAAAATTATAGAAAGGTTCCAAACACCGATAATTCTAAATACGACAACAATAATTCAATATTTATCCACTAATTTTGACATTTGTTAGAAGCCTCTGGAAAGATCTATTGAACGCTTAAACGCGTGCAGTAGTTGCCCGAATGAAATGTCTTAAAACCGCTTACTGTATCTTATTCGCTAAGATAGAGCTTTATATAGCTCTCAAATTATTGTTGTTGCCAGAATAATATAAAACTAAAAAGTATAGTTGCTTAAAAAAGCTATGTTTAGATTAAAGATAACAGAAACAATATTAAACCTGCTGTTAACTCACATCACATTTTTAGTTATTGATTTTTCTTTTATTCTGAAGTATTTGTTCCTACTTTCTTATTTCAGTCTTCTCCAGCAATTTATTATCATAAGTAATTAAGTCTAAAATACTCATATTGTATCATTCTTAAAGTCTATAGCTATATAGTACTGTTGATATAGAAATAAATAAGTAGTGCCCATCAGACCGAATATCAATTTTAGTTTATTGTGATGATGATATTTTTAGGTGAAAAACCCCATAGATGCCTTACCTGTGGAAAACGGTTTTCTACGAATACAAATCTTGAAATTCACAAAAGGCTCCATACAGGACAAAAGCCGTTTGTTTGTACATTTTGTGAGAAGGGATTCAATAGTAAGTTTTTTAATTTTACAATGATTAGCTACAATATAAACTTATTTAGGAGTTTTTTTAATACTCAAAATCCTTATTCTAACTTTTAGCAAGTACCCAATTAAGAAAACACATGATGGTTCATACAGGAGAAAAACCTTATTCATGTTGGATCTGTGGCCAATCGTTCAGAAGAAAAGAGACCAGGGATACGCATGCCCGCTACCACACCAAGGAAAGACCTTTTGCATGTAAAACTTGCGATAAAAAGTACATTTCCAAATCTCATTTAAGGGTAAAGATTTTTCTTTTCAATTACGCTCGTTATTGTTTAAAATCACTTTTTTAGGACCACATAAAAACTACCCATCAAGGCGAAGAAAAAAGGAAAAATCATTACTGCATGATATGTACTAAACCGTTTGATTGCCTGAAAACGTTAAAAATCCATATAAGAATGCACACGGGGCAAAAGCCTTTTTTGTGTAATTTTTGTAATAAAGCTTATATCAGTATGAAATCTTTAAGATTTCATATTAAATGTAATCACAACCCTAGTTAATAAGAATAAGTAAGTACACAGGTCTGGTCAAATCAGGTCTTGGTTGCAGAAATCGATGTATTAACCTGTAGTAACAAATAAAAGTCACAAATTAAAAAGAGTGCATTAGCGTTTCTTTTACTTCCCTTCTAGTAACTAGAGTTTATTTTCTTTTTTATATTATTTTTAACATTTTCCTCTGAACGGTCAGTGTAAGTTGAAAATCGGTGAAGGATGAGCCATTGTCGTAGTCTCCTAACCTAAGGCTTTTCTTTTTTTTTTTATTGCATGGATATCTCGTCGGCTAAGAAATAAATTGGCCATGCGTGTATAAAGAAAATAATAAAAAAATATATATATGTGTATACAGGGTGTCCGGAAAGTCAACGATAATACTGAAGGGGCTGATGGAGCAACTCATAAGCACCCAGAAAAACATAAAATGACCTTAGTACAAAATCGATGGTTTTCGAGATATTGGAACTTTAGTGGAAGTCACCAAAGTCCTACTCTTGGGTCAGATTTTCGATTGTCACGCCTTAAAAATAGATATTTTTTAGAATCTCTTTTTAGCTATGCAACACTGAATAGCCATTTTACCGATCAAAGACAAACAATAAACTAAACGGCCAAAAAATTTAATAAGAAATCTATTCTAAAATAAAGCATTATTTATTTTTATTTTTTAAACTTTGAATTTGACCGCTCATACTGGACCGAAAAATTGTACAGCAACCCGGCTAATACCTTAAAAAGTTTGCTCATTTAATTTAATTTTAAAGTTACCCAATATGTTTTAAAAAAAGCTTTACTGTTATTGTGATAGAGTGAAAGATAAACCTAATCTACCTTATGAAGAAAATAAAACAAATTTATAATTATGTTATGTTCAAAAAATATTTTTATTTAACTTAAAAAAAAATTAAAAAATCAAATAATATGTTCGAACTGTCTACCACCAACGCGAATGCGCGTGGCATCTTTTAATAAATGACCTTTTGATCCATCTTGCATTCCTGGCAGCGTTTAGATCTTGGGCTGCATCATTTTTTCGCTGCCGTAATTCAGCAATATTATTTATTGGTCTTGCATAAACCTTTTCTTTTATGCAACCCCAGTAAAAAAAATCGAGGGGGTTTAGGTCTGGAGACCTGGGAGGCCATAAAATTGGACCAAGTCGGCCGATCCATCTGTTGGGTATGTTTGGTTTAAATACCGAGCTTCATGGGCATAATGTGCCGGGCAACCATCATTTTGGAACCACATTATTCGGCGACTGGCCAAAGGAACATCTAAAAGAATTGGAAGATTGTTTCGACAAAAATCTAAATAAGCCTGCCAGTTCAAATTTTCTGGTAATTCGAATGGGCATATTACACGTTCGTTCAAGATACCGGTCCACAAGTTTACTTTAAATCGGTACTGTGACCTTTCTTCTCGAATAGAGTGGGGATTTTCCAACGCATAAGTGTGCAAATTGTGCATGTTCATAAAGCCATCCTTTTTGAATGTACTCTCATCCGACCACAGTATATTATTTAAAAAATTCGGATCCTCTTGATTTTTTTGCAACATTGTGCGGCAAAATTGTAGGCGTGGTTCGTAGTCTCGAGGCAATAGGCCTCTCGAACAGGAGCATGAGGCATTCTGACTTCGGAATATGAGCGGTGAACATTAATAAATACATGATAGTCAGGATATCGGGCCAAATTCGGATATCTTTTTTGATAAAGATTAGATGCTGCTAGAGCATTTCCTCTGCATTCACCATAAATGAGATGCATGTTTGCATATTCTTGGGCGGTATACGGCAAGGGCATAATAAATGATTAACCAATAAAACAAACAGCTCAAAGAACACAGTCCACAGGAAAATGAACTAATCCAATCCAATGCAAAAGGTAACAGAAACGTTAGGATATAAGCAAAAGAAAGAAAGAAGAAAGAAAATGTGCTATATTACGTAAGAAAAATCTTGTGTACAATCATCCTACAAGCTAAAAAAACAAAACAAAAATACAATTTCAAAAATTGACAAAACACTGAACAAAATTAAACACAAGAAGACAAAACCTTTTGGACATACTTGAATTAAAGATAACTAAATAAAACAATCAATTACTAAATAAAGGTAAACTTGTTGACAAAACTAGAGAAGAAAAAAGGAAAAAAAAACTTTCCAACATGTCCAAGGTTAAAACCTATCATTAAAAAAGTCATCCAGGTTATAATATGCCTTAGCCAATAAAGACGTCTTTAATTCTCTTTTAAATTTCTCAACATCCGATATATGTCTAACATATAGAGGAACATGATTGTAAATTTTTTTACTTATGTAAATTAATGAGTTTTTGGTAAGGGAAGACGTAGGAATAGGTAAGGGAACATCATTTACACGACGAGTCAAATGGCCAGTGTCAGAGGGTAGAAAAGTAGTTAGTTCACGGAATACTGTAAACAAAGTAAATTCCAAAAATGTTTGTTGTTTATTGCTATGGTGATAAGAATTACCTTCGCTCTTGATTTTTTAAATTTTAAGTTAAATAAAAACATTTTAAACATAACTTAAAAATTTGTTTAATTTTTTTACAATGATATCATAAGGTGAATTAGGGTTATTTTTTACTATAACACAATAATAGTAAACTGTTAAAAAAACATTTAGGTAAACAATTAGGGTTGCCGTACAATTTTTTTGGTCCAGTATGAGCGGTCAAATTCAAAGTTTAAAAAATCAAAATAAGTAATACTTTATTTTAGAATAGATTTCTTATTAAATTTTTTGGCCGTTTAGTTTAATGTTTGTCTTTGATCAGTAAAATGGCTATTCAGTGTTGCATAGCTAAAAAAAATTCTAAAAAATATCTATTTTTAAGACGTGACAATCGAAAATCTGATCCAAGAGTAGGATTTTGGTGACTTCCACTAAAGTGCCAATATCTCGAAAACCATTTTTTACTAAGGTCATTTTATGTTTTTGTGGGTGCTTATGAGTTGCTCCATCAGCCTCTTCAGTATTATCGTTGACTTTCCGGACACCCTGTATATATATTTAATTGATTTTCCTGTAATAAGTTAATAACTTGCAAAGCAAAATAATAGACGAAGAGTCCTGTTTACTTCACAATCTTTATTTCAAGAATCCCGACGCGTTTCGGTTGTTAAACCATTGTCAAGGGAAAACTATGTAAGTAGAAAAGTAGAATATAAAAGGGTGTTATAAACTAATAAATTAATTAAAAACATAGTAAAACTTACATGATATTATCACAAAATTTCCATAAAAAGGTTAAAAAAAACGGCACACACATAACATTACAATACGTCAATCTAATGATAAACATCTCTTCTCTTCTCAAACCATAGTTACAAACAATAACGGATTTTGGTTTTAAAAAAATTCCATATGGGTACTACATTATACAGATATGTAATACTAATACGAATAGAGACATCTAGAATTAAACGTGGTTAACAGAACATTTTAAAAAACACTAAATTCACAGGAATGTAAACTACTTAAATTAATTTACAATCTTGGGCGTTAATAAGTTCGTTCAGAGTGTTCAGACAATTAACTTGTGTATTTATTTCTAGTTTTGCTATTTCTAGATTTTCTAATATATTTAATTTTTTGGTTTGATTTAGTTTATGCAAAACTTTGAAATTGTTAAAAATGTTAAATTGTTAAATGAATGACCTGTTTCTCTTAGGTCAAATTCAAAATTTTATCATTAAGCGACTTCTGAGAATTTAAATGTTCTTTAATTCTTAATTTGAAATTTCTGCCGGTTTGGCCATCATATTTGGCTGGACAAGAGTCATGATAAGAGATAAAGAGCATGATAAGAGATAAACGCCACTGCCTTCTAATGGGTTTACAAAGTCTTTTAATCTTAAAAAAATTCTAAGGATGGTAAGGATGGCTGGTCTGATCAAGGGGCTCACTAGAGAGGGACTGAAATAATATTTTATTAAACTTTTTTCTAATCAAATTATCTATTTAAAGACTTTTTGTATCCATTGTTAATTGCAATCTGATAGATAGTGTTCTGTTCTTTTAAGAATTCCAAAGGTGAAACAGGGATCGTAAAGAGTCTATGAATTAATGCGTGAAAAGCTGCCAGTTTATGTCCAAAGAAATGGTTTGATTTTGCAGTAATGACATTATCGGTTTGTGTTGGCTTTCTATATATGGAGTATTGCAAGCTCTTACTCATCCTATTAATAGTTAGATCTAAAAAAAATAATTTATTATTGCATTCTATTTCCACAGGACCCTTCGTCTATTATTTTGCTTTGCATAATGGTACTTCACCCAGGAGAAATTTATGGTAATCCAAGTTAATAACTTTCTTCGACCTTAGATGCAATGGCAACTAAGCAGAGGAAAGGGTAAATTTGTTATGAACAATTTATCATGACAAGAAGATTATTTTTTAAGGGGTTTATAGGTGGATGCCGTGTGTATACAGACGTCTGAAAGACATTCGACATAGTGAACCACACACTGCTGCTGCCTAATCAATGAAGCAAATAGTAATATAAGTAATATTACTTGTTGTTTTGCAGATATTTACTTGAAGACTGAACAATTTTTTATGCAACGTTTTCATTGAGATCTGTTGCTTTTTATCCCGTGTATCAATTTTTGTAAAAAATTGTGTATTTTTTATTGTTTATTGATGACCTGCAATTGATTCTGTCATTGTGTCCAAGGTTCAGCGTCAATTATTAACGGTTTGTATTTAAACGTTCTCCAATGCGCCAGATCCTTGGCTAGGATTCACAATCCTGCTTTATATGATTATAGTATTGCTCCTTCTATGTTTAAGAGAATAACGGTGTTAATATCTAATAGATCTTCACATTATTTTATACTTTCATTTATGCTTCACTCTGAAATATCTAGTGTTGAAAAAGATTTTTTTAACTTCTCTTTCAAGCTTAAAGTACCCTTACTTAATGCGGTTGTACTACCTATAAGTTTGTATGTTGTCAATTTTATATAATCCATGACTTAAAATTTCGGGTTCACAAAATGACTAATCTTCTTTATGCTGATTTCCAAAAAAACATTCGAAATCACAAAACGTTCATTGGAGAATTATTTTTGGAATTTAACCATAAATTAAGTTAAATTTATGTTAGTTAATTATTATCGTAATTAGTATAGGTTTTTTTGCATATTGGTGGATACCGTTAATAAATAAATTGAGATTTAATTTAGTAAAAAAAAACGTGTATATCTGCAATAGTAAAGGATTTAGCATTTGGATTTTTTGCAGGTTTTGCAAGGTTTTAGGTCAATAGTTAATACATACATTACTACACAATACTTCCATTTCTAGACATTCTATTAATCAGAACAGAAGATAATAGAATCATCACTGATTGGTATCACAAACTCACTTTCTCTGAGAGATTTCTTAACTACCAATCAAATCACTCATTTAAACAAAAATTAAACATAATTAGCAACCTAAAATCCCGCGCAATAGCCTTATCTCATTCCAGTTTTCATCAAAAAAATGTTAACAAAATTAAAGATATTTTACTAAAAAACAATTTTTCTCATAAACTATTAAACAAAATCCTATTAAACAACAACCCTACACCTTTAAAGTCAAAGAAAACCAAAACCATAAATTTGCAAAAATTCCTCAAAATAAAAATATGTCAAAGGTTTGTCTGAAAGGCTAGCGGGAGTGGTTTCTGATGATGAAGTCAAAATAGCGTTCAAAAATGAAAATACCATCAACAAATACTTCTCAAAACTCAAAGATAAAACGCCAAATGAGTTACAAAGTGGCGTGGTTTATAAAATACCCGGTTCTGATTGTCAAGGTCTGTATGTGGGTCAAACGGGCAGGTACTTAAAAACCAGAATATGCGAACACGAAAGAAGCGTAAAACCAACGAACTACGCAGTACCTGGGAAGACTGTTCTAGCAGAACACCCCTTCAATCAATAACACCAATTTGATTTTAACAGCACTCAGATCTTTGGCAGAGAATCAAATTACAAAAAAATAATTTGGTTATAATTAATAACTAGAAATGGTTAATATAAAAAAGTACAAAGAAAGTATTAACAAAAAACAAGACACCGATGATCTGAGTGCAAGTTACTATAATTTAATTAATTTATTACCAAAAAGATAAAACTAAAACACAAAATTTAATTTTTGTCAAATGTCCCAAATTTAGATCTCGCAATGTATTAAAAAATTAAGTTTCTGGTTTTGAACGTATAGGTACATACATCTTCCTTATCTACTAATCCTTAACTTATCAACATAACATTGAATCATAATAATTAAATAAATAAACGCTCGGAAGAATAAAAGCATTTGTTTCTTGGCTTATTGTTGATTCTAGTTTGTCCACAATAACACCTACAATTTAACCCATGTTAAAAATAATTCTACGCTCCTATTGTGTAATGTCGTTTAATTATAACTAAAGAAACCTAGACTTAGGTAAGAGGTGTAATGTATAAAAAATAATTTTTTTATTTTTTATATTAAAAAAAAATTATCGGATTGTACCTGAATGTAATTTTAATTGTATCGTGGTTTTTGTTTTTTGTTGTTTTAATTTTTGAACACGTAAAGAACATTTATTTTAATAGTGTTTTTTTATGTACTTGTACTTTAAGTTTATATTTCTTTTAAATACGCGAATAGGACTATTTTTTTTTCTTTTCAAAAATTGAGCGTATGAGAAGGTTTTTTCTAAATTGATATTTTCTGAAATAGTGGCGTCATACCCAAGAAAATAGGTAACTACTGCAATCAATCCTATTCACTAGTAAAAGTCACCTAGGTATTTCCGCATTTAGGACATTTAAAAACGTACTTTTTAAGTTCCGATGAAAATTTTTTATGAGCAAAAAAATCACTTTTATAAATTACCCTATAGAATTCTTAAACGTACTGATATATTCTAAAAATAGTCAAAACTGTTAGTAAATAAATAAAACATTTAAACAGTATCGTATAAACGATGCGGCAAAGGATAACTACCTACTTTAATTATAATCAACGCGTATACATAATATACATTCAATATGTAAACATGTTAAATAAACCCTTTATATGTTTCTTTTTACAAACAACTGAGGATTAAAAATAAAAACTATTATTAACGTATCAAAATGCAAGTGCTGTCTCGGTTTTGAAAAATAGGCTTAATCAGCGTTAAAAAACCAGCTATATTATAATATAATGGAAAGGGCGGAGAAAATAATTGCTAAGCATTTAAAACTTGTCTATAGCACCTGTTCTTTAAGAGGAATTATTTTTGGTGATTTTTCGGTCAAAGGGTTTTTGTGGAAATGAAATAACATAAACTAAGATTGGCCCGCTAATACTTAAACAAAAAGCGCACAAATCATATAAAAATCCGGATTACCATAGAAAATGATGATGTTTCTTAGCGTAAACAACGTCACCGTTTCGTCATATTGATTCATTCAAGTTATTACGGGGGATCCCGCGGTCCCCCTCTTTTTCTGAAAAGCGCGTGTCGCCACTGTAATTCCCAACGTCTGATTGACGTAATGAATTGCAGTGTTGCGGGTTTTGGTTGGTGATTTGTAAGGAAAATAAATGCTATGCCATCTAATATATACAAATATTATTTAACATACTTTATTTTTATAATGAATGCATAACGGTGTACATGAAAATGAAGGTGGGCTTTATAGTAAATAAACTTTTTTTAATTTATTAGCAGTTACACAATGTTTTGAGAACTAAAAATATTTATTTGCTCCCTAATAATAGTTTAATACTTATACGGATTCTTTTTTGCCAGAATATCGTATCTGCAAAAAACTAATTTTACAAGAGAGATTTTTTTTTTAGTTTATGCACACATTTTTTAACATAGAAGGTTGAAATTTCAAACAAATAATTTTGCCACGACTAAGTTTTGTTTTCAATAATTTTTTTTTAATTCCTAACATGTGTTTTTGGAATATAGGATTGTTTGCCTGGAAAAGTTTAGTCAGGTGTTAGAAATAAAATGTCATAACTAGCCTTTTTTTGTAAGTATATATGTAGTTGGACAAAATTGATGCTCTAAGTTGATGTAATGGCCGAATAGAGAAATATTATTTAGTTTCCAAATTTATATTAATAAAATATTAAGCATATACATTTTTAATGATTTTTAACAAATAATGCTAATACAGGTATATATTTTTCTCTTTTTGCCTTTAATCCCTAACAGTTGCTTTTTCAGATAAATGTATTATACCTTTTGTAGAATTATCTTTTAAGTATAGTATAAGTGAATGTATTTATAATACTCGTAAACGAAACTAATAAAATGCTACTTTTATACAAAAATAGGTTTTTACATAGGAATACATAACTGGAAATAAGAAAGGCATACATAATAATATTATCAATAGAAATAAATTCAATTAAATGCTAATATATTTATTCATTTTTGCTCTGCTAAGCAGTCTTCTATATTTTTATCAATGCTTCATATTTGCGTATGATAAATGGTTGAAATGATGCCTGCTTTGCAATTATTATCCAATTTTTTTTTCTTTCGAAATTTAAAGGCAGCTTTTATCCAACACAGGTAAAAGCAAAGTATATAGATTTGTTACACTGTGGTAAAAGAATCTGAGGTTTCATTCTTTCTCCTGATCTTAATGCTATAAAAGTCATTTGTTTAAAGTCATGGAAGCCAAATAGATAAATAAATGTCTAATTATTATTAATTATTTTAGGTTGCCTTTTGGCATAATTTACTTTAAGCAGTTTCCAAAAATCTTGCTTTTTGTTTGTCAAGCATTGTTCATTATTCGCCTACAATTTAGGTTGTTTGAGAGGTGAAAAGATTCGGTAGGTGATTATGCAAATCTGATAATCATAGTAAAATATTTAAAACAAAACTTTGGAAAAAACCCTATTTAGTACTAATATTTCTTTATGTTTTATGCAATTAAGGAATTTTTATTTTTTTAATACAAAAAAGATACTTACATAGCAATTTTTTCCATTTATTTGAGTCAATTTTAAATAGATACCAGGTTCCGAGCTTTCACAGTAGCTATATCGTAGGCTTATATCTTTGCCTTTTTTAAAAGACGCCTGCCTTACATCAGAAACCAAAAACTTTTTTTTTTCGCTGGTTTTTGTTTAAGAAGGATGCAATGTATCACTAAGTTATTTCCAGGTGTAAAAATCTGTATGCATCTTTGAAGATACGATATTTAAATTATAGTTTTTTTTTGGAAAATAATACAAAATTTTTCGAGAATTTGCAGCCAGTTTTTCTTAGTCGATAGAGCCCAAAACCCCATTTTTGACAAAAATTTACGGGTTACGATACTTCTACGCATCGACTATATATTCCAAATAAATGTTTAATAAAGCAAATGTATATTATTTCTAGGTAAAACATTTGTCCCTGATAAGAAAAACACATATCAATAGAAATCTTATTTTAAAATGCCTAATTCATTTTTAAGATTTATTATCCAACAAAAATACTGGAGAATTATAATTACAGACACCCTTATCAATTAATTAACAGGACTTATATATAAAGACTATTAAAAACCTGACCTGAAAAATAAATTGGGCTTTTGAAAAAAAGTTGTACTTTTTGACACTAATAAACGAATTGAATTAAATTGTCCAAATAAAAAATTAATTAAATATTTCATAATAATTCAGTTAATGAAATTAAGGATAATTGATTGATTGACAGGTGTGGTAGAATTGAAATTGTGGAAAAAAGTGGATACATTGTATGGTTTATGAATAAAAACTTTGAGGGGTCAATTACGTACTGCTTTTATAAATGTAAGAGTAATTTTAATAAAACGGATCAATATGTCACATTTTAATAATTTCTAAAAACTGTCTAAAACATTTATTTAAGCAATATAATTAAAAAATGTAAATTTATTAGGACATAAATATCCGTCTATTTGGTACTACTACCATTAAAGGAAATATATTATAAAACTAGAAAAATACATCATCAACATCATTCTTAAAATGAAAATATTCGTTTTGTGTCTTGTGAATATTGATTGGTTTGCATTTGACTTAACCTGCTTTATACGAATGTCTTTATTAAGCAACGTAAGATTTTTCTACGATATAGTCCAATGTTACATGAAAGTGAGTATTTTTGCTGCTAGTATTTTCTGGGATTACTTATAAAAAGCATCATAAGCAGGTCTTTTGTTAATATTAACATAAATCAAGTACTAACAAATAAATATTTCTGACGAGTTAAAATTTGAGAATGAAATAGATAAAAATATGGCTAGGCTTTACAACTAAGAAAAAAAGAAGAGTCGTATAAAAAAAGAAATCATATATTTTCATAGAGCTTAAAATATTTAATCTTTGTTCTTGAACTAGTTAAACTATTGAAGTTCTTTGTTGGTAGTTGCTTGTATATTTTGACACAGGCATAGTGGTGTGAAGTTTTATGTATTGGTAAAAAAAGTACATTGGAATTTTTTGTACTAAAGTTAGCTGTGTTTTTAAATACATATAGATCGAGCACTTGTAAATATATAATAATATTAATGTCAGTTATTTATTCTTCGTTTATGACAGAATTCTCATGCTTTTAAAGCATGCAGTAGTCAAATATGTTGATGGTTTTTCCCCATAATATGATGTTATAAGATAGGTAGTGAGATAAGCCATCCCATAGTAAACATGAAGTAAAACCGAAGAGGTATACATTTTTTAAATTTAGAAGAGTTTTTCGGTCCAGAACAAATGTGGTCTAGCCGCACCTCGCAATTTGTCTGATTATCCACATTAGGTTTACCAGCACTTTCTTTTCACTTAACAAACATATTATTATTCGTAGACAATTTCCCCTAATTACCAAATGATGTAGTTTGGCTTTAATAAATGTCGGATTTACGATACTAAACGCCCTAGAAAGATAAAAAAATCCAGCAATAATTTGTCCTGCATCAAATATCTACCTTATAAAGTTTACATGCTCAACCGCTGCTGATTTGGTAGATCTTCCTGTCAGGAATCCATGTTGGCTCGCGCCTGGGTAGGCTATATACTTATTTAGAAACTTTTCTGTTCAGCATTTGGCATGGGATGTAATGAATTTTTTTAATAATAAGTTAGTTCCAATACATGTCTTATTTTTAAGGTTCTTTATTACTCTTGGTACTTCACCTCATTTAGGTCCAGGAATATGGATTGAGGTTGAAACGAGCATGTGGTTGTAGTAGGTAGCGAATGGTTAGCAAAATGACTATTGATTTGGCTTTAAGCTATTGTTGAAAATTAGCATTAGCTAGTTTTTGGTCAGATATTTCCCTTTCATGAATGAACAGACCAATTGGTTTTAACTTCTTTTTTTTTGCCCATTTGATTATTAACTATGCTCCAAACCTTTTCGCAGTGTTCTTAGATTTTTTCGCATTATAATTTATCTTTGCCATTTTTATTTATATTTATATTCCTTTTGCATAATTTTAAATTGCGTAAGAAGTTGAGCATCTTTTGTTTGCGCTGCCAGTTGATATGCAATGTATCACTAATAAGCCTCTCTTTAGCGATTCTTAATTCGCTACTATACCAAGAATTCCGTTTGACATTGAAATCTTTTGGGACATGATTCGTCGAAGTAGTAAGGAAATATTTGTAAAAATTACTCAAAATTACTTAATGCCGTACCAACTTTCAAAGCGAAGTTCTAACCTTAGTTGTTCAAGATTTTTCTCAGTTAATGTCCTTAGTTCCGTGATAGTTATGGTTCGGTTTCAGTTTCAGTGGTTTCGATGCACATTTTTAGTTCTTGCACAAATAACATAATAATGCAATCAATTACTTCAATATAATATATATAAAAAAACACTTTTATTTAATCAGAACAATTAAGAAAAGAAAACTCGTTTATAAAGTCGGGAGAATAAAAATAAAAATGAATATAAAAATCTATTGGAAAAATATATCAGAGTTCATACTAAACTATTTAATTTTGTTAAATTAAAGTAGTCAATTTTAAAATTCGTCGTGTGATTTCACCTAACTCTATATTAAGGGCCTAAAACTTATTTTGACAATATTCAGATAGAATATCCTGCATATATAATACTGGAATGTATGTATAATTATCATTATATCTTAATCATATATATTATTTTTGTATATATTTTTTCTTGTTTGAATTATGCAGGTAGAAATAGAGATGTAAAGCATTTGATAGAAGAAACAATAATCGTTTATTTTCCAAATTCACTATAAATGTTATTATCTGAACTAAATACTTTACTAGGATTATAAGAAATTTTAGTGAAAGTATCTAAAACAACCACACCTAAACCACTTTTTTTCAATCCTATTAAGAGGTAGCTTATCAAATCTATTTTTACACTTGGTCATATCGGTTATATAAGGATCCATTATTATTACTTTGATTATAGAGGTTTCTGCACTATAATAAAAGCTGATGATCATGATCATGAGATATATTCACGTCAGTACGTGAATACAGCATGCATATTATTCACATGCCCCAGTGGGCATATGAACTGCATCTTGGCTAAGGAATCTTCTAACGATGTTATATGTTTTTAGAATAACTAATTTCTGTATGTTTGTGATTTTGTTTTTGGGTAACGGAAAGTGTGTTTCCTTTGTATATTGGTATTCGGTACATTTCCTGTACTGAAATTATGATCTGGTACGATCTTTATTGTTGCTTGGTTCCATATTTTCTTTACTTCTTTGGATAGTGGTATATATTTTTGCTTTTTTTTAGTATGGTTATCATGTCCATTTTTACCATTCGCTACGACTATAAAGTATGTTATTTTGGTTTGTTTCCTTGTTTATTAATATTATGTCTAGTTTATTAGCTGTTTATTTGCTAGTTTTATCGGCTAGTATTGGTCTGTCATAGTACCGCGTTTAGATGTGTGTGTCAGTTAATGATTCTGGGTGGTGTGTGTAATATGGTTTGTCGATTGTACCCGGCTACAGTTTGTTCAATATTTCAGTGTGCATGATCTTCGGGACGTTGTTGTATCCTGTATTTTCTGTCGTACACTCAGATGTGATGTGGTTTATTGTCTCTGCGCGAATAAGTGGTATTTTCTGCATTTATCGGTTGTTATTCGATGCTCTTTTATGGTGTACCTCCTGTAATTAAGAGTATTAATTAGTTGATCCTGTGTGGCGAGTAGGAATCCTTCACTCTCTGAGTTTGGGCTTTCGTGTTGGAGCCATCTAGAGCTGAGGTCTATGTTTACGTCATTCTAGTAAACCATGTTGTAGTGCCTGCTGTGGAGCTCCTTCTGGGATTAGAAGACTTCTTTTTCTGTTTGGTATGTTATCTTCATGTTTAGTGTCTATAGGTTTAGTGGTGTGAGTTTTTGTATTATTTTTAATGTCTAGTTCTTGTATGTCGATAAGTCGATTGAGTGCTTCTACGTCTGTCTGTGTCCAGTATATCCAGAGTATGTGAGGACGGATATTGCATATGTGTTGTGATTTGTGATTTAAGTATTGTCAACAGCATTTTTTTGTATTATGTTTCAAGCTATTCTTTAGCGATTTTATGACTGATTGTTGTATTTCTTTAAAATTGAAATATTTGTGTGTCTATTGGACTGTCATTTATTCTACTATTTATTTGCTGTTTAATACAGTATTTTCTGTGTTTGTCCACTTTCTTTCTTAATATGTTTATGGTTTTGCATTTGTGTGTGCCAACTTTCATTTGGATATTTTTGCTGGTAGTTTCTACAATGTGAATAAGCTGTGAAGTTGCTGTTGTGAGTTTGCGTATATTTTTATCTCATTCATGTAGAACAGATGATTTATTGTATCGAGTTTATCGCCTGAATGCTTGATGGTGAATCCATATTTAGTGTCGCTTAAATTGTTTGACAATTTGGTTTAGGCACAAACGGAGCCACAGTTTACATGTTTTATAGTTTTAGGCTTCCCTTTTACTTATATTTAATAAAAAATTTCGGCTTAAAGAAAATTTTATTGATTTTTACGAAAACAAAATTTTGTTTTCTCGTGACGCTTATATGGTACACTGGGCCTAATTTAGGTTAGTTAGGTTAGTAGACACCACAATATTGGGAAAACTGTAAAACAAGTTTAGATAAACGTCAAGATTATTAAGATGAATTAATTAAGATTACTAAGATGAATTAATTTATAGGGAATAATAGTATGATAATAGATTAATGACAGCAGTTTTTCTTGGTGATGCGTTGTTTACAACCGAAGAAATTCATGAAAATTTTTTGTTGATCGTATCCGTACGTCATGCCGATTTACTTGCTAGATTTTAACGCTCTTGTAGCATAAAAAATAAAGAATGTCAGACATAATATAGATCTCTTCTAATACATAATTTATTCTTATTTAAAATTTTAGTACTTTCAATATGCACATGTTACACATGAAGTTAGATATTATTTTAGAATTAGTACAAAAAATATATATTCTTTAAAGATCCTAAAAACAAAAATCTTCGTGCAGATTGTATATAACATTAATATATAACGATTTACAAATCTAACTCGATCCAATATTAAATGATTTCATAAAACTTAATTATAAAATATTTTACATTGAATATTAAAAAAAAAATGAACTGGATTAATAGTTTTTCATTCTATTCATTTCAGTTCCTTGAATCATTTGTAATACATTCATATAATTTAGTAACCACTGAAAAACTAAAAAAAACCTAAAGCTCTTTCATTCTTTTTTAAATTCTTAGATGGTTTATCTTTACTCAGCCTGTCTGGAAATGTGCCCAATATTACTTTTAGAAAATTTCCTCTGATGTACAAATCAGTGGCTTTCCGTTTCAACCTTTGGTAAAGGCGTCAGACAAATGCGAACTGTTATTTTTCTTCTGAAGATACAAACATCCTTAGCGAAACAGGTACTTGCCGAGTCAAAAATTGCTACACTTTTAATACGAATTAGAAGAGAAATTTAATACCAATTTATTGCTAAAAATGTTATTCAAATTGATCTTGGATAACATTTAAATTATTATTAAAGGAATTTAGTAAATAAAACCACTCCTTTGCCACCAATCTTATCAATTAATGATTTTTTTCCTATAGATATAAGGCATTCTCCGCCCCTTTATAGAGGGATTCCCTCCAGTTATGTCCGCCTCTATATGATAAGCATATTAATAAGATACGATATGATTCATATCTTATATGAATAAGTAAGACTTCACCCAGAATTACTTAACGTAAAATTAATGATTTTTAAATAATGTGGCAACCTTGCATCGATAAGTACCACACTGTACTACCGAGGCGCGAAATCTCGTTTCGCTCGGCGTATTTACTATTAGATATTCCGACATAATTGGGAATTTTGACCGGTTCCCACTGACACTCACAATAATTTAATCGGAACTAAATTAAATTCCGCATTATCATGTCAACATTACGGCGAAAACCGGCATCTACTAAAGACGATATTTACGAAACGAATCCGGAACTAGACTATAGTCGTTCCCCAGTGACCGTCGCGAAACCGGAAGATCCTACTTTTTTCGATAATAGAACAGTGATTGATAAAGTTTCATTATTAATAATAAAATCGGAAAACGAGCAGTTATTGGATAGGGAAATTGATAGATCAAAACCATCTAACGCGCAAGTGTATCAACCACCCAACCTTATCTCAGAAACCGAATCACCAATAGAAAAAGCGATATTTAAAATTGAAATAGAAGATCACAATCTAATTAAGGAGGAAAATGATGCCCCAGTAGCTGAAGGGCAAGAGTGTCGGGTTGCTGCTAGAACATTTTCTTTATAATTTGGTCACGTTCGTTAATAGTCTTTGTGATATTTGTGATAAAATCAACCTCTGTCGGGTGATCAAGTTGAATAAACAAGAACGGTCTCTAGCTGCCCAAGTGTTGAAGAAAGTTGTTAAATTGGGATTGTCAAGGCGTAAAGTAAGTTAGAATTTATTTATAATCAAGTTTTATTTCAATTAATTACTGCAAATTTAAATGGCGTTTTCGCCAAATTTGTCACCTTGTTTATTTAGGTTTTATCTTATAAATTTGGATCCAGTTTGTTCTTCTTTATAAGGTAGCTCAAGTAATAAAGTATATCTAATTTGACTTAAGTATATACATACAGTGCTTTCATTTTTTTCACAACCACCCTTAATAACTTCTTAATATTTTTTTTTTTAAAGAAGTTAATAAGGGGTAGTTCATTTTGAAATGAAAGCACTGTATATGCTTGTTTATTAACCGATTAATTCTTAGATTTTTCTTTTTTTCATTGATTATTATTAAATATTAATTATGGAAAATATCTTTAAAATAATTTACGACATTAGACATTAGAAACAATAAGTTGCGTAGTCCTGGTTTTTGAAAATATATACAGAAAGCTTTAGCTTAAAAACAAATTAACCAGGACCGTTCATTTTTAAATATTTCAGAAAAAAACATTTTTTTAACTGTTTTAATCGAATTTTCAAGACGTACTTGCATGTCATGTAATATATACACACGTTGAAATTGAAAAAGCTCTTTTTCAGTCATAAATATAAACTTTAGACAAAGAACCTTTTAGCACTTCTTTTTTAAAATAATAACTGCAATTTAAGTAATTAATTTTACATATTCGATTTTTTATGCAATTTTATGACTTATTTTTAGTAGAAATTGTTTAAAGGGGATATAGTCTTTGTGGTTTAAGACATGGATTAACGCATCATTAAATTATAAAAACATTCTTTACAAATGACTAATACTATCGTAAAATAATAAAACTTTCTCGAAAAGCGACAGAAACAGTAAACACTATAGTCCAACCATATTTGAAGCAAAATTACAAATTTTTTTCCTTATAAAATTAAGCTTAAAAGGAACAAACTTTGGCCTTTTTTTGACTTTTTGATTATTAAAGCCAATTGAAAAAAAAATCAATTGGCTTTAATAATTTTTTATCATAATTTTAATTGTCTTTGATTTATATATATAGTCGTAAAATCTAATGCAAATTATAAAAACTGTTTTTTTTTTTTGGAGATTTGAGAGTTTGTGTAGAAACTTTACATTGATTTAGATGCTCCTTTTTATTTAAATATTATAATGTTCTGCTAATTTTTAGTTGTATTTTTCGTTTAATAATATTCTTTTTGTTAATATTACTGTGTTCTTTTAACTGTATTTTTAAAGTTTCAAATGCAAAATAAATAAAAATTTATAGTCAAAATTTCCAATTTAGGGTCTGACATATAATTTAATTGTACTACATTAATTTAATTATCACAATAGATTTGTCCTTTATGAGTTTATTGTATGGCATTTTCAAATGTATTTGATTTCTCTTGCCTACAAACATAAATAATTACAAATTTTCTATTATTTTACATTATCCTGATGAATCCATTATGTAGAAGAATATTTTTTAAAATTCTCGTACAGGGTGGTCCGGTTTCGATGGTGGAAAATTAAATGGCCGACGGAGAACGAAAAAATAATAAGTTTGCTATTATAAATAATATTCGAAAAATGATTCGTTAAAAAATTATAGGGTGTCAAAATTCTAATTAAAAAAATCATTTTTTTTTATTTTTCTTAAACCACTTTAGATATGTTAATGAAATTTGGCACGTTTAGACAGTTAATCAAGACGCATCTTTTTGTGCAAAAAATATTAATTTTATTCACCAGTGGCGTGTGTGCGGGCCGACCTTCATACAATTTTAATTTAAAAAATGATGCGCCACTGTTTTTTTTTTAATTTCTTTTTTTTATGAAATCCTTGTTTAATTTAAAATAAAAAACATTTATTTTACTTTTTGTCGTACGACACACTGTTTACGAGTAAAAAAATAAGTTTTTATAAATGCTGATTTTTTTTTATTAAACAAAAAATATTAAAATACTAAATTTAATTAAAGACTAAATTATTCTGTTCGGTTCTAAAAAAGACACAAGAATCTGGATTCCGAAATTCAAATAAATAATGAATATAATAATGCCGGCAAGAAAGCAATGCATGCATAAAACAAGAGACGGTTTGTTTGTATTTTATTATGACAGTTAATTATTTAAGTAAGTCAAATTATTGCGTTGGTTAACTTAATTAATTTTGCTATTGTTAACAGTGTTGTTAAAAGTATTGTGAAAATTGCGTTTTTCAAGTAAAGAATACGCTGATATTCATTTTTGTTATGGATTTTGTGATGGAAATGCGGAAGCGGCAGTTCGTGAATATCGAAGACGGTATCCAAATACAAGAATTCCAGATACTCGCGTGTTCATTAGAACACATCAAAATTTTAGGAACTTTGGTCTACGTGGTAATAATGAACAATACCGAAACCAGAGAAATAATAATGAAAATCGTGTACTGCGCACTTTTGATAATAATCCAAGGCTGAGCTCTCGCAAGGCAGCTCAACAACTACAAATTCCTAAATCTCAAGTATTGCGAACTTTACACGCTGACCACAGGCATGCATATCACCTACAGCCTGTTCAGGGTTTACACCCTGGTGATGTTGAAAAGAGAGTAAGATTTTGTCAGTGGCTTTTAAACTCAACAGAGGAAAATCCCGACTTTTTACACAAGATACTTTGGACGGATGAGTCTTGTTTTACAAGACGCGGAGTGATAAATTTTCATAACATTCATGTTTGGGCACAACAGAATCCTCATGCAATTCGGCCAAGATCGTTTCAAAATGAATTTTCCGTTAATGTTTGGTTGGGCGTTATTCGTGATGTTTGTGGTCCGCATTTCCTACCTCCAAGGCTAAACTCACAACTATTTCTGGAGTTTTTAAATAATAGTCTGCCGGACTACATTGAGGATTTACCCATTAATTTGAGACATGAAAGTTGGATACAACTGGATGAAGCCCCCCCACATTTTGGAATAGGTGTAAGAAACTAGCTTAATAATAATTACCCTCGAAGGTGGATTGGCCGGTTAGGGAGGAATGATATTAATGATCAAAATGGTATTGGACCAATACTCTGGCCACCCAGTTCACCGGATCTTAATCCACTAGATTTTTACGTTTGGGGAAACATTAAGGACAAAGTTTACGCTAATCCCGTATTTAACAGAGAGGAATTAATCTTAAGAATTCAGGAAGCATGTAATGACATGCAAAATCAAAATTTTGTGGTATTGGTTGCAATAAACTCCTTAATAACTCGGTGGAGAAAATGTATTGAGGTCGGTGGGCTGCATTTTGAACAACTTCTTTAATTATTAATTGTTTTTATTTTGTTATTGTTTTTAAACGAATTAAATGTGTTATCTTCTTATGTGTTTTTATAAATCAGAATTTTTACTCGCAAACGGTTTGTCGTACGACAAAAAGTAAAGAGATGTTTTTTATTTTAAATTAAACAAGGAATTCATAAAAAAAGAAATTTAAAAAAAACGGTGGCGCATCATTTTTTTAATTAAAATTAATTAAAATTGTATGAAGATCGACCCGCACACACGCCACTGATAAATAAAATTAATAATTTTTGCATAAAAAGATGCGTCTTGATTAACTGTCTAAACCTGCCAAATTTCATTAAAATATCTAAAGTGGTTTAAGAAAAATAAAAAAATTTGATTTTTTTAATTAGAATTTTGACACCCTGTAATTTTTTAACGAATCACTTTTCGAATATTATTTATAATAGCAAACTTATTATTTTTTCGTTCTCCGTCGGCCATTTAATTTACCGCCATCGAAACCGGACCCCCCTGTATAAGAATAAACTGCTTTATAGTTTTAATTACAGTCATGTCACATCATAATTCATAACAAATGAGTATGTTGTTGCCACTATGAAATATTTTTTTTATTTATTTTTTTGAAACTTAAAGCTATGATTATTTTCTAGACTAAAGTAATTTCAAATTTTATTCAAGATATTTGAAGTAATTTTAAGTTTGGTTCTAGCATTTGGAATAAATTTTTATTTCTGTTGATTTTCAGATTAAATACCTTAAATATTTAGAATAGAATCAACAACATAATGTAGAGTTCTAACACATTTTTTAAATGCACTTCCAACGAACATTTCTAATAATTTCTTTGTAAATATTTTCAAATTTTAATAGCAAGCAGTTCGGTATGTAAATTATATTTAAATATTTTTTTTTATAAAAATTTTGTCTAAAAACCTATAGGTCTAATAAAAAGAAATAACATTTTATGTAAAATTTGATTTTTTAAACCCATAAGGCTTGTATGCTTGTATTTTATTATTTAATTTAAGTTTAAGTTTTAAATCAAAATATCCCATAAATAAAAAAAAATCTCAGTAGTTTAGTTTAATAACTTTGTTATTTTTTCAAATTTTTTTTATTTCAATCTTTTAAGAAGTCAATTAGATTTGTCTATGTTTGTAAGAAAATTTATTTTTATTCAAATTAGTCAAAGTGTTTAGAACTCTTATGAGATTCTTTAAAAGTGACTAAATGTGAATAAGGATGTTAAACCCGCAATTATTTAGGTTTTTATAAGAACTTTTTCATTGAAAAGAATTATAAGAAATCTATTGTGTTTCCACATCACAACCTTTAATTAATGTAAATTAATTGTTGACCTATAAATTAATTTATAAAGTTTATCCTTCAAGGTACCTTAGTTAACTTTAAGATGAAAATTAATAACATAAGTGTAACATATATGTTCTAAATTTTGAGCCACATGGTGTAAATTTTAAGGAGAAAATAGTTTTGTTCCAACTTAATTACCATCATAGATACAATTTTTTAATCTTTGTTTGGAAATAGGGGATATCCAGCCATAAGAAAAACTGCAATGGTCAGACTCCTTTCCAAGGCAGCAAGGGTTACTTCATTCGATGAGCTGATGCCTATAAGCATTATGTTAATCCTTAAGAAAAAAAAACTAGTGTTGTTAGTATCGCACATGATTAATAACTTTTTTGCATCTAGACATATTAAGATTACCAGTGACATCTCAATGAACCGGGATGCCTTGCTTATTTTCTTTCTTGTATTGTTAGACTACAGCAAGGTATTTGACCTTATTTATCATAAAATACTGTTGGCTTAGCTGCATTATTTTGGGTTTTCTGCTCCTGTCAATAGGTGGTTTTCGGCATATCTCAGGTTTAGGAAACAGGTTGTGGCGGTGCTTCTTCATGGAGTTTCACAGGGTTCCATTCTTGATCCACTTCTTTTTATTATAGATAGATCAGAACAGATGCGAACGCATCTGATCAGCTATCGCAGGTTCGGTTTGGCACCATTGACGTTTATGCTAATGACACTCAACTTTTGTTTGCATTTAGGCTTGAGGTTGCGGATCTGGGACTGAGTGTTGTACATAGAAAACTGGCAACTATTTCAGACTGATCATCTAGGTTTCGCTTGTTGCTGAGTGCAACGAAGAATGATCACTAGATGATTGAATCTGAGTCCATTAAAGCCAAATTTAATCTCCTTATTATTTTTTGCCTTCATATAAATGGAAAAAAAAATTCATCTGTGGAGTAATCTAGAAATTTAATTTTTGATGTTACCTGAAATTTCGAACCACATATCTTAAGGAAATTGACCTCTGCATATCTTAAATTAAAATTTCTATACTCCTTTAAATACATACTTCACCAACACTTTAAATATTTATTAGTTGAATCTTTGATTTTATCTTAGCTTGACTACTGTGACGTGGTATCAACATCATTGAGTTGAGGAGAAAAATTTAACAGGTTCCAAATTCTTGCATGAGCTTTGTATGGAAGAAAAAAGATTGAACACATTACTCGTATTATGTATGTAATACATAAAGTCTTGACTATTATGATATTATTAATATTATTATTATTATATATTCTATTCAAACAAATAGCACATGACTTCTTAGCATTGTAATCAAATAATTTTTAATGTATGAAAGATCTTAAGGTCTTAATCAATGGCATTTATACAATATAAACTCTATGGTAAATTTTATTTTTTGGCGTTTTCTTTGCGTTCATCACGCGATTTTCACTTAAAGAAAATAAAAAATGCTTTTTATGCATGGTCCAATTATTACTAAGTATGTACATACATATAAGTATTATTTCTTAAAATAAATAACTATTTTGTATTCAAATCATCAGCATTTGATTAAATTTAAATTTTATTAAATATTAATAGAATATTTTTTTCGTAATTAAGAAAAAAAAAGAAATAGAGAAAAATACCTACGTGTGCTAATTGTGTATATACTTATACAGTGTGGTGACTTTAACTGGAATAAATTCAGTTAAAACCAGTGTTTTTTTTACCAGTGTTTCAAACGAATTCATATATATTTTTTTAAATATTTTTTCATAGACCATAATCTCCATAAATAATTTTGATGTATGTAATTATTTATAGTATTTAACGCGTAAAAATTAATATACAATTATCAAATTAAAAGTTAGAACTATCAAACTTTTAACACTTAACTGATTTAAACATATACGCCAGATACAATACTTATGTCAGAAATGAAAATTAGTAAACTAGCATTATATTAACTAGAGTATTTTAGTGCCACTTTATATTAGCTATAGCTATAATTAATTATTATTAGTTGTGTAAAAGTTATGCTTACGAACCTTGTGATAATCCTTTAAATTTGTTAATCTACAGCATCAGTTTAAGCAAATAACTAAATAGTTGCAATACTGATTGGGGAATAGGATCTCTAAAAGTATTGTTTAGTTAATTGTAATTTAAAGTGACTTGTAAACTATAAATTATGAGCGATTCATAGTTATCAAAAACCAGAAACATTGATTATCCACAAAGAGTTGCACTAGCTATCTACATACCTTCTTCTATATGATAATGTTCTGAGTTTCTTACTTGCTTGTTTCATATTTAAGCAGTGTTATTTACCGATAACACCACTATACTTTGAAGTATTTCAAATAAATAAATAAATTGGTTTTAGAACCAATACCTGGTTAAACCTTTGTGGATATTTTTTATAGTTTCAACTTGATTAGATGTTTATATTTCAACACATACGTAGCAAATCTAAGTTGGAAGTATTAACTAACTTTAAAGATGTCCTTAAAGTTACAAAAATTGTTAAATAAAGTTCCAAGCCTTGGTGATATTGGAAAGTATGGAATCACAAATGGGAATTCCATATTTAAAACTACAACAAGATGTGATAACACGTTGGCATCTTACGTACAATATGCTAAGTCAGATAATTTTACTTAAAAACGCTATCATGGCCATATTATCAGTAGAGGAACCACGGCAAAATACACTATTACCATCTGATTGGTATATTTTAAAAAGATCTGTGAAAGTTCCAAATGTATTTAATGAAGTTACCGTTGAGATTAGTGCCGAAAATTAAGTTCCGATGTCTAAAGTAATTTTGTTAGTGAATTCTATGAAAAGGCACATTCAAACATTTTTATATCTTTAACAGAACTTTCCTAAAATATATTCACTTATATGTGTGGTGACTTTAACTGGAATAAATTCAGTTAAAACTAATCAAATTTTATCTCGCAAAATTCCTGAGACCCGGCGATTTTTGTTTATTTTTTTTCACATTTTAAGTTTTTGTATTTTTTCACCTACAGGGAGGATCCAGATTAAACGCAACTTTTTTTTTTCAATTGGAAAGCCACTTTTTTTAAACTCTCATTGAAAAGAGCCCTTTTTCTTGATTAAATTGCCCTATTTACTTTTGTGATTATCTAAAGGAGAAATACGAAAAAAAAAGATAAAAACCATTAAATTATTAAAAGTCTCGAAATATTTTGTGTTGGTAAATTTTTGGCGTGTTTGTTTATTTTATTGGTATCGAGACATTTCCTGACATTGTTGTAGTGTCACTGTTAAAGTGAATTTCAACCAGTTGTTAAATAAGTTAACTTATATTGAAAAAATGCCTTATTTATCCGAATCCCACAAGATTGAAATCTTAATGATGATTGGTTATGGGGACAGAAGTCATACTCAGCTAGAGGTTGTCCACTTATTCAGGCAGAAATATCCAGATTTGCCATCTATTAACCAAGGTATGGTTAGTAAAATCGAAAGCAGATTTCGAGAAGTTGGACACGTGAGGGATGTTTCAAGATAAAGGTCTTCTAAAATCGATGAAAACACCCAATTAAATGTATTGTTAGCGATGGAAGAAAAAGCGGTAACTGCAGCCAGAAGAGTAGCTCGCGAAAACTCTATTCTTCATAAATCTGTGCTAAAAATTTTAAAAAGTGCAAACAAACGACCTTATAAAATGCAACCTGTTTAAGAGTTATTGGAAGACAATCCAGATCGCAGAGTTCAGTTCTGTGAATTAATGATGAACGCCATTGACGAAAATCGCATATCTTCGGAGTGGATCCTTTTTTCTAATGAGGCTACATTCACCCTAAATGGCCATGTTAATAAGCAGAACTGTCGCTACTGGTCTGACGAGAACCCACACTGGGTAAGGGAAACTAATACATAATATCCCCAGATATCTAGAATTTCTTGAACATGAACTAGTTCCAGTCTTACGTGCCTTATATCCGAGTCAGTTCGATCCAGATTTGTATGATGAAAGAATCTGGATGCAACAAAATGGTGCTCCCCTACATTATGCTCGTAATGTACGCCAGTATTTAGATGACAATTTTCCAAACAGATGGATTGGTAGAAGGGGTGCAATCGACTGGCCGGTACGTTCTCCCGATCTCACCCCACTTGATTTTTTTCTGTGGGGACATTTAAAAAGTCAAATTTATATGAGCAAATCAGGAAACCTAGACGAACTCAAAGAATGTATTAGGCAAGAAATCCGACAAATATCTCCAGAAGTGTTAGAAAATGTCAGAAACGAATTTTATTATCGTCTTGGGCTTTGCCAACAAGTAAATGGTGCTCATTTTGAGCATCTTATACATTAAACGCAACTTTTAATAATTTAATGGTTTTTATTTTTTTTTTCGTATTTCTCCTTTAGATAATCACAAAAGTAAATAGGGCAATTTAATCAAGAAAAATGGCTCTTTTCAATAAGAATTTAAAAAAAGTGGCTTTCCATTAAAAAAAAAAGTTGGGGTTAATTTGGACCCCCCCCTGTAGGTGAAAAAATACAAAAACTATCTTGAAATGTGAAAAAAATTAAACAAAAATCGAAGGGTCTCAGGAATTTTTCGAGATAAATTTTGATTAGTTTTAACTGAATTTATTCCAGTTAAAGTCACCACACTGTATGTATGTATAATAATATGTATCCTATCTAAAATGCATCATTAAAAAAATAACTTCCATTATAAAGGGGATTTTATCATAATATATTTGTGTTTACATTTTAATAAACAAAATTATAATTTGTAAACCTAAGTAATTAGTTTGACTGGTGAAGCCGATCATCAAAATAAAATTTAAGTACAGAGGTTTTTTTCTTATACTGGTTTTAATACCACATAATTTATCTTAACAGGGTAAAGTACCGAAAATGTGCACCTAATGTAGTTCCAGGAAGTGTAATCTATCAGTACAAATTCCAAGCCGGTAAAAATGTTCACATATCTGGTTGTTTGCAGTTTATAGCAGTAGTACAGGCAATATTCCTAGAAGTATTTTGTGGAACAGTAAAATATTTGTTAAAGCGATGACTTGAAGTGTAGCTTATTATTTATTTATTGTTCCAAATCTAGAAATGTTATTAAATGAAAAATAATATAATGCCAGGTGATGTTTTTGAAGTATTTTTTACTGTATATTAAACTTACAGGAATTTTTTATTTGTTTGAGATATAATCAAGTACATTGAATTTTATATTTTTCTGAGAAAGGCACATACCTTAATACCAAATAAATAAGGAAAAAAATAGTTAAAAATGCAGAAAAAGTAATTAAATCCTTATTGGCTTTATCAGATGGGAGTTAATGGCACATCATAAGTGATCATTACATAAAATATTAAAAATATTCAGAAGTATTGTTTAATTGTAAAAGTGCAATTTAAATGAATGAATTTAGTTGAAGTGTCCTGGCTTCTCTAAGTTAATTCTTCAAAATTGATTTGATTTTTATAATAGATTAATAAAACTTTTATAAGTGTAATGCGTGACATTTAAATCTATTTGATATAATTTTTGGAATTACTAAAAACATACATAATACATTTTCCCATTGTTTTTATCGTCCTCATGAAGCTATAAAGTAAAAACACTTATTGGCTTCACCAATTTTCTTGTTTGTTTTTGACTTCAAAAGGATTTTTTAAATAGCACATATGATAAGTCCTTTATAATTCTTAGTATTTTCCTGTTATATCATAATTTAGAATAAATGAGTCTATTGTTTTTATAACTCTGATGTAATTTTTTATATGCTTTCAGAATTTAGAGAAACGACCTGTTCTAGTTTTTCTAAGAACGAACTTTTAAATTTGGTTCTTGTATTTAAAGTAATTTCTTATTTCTCTTAAATTGTTAACACTTATCGTGTTATTGGATGGTTTTTGAGTAATTTTCATTCACTGCTGCTAAAAAGATACCATGGGCATGTGTAGGGGTATCCGACAAGGCTCTTTATTGGCTTCATTGTTATTTCTACTGTATGTGAATGATCTGCCTGACTCTCTGAAGATTAGTCTGCCATCCATACTGGTGTGCTGTGGAGTGTCTGTACTTCGATCTTTCGAAAGCGTTTGACACCATTGATCACGAACTGCTGCTAAAGAGCTGGAAGTGGTGGAAGGGGTGGAACTTAGCCTATTTTACTCATATCTTGAAAATAGACATCACTTCGTAAATGTAGGTATTAACAGAACAAATTACTCATCAGGCATCACAAATTCTATATTGGATCCATTGTTATTCTTGCTGTAAGTGAAGCTTGACTTGATTTTTGGAGAATGGTCTGTTGGGTCGGTTTGCTGATAATATTTTAGTTGTGCTAACTCGGTGGGCGCTTTCTGATTTGTCGGTGGAGTGCTCGCGGATTACCATACACGAGCATAATAAACAGGAGCACTGACAATAAACTAGGTAAAAATTCTACTCTCAAAGTCAAAAAAAACTTTATTATCATATAAGATATGGATCTTCTTGACAAAGCCAATTTAAATTATCCTAGGTCAAAAGCTTAATTTTACAGAAATAGTACTACTTACAAACTATAAAAGTAGACTTAACACATACATACATACATTAGATATAAATAAAAGATATAAAATAACTAGACAAAAAAAAACAAAACATAATATGAAAATATAGTGGGGTAAAATTTAATATAAAAAATTAAAAATAAGTATATAAACAGTGCACATAACATATTATCAGACAATTGCAAATAGAAATACTAAAATGTGTGTAAATTTAAAATAGAGAATAGTAAGAATATTAAAAACTATTAAAATAAAATTCATTTAAACTATAATAGGATTTACCAGCTAGCAATATTCTAACTTTATTTCTAAACATTTTGAGGGAAGGAACGGCGGACAAATTATTTGGTAGACGATGGTAGATCTTAATGCTCTCGTAAATAATTGACGTTTTTACCAATGTTGAACCAGGTAGTTTTTAGGCATTTCTAGTCATATGTGTGACATTGTTAGGCTGAAACCTGTGTCCATATTTATGGATCATTGTCACGGTTTCCATCCATATAGAGTTAAAATGTTTTTAAACAAGGGCTTACAGCGTTCCCTACTCGCTGTGCCGCAAATGTATCGTATAGCTCTTTTCTGCAACACCAAGAGTGACTCCATGCCCTGACCAAAGAACCCCCAAAAACAAGGACCTTGACTCTATTAAGGCATAGTACACTGATTTTGCCATTACACATCCTAACTCAATGGCTGTAATTCTAACAGCGAAACATCCAGATGATACCTTTTTTAAAAGATTTATAATATGAGATTTAAAACTCAATACAGTATCAACCATAGCCCCTAAGATTTTAGTCTGAGGCCGATATTCAACAGAAATACTATGATGAGTGGGGAGCCCCACCTGACACTTAAACGACAAAATATTTGTTTTGAAGAAGTTTCGCAATATAAGGTTGGAATCACACCAGAACTTACATAGCTTCTTTAAGGCTTAGTTGGTCAGAGCAATGCCATAAAATTGTGGATCCGTATTGAATCTTTGGAGGGAAAACTTAGCTCATTAGAAGCCAACATGATCACCCAATTTAGTGAGATTATTAATAAAGTGAATGATCTGCACAATAACCAACAGCAAGTCAATAATATACCACCTAGTACTTCTCAATCCCAGATCAACGACAGCAATGATTTAATGCAAGAGGTCCCGGATCGACAGAGGAGAATGAATAATATCATGCTGTTTATTATGGAAATCTTACCACACACTTCAGAAATTACCCAATTATCTAATCTTCTAAACTCAGTTACTGGCAAGCAAGTGCATGTCTCAGAAGTTATTAAGTTGAGCAGACTAAATAGTAAAGGTCGTAAATGTCTCAAGATAGTTCTATCAAACAATTCTGATGTAACCAATGTACTAAAGAACCGGAGAAGGTTTAGCTCTGCTAAGGCGGTTTACGTTGAGGCTGACCTCACTCCTAGTCAGAGGAGTGATCTGCAAAAGGTCAAGGACATACTTGAGCATCGGCGATCCAATGGAGAAACAAATATGTACATCAAGTTTGACAATGGCAGGCCTGTCATCGCCACAAAAAACTAAATCCTTCCAGCACTTCACACCACCTACGTCTTTGTTATCAAAATGTACCTCTACCAAAATGGCCTCCGCACCAAGCCTGATAAGCTTTATACAGGGATCTCCGTGTGCGACTTTGACATCATTGCCTTCACCGAAACGTGGCTTCAACCAGATATTCTCGACTCTGAATTGTGTCCAGAAACATTTAGAGTGCTCAGATCTGACAGACAGCTGGATAGAGTGGCTGCTACTCGTGGTGGTGACTGCTTGGTCGCAGCTTCTCACAATATCCACCTAGAGAGGGTTAACTTGGAAGACATCCTTAACTCTACACCACTTATAGATATTTTAGGGTGTAAGCTCACTTATGGTTATTTTGTATTTTATTTATTTGTAATCTATGTCCCTCCTTGCACAACCGAGAGAGACTTTGAGACCTTGTGTGAAACAATTATGTCACTTTATCTGGTCCACACAAAACGCGTTATGATTGTTGGAAATTTTAATGTTCCGTCTTATCAGACAACCGAAGCTAGCAGTGTCAAGTGCAAGCTTTTGACCAACCTATGCGAGATCCTTGGTCTTAAGCAGTTTAACGATATTCCAAATGTTAATAATAGGCTTCTTGACGTCAGTGTCATCAAAAGTATATCACCGCTTATTGACGAAGATTTGCATCATCCTGCTTTGACAATTTCTTTTAAATCGGCTTTCCCTCATAAATATAATCCTTCTATAAGTTCAAATAATCTACAGCAGTTTAACTTCAGAAAAGCAGACTTTCCACTCATGTATAATTTGTTGCTTGATGCAGACTGGTTGTCCGTCTTGCAGTCTTCTGACGTTGACAGCGCTTGCAAGGAACTTTACAAAAGACTTGATTCAGCTTTTGCTGCTTCAGCATCTTTAAAACAACGGAGGCGACGGCGATTTCCAGTATGATTTTCAAAACGAATTATTTCTAATATCTTTAAGAAGGAAAAAGCATATCGTGATTATAGATCCTCTCCAACTGAATTTAATCTTTCCAGATACAACAGGCTTCGTCAGACAGTAAAATCTCAAGCCCGTGAGGCCTATAACTCATTTGTGACCCAAGCCGAGGAGAACATTGTAACTGATCCCTCATCGTTTTGGTCTTTTGTTAGAGCTAAGAAAGGTCACTCTTCACTTCCGTCTATCATGTGTGATGCCAATGGTAATTCTTTTCAAGGAACAGAAAATATTGTGCCAGCTTTTGCCAAACTTTTTCAGAATGCCTATAAAGATCCAATCAACCTCGCAGAAACCTATCCTCCTTCTGATTCCTCAGACCTCATTGGCATTCTTCCATCAATTACCACTGAGGAAATTATTCCTGCTAGTCGGAGGCTAAAAAACAAGTTGACAGCCGGTCCAGATGGTGTTCCAAGTTTTGTAGCTAAAGACTGCATGTTTGTCCTTTGTCAACCTTTATGTCATATTTTTAACCTTATTTTGAAAACTGGCAAATTTCCAGGCGTCTGGAAATGTGCTAAAGTAATACCAATTCACAAAAAAGACGATATAAACAGATTCGACAACTACCGACCTATCTCCATACTTTGCAATTTTTCCAAAACTTTTGAAACTATTGTTTATAACAGAATTCTTCCCCAAGTTCAATTACTACTCTCTATAGATCAGCACGGTTTTATTGCTAAAAGGTCGTGCATCACTAACCTCTGTAATGTGACTCATTTTATTTCTTCAGCCCTCGATAGAAAACGTCAGGTTGATGTGGTGTATACTGATTTCAGAAAGGCTTTCGATCAGATAAATCATAGCATTCTGCTAGAAAAATTGAACAAGCAATTCAACTTCTCAGAAAGGCTAATTCCGTTGCTTTCGTCATATCTTATATTAAATATATATATATATATCTTATATCTTATATCTTGTCTACAGTTTGTTGAGGTGGAAGGTTGTAGATCTAATACCTTTGTTTCAACATCGGGAGTCCCACAGGGATCCAATCTCGGCCCACTTCTTTTTATCTTTTATATTAATGATCTTATAGAATTGATTTCCTGCCTTAGACTAGCTTATGCTGATGATCTGAAAATATTCTGGTGTATCAATAGTATCTTGGACTGCTTGTTCTTACAGAGTAACTTGGACTTAATTAGGGGGTGGTGCAGTCGAAATCAGTTATGTCTTAACATCTCGAAATGCTGTGTGATCTCCTTTCACCGAACCAAGGATCCTGTTTTGTTTAATTACAATATAGACAATCAAATCCTCTGTAGAAGTACTTCTATTAAAGATCTAGGGGTTGTATTCGACGATAGGCTCACATTTGTGCCACATATTGAACAGTGACCTCCTCGTTGAAACTTCTGGGTTTTGTCATTCGAAATAGCCGACTCTTTAACAACTCAAACTCAATAAAACTATTGTACTTTTCCTTTGTTAGATCAAGACTGGAATACGGTTCCTTGGTGTGGTGTCCTTTCTATGAATGCCATGTTGGCTACATCGAGAGTGTTCAGAGAAGGGTTTTAAAGTTTCTTATGTTTCGTGAGGATGGAATATATCCTGTTCATGATCTGATGTCAGGTAGATTTAATCTGCAATCTCTGGCCATGAGGAGAACGATTCATTTTGTAACATTCTTATAGAAGTTGGTCAATAATCAAATAAATTCTCCTCCTCTCTTCAACGATATTCAATTTTATGTACCACGATTTGCTTCTAGAGCAAATATCACTTTTGCTTTAGATCGCGCCAGAACTAACATTAGGTTTCAAGATCCCGTATATCAAATGTGCAGAATTTTTAATTCAGTATCATCAACCTGTGACATATTTGTATGCTCCATAAAGGATCTAGTTTTGTCTCTGACAAACCAACAGTTGCCATAATTCCTTTTCTCTTCCTTTTTTCCCTTGTCCCATGAATCCCTTTCTTTGTTCATTCTAATGTTAATTTACATCTCCTTTAATTTTGATATATACATGATGTTACTATAGTAATTTAAGTTTTCCTTATTTTTCTTTATTTTTGTTATTTAATTTATAGTAATTTAATATTTGTTTACACTTTCAAAACATTAACTGTAGATTTTCCTGTAATGTATGCTAAATAAATAAATAAATAAAACCTTCTGGCTACGGCCAGTCAAATACGATTCAAACCAACAATGCGACATCCCTCTAAGGCCATAGTGAAGGAGTTTTTGCATCAAAATGTGATGATTGATATAGTCAAAAGCTTTTGAAAGGTCACAGAAAGTCGCTGCATTCACGTCACCACTATTAATGCCTGAATATAATCCCTCCAAATACTGAAAAATGGCGTCGTTTGTACAGAGCTGCTCTCGGAATCCAAATTAAAGAGGACTTAAAATATTGTTTAAATTAAGAGAAGAAATCACCCTGGAAGTTGGAAGGATCCTCCAAGTCTCCACCCTTGTGAAAAGAAATAATCTTAGTCAATTTTAGACATATGGAAAAAATACCAGACTCCCAAGAAATATTAATTGTTTGGGCTAAGATATTCAAAATGTGGTCAGACAAACCTGTTAAGATTTTTATGGATAGGCCATCATCCCCTGAGCTATGTTTATTTTTAATGTCTAATATGGCTTGTTTTAGTTCGATGAAGTCTGTGTAAAATTTGACAGAAGGCTAAGAGGATTAGAAGGTTGGGTTATATTTTTAGTAAGATTTTCAGCTATTGAACAATAGAATTCATTTAATTTAAAATTAAAGTTTAAAGATAATTCAATTTCATTAATGCTTGAGGAAAACTGGTTTTTGTTACGAATATCGTTTATTATTGACCAACTCTCCTTTTGCTTGTTACATGCATTTGTTAGACGGTTTCTATAATAGAAATCCTTTGCAAGTTTTATGAGTTTTCCATAGATAAAACGATAATTATTAAAATAAGTATGGTTATCAGTGAGTTTCCTGATGTAGTGAAGAATTCTTTGAGATAGTGAAGATTTTTAGAGGACGATTTTAATCCTTTTGTAAGCCATGGCTTTTATTTCTTATTTTAATTTTTCTAACAGGAAACGCCTGGTTAAAAAACTATATTAAGTTGGAGTGCAATTTTCCTATAGAAGCTGTAGACATCAAAACATCTTCCCAAGAAGACATTGCTGATAAAACTTATCATCTGTATAGCCAGCATGAAAATAAATCGATTCCAGATGTTACTAGCATTAAATTTATGGTGGTGTACATTGACTCTGATTTGTGTTGGGACCAGACATCTTACAGCTCCAGTCAAAGCTTCATGGTGCTTGTTACATGATTAGAAGCCGTATAGAGCTGCTAACGTCATTAGTGTGCCTAAAGGCATATTATTTAGCAAATGTGCAGTAACAAACAAAATATGGAGCCTCCCTCTTTTTGGAAATCATTCAGATTTTCACAGAATATCTTTATACTACAAAAAAAAATTAAGAAATGTATGTTGAGACTTCATCCCTGGATATCTGTAAACCCTTTTTTGCTAAAATGGGGATTCTCAGTGCTCCACAATTGTATTTCTTGGGGTTGATATTAATTGTTAAGAAAAATACAAATTTTTTTAAAACAAATAGAGATAGGTATGTTGACGGTATGAGACTAAAACGAGAAATATTTCTAGTTTCTATGAGAGAGGAATACTCTATAGAGCAATAAAATTAAAATTTACCACCGGAAATCAAAAAAAATTGAAGGGGTAGAAAGATTGACAAAGTGACCTTTCCATAGGAGAAATGATTTTACTCCTTAGATCTTTATTAATTACATTTTGTTAATTATATTATATTTTTAGGGACGTTGCTTTTTTACTAGTATTGTATTTTGATAGCAAATAAATCAAAGCAAAGTTCTGTTTTTAAAAATCCTTAAAAAAACGATTTCTAGCAAATTAAATTAAATCTCTTCCCAAAATATTTTGTATTAACCTACCACTTTATATTTTTTTGTAGAAATTTATATATTATTTTAATAAATACTTCTTTAGCATTTACTAAGTAAATTCCTTATCTTAGTAAACATGTGCACTGACAAAAATCAATAATAAAATAACGCAATAATTAAAACCGTTTTCTTAACCAAATAACTGGAATTTCCAATGGGTTTTCCGTAAGGTTACATGAACTGGTGGGTAAATGACTCAGATTATATTTAAAGTGTTAATGACCTAAACTGATTAATTTTCGGAAATTTGAAACCGATATCCGTAAATGAAAATAGTAATGAGTTTTTGCTTTGTCAGAAAAACAGTAAGATGAGAAATATTTGAAAATTTAAAATAAACGGTAGATAATTTTTGTTAAATCATGCCGCTTTTTATGTGGGTTTATAGAGTGTTGGTTTTAACTATAGTTTTATTTATAATCGTATAGTCACTGATACACAAGATGCTTTTTAAATATTGCGACAAGAGTCAACTATTTCAGGAAAAATATCAAGCAAAGGAGTTCTTATACACATACGTCCTAACGTTTTAAATTTTGAAGCATAGAGTAATAAAATTGTAAGGAAAAACGTTTTTTTTCCCAATAAATTTGATATTCCTATAGATATTTTTTGAAAATTGATACGCAGTTTCTTTGTATTAAGGAGCCGTTTTTCTATACACAATTTAATTTATTTATTTCACATTGGCGTGCATGCTTTAAATTCAGTATGTTTGAAAAAGAAATTGGTAGGCCACTGGTTTTTCTTGTAGTAAAAAGTATTATTGCATTATTTATTTCTTTTACAGCATATAATAACGATTTTCGCGTAATAAAAGAACACCCATTTTTGTGGATAGCTATAAAGCCTAAAACCTGATCAAGTATTAATTTTATTATCACTAAGTATATCATTTATAACCACTAACCTGATCATCCTATAGTTTGAAATTTAGGAGGTTAAGGACATACAGTAATGGCCAAAAGTAGATAGACAATTGGTTTTTTAAAAAGAAATCAAAGGAAATAAAAATTCTATAATAAAGATATTTAAGTATATTATGGGCAACATAAACATGTATAAAAATAATAAAACATTCTTTATAAACAATCACCTAATTTGGTAAATAATAATAAATAACTAAATATGCGCTGGACAAAAGTAGATAGACAAATTTAAAGAATAACCAATACTCTTTTTTTCTTCGAAGCATTTTTTTTTAATTACAAACTAAACCATCTACAATATTAATATTTTGTAAATACCCATTATTGTCTATTAGAACCTGACATCTACGTGGCATTGATTCAATAAGATTGTCTATGAGTTTAAAACCAATATTTTTCCATTTCTGTTGCAACCGTTCGAATAATTCACCTTTATTTGAATAGTTTGTATCCCTAATATCACGATCTACAATTTCCCATAAATTTTCGATGGGATTAAGATCGGGTGACTGGGATGGCCATTTTAAAACTGGTATTTTTTCTTCTTCGAAAAATTGCTTCATAATTTTGGAGGAATGCTTCGGGTCATTATCTTGCTGGAATTGGAATCTTAATGGTAAATTGTCTTCGACATAGGGCAACATAACATCTCTGAGAATATTCCTGTACATAAACCTGTCCATTATGCCCTCTATGCGATGTAACGGGCCCATTCCATAACCTGAGAAGCAACCCCAAACCATCACTGATCCACCTCTATGCTTAACTGTGCGTTTTGTGTACTTGGAATTTAAACGCTGGCCAGAAGGACGTCTAACATATTGAATTCCATCGGAATTAAACAAATTAAACTTCGATTCGTCGCTCCAGCAAACACGTTTCCATTCATGCTTTGTCCAGTGTATATGCTGACGGGCAAATTCCAATCGGGCTAAGCGATTCTTTTTTTGAAAGCAATGGTTTTTTTGCTGGCCTACGTGCAAATAGATTCTCTTCTACCAACCTTCGTCTTACAGTCCTTGAGGACACATTACAGATCCCTAGAGCCTGTAATTCTATCTGAATTTGACGAGAAGTCATGAAAGGGTTATTCTGGCTAATTTGTTTTAATTTGCGTACAGCTCTAATGTCCATTTTTTTTGGTCGACCAGATTTATTTTTTGGCTCTAATGATCCTGTCCTTTCATATCTTTTAATAAGTGCCCAAACAGCTTTTCTTTTAACATCAAATCTACGAGCAATATCAATTTGACGATCACCCGCGCTCAGATTTCCCATTTCTCATTTCTTGCGAGTTTTATCGCTCATTTTACGCCATTTCTGGTAATTGGTACATGCTCTTAATTTGTTTATTTTTGGTCTCTTAGATAGTGGGTTGGAATCAGTAGATTATTGCAGGCAACTTATTTTAGAATTATGTAAATTAAGCAAGTCGTGTTTTGCCTCGTAGTTTTAAATCTCTTTACATTCCTTAGTATGCCACTCTGCTCTTGCTCGTCTTACTCTGTGTCTTATTTCACAGTGCGTTTTCTTGTATTCCTTCTCTCGTTTTCATCCTTATACTTACATATTTGATCTATAAAGTATAGAACATTTTAGTTATCCAGCTTTATTTTCCTTTTCTTCTTTCCTCTCAGTTCACTCCTCTCCTATACTAGTTTCAATATGTCTCTAGTTATTATACATTTCTTCTACGCCACCTGGTTTTTCCACGTTTATTTCAACGGATTTCATTCTCTGTTCTAAAATACTTGACTTTTTACTCTCGTGGTCTCTATTCAGTGTATACGTTTTTATAAGAGGCAAAAAATACAAAATCTACAGCATCATAGAAACATTTAATAAAACGACAAAGGTTACATGTTTCGCCCGACTAGAGCATAATAATTCAGACCTATAATAATTAAGATGATGTAAGCCGAAGAAAGGAAATTCAACAAAAACTTACCATAACATACACAAAACACCTAACACATAAATAAACAAAGCTTATGTTAATTCTATTCAGTGTAGTTGTTTTCAGGGACTTCCTAACTTTTTTAAAACGCAGTCTTAATTTTCCTACCATGATACCTTGATTTATTTTTTTTTTCAGGTAAATCTGTATGAGATCTCCATGTGTTTAGTATTACTAATAATGTTATGACAAAATAATTCTATATCATACTTTAGAACCGCATCCTCAAAAAAAAAATCTACTATAGTGTGATAGATGCGTTTATTTTGGATTTAAGATTTTTACTTTATATATTGAGAATTTTGTTACAAATGGGTAAATATGATAAGTTTATATTTAAAAAAATCCTATTCATCAAATATAAACATATTCTCTAATACTTAATAACATTTTTACTCCGTTTAGGTAAAGCTGTAATAGTATAAAAACCGGATTTTAGTCAATAATGAAAAGGAAATTAGATCTTTGCAAAATAAAACGTTTATCAAATAAATATATATATCAATCTTAGAAGTCTCTTAAGCGTAGTAAACTTGGCCTTTTTCTTTTTGTACTTTTTATTGATGACTAATCTTATTGTGTCTCTTTATCTGCAAGTTTAATGTATGCTGACGATTTTAAGCTATTTAAACCATATCTGTTAAGGCATATATTGTAAAATTGATATATGTATGAAACGATTATATTTAAAATGACATATTTTATTGTTGATTGGAGTAAAAATAATCAACTCTCTCTTAAAGTTAAAAAATGTGCAATGGTTACTCTTACCCGTAAGGCCAACTATTTTAATGAGGATTACTATATTGGTGATGCCAAATATGACAGAAAGAGTCTATCAGCGCAACAGTGGCCTAAGCCCAAAAGAATGCTTTGAGAAAATTGACATTATAATGAGCCTATAAGTAATTGATTTTATTTATTTTTTTTTAAATGTGGGTTAGGTCACTGTTGCATTATTAAAATTGCGATAATGTGTTAATTAGCCTGATTTATTGGTAGTATATTATTACTAAAAAACAAAGAATATTTAGAATATTTTATTAGAAAGTCATAAAATTATAGTAAACATTAAACTAAAAATACAAACAAGCAAAATATCAAAATATTGCTAGACTTAGACGTCTTCTATTTCTTCTTCCTCCTCTCCTTCGGAAAAAATCTCTTCTGAAGTATTTTGTGATGTTTTTAAGTTTTTGTAAAAATCGTGATGAACCGGCGGTATGAAAGGAATTAACTCCAGAAGGTCTTTCGTCTTTTTAACGTCTATGTTGCGCCCTTTGGGATACGAGTAACTAAGTTCAATACTCTCCAAAGTTTGTATTGATCTTCTTTTTTTAACACTAAATGATGCGAATACTACATCTTCATTATTGGAGTACTTGTAAAATATACAAAATGGCTCTGATTTTTTATAAAGTAGCCACTGAATCTTAAGCCACTTTACTTTCGATTTGTTGCTGATATTTTTCGATTAGTTAGATTTTGTTCCAACTTTGCTGTAGAGTGTTCTACTCACTGCCAGACATTTCTATTAATTTAAAGGGTAATCTTTTTCTGGATGATTCAACAACTTTCCTCCAATCATTTGGAATAAAAATGTCTCTAAAGATTTTTTTTTGTTTTTCCACCAACCCGAAATCCTGGGCACAAGGTAGAAAGAAGTGCCCACTTACTAAAAATTTATGATTAATTTCATTAACCGTGTTTAGTTCTGAAGACACAATGTAGCTGCATAAAGCTGCCATCTTAAAATTTCTGTTTTGCCCACCGCATTGATCTGAATATATTATTAGTTTTTCAGTGCTGACATAGTTTTTAACAAAATGAAAAATGCATGAACCCTCTTCTTGAGGACCTCTGGAAGCAACAGATTCGTCCCATGTGTACATAAACACTTCATTCGTGTCTAAATTATGGATACCGAGGCAGTACGTCCAAAGTTGTCTCTTATAATAACAAATCCCAGTAGATATGACGGGTGTTGGTAAAGTTTTCATGAGGTCGAAAGCTATGGCAGTTACTTCTTCTGGATTTGTTTTTGCAAAATCACCATCTCTCTTCATACCATCTCTAGCAGAAGTTGCTTTCCGATGATGCAACTCTCGTTCCATTTGAATTTCTTGTTTTTCTGCGTTCCGTTGAAAACTTTATTTTGTTTTCAAATAAATGACACTTCTTGCAAAAATCTTTTATCGGGGCGTGGAAACAAAGGTTAAATTTTTTCAAAAAAATTTCTCTGAATATGAACATCGAGACAGGAGTCACGTTTTCGAGCTCTTTTTCTTGTTTATTAAGTTCATACATCTTTCCAAGACTTAAATCTGGGGCTAAATACTTTCTGTGTGGGTTTTTGCGTCGAGTGTAATGAGACTCATACGCAGGGAATTTTTCAATAAATTGTATTACGCTCTGAACCATTACATCTGGAGTTTTGTTTATAGATGTTCCCTTACCCCTTCCATCTACTGGTGCAGCTAAACCTTCTTTCTTATTAGCCAACACCCAACTGATTCTGCCATCAGAAACTCGAAGGACTTTTTTAAAAAACAATTTGCAGACTTTTGTTTTTTCCCCAGCATCATTACATAAAAAGTAAATACGAGTTTTTTCACGCCTTGAAGCTCCGGCTCTTTCAGTATAGGTTTTTAATTTATTTACAACTTCAACAAGTGCAAAAATATAGGCAGATTGTAGATCAAATGTTTCAATGCTATAAAATCACGTAAAAATAGCTTGTTGGCGCTGTGAATTAATTTTTTCCCAACAGTGACTTTCACAACAGTCTTGTACTTCTAGAAAAATTTTAGCTGGCACTACTCTTTTGGACCTATTAACGTATTCTTGACCGGCATTTCGTTTTTTCTTTGCAATATTACGTTTCCATTTACTTTCATTTCTTGTGCGTTTTTTCCCTCTACTTTGTTTTTCAGCTTCACTATCGGACCCTTTTCATCGGGATTCATTTCGTTGTTCAAATATTTCATTGCCCGTTTTAGATGGTACATACTCCGACCCAGAATCTTGAAATGGATCTTCATCACTATTTTCTGAACCTAAAAACAAAAAATAAATAATATTTATTTTTTGTTTTCTAATTTTCAGAAACTACGGAGAATAATATTAAAAAACCTCTCCTGTTGAAATTATTATGAATTGTTATTGTTTCAAAAAACCATTTTCCAAGAACTTAATTGGGCAATCCAAATAACGTGACTTTTTCAGCTATTCAATATGACGGTGATGGTCAAACAATGAAATCGATCCGCATTTACTGACGAAAGTCAATACATTTTCTTATATCGCAGGTATTCTTAAATAATTTAACAATTTGTACCCTTTGTATGATAAAAATCCGCCAAAATAATCAGTAAAAATTGCAATTCTCAATATTCAAAAATAATTGCAATTAAACATGTAAACAACACACTGTTTGACCATCGCAGTCACATTGAATTTTGACTTTGACAGGTTGTTGGATTGCCTAATTTGAAAATTGTTAAAACCTAACCTCAAAAATATATCCAGTTAAATCGTAACAAATAATATAACGTAAAATGTATACAAAATACTTACCGACATTAACAGATGAAGAACAAGCCATAATCACATCAAGTTACTTTTTTTTAACTTTATACTATAAAGAAAACCGTCTATTTTCACTCTTACGCTGACGCACGAGATTTTTTGTTTACAACAGAATAATAATGCGACAGTGGCCTAACCCACAGACTACAGGGTTAGGCCAGTATTGCACTCAGTTATACGACTAATCAGGAAATGCAACAAGTAACTATAGTGCTGCCATCTATTATCAAAGAGAGAAAGGTGGCTTGGGCCACTGTTGCCTTAAAGATCGCGCTATATGGAACATAAATGAGCAATTGAGCATAAAACGCAAAATGTCAATTTTGTGGGTTAGGCCACTGTTGCGCTGATAGACTCATGTATGCTGACGATTTTAAGCTATTTAAACCATCTGTTAAGGCATATATTGTAAAATTGATATATGTATAAAACGATTATATTTAAAATGACATATGTTTTATTGTTGATTGGAGTAAAAATAATCAAATGTCTCTTAAAGTTAAAAAATATGCAGTGGTTATTCTTACCCGTAAGGCCAACTATTTTAATGAGGATTACTATATTGGTGATGCCAAATATGACAGAAAAAACGTAGTCGAAGAATTCGAAGTTACAACACTACATTTTAGCTTAATACAAAATTTAATTATAACAATAGTGAAACAGTTAATAAGGCTCACCTTGGTACCTTGGGTTTTATAACGCGGAACAGTAAGAATTTTAAAATTAGCAGCATTATTATCCTCTATAATGTCTTTTGTGAGGCCATATGGACATATGGAATATGCCTCTAGCATCTAGGGCACCTGTAGCATAATTACACTCGGATATAATATTAATAGATAAAACAACGTTTTTTAAGATTCTTGGATGTAGGCCTTTATGTGGTTTCATACAAAGTAATGTCGAAGATATTTCAGTTCCAGATGCTCTGCACTAAAAGACAAAATCAGGCGGATAAGTTCATATATTTTATTCTAAATAATATTAAATACATAGAGATGATGATATATTTAATATTAAAATAAGAGAAATTAAAAAATTGCTAGATCATCCGAACATGGTTTAGGGTGCAATTAAACGTAGCTTATTTTTTTATTTTGGTCTATATTGTTAAAAATTTAATTTTTTAGGTTTAGGCTTAATATTTCCTGTTTTTAATGTGTTTTTTTTTGTTTTGTCTTTTCTCGTTATATACTTTTTATATAATTACTTTTACTTAGTTAATCATGCTTAAATGTCCTTTTCAAATAAATAAATACATAAAATAAAAAACATTATTATATATATTATTATTAAGTATTGAATAAACCTTAACTGTAATTCATTTTTAAGTCAATATTAATTAAATAATTTTTTATAAGTCAAAATTAGTAATACTACGGCCCTGAAAATGCCCGCGTGTACTCCTTGAGATGAAAATAATTTTTAAGAAAGTCCTAAAATCGTACGTGGGCGAAAGAGATAAGGCATAGAGAATTTTCACTTTTTACCTTTGTTTTACGAGTATAAGTCTGCTAAAAAGAGACGTACAACAAATTGCGGTCTGCGATTAATAAGGCTATTCCAAATATTTTGATTTGCTTATTATTTAGTCCGAGGACTATATATGTATGTATTTCTACATGTCGTTTATATTACACGTATTGAAATAAATCAAATTATTCAGATTGTCTTTTTTAATATTGATTTAACACATATATTGACCGCATTTATTTAAATTATTATTGGAAAATTTGCCATATCCATATTATATTAATAATACATATTAAAGTATAGGGGGGAATTTTAAAAAAATATGTAAACATTGTTTTTTGGTATACGATATTTCATGAGCTATTTTTATCGATACCACATGCTAAAATCAGTGTAATAATAAAATTATTATTTTCAGGTGTTTTTATACAAAGGACCAAAGAGAGCATGTCGTCAGTGCTTCACAAAGTTGATACACCTACGAAGCTACCTTAGAGAAAAAATTATTAACCAACAACTTAAGGCCGCGAAACAAATGGATCCGATAAACTCGCATGATAAATCCTGTTTATGTCAGACTTGTCAAAACTCATATTCTGGCTTAGATGTTCTGATTAACGTAATAGAGCAGCAGCAAAATGATTCTCAAAACACTTATTCCTCTTCAAATACTTATATAGATGATCATCATTTTCAAGCGCTAGAAGCTCAATCACTAGAATATGGTCACAATAACATTGAACTACAAAATGCAACGTCTCAAGATCAATTACATTCTAATAACAACCAGAATTCTTCGTTTCTTTACCATGATAATAATGTACCATCGGTTATGCAGACTCAATCAATGTTTCCAGTTTCTAACCCTTATACTTATTATCCAGAACCGACTCAATACATGCCCTCGACAAGTACAGCCAATTACTTTATGGACAATGTTTCTTTTCCTGACCAAAATCAAAAGCGGCCACATAGTTCAGATTCTAGTTCCAGTTGCACTAGTGATACAGTATTACCTATCATGTTATCCCATATGTCAGATCCTGAATGCCAACCCTCAACTTCTACAAGTCCCTCATCAAAATCAAGAAAAGGTAAAAAAATATGTCAGTGGTGCCATAAAGTATTCAATCACACCGGTGACTACACTAAACACGTTAGAACACACACAAAGGAAAAACCGTATCCGTGCCCGCAATGTGGTAAAACATTTCCTCACACATCAAACTTACATCGGCATGTGAAGACTCATAGTGACCAACGACCTCACAAATGTGAGTTTTGTGGCAAGGAATTTATTAGAAAAGATAAATTAAAGTTTCATAAAGAATGTTGCAGTAGAAGACGGAAAAGCGAATAATATCTGTAATTTTTTTTATGGTTTTAATTTATTCAAGACGTTTTTCTAAAACGTGCCCTTTTAAATTCTGGGGGTGATCTTTTATTTTAGAGCTACATGTATATTTTGTTTTATATAAAGTGCCATTGTATGATAATGTTATATAGTTTATTACTTTTTATAAATTTGTAAATAAAACTTTTGTTGAGCTTCCTTTTTAGTTTTTATAAACCAACCCAAGTAAATTGGTAAAACGACTAGTTTCAAAGAGAGAGAGAGAGAGAGAGACATTTATTATAGACACACCGGACCTTTTGGCATTTTTAAAGATTTTTTTAAATTTTAAAAATAAATAAATAAATAATAATTTTAATTTATTTAATAAAATAAAATATCTACATTAAATAGCTTTATAAAATATACAGGGTGTGCCAACAAGGTGTACGGCTAAGAAAGCGTCTTAACTATACGAGGTAAAGCAAAAAGTTCTACAGCAAAGTTGTAGGGTTGACAAAAACCTACGAAGTAAAAATATTTTTATGTATGCTGGGTGTGTCACAAAAAAGTTACTATAAAATATAATTTTTTTTTAAATAGTACGCCCTGTATATTATGGTACTAAAATATGAGGCAAAAAGAGTACCTTACTTTGATATAACGTTTTTAAAATTTCCGTGCGGCGTTGTAACGTAATTAATTTTTTTATGTTATTTTTTGCCTTTTAGAGGGTTTGTTTAAAAAATCATAATTATCTTAAAATTTATTCTGCGCCTATGAAACTTATACCACAGTTAGTCTAGGGTATCTTCTCTAAGCTAACTATAATAATTTTGTAATTTTTTACTACAGGGTGTTTTTAAAGAACTCTTAAACTTGCTGAAATTAAATACGCAATATCTCAAATTTTTCAACTGGAACACCCTGTATATTTTTATCTAATTGTTTGTCCCTCCAATACCGTCATTCTTTATTCAATATGTCCTATAGCTAAACCTAAAGGTACCTAACTTACCTTTTGAGATATTTTAACTTTTCTGTAAAATACTATGCATAAAACGAGTATTCTTTAAGTTTTGATCAAAATTGCTTAGAAAAAATGAAGAAAAATTGAAAGAATTAGAATTATTACTTTTCCTACAATTATTATTACATACGTGAAAAATTAACCAACACAATTATTCACCTAAACTGCTAAAAAAAACAGCAAAATTAAATTACATACTAGGTAGGTACCTACTTACGTATTTGTGCATAAATGTACATCGTTACACTAATTTTAAATTTTAAAGATCAATTACAATTATTATAAATTGTGTTCAATATGACCTCCTAAATTTTGTACGCAAGCGTTTACTCTTTTTGAGAATGAGTTATTAACATTTTCCAACATAATTGGCGTGACTGTTTGAAAAATTTCCCGAATTTTATTTTTCATATTTTCACTTATGGTAGGAGTTGTTTGGTAGACTTTTTCCTTCACATATCCCCACAAAAAAAAATCCAGTTTGGTCAAATCTGGGGACCTTGCGGGCCAAGGGACCGGCCCACCTCTCCCTATCCACCGGTCATCAAAATGCTCATTTAAAAAATTTCTAACAGCATGGTTATAATGAGCTGGAGCGCCGTCATGCTGAAACCAAATCCGAAATCTCGAACATGGTCAGGCAACGTTTGTAGAAGGACATTAAAATCGTTTTGTAAAAAGTTTAAATACATTTCACCTGTAAGATGTCCATTAAAAAAGTGCGATCCAATAACGTAATATCCTATTATTCCTGCCCAAACATTAAGCGATCATCTATGTTGATGATGAATTTCTCGGGTGAAGAATGGATTGCTGGTGTCGTAATAATGAAAATTATGTTTAGAAGAAAGAAAGAAAGAAAGAAAATGTGCTATATTACGTAAGACAACAAAATCTTGTGTACAAGCATCCTAAAAACTAAAAAATTCCAAATTCACTTTAAATTTCAAATTTCAAACAAACATAACATCTAAAACACTTTACCATAAAATTTACACACATTACAAAATTAATCATAACAAAACAGATTGAGAAAAAAAAAGCATCTTTTTGATAAATTTCATTAAAAAATAAGTAAAGCTGTCAATAAAACAGAATTTAGAAGAAGTAAATTAAATTATTTAACAGGAAACAAAACTAAAACACTAAAATGATGTCAGAGCACAGGTTAAAAGGTATCATTAAAAAAATCGTCAAGGCTATAATATGCCCTGGATAATAAAAGTTATTTTAATTCCTTTTTAAATCTCTTAACTTCTAAGATTTGTCTGATACATAGAGGAACATGGTTGTAAATTTTTTTGCTAAGGTATATAAGTGAGTTCTTGGTGAGGGAGGATGTAGGGATTGGTAAGGGAAAATCGTTAACCTGGCGAGTCATATGACCAGTGTTAGAGGGAGGTTTAGGACATTTATGAATAAGAGTAGCTGTTTCTAAGATAAAAAGAGAGAGTTTTATTAACACTGCCATTATTATGGAATGTAGCTTCATCCGAAAAAAGCACAAAATTAAAAAATTCAGGCTGACGAATCTTATTTTGCGCCCACTGACAGAAAGCCAATCTTCTTCCATAATCCTGCGGAAGTAATTTCTGCAACAATTGAATATGGTAAGGATGGAATTTTTCGCTTTGAAGCGTGCAAGATATTGATGTTGCACTAAAGGGTAATTCTTTAGCAAGCCTACCTAACGCTTTTATGAAGATCTTCAACGACACTTAAAGCTACTGTCATCCTGTTTTCCTCATTTGTAACTGGCTTCACCCGTTCATGTTTTTCATAAATTACACTTCCTGTTCTCTCAAATCTTTCTTTTAGTTTTTGAAACATTTGTGCTTGGGGATGTCTCCTTTTAGGATAAAGTTGCGCATAAATTCTAGATGCCAAAAGGCTATTTTTTCAACAGCTCTAAGGGCATATATCATATCAAAAAATTCCTCACGAGGAAAATTCATATTGATTACAAAATGAACAATAAAAATTAAAAATCGATTAACTAACTCACTGATAATAATTTCTAAAATGGTTTTTGAAGAAAAAACATTGATCTTGTCTACTGCTGTCATAAAACTAATAATCTGACAATTATTATTTTGACGTTTAAACCAATGTTTCTAAGCAATCTTGATCAAAACTTAGAGAATACCCGTTTTATGCATAGTATTGTACAGAAAAGTTAAAATATGCCAAAAAGTACTTGGTTAAGCTACAGGATATAGTTGAAAAATTTGAGATATTGCGTGTTTAATTTCAGCAAGTTTGAAAGTTCTTTAAAAACACCCTGTAGTAAAAAATTACAAATTATCATAGTCAGCCTAGAGGAGGTACCCTAGACTAACTGTGGTACAAGTTTCATAGGCGCAGAATAAATTTTAAGTTAATTACATTTTAACAAAATATACAGGGCGTACCATTTAAAAAAAATCATATTTTATAGTAACTTTTTTGTGATACACCCAGTATACATAAAAATATTTTTAGTTCGTAGGTTTTTGTCAACCCTACAACTTTGCTGTAGAACTTTTTGCTCTACCTCGTATAGTTAAGGCGCTATCTTAGCCGTACACCTTGTTGGCACACCCTGTATTGAACAATTATACAAACCCTGACAGACATGACTTATTATAGACATATTTATTTTATTAGTATTTAAATGTAATTGCTTTCTAATTTTTGAGTATATATTTATTTCTTTTAAAAAGAGATAATTAATTCGTTGTAGTAAGGGCTAAGTATCGTTTTAATGTTGTTACGCAAGTTATATTTTAGTCTAAAATCTATAAATAGGTCTTTTACGGGCAATTAATATAGTGCGAGTCTGTAACTTAGAATAAATTCGATAATAAATAAAAGGAGGCGTGTTCGGAAAAACGCTCGGACACGTCAATTGAATAAAAAGTTTTTATACAGGGTGTGTCATGTAGGCGGGGCTAATACCAATTTTTTTATTTTAAATGGGACACCCTATATGTTATTATATTTTTGAATTCTCCATAAATTCCAAACACTTTGATGTACACACAACCGCAATGTCTAGGGATATTTTGAATAAATTTGTATATATATTTTTTAATATGATCTTTTTTTTTAAATTTATTTGCAAGTTTAAGAGTAGTTTATAAGGTAATAAAAAAACCCAAAAAATTTTAAATAATTTATATTTTTTCTAAAAAAATGCAAAAAAATTAAAGTTGTCGAGAAACTAGGTTTTACAAAAATTTAATTCTTAATTTTAAATTAACAAAAAATAAACAAAAACAATATTCAATAACTTGTATGACCTCCACGACTGTTCACAACTGCTTGACATCGTCTGGGCATGCTTAGAATTAAATGATCAATATCATCTTGGGGTATCTCATTCCAGGCTTCTTGAAGTGTCAGAAACAAAGTTCTTCTATTGTCTCTTGGTCTTTCCATACGAAGAACTCTTCTTTGAAGCATATCCCACATGTGTTCAATGGGGTTTAGGTCCGGGGATTGAGGTGGCCATGGTAAGACATCGATATTATTCATTTCTAGAAACTCTCTAGCAACCCTTGAAGTGTGTGGTCTGGCATTGTCGTGCATGTAAACAAAGGTTTGACCAATTGCTGCTGCATACGGAATAACAACAGGTGCCAGTATCTGATCCACGTATAATCTGCCAGTTAAAAAGTTTTCTAATAAAATGAGGTCTGTTCTTCCTCCAATACTAATGCCTCCCCAAACCATGATGGTTCCGCCACGAAAAGAATGCACTTCCTGGACATTGCACAGGCGGTTTGCGTTTCCAGGCTCTCTCCACATGCGAACTCTTCTTGAGTCGGGGTAAATTCCAAACCGAGACTCATCAGTGAACAGCACATTTACCCAACTTTCATTTTGCCACAACAAATGTTCTTCCGCCCACAAAAGTCGTACTCCTCGATTACCCCAGGACAACGGTTGCACCCTTAAAGGCCGACGACTACGTAGGTTGTTTTCATGCAAACGTCGGCGTACAGTACCGGCTGAAACCTCAACGTTATGCACTTGCTGTAGCATGATTTGCAATTCTGGTGCTGTTACAGTGGGGCGTCTTCGAGCATTTAAGTGTAAAAAGCGGTCCTGTAGAGGGGTTGTAATACATAAGCGACCTCTATGCCTTTCCGCCACATCGCCTTCTTCTCGATACCGTGCATATAAGCGTGAAATTACGCTTTGAGTAGTGCCCATGTTCACTGCAACCTGTGCTTGCGTCATACCACCATCTAAAAGGCCCACCGCTCGTATCATTTCTTCTCTCGTTAAATGTCTGCGCTGCATGGTTAGCAAGAACTATACTGAGCTCTATGAACAAACTTTTTTCCAAAAAAACGCAAACACTTTTTTTTGGTAAAAGAATTCAAGACAATAAATAACGATATGTGTATTTGTTTATTTATTTGAGATAAATAAATTAAGTAGAAAAATGTACAGTGTGGTTTAAGCAGTCTAAAATAAGGATAAAGTCTAGATATTTTTATATTTATAGCAAGTAAATAAAATTTTAACAAATTAAAAAAAAAAATAAGAAAATTCTAAATTATCCCTAGACATTGCGGTTGTGTGTATCTTAGCCATACCTTTATTCGATTGTTTTTAAGATACAGAGCGTTAAAGAAAACGTATTTCATAAACTTAAAGAGGGTTCTTTTAAATCTTCTTCTTTAATAGGTAAGTGTTCAAAATGTAAACCAATTACTATTTGGCAATGCCCTAAACGTACTACAAATTCATTTTGAAAGCATTCTGGAGAAATGTTTCGACACTCTTGGTTTATTCTAGTTTTCAACTCCTCAATATTTGCTGGCTTGGTCAAATAATCTTTGGAATTAAAATATCCCCATAGAAAAAAATCCAGCGGAGTAAAATTGGGCGCTCTTAGTGGCCATCTGTCTGGAAAAATAGTACCCAGATAGTTTCGAACAGGTCTTGTAAAATGGGGAGGCGCACCATCTTGCTGAAACCAGATGTTTCTATTCGGCATATCAGCTTCTATTGGATCAGAGAATAGAACAGCTAGATTTGGAATTAGTTGTTTTTGTAAAAACTGTAAGAAACTTGCTATATTTAAATTTTCTTCGAAGAAAATTGGGCCTCTAACTTGCTGACCTAGAATTTCTACTTTTTCTGGGTGTTAAGTGTGGCCTTACATGGATTTTCTTGTGCCCAATAACGGCAATTTTGATGACTTACTTCTCCGTTCAGCATAAATGTCGACGTATCGGAAAAGAGAATGTTTTCTATAATAAGATTATTATTCTGCATTAATTCCATAAATTGTTCACAAAATTCAATTCTTCTATCTGCATCCTCCGCATTGAGTTCCTGGAGAATTGTTAGTTTATAGAGATAAAAATGTTTTCCCTTTAATGGCTAATAACACATTAAGTTTGGTGTCTTCATTAAGCGAGATCGACGAGAACTAGTTATTGTTCTTACGTGACCATTTTTTTGAAACTGTTTTTTAATCTTGCCTATAGTACTTTGAGATATAGGTGGTAAATCAGGAAACTGTCTGAATAAATACAAAACTTCATTTTGGGTTCTTGTTCTATCTCCGTACCCAATTATCATTAAGATTTCAATCATGTGCTTTTCACTAAAATAGCCCATTTCGTAAAAAAATTAAAAGAAACTTAAATCTGATTACTCGACAGTAAAGGCACATCTTTGGCACATTATTTAAAATAAGAAAGTTGGTATTAGTCCTGCCTACACGGCACACCCTGTATAGAAAAAATTTATTGTAAAAAATGCGCAACAATCTCAATTGACATGTCTGAGCATTTTTCCGAACACGCTTCCATTTATTTATTATCGAATTTATTCCAAGTGACAGACTCAAACAAAGCTAAATTGCCTGCTTCATATATTGGTTGGTCCTTTCTCTACTATATAAGGTGTAAATAAGTAGATGCCAAAAAATTCAGGGGCTGATTCTTGGGTAAATTTTAAGAAAAACTTTATATGAACATATGTCCTTAATGTCTTAACTTTTTACAACATTGTTACCAAACATGTCGTTGAACACTAAATGTAATTCGAATTGTGTCGGGGTAATAAGTATGCTTTTTTGTTTTTGAGCTTGAAGTGCTTTTTCATCAAGTCAAACTACTTACTTAAACCCAGTATCCCAGTGACACCAATTTTTTCTGTATTTTGTATTCAACATGATCAAATGCTTTTCAAAAGTTCTTGTAGATTAAATCAGTTTGCTTTCAGTCTGCTTTCTATATAGGCTAATAAATTTAACATTAAAAGAATAGATTTTCTCTAATCGTAACTGAGGTAACCCTTAAGTAAAAAAGATTTCATATCCTTTTAACAATGGAAATTTGTTTGCTAACTAGGCAATCGGATAACTACTAATAAATAGCTAATCTGGTAATATTTGATTTAGGAGTCAAATAAAATAGGTTTTACCACTTTTTAAAAACTTTATTTATTTACTTACTCGATAGATATTTCATTAAGTTTTAGTTTTATCTTCGCCTAAATTGTATAATATTGTTAAACAAACTGTCGTTTGAGTGGTAATTTGGAAGATTATTGATAAATTGGTGAAACCTGCCTTTTCAGATAAATTCGGAGTTAAATTATTTTTTGCACACTTTACTGCATTCTGTTTTTATAATATGTACTAAGATTAATAAAAGTATTTTTATTGTTATTTCAGTATTTTGTTTTATTTACATTTTTTAAAAAAGAAAAAACAACTTTCTTCTCTTTTAAATTCAACTCCTTTATAATGAATGCTTAAATTGATTAAGAATAATTTTATTATAAAATTTTTCTCTTCCTTTCCTGGCTTTACAACTCTAGGGAGTCTTAGGTGCATCTACCATTGCTCCCCATCTCCTACGATCCTGTGCCTCCACTTGGCCTCTGATGGACTCCAATTCTAAACGAATCTGCTGCGGCAGCATCTTTCGATCTTTTTCTCAGTATCTCAAGAAATACTGTATTTATCAATCTGCGGTTTTCTGATCTTACTTCATGACCTGCCCATCTTATAATTTTTATGTGTCTGACTTCGTTCACTACAATAAATTGCCGAAAATTCAGCATTGTGGCGTCTTTTTTCGGCAATGTATTGTGGTTAAATTTCGTCCAAACTATATTTTCAAACGTCTATCTGAGAACTTTTCATTTAAACACAAAAAGCTTATTTATTTCCCGTTGATTGAGGATCTAGATTTCGTTATCATAAGTAACTACTGGGTGAATTATTGCCCTATACAAAGCTAGTTTGGATTGTCTCTTTAGCAGTTTAGATCTTAATAGTATTGTGAAAGAGTATAACGCACTAATTATTACCATAACTCTTGCCGAAATATCTTTTTCTTCTGATTATCATCCAAGATTACCGCTCCTAGGTACTTTACTTTCTTAACCACTTCGAAGTTGAACTCATTAAGGGTTATATTCTGTCTGATTCACGGCCTTAGACTCATTGTAACCAGGGTCTATATTTTGTATTTCCTTCATTTACTTGTAGGCACAGACTACCTGCAACTTACTCTTGCTGTGAAAAAACCTAGAGAAGGAGCCACTGCGTCTGTCATCAGCAAAAGCTAACAGGAGTTTTTAATCCTAACCTTCTTTACCAAACCTTTTGTTACCTCCAACGCTAACCTGCTAATTGTTTATTTTAAAGCAAAATTAAATAACAACGGTGATAGGAAGGTCTCCTTGTCGGAGTCCCGATGTTATACTGAATGGCGTTGATATTCTGTTTTCTACCCTTATCTGTGCATATGACTTTATTACACATATTTGCGTTAACTCTATTGATTTCCTTAGCATGCAATTTCAGCCATAACCTGCTGCTATTTTATCGATTCATACGTTTGTCGGAAATCCACGAAGATTTTGCGAACATACCGCTTAAACTGCCAGTTCTTTTCTAATATTTATCTCATAAAAATATTTTAATCATCTTTGATCTTCCAGTACGAAATTCGTATTGATAGTCGCCGATAAAATCTTCCGCGTAAGAGTTCAGTCTCCTCAGTATTAAAATTGTTAGGATTTTGTATGTCATGTTCATAAGCGATATATCACTATAACTTCGAAATTGTTGCTTACTTCCTTCCTCATATATAGTTATAATGACGCTTTTGTTCCCCTTTTTAGGTATTTTCTATTATTTCCATATTTTTAAAATTACTTTATACATCTTTTGGGGTAGAAAGCTTCTTTCTCCTTCTCTATACATGCCAAGTTATCTTATTCCTAAAGTGAGTTAAAGTGAGTATTCCTGAGTGTTGTGTTAAATGGAAGGTAATATCTTATTCCTCTGACTCACTCATATTTAGCTCTTTTCATTTTCCAATAATTTCCGCTTTTGTCATTATTAGTACGTCTATTTCTTTTCTCATGGCTTTTGTTTCTCCAACGCTTTCATCTTTTCTTACTCGCTTTACTTCCCTAAAGAATTTCTGCACTTGATTCATATCTCTGTTTCTATATAATTCCCGTATTTGATGCTCTAGATGGTTATTATTTTTAGCTCTAAGTAATAATTGTCTCGTCTCTGTTCTTGTCCTGTAAAATTCTTCGTTGTTCTCATCTGTAAGATTTGTTAGCATTATTCTCTGTAAAAACCACTTTTTTTTTTGGCGTTTCTTCCTTCCTCCATTAGTTTCTGTCGCTGCTCCCTATCATTGTTGTAATTTGCTGGCTTCCTCCTGCTCTACGTTGTCTTTATGCCCTAAATAGTCAAATTTATTACTTATTGGTTATTTGATATTTAACTTTTTTATTTAGAGCTTGAAGGGCTATAGGCTAAAGGCTATAGGCTTAATAAGTCCTATCTAACCTTTTGTTCATTTTCTCCATTTCCTATGTTGCTATTTTTATTCTCCAATGATGCTACTTATGTGTAGTGCATCTATAAGAATATGGACTATTTGGTTACGAGAAGTTCCATCGCTTAAAACCCATATGACTTTACAAATATTCTTTCTTGCAAATTGAGTAGATAATGTTATAAAAGATAGATATTGTTAGAATATATGTATATAAGATAGATATACAAAGATATTGTTAGCTATGACAAACTCTGTAAGCCGGTATCTACTATTGTTCATTGTATCGTGTATCTCGTATATAATGTGTATCGTATATGGGAAATAACAACACCAGGGTGCAACTAGTGAAAAAAATTATTTTATTTTCATACTGATTATTTTATTAACATCATATATTTGACAATTGACTACTTTACTGATCTTAGAATACTAATAAACAAAGTAAATACACAAATACAGTAATATTAAAGTACTGTGATTATTGAAATTTGTTAAACTCGATTTTCTTTTACTTATTATCAATTTAAAATTTCTTCACCGTTTTTAATATTTTTATATTTCTTTATATCCTTTACTATATTAAATACATTTTTTAAAATACTCTGTGTATTTTAATCGAGATCGATATTGTATGTAAAAATATTTTGTAGTTAAAAAGTTACACACTAAATATACTGAAAAAATTAACTTTAATACAAACAATTCAAATTAACATAATATATACAACCTAACTTAAATTATAATAATGATGATGCTAAAATACAGACATTTATTAATATATACTTTCTAAATAAATTATATTTATCTAAATATTAATAAGCTAAATTAACAAAACCATAAAGATCTAAATTTCTAAGACAGGCATGTACAACCGGAAACCACAGAGTATTTTACTAAATTGATTTTCATTTCTTCTTGCCCAAGATTAAAAAAAAAATGACGAAAAAACTTTTTTAAGTATAGGAAATTGATTTTTCAGTTTTAGTTGTCAGCAGAGATATCATTAATAGCAGACAAGTAAGTCGATGAAATCTGGAAAAAAAAAGTAATACAATATATTATACAGAATATTTATGATTGACTAGAAAAAATTACATTTACTTCATTATATTGGCAATAAATGTCAATTCATAGAGGTATGAGGGTAATAGAATTGTATCCTGGCATTTTCAGCTTCGTAACTAAGTAAACCGGCAGACTTAAGTTTTCGCTGTTTTATTGGAAATTCCTTTTTTTTTATAGTCTAAGAAAATTTATTTAGTTCTGTGACTGGCAATAAGTTTATTACTGTTTATTGATATTTGTTGGTACGTGCTAAAATCCTTCGTTATTTTTTTCTCTCTTTTATCATGTTTCGAGTTTTCCTATGTCAGTTAACAAGGTTTTAATAAATTTTCAACACAGTTAAAAAGATTATAGTAAGTGTATTCTTGAATACGAAAAATGCGCTTATTAATGTGAAATACCAAACAATGCCCAAAAGATTTATAAAATTTGCACCAATATCAGATAAGTTTAATAATCTTAAAGCTTAACGGATGCGTTTCTTGCGATGCGATGCATAGGATATACGCGATACACACTGCGATAAAAACGGATAGGAACTAAAAAAAAATCAAAAATTTAATTGCTTCGAGACTTTCATCGGGAAATAATATTTTAATTGCAAGATAGTAGGTGTATTCTTGAATACGAAAAATGCGCTTATTAATGTGAAATACCAAATAAAGCCCAAAAGATTTATAAAATTTCCGTGAAAAAGCTTAAAAAGGAACAATATCAGATAAGTTTAATAATCTTACTATAAGTAGAATTTAGTGTACCGCAGAATTCAGTTTAAGACCTTTTCTAGTTGGTAAGTAAAAAATAAATATTAGCAAATATTAAGATTTCTAGGGAACAATGTATTTTGTTTCGCAGATAATACTGCAAATATTATATCTTAGTACGGGTATACACGATCCGGTTTCAACGGATGCGTTTCTACCGCATAGGATATACGCGATACACACTGCGTTAAAAACGGATAGGTATTAAAAAAAATTCAAAAATTTGATTGTTTCGAGACTTTCATCGGGAAATAATGTTTTCATTGCAAGATTCTTCATCAAGAATTATTTGTGGTCTTGAAGCAGAAGATTTTTTGCGAGAGTCAGTATAACGTGAAAACATTGAAGGCATCCATATTTTGAAAGTGGTGTAGAAAAAAAATCGACAAATTTCATACAAATATTCGGCAGTATCATGATAAGTTTTTTAATTATTACAGAATGTCTAAAAAATCATTTGGCGAATTGTTGACTGTGTTAAAACAAGATATATAATGTAATAATTTGGGTGAAAATAACTAAAAACGCGCGTTACAATCGGAACGTTTATCGCGATACGTTTAAGTACGTGTGTTGGCTAGGGACCATCCCGTCATCCGTCGTCCGTTGCTACCGTATCAAGCTGCGTTACTCTTCCGTCGATGCGGTGCTAACGCATCGTGCATCGCCTTTTATTTAAACCTATGTGTTGTCGTACCAATGCGGTACCGCTCCGTTTCTAGCGCATCCGTTGAAACCGGATCGTGTACACCCGCACTTAGTTGCCTAGACCCGCGACTTCCACCAATCCCAAGAAAAAGTTCAATGTGGTAAAAACGCGTGATCTCGGTGACCGGCTCACTTCACCTTGGCTGGGATTCTAAAATCACGACTCGATCTCGATACGGTCATGACTTCGAATTCGATCGCGACTCAGTCGTGACGAGAAGGGTGATTCTAAATTTCAATCGTCGGCTAAACTCGTTTTATTCGATTTTATTTAGGTTTCTTGGTATACATTTGTTATTTTCCCTAATATTTGACGGAAACGTCAATTGTCTCTTCTATTGATAAATACGAAGAATTTTCATTTTTTTTTTTTATTTTTTTCGCTTTTATATTTTTTTATTTAAATATATTCCTATATTATTTCTTTAAAATAAAAAAATGTCGTTTAAAACCACCGCTATAATAATTGATTTCCTGGAAAATCACAAAAACTTGTTGTGTTCATCCACTTTTGGTCTTAATACGGCAACATATAACACCAGGGAAATTGGATCTCTCCAGAAATGTTAATTTATTAATTTGTCTTTCATCTCTTATATTTGGAAAATTAATTAATCGGTCAATAATTTCAGTAATTTTATAGAGTCAACGACTTGCAGTAGTTTCACTAATTCTAAATTTAAAATCTGGTCCAATGCTTATTTGGTAACAATGTGTGGCATAAAATCTTGACATACTAAAACTGCCAATTCAATGGTAGCTCTACTCCCTCTGTCTCTATTATTAACAAAAGGTTGTGGAAAATATGGTCGAATTAGATCTATTACTTGTTGTGTTTAAAAAAGCTTCTTGATATATTAATAAAAACTTGGTATGATTATTGGTAAACAATCAATTAAACAAATACGTTTAAAAAAGAATGCTGACACATTATGCACGTATTAAATAAGAAAGAAGCTATATCATCCGGTGCATACAATATACTCAAGCTGTCGTCGACAAATCGTGAAAAACTAGGCAATTCGCAAGACACTCACGGCTGAAAATTTTATTTAGAATCATATCGAGTAATCGTGTCGAATCGTAATTTTAGAATCCCAGTACTTGTTGTGAGATGACAATATTGTAGGATACCCAATGTGACACAAGCTGTGCACAGCCGGCTTAAATTAACAAATTTATTATAATTTTTTAAAATTAATTAGTAGTTATTTACTCCAGCTGTGAGCTGTGTTACATGCAGCGCCAAATACTGGTTCGTAGTTCTTCTGTATGTTTATCGTATTGTGTTGCGTGCCGGTAAATTTGAATCTTTAGAAAGCTCGTGAAATTTAGCGTTAGTGCTAGAGGCTGACGTTAAAGATGGTCGTCAGAGATTTTTGGTGGGTTGCTGTTTAGTGAATTAGTTTACTTGCTAATGTAACTAACTTATAATAAACCCCAAAAGTAAATTTTGATGCTGTGCAAATAAAACCTTCAATAATCAGTTATGCATTTAGCGCTTGGGTTTATTTCAACCCAGCTGCCTGGAAAGAAAGAAATTTTCGGATACATCAAAAACTGGAACCCACGAAGATATACTGCTGCTCTGACACATGCAAGGTATAAGGAAAATGCTTTCGAAAAATAACACAAAAACTGAAAAAACTTTAGAAAAATCATTTCATCACTTTCATTAGACTACTTGAAGCTAAAAATCACTCTTGCCTTATAAGACAGCTTCCCTTCGAAATTATTTGGTGTCTTTTAAAGTTCCTAAGACTCTAATAGTGGTAATCCCAGACTCTGGTGACGTTAAACCGCATACCAACTGTATTTATATGGTAGAGCTGATAAATAATTCTCAAAGGAAGCATTTCTATATGAACATAGTTACTCCTGCACAAATAAAACATGGTTCTCTTTATCAAAGAAATTCAGAGTTTTTATTTATGAAGAGTTCAGTGACAGACGTCTATCTTCGATTTTTAGGGAATTATCAGGTAATTGCTATGATATATTAGGAAAAGTAATGAGTGGCGCTCGTTTTTACAGACTAAGTGAGGACGTTTTTGGTAATGTTTTTAATAATAATAGTAAAGATAATGTAATTGTATTTTAATTATACTTAATTTAAGTTATATAAACATATATAGTCATCATATATTGTCATATATGATATATATATATATATATATATATATATATATATATATATAAGATAAACGCTCGGACATGTCGATTTTTATTTTTAACTGCGGGTTTTCTTACTATAATTTTATGTATACAGGGTGGCCCAAAAATAAGTTACGGTCATCAACGTAATTTTTTTAAATGTAAACACCTATTTTTTATTTTAGATTTAGGTTCTACATCAAATTCTAAGTACATTTCATGTACCATGTCCTATACCTAAACTCGACCGTTGACGATTGAACACAATAAAAGGCTATTTTTGGAAGAGTTATTTATATCAAGCAACCTATCAGTTATTGTTTGGTTATTTACATTTGTGGTTGGTGTTTTTGATTGTTAACTTGTCACAATTTGTTGTCAAATAATTTTGAGTGAATTTAGTTTGATTTAGATGCCTAAGCAAAGTTTTGCTTGTGTTAAGTTTATCAAAAGATAAAATTCATATTTCAAAAAATGGTACATCTTAGTGAGCGAGAGCGAATAGAGATTTTGATGATGATTGGTTATGGAAACAGGATGCGCACTCAGATGGAAGTCTGTGAAATTTATCATGCCAAGTATCCTGATAGGCCACGTATATCTCAAAGTGCTGTTAGTAAAATAGAACAGAAATATCGGGATTTGGGTCATGTCAGGGATAATTATACGAAAGGTCGGTCAAGTATATCAGAAGAGAAGCAACTAAATGTTTTGCTGGCAGTTGAAGAAGATTGCCATAAAACGACTCGCAATATTGCGTTAGAAAATCAGATATCCCAGACATCCGTCGTTAAGTATTTAGGTATAAATAAATGGCACCCTTACAAAGTTCAATTGGTTCATGAACTAAATGAAGATGACCCAGATAGGCGTTTAGAATTTTGTGAGAGACTTATGGACTTGTGCCATGCTAATCCACAATTTTCAAAAAAAAATGTATTTTCTGATGAGGCAACGTTTTGTCTTCATGGTAGTGTAAACCGGCAAAACTGCCGATATTGGGCTACTGAAAATCCGCACTGAATGATGGAGTGCCACAGCCAAGTCCCTCAAAATGTAAATGTTTGGGCGGGGGTGATTGAAAACAGGGTTATAGGGCCCTTTTTCTTTGAAGGATACTTGAATGGTGAGAGGTATTTAGAGTTTTTAGAAAATGACTTGGTTCCATGCCTTGCCACTTTATATCCCGATCCAGAAGACCCGGATATATTAGATAATTCCTTATGGTATCAGCAAGATGGAGCTCCAGCCCATTACACTCGTCCCGTGCGCCAGTACCTGGATACCGTTTTCCCTGGACGTTGGATTGGTCGGAGGGGTGCAATTGAATGGCCGGCCAGATCGCCGGATCTGACTCCTTTAGATTTTTTTTTGTGGGGGTATCTTAAGTCCAAAGTTTATGTTAATCGGCCAAACAATATTGAAGACTTAAAAATTAGAATAACGGAAGAAATAAGATTGATAGAACCTTCTGTTATCGATAACGTTTTACAAGAATTTCAGCATCGACTGGGACATCGCCAAGAGGTTCGTGGCAGCCATTTTCAACACTTAATAAATTCATTAAAATATTTTTATGTATTCTTGCTTGATATAAATAACTCTTCCAAAAATAGCCTTTTATTGTGTTCAATCGTCAACGGTCGAGTTTAGGTATAGGACATGGTACATGAAATGTACTTAGAATTTGATGTAGAACCTAAATCTAAAATAAAAAAATAGGTGTTTACATTTAAAAAAATTACGTTGATGACCGTAACTTATTTTTGGGCCACCCTGTATACATAAAATTATAGTAAGAAAACCCGCAGTTAAAAATAAAAATCGACATGTCCGAGCGTTTTTTTTTTGAACATACCCCTGAATTTTAAATGAATTTATTCCAACCTTTACGTTCGCACTGTATATATATATGATATCTTTGACAACGGTGAACCTTTTAAGAATCTCTATTCAACTTTAGTGGAAGTCAACTTTTTACTAGACAAACTTCTACTACTCGACAAAAATGCTCAACTCAACCACACAAGAAACAAGTCTAGAGAGTCTTGGAAAATTATTAATGACTTACGTGGTGAACGTGGGAAACCATCTGTTTCTAATAGCATGGTGACGGCAGAAATACGCACTAATTTTTTTGCTTTTTTGCTGCTACTTTGGATCTGGGCTCCTACTTACACAACATTATAAGTTCTGAAACGTTTTTCTTTAGACCAAGAGATTCCAGTGAAATAATGGAAGCTTTGTCCTTAAGAAGATAAGAACTCTTCTGGATAGGATGAGCTATCATTAAAAGTTCTTATGGCGCTACCGCAACCAATTCTTCATATTTTCGCTGAGCTAATGTTTTCTTTTCAAAAGGGTCCTTTCCACATTCACTTTAGTTTTCAATTTTTTCAGTTTTCACTCTTAAATAATAAAAGTGAAAACTATGATGATCTATCAAATTTCAGACTCATATCTCAGAAAAACACAAGTAGTATTTTTTGACAATGATACGCCATCTTATCGGCATATGGATACGGGTGTGCCTCAAGGTTCTATTCTTGGACCAATTTTATTCCTGCTATATGTCAATGATATCTCTCAAATTCCAATTAGAGGAAAATTTATTATCTTTGCAGATGATACAACAATACTTTGGCATGACACTGATCCCAAGAGGTTAATGAGTATTATTGATGAAGATGTAATTCTTGTAAACTCATGGTGTGAATCTAATAGACTTAATAAATTTTAATATTTCTAAAACTAATATTTTAAAGTTTGAATGTAACTTGGAAAAATGACTCTTTGCAAAATGAAATAATAAATTCTTTTGAAACATGCAAATTTTTGGGTCTGACAATTGATGAGCTATAAATTTGAAAATCATATCTCCTCTTCAATAGGAAAGCTATTATCCAACTGTTATGATATTAAAATAATAACACATTCTCTAGGACTTGATGTGGCTAAAATGGTCTACCATGCTCTTATTGAGTCTCATCTGAAATATGGTATTGTGTTTTTGGGTGTGTGCTCTCAGTATTTGTTTAGCTCTCTGTTTATTTTGCAAAAAAGAGTCATATGCACATGTATATAGTTCTCTTTTGTGCCCCCTGGAGGCCATTATTCTTAAAACACTCTGTCCTGACATTGCCATGCATTTTTATTTTAACAGCTACAATATTTTAACATTTTAACAGTGAGGAGATTTGCATAACATAATTGAACTTCATACTTCTTTTTTAATTGTATTGCGTGTGTCATATGTTTTATGTATGTAAGAATTGTTAAAATGTTTATGTTTTTGTAAAACATTGTATTGTCAACTATCTTTAAGGTTTTATATGGTGCTTTGTTAACCACATTATATTATTAACAATAAAGTTATTTTTGACTTTGACTTTGGATGATGACAGATCTTGCGTTCCGTAGACGTACTGATGTGAGTTGGTTGTTCACTTAACCAGTTAACTTAAATTTATCTACCACACTGCGAATAGTTTGTAACACAATTTTCTTCTTCTTCAGGTACCTTAAAGAGTTTTTGGATGTTGGCAACAATAACTTTTTTATAACAACTCGAAATATTTCTATTAAGCTTCTTTCAAACTGAGTCAGTAGGTTTCGCAACCATGATGTTCATCTCCTTTTAGACCCTGTTTTACCTAATACCTGTTCTTGTATTATTGTTGGCAGTACAGAGTGTCGATCTTTATTTCCCATGACATGCCTAAGGTATTCGCGTTTTCTTTTTTTAATGATGTACATGACTTCTATATCCTTTTTCGTTCTCCTTATTTCCATGTTTGTAATGTGAGATGGCCATGATATTCTGAGCATTCTTCTATACAGCCACATCTCAAATGGTTTATGATTTTTTGTGATGCCTTCTGTAAGTGTCCAAAATTCTTTTTTTATTAATTTTCTCCAGGATTATTTGGTGATTTTATTAAAAGAATTTTATCATTTGTACATGTTATTGAACGTTTTATCCGACTATGATGACTTTACAAAACAAACTGAATAAATTAAATTTAATTTAATAGTTGTAGTGTACTTTGCATATCATGTACTGCAGTTTACTTTAAAAACAATAACAAAAAAACATAACCTAAAAAAACCCTAACCTTTCAGTTTAACTGCAGAAGAATTAATCGAAGGTATAGAAAAAAAACACGATTTATAGAGAAAAGAATCCCAAAAATTAGGTTGACAGTGATGAAAATAAGGAAAAGAGTTAAAGATTTTCCTTGGTCTTTTTGGTAGCAGATTCCGCTAACAAGTCTAGCAAAGCCTGAATTTAATGCCAAGATTGCAAGTTGAGAACTCATGAGGTAAGCACACGGATTAGAATATTATATTTGTCAAAACTGTGCTTCTATATTGTATTGTATGGATCTGAGTATTCTATATATACAACGCAATGCGAAATGGAAAACAATTTTCCAAGGAAATGGTACACAAAAAAATATGACTCTCACCATTACAAAAACATGGCAGCGAATTTTCATATACTTAAGAATCAGTATGATTATGTATATCAAGTTCATATTGAAAACTTGGTGTGTCTGATTCACTTATCGCTTAGCAATCATTAAAAACTGTTTTTAATTTTTTTTTAGCAATTTAAAGCATTTAAAATTCTAAGAATAAAAAAATTGGAATTTTATATCTGCTGTATTTTATAAGCAAATAGCGTCACCGAGTTGTCAAACAAAAGCGAGCAATTACGACAGTTTAACCACAACGGGATCTCGGACTGATTTTATATTCAGCATTTTTCTATTATGCTTTAAAAGAAGTATTATTAAGAGGTTAAAATATATATAAAAGAGGTAATCTTATATAAAAAAGTTGTATACGTGATTAAACAACGTTTTTTTTTTACACTTACTGGATAATTAGGATCCATACGCTTTCCAAATCGAAGCCGCAATTGGGGCGAACGTCCGGCTTTTCTGGAGACAGTGTGATATCCAATCCCATTGTCCTCCATGTTGCTTTCCCTTACCCTGTCGAAAAGCATCTCGACTAACCCTCTAAGGCCGGCTTCAAAAAATTTAAATTGTTTTTAATATCAGTATAAGAAAAAAAGCTATTTTTAGTACAACATTCAATAAAAAGGTAAAAATATAGTATATGTATTTTTATCCGAAAACAGTTATGCTTTATGAAAGTACTTCTTGAACTGGAAATATACATATAAAACAAATATATTTATAAATATTTTCTAAAATTTTTGTCTGTTTTATATTTAGCGAATCTGACAAAATTGTTAAAACGAACAGGGCAATATCCGTTTTTTCCTTAAACCCACAATAAGACACATGTAAAATAGGGAAAAAAAAGGTGTGTATTTTTAAAGGATTGGAAGGTAAATTTTTTTATAATTTAATTATTGAATCAACACTGTACCTAACTGAAAAGTGCTTAAGAAGGGTGAAAATGTAGAGAAGATGTTAACAAATATAAATAAAAATATGTGACAAGATATAAAATCTCGAAAGTGAGAAAAAGAGAAAAACGCTCGAAAAATGAATTCAAAAAAAGCTTATACATTTTTAATTTTTTAAACATATATTTATTAAAAAATTTTATAAAGAAAACAGGAAAACATTTTTAAAATTTTTAGTGGTTGTGTCTGGTTTTCTTATTTCAAGAGATTAAAGTACCTGTAAAAGTAAAAAATAAGGCATTACAGCATACAAAACGGGTTTAAAATGCCATACAGCTCTGCTCTTAAATGGTCAAGTACAGATTTCTTTCCAGATGGTAAAAAGTTTTTTAAAAATATTCTTCAAATCCATCCTTGGAAGGTTGTAGCTTAAATTGATAAATATGATAAAATTGATAAATATGCAATAAACAATAAATAGTAAAACAAAGAATGTATGGATGGGACGTCAAATAGCAAAGGCAGTTAAAGATTTATTCTAGACAGTTGAGCGTATTCGATCAACTACTAGTAGTAGTTAGACTACTAGTAGTTAGAGTATATAGATCATCAATATTTAACCCAACGCAATTGAATTAAAAACATTTTCTGGGAAAAATTAAAACATTTTTCCAGACAATTGGGTGCAACCAAAGTGCATTTCTCAAAAATTTCTCATTTAAAAGGCTCTTAAATGTCTGAAAAAAATTATTTTATACCTTTTAGGCAGTTATTTGAATGTTACCACCTAATATAGAGTTAATAGAGTATTAAAGGTGACTTCAAATTTTTGAAAAAATATGGTTTAAAAAAAAGAAAATAATTATTTTAATAGACTTAATAGATTTCAAGTGCCCGGAAAAATAGAGTTTCAGTGTCTATTTTTGAGGCATGTAAAAATAGTTTGGAAGAAAAAAAGATTTTTTATACCGGAAATAGTTATTTATGTAACAAGTTTGTAAAATGATCCTTTTTTGGAAATTTCCATAAATAAAAAAAGGGGATATTACACACGTGTAACAAACAACATTTTTTCTGCTAACAAAATGAAGACAATATAAAAAAAAGTCAAAGATACCAAATTATTTTACGCACTGTTGCGCAAAAAGGCTATTTTAGGCACTAGTGCATAAAAGGTAAAACTTTACAAACCCTAGGTAGTGTGTACTTTACGCACGGTAGTAGAAAATAGTTAATTATGTATTAAATGTGTAAAATGATCCTTTTTTTATGAATGGTAAACTTGTCAATTCCCATAAATAAAAAAATGGGATCTTTTGTATGTTACACCTGTAACATACAAAATTTTTTCTACTACCGAAGAAAACATAAAAAAATAGAAAATATCAAATTACTTTACGCACTTAAACGACTTTACGGTAAGGAAACGTCAAAACATTTGTTGACAAATTATAAATTAAATGTCAAATAAACGTCAAATTACTTTTTACGCACTATTGCCTAAAAAGACTTTTTTAAGCGCTAGTGCGTAAAAAGTGAAACTCTACCCTCCCTGTGGGAAATATATAAAGTACTTTACGCACGGTAAAAAGTATTTTGAAATATTCGTACACATTATTGCTTTGTTTATTTAAAAAAAATTGTTTGTTTTAATAATAAAAAGAAACAAAATTATAAATATTTAAATTTAAGTAGTCAATATATAAATACGGTTTTCTTAAAGCCATTAAACATGATTAAAGGTAAATTGGAGTGCACAAGTTGTCCACTTGAAAATAATTTAATTTAGGACTCTAGAAACTGTATTATGTTATATGATAAATGTGGCTTTTACATTTTATATATAATATTATGAAAGTTAATTTCAAGCAAAATATGCGTTAATTTAAAAAATAAATTTAATTATTATTGGTTGAGTTTGTTTGTACTTATAGCAATTACTTAGTTTACTTAATTTTATTTACAAATATATCAATATTTATTTTCATAGTCTATGAAACAGAAGTTTGCTTTTTCAATTTTATAGTTAGCTACTAAGTAACCCTTTTACAGTTTATTTTATTAACTGTTTTTATGACTCAACTTACACTGAGATCTGTTTATTCAGAAAGCGCTATATTTCAATACTATATTCATGTCTTTTTCTTAAACTATATATCAAAAAATCCTATAAAGAAATTAGGATATCTAAAGTTAATACCAAATTATTAAAATCTTAAGCTTTTTATATATTTTATTGATAATTAGTTTTGGTTTGCGTTGTTTTACGTTTACTAGTTATTTTATAGTCAGTGAAAAAAAACTAACTTTTTTAATATCAAATATTTTGAACTATGTCGGTTCTATGAAAGCAGTATACATATAAAGAAAATCTTAAAAAAAAATTATTAATTATAAGAAATAAACAAGCGATTGAAAAACTAACATACAAATTATATTTATTTGTAATTATACATGTATTAGGTACCAACTCAATTATTACTTAATTTCAAATTAATTTTTTTCAGAAGCTAAGGATGCGTTTCCATGATGTTGTACCCCTCTCTAAGGGAGATCCTCTTTAAATGATATATATATTTCGATTTTGATGTATTAAGAGTAGTCTCTCTCTAAATATATGAAAGTATCATAAGCTCTAATACTAAACAATAAGATACAATACTCAATAATTTGAAACCACTTAAGCAAATCATGCGCTATAGAAAGCATCACTTTTGCCTGTCCCTTCTATCAAAGTACATTCTAAAATATCTGGCATCACTTATATTTTTTCTTTTCTGTCTATCAATAATAAATAATTTGCTTAGGATGTCATATAAAAAGAAATCATTGATATATTCTACAACTAGTTCTAAATTACAATTTAAAATATCGATATTTGTATCGATATCGATATCTCCGGTAGAGATCTCTGCAGTAGATATCAATAGTAGTTACTTAAAATCAAGGAATATTTAAATAGTATCGTCAATGTAGTAGTTTAAGGACTTCCTTATGTATTGAAAAAAAGTTTAATTTTATTGGTTAATAAAATCTTCAAGATCATCACACATATCTAACATATTTTTACGTTCTGTAAACTTTCTATAATTTTAAAAGTACAAACGCATATAGAAATTTATATTAATCTAAAAAACTAACATTTCGTGCACTCTATTGCGGAAAATATAATAATTCCTAAAAGTTCAATGGCTTTTATTATCCATCATAATTTCCCCGGGGACTTGCAGCTTTTCTGTTGGGCTTCCGTCATAGTTTAATTCATAGTTCAAGTCATTATTTTCCGAGCGAATTTTATTTCCAAATGTATACTAATTAAGGCATAATTACAAAAATAATAGTTTAGTTCGAGCACCATTCAACGAATTATAATTCTTAGCCTTTTATGTTTTATTTACAACCTTAAATAGTAAAGATCTTGAAAATAACTTTTATTTGGACTAAAATTATTTAATCGAACTTAACTTGAGAAATTTAATGAAAACTAAAATGTTATTTCAAGCGTATCTTACTACGAACTTCTCTTTTTGAGCAATTTACAAGTCTGTTTTTGACGTATTGTTAAAGCCAATTGCACTGATGTCAGTAGTGAACTTGCTTCCTTGGCGATGTATTTTGAAATAAATTTACTTCGATTTGTCTTTCTGCAAATGAGTCATTTATCGGTATTGAAAAGAGTTTCCAGATTGATTTTAAATGCCATATAGAAGGAAATATAACCGTAAGTAGGTGATAAGACTATTTTACGATATATTTTATATATCGTAAAATAGTCTTAGAAGCAACTTTTGAATTGATGAAATATATCAGCAATTAAATGAACAAAATTATTCGAGGTAGCTAGTTTTACTATCTACAAGAAGTATTTGATAAGATAATTGATGATTAACTGTTAATTTTATTCATATTTCAAGTTAGTTGATAAGATTTCGTGGATTTTTTTGCACATAATTAAAAACATACATAAAAGAAAGAGTGCATTTCGTTATAATAAATAAGAAAAATAAAAAAAACATATTGTAAGTATACATCTTCATCAGGATATGGCGATTAAAGCATTATAAAATTTAAAATTAGCGTAAATCAAAATATATACAGTTATTATAAAGATATTTAATATAAAAAATTAATTATACAGTACAACTATCAAAAAATGGAGGAATATAATTATTCAGTGCTTAATTGTTAATAGTAAGATTAGTTGAGTCCCCCGTATAAAAAACATTATAAATAAAATTGGAACTAAAATTGTAGTTTTTGAAATACTGACTAAAATGTGAAAAAGAAAAAAATATTTATTACACAAATCAAAATTATGATTATAAATTATATATATACCAAGCACTAAACCCGACTAAATAGCTAGATAAAATTCTCATTTACTGAAAAATATATTAACTCGATAAACAAGATTTAATTGAACTTCAGAGCAATTTCCCCAGTTTAAAAGTCCACTTACACACACAAAAGTTACCTATCAACGCCAAATACTGCAATGACTTCTTCTCCTATATTTAAAAGTCCCTATAAAAAGACTTGTGCCTCATGATTTCATAATCTACAGTCATTTAATTCGTCTCAGTAAATTTTGTAATTTTTAAAAAAAGTTCTATCATATTGTTGCCAGACCTTACTCTTTAGCTCCTCATCATTTCAAAGGAGAGATTAGTAATAAATTTATTGCTAAGTTCTTGTGATGCATTAGGATATCTAATACCATTTCTTATTATGCTGATCTATATATTTATTGGTTATGCTTCCGTATTTAAACTTTCATGACAAGAAAGATATATAAGCTTAAGATAAAACTTACATAGCACTCATTATTAGAACAGGACTGAAGGACGAAGAAACGCCACGCGCTGGCGCACTAGTTGCCTCAGTAGATGTCTTCTTTTCCATAGTTAAGCAATGTCGTAAGACTGTAAATGTGCTCTAACCGTTTATTAATATAATATTTTTTTTTACTAGTTAAATATTAGTTGTATTTTCAGCAATTACTGAATAAACGATTTTTGAATTTTGAAAAAAAAATCAGCATTGCGATCTGATCAGCATTTATAGTGGTGCCGTTTATCTGGATCATCTGAGAGCATGCACAGTAATTTATCTTTAAAAATTACCTTACTTCTGATAAACGAATGCAGATTCTGGAACTTTGGTTTGTTAGAAAACTAAAACTAGGGATTTTTTATTATTGGTAGCTTTCATTATTGGAGTGTCTTAGATTCACCTGTACTGAAAAATTAATTATAATATTAAAACTAGAAAGTAATATTATAAACATTAAACAAACTTAAAAAAAAAACCTTTCTGAAAGACTTTCTGACTGACAAATAAAATATTTTTATAAAGTAATTTATTAAGTAACACATTATATTGCCTGTCCGTTGAAAAATGATATTATTAAATAAAATATTTTGAACAGATTTCTACTATTAATGTGAAAAATTTAGGATGTATATGTTGTTGCTGATTAGAAGTTTCTTACATTTAGTTATTATTCAATATACGCTCAAATATAAAAAAATACATTTATGTTTTTTTTTCATTTTAGCTGTCACTATTTATTATTTTCCATTATTTATTATGTATCTTGAAAATAATTTAATAGCAAATCGATACGATACCTCTAATCTTGCAATTTTTGCTTTTAATTTGGACTCATATACGATAGCATTAAACGAAAATTAAAAAAAAAATATTTGTTCTTTTTTTATCGTAAGTAAAGTTAGATAAATGTTTTAACTATGAAGCTTTCTCCGCACGCTTTTCTTGTCTTAAAATATATCTAGCGCCTTAAGATCTAATCTAATTCTAATAGGATAATAAATTCAAATATTTATCTTTTATCCATTGTAGTATTTAACCAATTTCTCGGCAATTATTAGATTTTAAATAATTATTAATTTATAGCTCTTAGTTAAAGCATAAGCATAAATTAATTTTACTAATAACTTAATAAAATTTGTAAACTGTATGTAATTAATAAAGCTTTTATAATTGGTATTCTAATAATTAACCATCCTTAATTTCTTAAGGTCTAATCTAGTTCTAATAGGATAATAAATTCAAATATTCATCTTTTATCCATTGTAGTATTAAACCAATTTCTCGTCAATTATTAAATTTTAAAAAATTATTAATATATAGCTCTTAGTTGAAGCATAAGCATAAATTAATTTTCATAACAATTTAATAAAACTTGTAAACAGTATGTCATTAATAAAGCCTTTATAAATGTTATTCTAATAATTAAGTACAGAAACAAATAGATTCAATAGATGTTGGTTAAATTAGGCTTTTGACTTTGATTAACCAAAACTGGTTTATTATATCAATATTTAGTCTATACTATGCATATATTTTCTAACCATTGTGCAAGTTTTATATTAACGCTTATGCATATATATTCATTTTAATGTTATATGAACAATGATTATTATCTTTATGTTTCTGTTAGTTGCCTAAATAAATAAAACTTGTATTGCAATAAGTTTAAGTTGCTTATTGAAGAATATTTAATTTGTTTCAAAAATATTTGTAGTTGTAGTAACTGGGTTTTAAGCATAAGACGTTATCACGTATTACAAGGTATCCTTTACAGAAAAATGTAATAATAACAATCTAAAGATATAGCTCTTGAGTGTCATTGTTTTGCAGAGTTAAATGAAAAATTTCGTCTTATTTTAAGACCAAAATGAATTGTGTTTATTACTTGTTGGACATTTCTTTAAATATACCTTATTACATTCATCATATTAAATTATTCTTGTTGATATTAAATAATATTAAATAAATAGTTAACATTCTTTAAGGCATATTTGGTAAACTAAAAAAACGTATTTAGTACGATTTTTACACTTACTCTACACTTACACTTCTCTAATTTCCAAACTTTCATTTAATTTGCTTTTAATACCTTTGTTCCCATGACAATTTTTGCTGTAAGATTTTCATTTGATCAAAAAGTTTTTAAGTCCATTGATTTTTTTAGTATGTGTATTGACGATCTTTCCTTACTGTATTAATATTTTTTAAATTTCACATTGCTTTGTTATTTATTAGCAAACTATTGATAATAAAGGAAAGGACATGTTCTGACAGGTTCTTGTCTTATCCCATATGTAATCTCTAGACATATAGTTCGACATATATTTATTTAAATTATATATATTTTTTAAAAATGTTAATATATTCGATAATAATTCTGGTATATTGTATACAGAGATGTTACTGACGAGAAGTTACCATTAATGTATATTACAGAAAAAAAGGTATTTACGGTGTTGATACGAGTATTTCTCAAATATGTTGATATTAAAAGCACCTTGTTGAGAACAAAATCTAATATATTGAGAAAAATACCCCAAACAAAAACATCCTAATAAAATTTTTAATATTTCACAAATAACAGGAACTTTTGGCACAGGAAATATTTTTTTTGTAAATTATTTTAAAGCGAATTAACTTTTTTTGTGGTTTGCTGATATTATCCACCAGATAAGTGCTGTATTATAATTTTCGACTTTTTTTTCAATATAATTTATTTATTATTCAAGGCGTTCAACGACTTATAGTTTATAGACACACTTTAATAATGATTATCGCATTTATTTTTATAGAAACACACAAGTTAAATTAGCAATTAATTAAGTTTTTTAACTTTATTTCTTTGGGACCATATTTTTTTTTTTCAATTAAAAACGTTATATATTTTTCTTGGTCATATACCTTCCTGTGATTTTACTATAACTGTTTTTTTAATTTTTAACCCGATTTAATAAATTAATAATTAGGAACTTATAGTAGGGTATATACTTAGAGATTATTCAAGATACATTCAATATTATTTAATATCTTATTATCTAGATATCTTATTGTTCATATAGAAACGTTCTTTTACAAATATCTTACCTGAGTTTAACAAGAATTCTGATATCACTTCACTTTAAAATTTATATATAATGTTAGAATGTTAAAAGTCAAAATAATTGATTTAATAGAAAAAGTACAGTAGATGCCCTATATTACTTACTTCTAAAGTAACAAAGAAAGTTTCGGTTGGGAAGTATGTACTTCCAACAGTTATCAATCTTAAACCAATGACTATTCTACAGGCTTATACAGGGAGTCCCAAAAGTAATAGGATATAGAACACAAGTAGATTCCTTACAAAATAATGTGATTGAGGTCAACTTGCCTAATCCTAAATTTAATAGTAACTGAAATACAGTGTGTCAAAGTATTATTTGATTTATCGTTTTTTTTCTCATAGATTCCTGAACCAAATGACATAGTGACATGAAATTTAGAACATACGAGTCTTTTAAAAAGAAAAATAAAATTTTGTATACAGTTTTCGTGTTTTCAGTAGAGGGCGCTCGTTGCGTTAGTTTTTACTTTTTTAAATCCTCTAACTTTTTTACAGCTCCGTATATTGGCTTGAAAAGTAACAAAATAATTTCCTTTTTTAATATTACATAAAAAATATATACTTTATTAAAGTCGCTAGGAGCCAGCATTTTCGAAATAATCGTACTTTTAGGTTTTCAGAATATGTGAATGACTTAAATTTACTAGATTTTTAGCAATGCAATCCTAAATAAAATAAAATTAATACCTAAAATTATTGATATTTATGTAAAATTAGAATAATTAGTAAACAAAAAAATATATTACGACTTTTTTGTTAATTCTTATATCATAACCAAAGTAAATGATATTTATTTATTTTTTTTATATTTTATTTTTAAGCAAATATACCAGAAGCAATAATAAACAAAGAAATATACAAATAACGCTATTATAACAACTATTCAAAATGCCCTCCATTAACTTCAATGAATTTTGAAATAAGTTAACCAAATGACGTATTTTACAAAGAAGATCCTCATTATTTCTTAACATATTTACAGAATTTACAATTTATACATTTAGTTCATTTAAATTATTTATAGGACTCATAAACAATTGATTTCAAATATCCCCAAATACAGAAAACCATGGGGTTTAAGTCTGAACTACGCGCAGGCCAAAGCAACGGTCCTCCACGGCCAATCCAACGTTCGGGATATTGTTCGTCAAGGTAATTGTGTACCTGTCGAGAAAAATGTACATAAAACATTCAATGATATATCTTCTAAAAGACCTCCAAGTTTATTTCGTAAAAAATTTAAGTACGAGTCATGGGGGCCTATTATATGGTTTCCAATAATACCGCACCAAATGTTAACTTTAAATTCATGCTGGAAATAACGACTGACAACTGAATGGGGGTTTTCAGTATCCTACATATAAGCATTTCTAAAGTTAAATACGCCGCGTCTAGTAAATGTAGTCTGGTCTGTGAATAACACTCTGCTAATAAGCATTGAATCTGCGTTTTGCATATTTTTAAACTGAAGACAAAACTGCATTTTGGCTGGCAAATCTGGTGGGATCAAACACTGAACTGGTGTAAAGTGGTATGGATAGAGGCCGACACCCGTAGGTGCTGCTATTTGCCTAGTACTTAACCCGGTATTTTCTGCTACGCGGACTAAAATTTCTTCTTCCTGTACTTGGGAAATATTTTTTGGGCGGCCCAAACTAGGCATTTTTGACCGAAATGATTCAGTTTCTCCTAGTCGGCTATAAATTCTTTGGAATAATATATGGTTTGGCTGTTGCCTATCTGGTATATTTTCTGCGTCTTGCATGCCGTCCATTAAAATTTACTTCCGCATAAAAGAACGCATATCACACATTTCTAAATTGGTAAACAAATTATGCCCAGGCATTACTTAAAATGATTAAACTTTAGTGAAAAACTTGTTTTCTCGTTTTAAAAGTCTTATATAACATTCAAAAAGTTTGACATAAGTAATTTGTCTCCAACGCCAACTGCCAAAGATGCGATTTAAATAAAGTAGTAAATAAATATTATTTAAAAAAATTTTTTTGAATAATGGTGATTATGTCGAAAGTAATTGCTAATAGCGACTTTAATAAGGTATACATTTTTTAAGTAAAATTAAAAAAGGAATTTATTTTGATACTTTTTAAACCGATATACCGGGCTGAAAAAAGTTTGGGTTCTAAAAAAGTAAAAACTAACGCAACGAGCGTCCTCTACCGAGAACACGAAAACTGTATACGAAATTTTAATTTCTTTTTAAAAGACTCGTATGTTAAAAATTTCATGTCAGTATGTCGATTGGTTCAGAACCCATGAGAAAAAAAAACGATAAGTCAAATAATACTTTGACAAATAATATTTTGACCTGTATTTTAGTTACTATTAAAGTTAGGATAAGGCAAGTTGGCCTCAATCACATTATTTTGACGTAAGGAATCTACTGTTGTTCTATGTCCCATTACTTTCGAGACATCCTCTATAGTAGATATGTATGTAGTGGCAGTATAGTAAATAGTCTTCAGATGTTGGGAATGTCATCACTGGGCTGGCTGGATTGCTTGGTTTTGCGCGATGTAAGTTGCTTCCAGGAATCTTGATCTCTTTCCAAGTCCAAGCGTGTTCTGTTATATATTATCTAGGAACCTTTCCTGTCCAAATATGATGTTCTTTTGTCCTGACTTGCAGTGGTAGCTTTGTCTTTCGTTATGGCTCCTCACATTCTCAGGGGATTTGGTACACGCAGTTCTTGATATCCAATAGGGATTCTGGCTTAGTCTTCGATACTAAATCTCGTATGTTTCTCTTCGAAGTGAAAGCAGTCTTAATGTTAAATTCTTTGGAAATTCTCCTAATTTTCTTTAAAGTTCCCTTGATCGTTAAACAATCTGTAGGATCCTTTAGTTACTGTGTTTCTTTCGCTCGCATCTCTGCTGTTTTCCTAACACTTGTGTTTAAGTTTGCTTTGATATACATTTGGCTATAAGTCTTTGGTGATGTTTCCTATTATTAAGGGCAACATTGTTGTTGCCTATTGTGGTTTCTTATAAAGGGTTTTAATGATTCTCATCTTTCTTTAACAATGATGATTGAAGTTGTGGTACAGTTATTGTCATATGTGTATTAGTTTACGATAGAATGATCTTCTTAAATATCCTCATTTGTTGTTTTTTACAGGAACATCTAAAAAGTACTGCCTCTTTTTCTAACTACATCGGAAACTTGATCCTTGGTCTAATGATATTATTAATAATTTATGGAACCATTCTATGTATATATTGGCTACCACTAGATATAACGACGAAACTGAAACATTAAAAGTTTTTCGTTTTGGGTGTAAAGCCCATCTTTAAATTGAAAGTAAGAGTTACGAAGACAAACCTTTATAAGTTCCATCACTCCTGCCAGTGGAAGTCCAATGCGTTTTTCAAGTATTACGATCTAATCTTTCTTTGATGCCCTAAAGAGAAAATTATTTTAGGAAGACCGTAGAAATGTAGTGGCGTGATATGGAGTCCTGTGATCTCTTTCTCCTATTACGTTTAGTTAAAACTTCTTTAACCTTGTTGTAGTTTTCGGCATCCATTATAATTGTTGTGTTGCCCTTGTCCGCCGGTAGAATCTTGATGTTAGTGTTCTTTTTTAGATTTTTGAGTGCAGCCTTTTTCTGTCTACAGATATTTTTTTTATCGTTTTATTACCAGTTGGTCAAGAGTGCCTCTCGTCTCATAGCGAAGTTCCTCCGCTTCTGCCCGAGGTATAGACTGATAGACCCGTATGAATCAACTAATTTTTATCGAAAGGTATTGAGAAAATAACAGAAATTTTGGACTACGGTATATAAGATTGCCGTTCTAAACCATACTAATGATATAATCATTCGTATTTTAAAATGTTACTAAGATTGCAAAGGCGTTCTTAAAGAAAATTAAAATTATATTTACCAACCATCGTAATCAGAAGAATAAGATGGGGCCGAGGTAACATTGGCAACAAGCAACAGTAGGCAGACAAACGCAGAAAAAACCCTGATAGTACTCGTGATATTCATGGCTGATTGGAATAACGGGTGAAAATCTGAAAAACAAAAAAAAAATATTACAAAAATTATACGTTTAATGAAATCATAAAAAGAGCAGTTGTAAAAGTAAACTAGGTAATAAAAGTAAATAAAGTAATAAAGTAAATTGTATATTCTGTCTGTCGTTAAAGGCTTTATTTTTTTATGTCTTACGATTAAGTATCTCCTTTAAAATAATTAAAAATTTAATTTAAATTTTATAGCTTATTAGACTTTTTAAATGAATTTAATTGGCATTTAACATTTATAATCGATCAAATTAAATATTTATATAATTTTTTGTATATATTTATTTATATATTTAATTTATCAAAAATTACTTTTTATTTTATTTCTTATTTATCAGGTTGTACATTTAATATGCGGTCCACGTAACCTAGTTTATTTTGCACAAAACATGATTTATAAAATTTGGCTTCCCATTATTCGTTTTTTCCACAATTGTTTATTTCCATTATACTAAAAATGAAAAGGTGTGTTAATAACAGTAATATTTTTCAACACGAGGGAATGTACATTTATAGGATTTCCCATCTGACCTCGTAAAATTTATTGTTAATATTTGACACAAATTTATATAGTCATTATCGAGGGTCGGGCCTAGGAATACATTAATTATTAAAATAGAAAGAAAACTGAATAAATATACGCAATTGGCTATGATTAAATTAAAAATAGGTGTTATAAAAAATTTTGAAATTTTAATTTGTTTTAATTGTAAATTTCAACTAAGAAGTATTTTAAGAATTATTAAATTAAATATATATCAAGTATTTGATTTCATAGAATTTATCGCTCTTTAGGCAAAAATGTATGGCTAATGATAATAACTACTTTATTATTCACTAAGGCCATTTAAGATTATTGAGTACTTTAAATATTCCATGGCAATTTTATGAGAATAATCATAAGCCATTAGTACTTTTTTTGTTTTTTAAGACATCTATAAGAACTCTTGTGAATTCGTTTTTTTGTTCGCTATCATTGTAAGCAAAAAAAAATTTTTTTTAAAAATTAATCTTGTTGAACAGTCAGTTAACGTATTTGCCCGATCCACAGCGAATGAATTTTTTCAATTAACACAAAATTAAATTACCTCTTTAAGACACGGTAGATGTCATAAAATCGAATTCGTAATATTTTGTAATTAATTCACTGATACCTGGTACTTTGTTGCTTTTATACAATATATGTATAAAAGCAACACAAAGCAAGATGTATATGTTGAAAACAAAAAGATAATAGTAACTCTTAACACACGTCTTTATTTTGATATCTCGTTTAAGGTTATGTTCTCATAATTCGAAATAACTCTTTCTTCTTCCTTGACTATTTTTATTAAAAATGATTTAATTTCTTTAATATTAGATTCAAGAATTTAAGAAAATCATTTTAGACGATTAAAATGAAATGAAAAAGTGAAAAAAGACGCTTTCTAACAATAGCTAAAACTCATCAAGCAACTATATTTATAATTGAATTAAAGAAGCACTTAGTCTCTCATATTTTAATGGCAAATAATAGGCATTAATTAAATATTTGACAAAATATTGTGTCATACTCAAATTACCGTGTTTATTGCTGAACATGGTAATTATAGTTTGTCCAAACAAGGCTACACCCAGGAAACATAATGAAATGTGATGGCGTATGTTTTCTATTGCATTAAACTTTTCCTCAGATAATAGCATTTTATGGAAAGTTCTAATGAGTTACTGATGATGAATATCATTACAGGAATTGAAATAATGTCGTTTATTATCTCTATATAGGCAAAAGTAAGTTATATATTCAAGACAGATTTCGAGCTGACATAATTGCTTATTTAATATAAAGCATTCCCTAAGGTGTGTTGTTCTAAATTTAATGGTGGTCACTGACCCCGTTAACGAACAATTTAAAATTTAAGCCTCATAGCAATGTACATATACACCTTATTACATAGCTAATTTTGTAAATCCCCATCTACATACTGCAAATGAGTTTACATGCAAAATCAGGTATAAAATAGTAAACGAGCTTCCATTATTAAAGAATAGATATCTATTTGGGTTTAGAAAGTAATTAGTAGGTTTCCACCAACAGTGTTAAAAGTTGGCATAATGGAGTTATACTGCAGCGCATAAATTATTATTGCGTATTTGCAATAATCAATCTTCGCTTGGTTATTGTTGTTTCTACAGTCAGACATTATACGGTATTTACCAGATTTATCATGCATAACTTAAATAGGTATGATATGACAAAAAGATATTTTGAAAAAGAGATAGGTTTTATCTAGGAAATCTTGGGCCACTTTAATTGAAACTTACTTTTTAAGGTTCTACTACAGTATTCTAAAAAAGTTTTAATTATTAATTAGTTATAGTTATCCTGTTTTTCTATTCATCTTATTTAAAACTTACTAAGACTCAATATTTTTTAATAAATCTTAATAATTAATATTAAATTAACTAAAATATATTATATAAGTATTATTAATGCTCTATAAAACACATTTAGGCATGTTTAAACCTTTACATGCTGAGATATCACCCAGCTTAAATTTAGATCAATACATGTAAACCCAAATATTTGTGTGCTTTATTTCGCTTCACTAACATTTTGGGTAATATTACATCTCTAGTTAAAACTTAACCAATACTACATCAAGATATATCCGTCCCCAAATTGCATTTGTGTAAGTTTTTGAAAACTAATTACACAAATGTCCCTTAAGCAACCTAATCTGAGATATTCTCCCTTATCCGCTTTCCCTAAACAATTTTGGGACTCTGATTTATAGAGATAAAACATTTAAACAAGGATATTATTGACATGCTTTAGTTGTTTCGTTACTCCCTTAACCTTTTCCCACCAATCATATATAAAATATATGTGTTGTTAGATTAATATAAATCGTTTTATATATAAATATAAATTTAGTTATTATAAAAGAGAAATAATTATTGTTATAAAAAAAATATAAAATGTTATAATTATTGTTATAAATATTTTAAATTCACATAAATATAATGGCATTAGATGTAGTACTGTTATAATTAAACATATTATTATGTACTTAGGATTAATTGTTTATTATTCTTGTTTAGTTTTAAGTATTTTTTCCTTTTTTATGGGTTTTTAAAGTAATTTTTTGATATATTTCCGGCATTTATTACATTTTTTTTTCAAAAATTAAAAACTACTTTCTATTTCTTTCTGCAGCTGAAAGAATGGTTTATGCCGACAAGGCAGTCGTAGTAATTCCTTATTTATTTTAGGTTATGATTTAACTTTATAGATTTAATGATTCTTTTTTCAATATTTTCCTGGTATTTGAAATAATTTGACGTTTCTTGCCGGTATCCTAAGCTATTTTTTCTAGATTATTGAATCCTTAGGCTATTAAGGTAATTTTTTAAATGTATTTGAAATTATTTTTGGCCGTTAAATTTATTATTTTTTTTTAAATTTATTTAGGGTAATTTTTTTATACCTTCTAGCAATTTGGATTATTTTTTAAATTTTATTTTAGATATTTGACCTCATTTTTCGTGTTTAAATACTTTAGTAATACAGTTTAGTTGTAATAAATTTACTATAGCGAATCTTTTAATACTTGCATTTTTATTTGTAGCAATTAAGGTTAGTAATTCATGATTTTTTTAAAAAAATTTAATGAGTACATTTCGATACCTTAAAAAAATTGCTCTACATACTTTTTTGTGAAAGAAACTAGTATTTGTTGGTTTACTAAATTACAGAGTGTTGCTTGCTATTCACTTTAACCACAAAAAAAATGCTACAACACGGCGGGATTTAATTGAAAATAAATTATAAAGAATTTTTTAACACTTATGATTAAAAAGAAGACTTGAGGTGAGTTTTTATTCTTAAAATAAGAAACTGATACTTAAATGAATAATACGCACAAAATATTCAAATTGAAAAGTATTTACATTAAAAAAGGTAATAAATTTGAAAAATTGAAGTTCTCTTAATAATTATGTAAAAGTGATTAAGAAATAGTTTATTGTGATGTTTATGTTATTTAGTTAAATAACAGAACTATATGGTTATTATAAATTAAAATATATATTTATGAACAATTTTTATAAGATTAATTTTTCAGTTTATGTTTCTTTGCTAATAAAGAGAATTAAAGGTCCTGTTTAATGAAGTAAAAATTAAAAAATGACCTTCTCCATTTAATATTTTAAGGGTAATACAACACTTAACCAAATGATGGCATTTATATAGGGTGATTTTCAACCTATGCGCATAAACTTGGGAAATAGTAGATGAAGATCAATAATGAGTAATAATGAGAAAAAAATGTAGTAAAATATTTTCGGTTTCTAAAATAAAGTTAAACAAGTGTCAACAGAACGTGTATCAGACGAACTTATTTTGTTTATTAATAACTGATAGTAAACAAGTCATAATGTTTGGAATTTGTTATTTAGAATCTTTAGCAGTACTTAGTTTGTTGGTGGTTGTGATCGTGTTCGATCGTTATTTTCACACGAACAAAATAAAAGCGTCAAATGTAATGGCGCACATTTTTACAAATGAAGAACTTGTCGATATGGTTTTGGTTTACGAAGAAATACATCAGAATGCAGTGGCAGCAGCTGGTCTGTATGCCCAAAGATTTCCCCGAAGATATCACCCGAGACGTACTGGGAATTTGCGGCCGCGACCTGAACAAGATGGAGGAGCTATTAGACCTAGGCACATTCTAAATCTGGAGGAGGATATTTTAGAAGTTATTGAAGAACAACCTGGAATTAGCACTAGGACAATTGCAGCGTGATTTGCAGTATCGCAATCTACAAGTTGACAAATTTTAAGGCACGAGTTGCTGTACCCGTTTCATGTGCAGAGGGTACAAGCCTTACTTTCAAGAGATTTGCCGCTTCGAGTACACTTTTGTGAGTTGTTGTTACATCACCAGCAGTTAAGCCCAAACTTTATCATGAACATTTTAGTTACGGATGAGGCAAATTTTACGCGCAATGGAATTTTCAACTTTCATAACACTCATTACTGGGCTTTGAAAAATCCGCATATTACACGGATAACATACTTTCAACAACGTTTTTCTGTAAATGTATGGGCTGGAATTCTGAACGGGATGCTCATCGGACCTCTTATTCTGGAAAATCGTTTGACTGGTGCTCGGTATTTAGAATTTTTGCGCAACAATTTATATACGCATAAATACGCATAAACGCTGCCAGTGACGCAATTCGCCTACAGCCTGGTTTGTCCCGTGCATGTACGTCTTCATGGATTCGACGAGCTCAAGTCTGTATCGAAAATAATGGAAACAACTTCGAACAGTTGCTTTAAATTAGTTAAAATTAAACACGTTAAGAAATACACGTTTTTTATTTAAAAAAATATGGATATCTCCAAAACTAAAAATATTTTACTACATTTTTTTTTTCATTATTACTCATTATTACTCATCAGCTATGATTTTCCAAGTTTATGCGCATAGGTTGAAAATCACCCTGTATCTCATATAAAATAGAATATATCCTCAAAGCAAAAGATAAATTAATAAGTTAGGGACAAAAAAAAATATTATGGTTGTGATCAATTCATATTTAATTAAATATTTGGACTGTACGCACATATTAAAGATAAAACTACTTAATACTGCAATTTAAATTAATTTATAAAATTTTGTTCCTGAGGTACAAAGTCAAAACTTAAAAATTCACTTAGACGAAAAGTAGGATGATTAAAAAATTCAGGTTCTTTTTTGAAGACAGACACTACGTTTTAAACGAAACGCTCTGTAGCAAAACCGTATGTTCTGAAAAAAAATCACACATTTTTGAAGTTTTTTTTTAATTGGTTCTTCATATTTTCTGTTGTTATTGGGCTTTCGCGTAACACGTTTCAATCCATGACTTTTCACAACTTTTTATTTCAAAGCTTCGTAAACCATCATAACTAAAAAGTCACCAAAATTTGTATTAACCGCTAATCTAATTAGTATTTCTCATTTGTTTGCTTTGTCTATTTTTTAGGGAGTTGGGTGTAATTTTAAGGCATATTTCTTTTATCTAAGACAAAATGCAGATTTTCTTTAGTATAATTATTTTAATTTCTTAAGTTATTTTATTTTATTTTTGTTGTTGGTAATTTTGTTTATTTAACTAGTTTTAATCTCCTAAAACATTGTTCGGGAAGTGCTTCTAACATTAATCAATAAATACATAAATCTGAATGTAAATTGTAAATAATTTAGAAGAAATTTCCTCAATATGATCAGAAAATAATCTCCATCCAAAATAATTCCAAGAATGTTCATAGTTATATTCGATACTTCTGATTCAAGAAGCAATAACTCATAGACTGTATGTCTTCATGTATTTACTGTTCCTTTAATATTGATTTCTGATGCTACAGGTTTCATTATTTGACATGTCATCTTACTACTAATACATTACGTACTATATTATTGTTGACATTACCAAAGTGCTCTTAATTAAATCTATCTAAGACCGTCAATTGTTTGCTATCGAAGAGCAATCAATACATCCTGACTTGTATTTATCCAAACTTAAATTATCTACAGAGGAGCAAATCGACGAGATTTTGACATCCAAGGTATACGAAACTAAAATCTAGGCAAATTTAATTACTTGAAATAAATTCCTACTCGACTGTGTTCGCCTCGATGCATCTAATTTGCTTTTCCGGATAAGATTTCGCACCAGACAATAAAAATCCTCGTCGAGAGATTTAATTTAAACTGATTGGATTATACCAATGTATATATTAGTATTATTAGAAGAAATGTATAGCCATAAATTATGTGTAATAAAAATGTTACGCCTTAACGGTTGTAGGATATAGGGATTACTAAGTCATCCCGATTGACATTAATTTTTGTGATTTTTTTTCCGAAAGAAGGATATCTTTAAAAAACCCAACTTTTTACGTGACATTTTAAGATAAAATAATAAAAAAACACATTTAATTTTCAAGATGTAGGTTGGTAAATTTTATATACTGAATAAATTATATATATTGACTTAAATTTATATATCACATTATTCTGAGAAAAAATTGGCATAGCTTAATGTACATTTTAAAATATTCAACAAAAGATTGTTCTGTTTTCACTTTATAGGTAAATAAGCAATTACGGCAAGTTAATTACTGTTATGAAAAATAAATAAAAAATAACCGGATTCAGTAAAAAAATAAAAATTAAATTTTTATGGATCCAATTATCCAAAAATTATGTTACACAACATTACTAGTAGTAATTATTAGATGGTTTTATTCAGTTTAATAATAGTTAGTGAAAATTATTATTAAATAAATTTATCATTAGCTAAAAATATACCTATAACTATAAAATTGCTTACCAATATAATTTTTTAATACTCATTTTATTTTCTTTATTAGTTTTCAATAATTTCTATTTATTCATGAAATGGTTATTGATATAATTATATCATATAAGGCGATACCAGCAAATATATACAAAAATTTTCGTAGGCAAAAAACTTTAATGAGTTTAATTAAAGGCCAAAATAGGAGTTAAAATATTGAATCTTAAAAAAGGTATAATTATATTAAACAAATTGACGACTATTATGTTATAATATAAAATAAAAAAATTAGAATTGCACGTCCGAATTCCTGAAGTTCGTTCCAAAAACATAAGAGTACTAAATGTAAATAAAAAAGTACTTTTTAAAATTTTTTGAATGAGAGATTAAATTTAATATCCTAAAAAATAGATAATTGTTAGGGTAAAGTTCGAAAGATGAAAGGTAATTTACATAAAAAAATTTAAAAATAAAGTCAATTTGCAGAAAAAATATTAATTTTAAGAATTTTGCCGAATAGCAGGTACTTATATACTTGTTCAGGGAAAGCCATCTTAGAACTTTCCAATATATAATAATTTAAATATATTTGTTTATAATTTACATTACATATTAACGAACAAATATCTCTTCTAGTTTAAAAATGTTGCTGGGAAAGTTAAATTACTTTTGAACAATATTTTAAGTATTTTATACTCCGTTAAATACAAACCTATTAATTGAATATGAATCATGTATATTTAGGTTATGCTGGCTTTTAATACTATTGGGTCTCAATATCAAGATTTCTTATTATACTCAGAGTATTGTGATTTTTAAGACTAGTACATTTTAATGCATTTAAAGTCAAACCCTATCTTAAATTTCTAATTAAAAGAAAACTAATAAGATAATTTAAACTTTTAAGATAATAAAAAGAAAAAATGAACCGGATTCGTAAGAAATTAAGCATTTTGTACTTTATAGCCTTGATCAGATAGTAAGAACTAAAGATTGAGATTTATAAAAAATGTTTACATAAATGCACGTTAAAAAATATTTATATTTTACGGTTTTATTATTGAAAGTAATTTAAAGTAAAATATAAACGACAGAGCAGTTTATTTTATTTTTGTCTAATATTTTAATCATTTTAAAGTCTTAAATTGAAAAGATAGTTGGTCTTAAAGCAGGGGATAAAACTTAACGCAACCTGCCTTTTGATTGGAACTGAGTTACGCAAAATCGATTTCATGAAAAACTAATTCATGCACCGTAAAAAATTTTAAGAAAAATTCTTCTAAAGATTATGTTTTTTTAAATTTAAAAGCATTTATTTGAAACTGTGCTGAAAGTATCATTAAGCCAACGTCATTTTTCTTCTAAAACCACTTAAACACGCAATAATTTAGTTTGCTTATATTTATATTCTTTAGAAAAAAATGCTTGTTTATAATTATATCAAACTTCTATCCAAGTTTACTTATTACTATATTATTTATTCTTAGTTGCAATTAAAAAGATTTTTATGACCAAAAAGGTCACTAAGGTCTCATATAGAATCCTCTTATTGCCAAATTGCCAAGTATCAAAAAAGTCGTGTTTCATTACATTTTTAATATCTAGACCATTTTTATAATTTAGGTGATGGTTATGATTGCATAGAAGTTAATAAGCGATTATTCGTATTTTTTATTGTAATTTTAGTAATTTACGGTATCATAATATTATCCTTAACGTCACAGCTGAAAAAACCTTAATAATAATACATTTTGAAATAAAAAAAATAAATATATATTATCCTAACTTTATGTTATAAGATAATGTTTTTATTATATGTTTATATTACACAAACTAAATATTCTGACAAGAGGCACATGTTTATAATCGATCTGTTTAATTTTAGTATCCAGTTTTAAGCTTAAATTAACCTTAGAATATATAATATATACAACGTTACAGTGTTCTAGAAGATTATTCTATTACAAAGAAAATATAGGAAAAGGATAACTTAATTATTATTTTTTTATATGCATACATTCAAATTTCTATGCTGCAATAAAAAATATGTTTGCTGCCTTTCTAAACATATAAATATACAGGGTGTCCGGAAAAAGGAGGCCAATCCGCCGGCCACAAATAGGGTGGATCAAAATAATGCGACTTTCGTTATGCCATTTTTTAATTGGGCGCTCGGTATTCAATATACAGGGCGTCAAAATGAGAAATATAAAAACGTTTTTTTGAAGTAAGTCGAGTGTTTCATAGGATATTAAATTAAATTTGATGTGCGGGGGTTTTTTAGAACGAGAAATTGAAATCCGTTCACGGATTCGCTATACCTTGTAGAGGGCGCCACCTGCGGTATATTGCATGTGTTAAAAATATTAAAACTTTTTTGTACTACTGTATAATAAAGTTTTAGTAAAAAATTCAAATTATCCAATCTTTCCTTGTAAAAAAAGTATTCTTAGTAAATGCCGGCCGTTTATGAGATATCTTAATTTTAAAATCTAGATACTTCTTTCTAAACAAATTGACTGACCTCGGACACCACCAACTTTTTACGTACTGTCAAAGTAATAAATTTAAACGCTTCTGACGCTCTTAACAAGCTTCTCAATTATTCCTTAAATAAATCTACATTTTTTAATCACATATTTGTATTGTGTGATTTCTTACAACTTATAAAACCATAATGGCCCATAAACCAAAAAACGTACACTTTTCCGAATTGGCGGATATTGTTATAATGTTTGGTAAGTTTTAAATATTATTGTAAATAGTAAATACCTGTCAATTCTTAACTAGGAAAATGTGACTCCAATGTTAGTTTAGCTGCTAGACGCTATGCCCAAACATTCCCAAACCGATTTCATTCCAAAAGAAATTTTTTTTTAAATTTGATTAACCGACTAAGGGAGAAGTTTTAGCGAAAGACGGAAGGGTAATTGCGGCCGACCTCGTGCGGTTCAACCAGGACAAGACGAAGACATTTTAAGAATTGTCGAAGAATCACCAAACATTAGTACTAGGGTTTTGGCTCAACGGATGAGAAATATTGAGAAAACCGAGACACAATATTTTACGGAGTCAACAACTTTACCCATTTCATCTTCAAAAAGTACAAGGTCTTTTACCCGACGATCCCGAGGCAAGACTTGCTTTTTGTAGATGTTTATGTGAAACGAATAATAGAAATGTGAATTTTATAAGGGGGATTCTGTTTACTGACGAAGCCACGTTCACGAGAAACGGCAACACATATGGGCTGAAGAGAATCCCAGGGTCATAGTTAAGACACATCATCAAGTAAAGTGTGGGCAGTTGTTGTGGATAACTTTCTTTTAGGAACTGTCATTTTACCAGGTAATTTGACTGGTGATTCATTTCTGTTGTTTCTACAAGAAGTACTGCCCGATTTGCTTGATGATTTACCTGTAAATTTAAGACAAAATCTTTGATTTCAACTCGACGGTGCTCCAGCTCATTTTGCTATAAGTGTTAAGAACTATTTACATCAAGTATTTCCTAATCGCTGGATTGATCGGGGTCGAGATGCTCCTGTTCCGTGGCCACCCCGTTCGCCCGACCTTACACTATTGGATTTTTTAGTCTGGGGATGTATGAAAGACTTTGTATATATGGTTTCGATTTTAAACGAGGATCATTTAAGGGAAAAAATCATTGCAACTTGCATTTCAGGTTGAAACCAAATATTTTATACAAAGCCTTAGATTTTCTTTAATAAAGAGGGCTCGTATGTGTATACAAATGAATGGAGGTCACGTAGAACAAATAATTTAGGATCATTATTGTAAGATTTTTATTATAATAAGTAGTTTAGCATTAATTTAGAAAAATAATTTACGTTTATTTTGTTAACTTGTTAAAATCTCATAAACGGATCTCATAAACGGATTCTCAGGCCGACATTTACCAAGAATAATTTTTTACAAGAAAAGATTGGATAATTAGAATTTTTTACTAGAACTTTATTATACAGGGGTACAAAAAAGTTTTGGTATTTTTAACGCATGCAACCTACCACAAGTGGCGTCCTCTACAAGGTATAGCGAATCCGTGAACACATTTCAATTTTTCGTTCCAAAAAAACCCCTCACACCAATTTTTAATTTAATATCTTATGAAACACTCGACTTACTTCAAAAAAACGATTTTATATTTCTCATTTTTTTATAGAGATCCCCTAGACTTTTCCGTATATCTTATGATGGAAGCCCAACCTCATATTGCATTTACCATATCAAGATAGTAAGAAAATCTTATAGATAAGAACTGTAAAAATAATGTTTTAATACCTTAAAAGTACACGGGAGTTTGGAAGTTAGAATAAAAGAAAAATAGGGGACATGAAACTGCTAGGCATCACATCTAAATTTTGTATCTATAAATACACTGGAAGTATCCTTCTCTGGCTACGCTAACAGATCTTAGTTTCACTATCTTTCACTGATCTTCTTGAGGAATCGTCTACTTTATTTGGTAATACTGCAAGAGTATTATAAATTCTTAAAAATGCAATCCAGAATTGCTTGAACAGACTTATATTAAAAGCCTTTCATCTCACTTATCTTAAAAACATATGGTCAAACTATTCAGTAAAACTGGTTATTATTTCGTCTTAGTTTGAAAAGGAGCAAAATGCATTAAGCTGTTAACCTTAAGGTAGAGATTGGATTTACATTTATTTATATTAAGCAGATTATTAAAGTCTATTTTTAATTAAATTAAATTAAATTAAATAGTGTTTAACTGCTTTATAATTTAGCTCCTTTACTGCTATGGACAATCTGATTAATTGAAATTGTAGTTACACAGACTTTTCAGACTGTAAAGATGGTTTAAGGACGCGAATAAAGATTGGCTTATTTCTATGTTTAATTTTATGTGTTTTAAATCGACTCTCTTAAAGTATTTTAAACATAACACCGTAAAAGCCTTACGAGACGGTTTATCACACGTAGAAGCCATTACAACGTATGTCTGATATTTTCAGATTATAGCTAAAATATTTGTAAGAATTTTATAAACACGTGAAATTTGATAAAATGAACATTATTGCTATCAATCACTGTAATATTTCCCACGCAAATTTATTTTATTGAGGCGATAGAAAATAATAAAATACCAGATCGCAAATGAAAATACTAACTCGATGTAATAAAATATAATTAAAAACATATTTTATCTGTTGCTTTTTGAACATTAAACAAATCAAATATTCAATAATTGGGCAAATGAAATAATATAAATAGATTAAAGCTATTCAAATTTATCCAGATTTTCTCTAAAGTATTATTAAAATATTTGTTAATTTATTCTACCAGCATATTTAGGATAAATGTTGGAAGCGTGTTGTTTTAATTAATAAACCAGATTATAATAATAATAATAATAATAATAATAGACAGTTTATATTTCCTTATAAGATATTACATATGCTCACTCATAGATATAAATAAGTTTACAATATAAATACAAAGAAAAAGAAATCCATCAGTGTATATTAGTTCAGCATGTAACTGTAAAGAGGAAATAAAGGTCATGTTTCAGCTACCCTCAGAAGAAGGAGCTGTTAAGACCTTGAATATTACACTTATAATTAAAAAAAAAAATCTCGCGAACCGCATTATAAACTGTACGAGTAACATGCATACCCGACATCCATAACTAACCGAAAAGAAAAAAAAATCTAAATTATCCTAGCTTACTTATTATTTACTAATAGGAGGCAGGAAAGGAGGAACGAGGGGTACAGGTATATTAACTATATTTCTGTTGTAGATTCTTATAGTAGAGAAAAATATACATATAAAAATTTATATTTCCAAAGGCGCGCCAGATCCAAACACGGAATCCCGACACAAAAGAGAGCAAAACCAGGGCGACTAATTTACCAGAGATGTCAGTATTAAAAAGAAATAATATAAATTATTTCAATGCATTAAATATTATTTTGTTTAGATGAAAGAACCATTTTTATTGATTTTTTAAAAGCCGATGTAGATTTAGAAAAATCCCAAATTTTGTATTTATTAATTTTGGACACAATATTGTAAGAAAATGACTTTTTAAAGATTTCTTTCTTATGTAAAAGTATAGACAAAAGGTCATGTCTGCGAATATTTATATTGTGAACGTCAGTACGGTATCTGAGCTTATTATAGAGATATGGTGGTGCTTTAAATTTTATTATTTTATAAAAAAAAACATATGGAGTGCAACTCTCGGCGATTTAACATATTAAGCCATTTAAGATCGACTAATTTATGTGATACCCTTTCCCTACGTCTAATTCCACAAATAAACCTTATGCACGAGTTCTGCAATTTTTGAATTCTTGCAGAGTTAGCGCAGTCTAAAAATGGTCCATATACTGTATCTGCATAATTAAAATGGGATAGAATTAATGAGTCGCATAAAATTTTTTTTGTTTCTTTTGACAAATAAGATCTATGCTTGTAAAGTTTTTTTAGCATTGAAAATCCTTTCTTAAGACAACTTGTAATGTGGTGTGTGAACTTTAGCTTGACGTCTATGATTAGGCCTAGAGTTTTAGTTGAGACATGAAAAGGGATAAGTTCTCCATTAAGAATTAGCTGGACATGATCCAAAACCGCCCTTCTGCTATTATCACCACAAAATAACATTGCCACGCTCTTGGCTGGATTCAATTTAAGAGAATGATCTGTCGAGACTCTATTTACTAGAGCAAGGTCAGCATTCAAACAAAAATTAGCTCTTTCAATATTACTAGCATTAAATGACAAATATAATTCTGTGTCGTCGGCGTAGAGATGGTACTTACAGAATTGCAATTTATCCATAAAAGCCGACGTAAAAATGCTATACAACAAAGGACCCAGAATGCTACCCTGTGGGACGCCAGACCTTACTATTGCCACCTTAGACTTATCTTCTCCAATTAAAACTCGTTGTATTCTATCACTTAAAAAAGATAAAAGTAATTTAGTAGCTGTAGTATTAAAACCGAAATAATGTAAAATATTAATCAAAAGTTCGTGATTTAGCATATCAAATGCTTTAGAGTAATCAAGCTGTATTAAAATCATTGCATCACCCCTGTCCAAACTGGCGACAACCTCATCAGCGACGTCAGTAAGAGCGGTAACACAGCTAAATCCCTTTCGAAATCCTGACTGTTTTTGTAATATAATATTCTTATCAGTAACATAGGCGGTAATTTGTTTTTCCATTACTTTTTCCAAGATTTTTGAAAGGGCTGGTAAAATTGAAATTGATCTAAGTTCGCCATAATTTAAGGGATTATTTTTTTTAGGAACTGGCAAAATAAAAGCAGATTTCCAAGATTTTGGAAAGTACGAGTTTAACAAACAACTATTTATAATATGGGTAATAAATGGTATTATAAATGGACAAAAAAGAATTAATAATGTTGTGTTTAAATTATCAGGCCCAAACGCCTTAGATTTAAGTTTAATAATTAAATTTGATACTAAATTTTCATCCACTGGTGTAAAAGAAAATAATGGTGGAAACTTCTGATTAGATTTATATATATAATCATATGTATAATTTATATATAAATAAATATATATATATTTATATATATATCATATATATAATCAAATTGGTTGTAAATATTACTTATTCTAAAATCTTGTTCTTTTAATTTTAATTTTATTGTACTAGCCATCACAGATCTTCTCGTTATCATTTTAATAATGTTTCAGTAATACCCGAAGTAAGGTTAAAGTTTCAGTACTTTAACCCACTTTGTTGCTTTAACTTAGGTCCGCCAAACTCCCAAAGTATTTTAACTTTGCACCTTGCATTACGTTGACTTTCATATGAGCCTCATTATTCCGGTAAATGTTAATATTTTAAATTAGTTTTGGCTTTATCTAGCTTTGAACGGTAAATACTTACGAAATAAATATAATACAACACAGTTTTTCTGTATATCGTAATTGGAATGAAAACTACGAAATTTAGCCTAGTTTTCCTGGACTCTATAATTCAGAACTGTATTAAATGGCTTAGTTTACGGTTTATATTAAGACGTTATTCTTTATTTTATTTATTAATTTATTTCTTGTAAGATTCTTGAATTTTTTTATAGTTGGTATTTTTGATTATTAAATTTTTTCCTTCAAATAAATTTATTTTCCTTACACGTTCTGCATTTTCTTCAGCAGGTTTTTCAGATTATAATATAAAATATAAAGTCGTCATAGACTTCAGCTTAAGTTTTAATGATTGAAAATTAAAGATTAATGATTTGAAGAGTAAGGGTACTACATGAAATCTGGTTGCGTTTATGTGGTTACAGATTTATTTGTCATTTCTTTATTTTCTATATTCAGTTATAGTTTACAGTTTAATTTTACCATGATTATTTTCTATTTGGTATCTCTTACAGTTCTATCTAGTAAAATTTTCTACTTTTGCTACTATTGCGTAATGTGAATGTCTGTAATGTTATTTTTATCCTTAATTGATCTGATGATGACCTTAATTAAGCAAAACTTTTGATGTCAATAAAAAGCAAATATATTTTGATCCTATAGATTTGGATATTCTATTATTAAAATTTAAATTGTCATTGTACTATATAAGTGTTGTTTTATTTAATTCTATTCTAATTATTCCAAATCTTATTAATTTCTTTTGAAAACAAAATATACATCGTAGATAATTAGTTTGTGCTTTCTTTGGCATTATCGTGAGAATGAGCTTATTCTTGATATTTATCTTGAATCGCTGCAGGTTGTATGCGTCGGGAAATATGTAAGGTGGAAGCCCGTTCCACAAAGAAGATGTTCTCCAGATGAATGAGTCCCGATACAGCGACGTCCTTGGGGTAGGCAGGTGGACTCGATATTGATGAGCCGCAACTGCTAGACGCGTCCTTCTTGCCGGAACAGCCCTGGGTGGAATCAGGCCTGCCAGCCCAGAGGAGTACCGTGATAATAACGGTAGAATAAACAGAGATCAGCCACCTTTCTCCTGTGCTCCAGACTATCAAGACTCTTTGTCAGTTCTGGTTTGTCGATAAGACAAATAGCTCTCTTCTGTAAAGAATCTAGCAGCTTTAAACTATGCTTGGGTGCAGAGCTCCAGACATGCGAACAATACTCGAGGGGAGGGCGTATTTGAGCCTTATAAAGAGTCAGCAGATGTTCTGGTGTATACAGTTTTTTCATTTTGAAAAGCACTCCGAGTGTTCTGGAAGCTGCCCTGGCGATCTCGGTAACGTGGTCATGCCAGGACACACTGTTGGTGACTTCGACTCCTAGAAGATGTAAAGATTATTTCATTGGCAATGTTTTCCCTGCCATAACCAGCTCCGGGCCACCAAGGTTAGTCTTCATCGTAAATACTGCAGCCTGCGTTTTTTTTTAGCGTTAAAATTGACCAGATTGTTACCGCCCCACTCCAAGATTGCTCTAATATCGTTGTTGGTTGAAGCTACTTGTTGCTGCCTAAGATTCTGAGAACTTGCGGCTGTCGTTGGTTTAGCGGACTTAAATGTGGAAATAAGTGTGCTATCGTCCGCAAAGCCGTAGATTGGATTGACAGTGCTTCCTAGCAAATCGTTGATATATATCAAGAAACGGGTGGGGGATAGAATGCATCCTTGAGGGACTCCAGCGTTAATGTTAAATTTGTCGGAGAGGTGTCCATCGACGGTTACTTGGATTGTTCGTTGTTCAAGAAAACTTTTGATCCAATTTAATAATGAGTTTTGTATGCCGATTGAGGAGAGCTTGGTTAGTAGTCCCTCATGCCACACTCTATCAAATGCCTTGGAAATGTTAAGAGCGACTAGGCGGGACTCGCCGTGCTTCTCCATGGCCTCCGCAAGTGTGTGACGTAAGCCAGAAGATCGCCGGTGGATCTAAGCTTTCGGAAGCCGTATTGATGATCGCTGATTAGTCCAGATGATTCCGGATATCTGAACAGTTGTTGGTTGACTGCTTTCTCCATAATCTTCGATATTACTGGAACTAGTGCAATCGGGCGGTAATTGGAGGGCATCGTCTTCTTACGTTTTTTGGGTACAGCTTGCACTCGAGCAGTTTTCCAGCTTGTTGGAAATGAGCCCTGTTTATACGATGCCGTAAACAGTCTACATAAGGGAGGAGTCAATTCGTCTGCACAACGTTTTAGTACTAGGGCTGGAAATCCATCGGGTCCAGAAGCTTTGTTGGTGTCTACGCTTTTAAGAATTTTATTTATAATTCGTTGGGGAAACGAAATTTCTTCGATCGATGAATTCACCCTTGGCAAATATGGCGGTGTTTTGCCTTGCGAGTGCAGAGTAGAATTGGAGGCAAAGAGTTTACCCAGTAAGTTGGCTTCTTCCCTTGCTGTTACCGCGATAGAACCATCATCTGCTATTAGGGGTGGCAACGCCGACTTAGCAAATCCTTGACTAACGGCTTTCGATACCGACCAGAAAGATCTTGTTCCATTTGGGCAGTTTAGCAATTTGTTTTTGATCCTGTTGTTATGACTCTCTTTGCATTCATCAATAATTCTCTTGCAGCTATTTCTGGAGGTTAAAAAGTTCCTCTGATTTTCGGTGGAAGGATGTTGACACCATTTGCGATATGCTGCGTTTTTAGTGTTTACTGCCTTTTTGCAATTCAGGTTGAACCATTGCTTGTTGTTTGATCCGCATTTAGTAGAAAAAGGGATAAAAGCTTCCATTCCTGCCAAGATCGTCTCTGTAATTTGGTTTGAATATTCTGAGATGTTATTGGTTCTAAAGCAGACTTCTTTCCAAGGGAATGAGCGATAAAATTCCCGAAGATGGTTCCACTCTGCTGATTTTTAGTGCCAAACCTTCCGGGGCATCGGAGGATCCTGCGTTTTAACATCCAACTGGCAAGAAACTGTTATCAATTTGTGGTCCGATGTTCCTAGGGGGGCCTGTACTGATACAGTGCACGAGTCAGGGTCTAAAGCCAAGAGCAGATCTAGGAGACTCACGAACTCGCCGTCTCGATCGGGGATTCTGGTAGGTTCCTCCACAAGCTGCGTAAGCCCGCATATGGTGGCAAATAGCTCAGCTTCTCGTCCTTCATCGTCGTTCTTGTTGCAGAAGTGCAGCCAGTTGATATTGTGAACGTTAAAATCGCCCATGACGATGATTTCTGCGCTTGGGTAGTCAATTTGCAGTTGGTTAATGCAATCAACCAGATTCAAAAAGAGCTGCCTATATTTGGTGTCGCTTGGTGGTCTGTAGATACAGCAGATAAATTTTGTGGCTCCACTGGCTATTATTTTGAACCACAAGACGTCGAAGTCCGCAGGTTCAAGCGTTTCCTCCCGCTGACAACTCAAATCGCTCTTGACAAATACTGCCAATCCAATGTTTAGTCGAAATCGGGTGTGAAGATCGTATCCAGGATAAATGAGGTGAACATTTGTTGTTGAAGGTTTCACCTTTGTTTCTGCCAATGCCAGAATGTGAGGCTTATTTGATTGCAGGTGTTGGTGTACTGCATTAATATTGGTGTTTAGGCCTCTGATGTTGCAGAAATTGATTTTTAGGCTTTTAATCCCTCTTGATGGACCCCCCGACCAGCCTCCGCCCGGATATCCGAATGGGAGGCGAGTTTACCTCCGGAAAATTTTGGTCGTGAGGGCGCCATCATGCATTTATTTTTCTACTCCATTTCCCCTTTGGAAACCGGATACATCGACATGGCGGCGAAACGTGAGTTCCATGGAACCACTTCACGCCGCCTAAGTCCTATGTGGTGGTATTGAACCGGGCGATGCAAGTGGACAACAACTACCACCAAAGAATATCTTAGCTTAGATATAAAGGCTGTTACTGAATTTTTTGCTCAGTGCAACCAATGTTTTCACTATTATTTGCCAAGCGTTTATGTTGCCATTTAGTAAAATAATGCATTTCCAAATAATTTTCTTATTAGCTTCGATTTAATTGGTTGAGCTCATTCTTAGACAATTCAGTGAATTCAATTTTATTTTTCTAGAATTGCTTTTATAACGCATGCAGTTACCTCCAACTTTGCTTAAATTAAGGGTGTCTTTTTGGCTGCATGAGAAGTTTCGACTATGGTTGTCGTCTATGATTTGACAGTTGTCACTATCAAACTGTGTTGACATTTCTATTCAGTAAGGCTTGGAAATTCATGTTGGATCGTTTAACGCCCGAACAATGCTTATAAATTGCAAAAATTTACTTTAAAAAAATGTGCTTATGAACTTCATACAGCCTTCATCAATTTTATGGCAACATAATTGGCCTAGTGAGAAAGCGATTTGTGAAGTTATTGATTGTCTATGCACTAGTTACTCTTTTCGATTTGAAACCATCAACAAGACGAAGATATGTGCGTACCGAAGTGAATATTACTGCTGTAGCGCGAATTGTTGAAGAAGACGCCGAAATATCGATTCGTCCCTATTCTCAACTTGTTGGCCTTTGATTATGCGGAAAATTTTACTTTAAGGTCTAAGCTTACGTACCTATAAAATACTGCTCGTAAGGATTACCAACTAATTACCATCATTTAAGTCACATTTTTGCTGATCGGCATGATCTGAAACTCGTGAAGATAACCATTTTTATCGAAGAATTATGTGAGTGGTGAAGCTCCTGGTAATTGGCTTCGTCAACAAGCAAAATTTCTATATATAGAGCGAAGACGATCCTCAAGATAAGATCTTTAAATTATAATATTGATGTGACTGTGAAATATAAATCAATTTTAGGAAATAACTAAACTGTAAATAAATGTAGCCATAAGTGTGTAATAAATCAGTTAGCTATCTTTTGCATCGAGTGTTTTAAATCGTACCTAAATGAATAATAAGAGTGATATGCTTTTATTAGAAAAAACTACGATTTAGTTATTTTGCATAAAATATTTTTATACATTTTGCCATAATCAAGTAAGTGATTAATTTAAGTAGATATTGTCTACATTATAGATATCGTATCGTAATAGACATCGTAAATATTTTCATATTTTTTTTGTATTTATTTTTTATACAAATTTTAATTTTATTTTGCGTACAAATCTTTATAAAACTGGTAAGACACATTATTTCTTATGAATCAAAGAGCCTGTATTATGCATCAATATAAGAATATTTTACTGTATCTAATATATTAATAATTTTCCAAGATATAGTCAACTCTTAATAATATATATCATATCCATATATTTCAAGACCCCAATTTTGAATTAACTCAAACCATCTGATGTTCAAGTTCTACTAAACCACATTTCACAGGCATGCAATAAATACTAATTCTAAAGTTTAAATTATGTCTCAAATTTGTGTAAACAAACCCTCAAACTAACCTCATTATGCACCTTGAATTAGCAGAAAGCGCCTTTGGAAACATCGACATCCGTCATCTCTGGATTTCCCCCTATTGCCCTTTTGATTCGATAATTAAGCAGCGAAGTAGAACTAATTTGTTCCCCGAACCGCGACTAATTTCTGTGACAAACCGTGTATCGATAAATGATATGACAATAAACACTGCGTTTTATTGATTTTCCGTTTTTAAGTGTATTAATTGGTCGTTCATTGATAAAAAGTGGATATATCCTTTATGTCAGTTTGTTCAAATCTTCAGATTTTTGATACTCCTGATAATGTCGTTGATAATATTCCAGATTATTTTTGTTTCAATAATGCTACCCATGCATTAAAATTGGGCACTCTAAATCTTAACATATTTTGTCCTCTATGAAAAATGTATGATTAATGGCATGAAAAGGTAATTCACCTAGAGGTTGAAAACCATTGATATGGTCAATCATTCCTTGTTTTATGCCATAAGATAAAAAATTGGGTAAAATAATCATTATATGTTGTATCCAAGAAGAAAAAGACTGATTGTTTGATATTGGGATAATTCATCTGATATTCCTCTTGCTGGTATCCTATATTTATGTTTATCGTATCATTTTATAATATATATTATAATTAAGTAAATAAAACTAGTATGATAAGGATGAAAACTAAATCAATGAACTACCGAATGAGTTCTAATTATATAATTTAATGTCATATTATTAATTATATTTGAGTAGTGTACTCCGTGTATAACGTACATAGGATGTAACGTACTTCCGGTTATTAAGTACTTATAATTCGGAACCCGCCCAAATAGTCTTGTCATTTTACTGGATATAACGTACAAAGGTACGTTATAAGGAGAGTAATTTTAGACTGTTTTGGACATTGCGTGTTATTGTGCGAGTGCGAGTTTTAGTAGTTTTTTTGGTAAAATGACAGATAAGCGCAGAGCTATAAATTTAAAAGAAAAAATAGACATCATTAAAAGTATTGAAAGTGGCATTAACAAATCGGAAATTGCGAGAAGGAAAAATATGGCAAAAACAATAGTTTCTATAATTTGGAGCAGTCGTGAAAAAATCAAGCAAGCAAGTGAAAATAAATCGCAAAGAATTAAGAAAATTATGAATCCCGTACGCCCAGATGTGGATCAAGCTCTTATTCGATGGTTTGAGGTGAGAAGAACCGAAAATATTGCTATAAGTGGACCACTTAAAAAGATTACACGGTGGAGATTTTAAGTACTCTACGGGTTGGCTCGAGCGTTTTAAAGTTCATCACAACATCAATGTCGGCAAAGTGTCCGGTGAAGCAGGAGATGTTAGCAGGGAAGCTGTGGTGAACTGGTTAATCGAGAAATGGCCAGGTATTGCACAAAATTACAGCTGTGAAGATATTTTTAATGGGGATGAGACCGGACGATTTTACAAGATGACTCCAGACCGTACACTGAAATTTAGAGGAGAAAAGTGTGTGGGAGGCAAACAGTCAAAGCCTTAGCTTGACTGAAACACAAACCCAAACCCGTTTGGGTTTGTGTAAATATGACAGGTAGTGAAAAATGTAAACTTCTTGTCATTGGTAAATACAAACGACCGAGGTGTATGAAAAATATTAAAAACCTGCCTGTTATTTATAAATCGAATAGACGCGCATGGATGACTTCAGACATTTTTATTAATTATTTGAAAGCGTGGGATGAAAACTAAGACGTCAAAAAAGAAAAATATTGCTTCTAGTGGACAATTGTGCAGCTCATTCACAGAATGTAGATCTGACAAATATCAGATTAGAATTTTTGCCTCCCAATTGCACTTCTGTCATACAACCAATGGATCAAGGCATAATAAAATGCCTGAAAACCTATTACCGTAGATATTTTATGTATCGCCTAATTCAAGCATTGGATAGTGAGGAAACATTCAATCTAATAATTCTAGACTCGATAAAAATAATTCCGAAATCTTGGAATGAGGTTTCACAAAAAACGATTCAAAACTGCTTTCGACATGCTGGTCTAGTGAAATCGATCGAGGAGTTTGATTCAGATGATGACTTGCCTCTGAATCAGTGATACGAGAAATATAAAAGTGTTGATGATGATGATGACTGGGATATTCCGCTAAGTTATTGGTTGCAAAATCACTGCCAAGACGTAACTACTGTAGAAAAATATCTTTCTGAACTAGATAATTTTACGACAATCGACGATAATCTGGTAGCAACGGGGACCTTAACGGATTGCGACATTATTGCCGAAGTTATAGAATCAAACTGTTCAACGAATGATTTAAGTTTCGATAACGAAAGCGGCGATGATGATGGACCAGTGAACGAACCCATTCCAACTTATTGTGAAGCACTTTGTGCAATTAAAACTATTACGAATTTCTTACAATATACTGATTACGGATCTGATGATACAATTTTACAAGCCTCGTTAAAAGTTGAGAAGCACATCGAGAATTTCAAATTGTGTAAAAAATATCAGCAAACAAAAATAACACGTTATTTTTTGAAAAATCGTAACTAATAAATAGTACAGATTTATTTTGATTACATATGTATATGTATCCTATTTCAATGTTATATGCTACATATTAATATTATATCTTTTTTTGTATTTAATACTTAGAATGTATTTTTTGTTAATTTAGTCCTTTAATTAAAACAAATAAATCTTTACATATTTATTTTTATGAGTTTCTTTTATAGCATACCTCCGGTTATAATGTACTAATTTTATTCACCCTAGAGGGTACGTTATAACCGGAGTTCACTGAATAATCTTTTAAATTATTTTTGGATTATAATCTTACAAACATCTGATAGGTAGGTACTTATAAAGAAAAGCAACACTTAATACAAGTAGAGAAACAAGAACAACAATAATAAAACTCTAATAATTCTACAGTTTTGTTAAAACGTCATGTCTTTTTAAACTTATTCAAAATAAGACAATATATAAGATATATTCCATTTTGTTTGTGAATTTTTTCTGAACCTTTTCTATTTTATCACTGAAACATTCTGTTTGAGCAAACTATATTATAGCACTATAAATATTCTAGATGTGGTCTTACAAAAGTATAAAAGAGTTTCATAAAAATGGGAATATTTTTGCCTCAAGTTTTAATATTCCGGAAAATAAACTCTAAAACCTTTTTATTTATATATAAATAGTGCATATTAAACTGTTGAAATTGTCGAAACAATGGGCTGCCAAGGCAGTTGTGCATATAGGTCTCCTGATGGACCCGTCATGCCCCACCGGGGGTTACCACAGCCCAACGGCCTTAGAGAAACCGATAAGGCTCTCTGGTCTGAAGGACTTAAAGTCACTTGGTACACTGAAATTGTTACCCAAGTATTTGAACCTGGCGCGCGTGAGTGCTGGGCACTCCCCGACTCACAGCGTCATCGGCATTTCGGGTTGTCCGCAATACCAATGGTATGGAGATGGCTTCTTAAGTGCCAGTGACCTGTTAAAAGACCTGTTAATAGCCGAATTTCGCGTCTTTTTAGGCGTAGTAGATTTTTAGATAAAACTATTATAATGAATTGCAATGGGACTCCAAGATCGAAACATTTATCCTCAAATGTAAGTTGATTATTTTTAATGTGGTAACTAATTATAAATTCTTAACTGGTTTAATAACTAATTAGATTCAGAAGACTTGTAAAACTAATGAAAAAACATTTTCTTATATTTAATAACATATTATTTTTAAAACAATTCGCTACGTCGTTTAAGCTATTCTAAAATTTTATTTTATCATCTTTACAGGAGATCATCCTAATAATCTTCGAAACAGCAGCAAATAAGAGACAGTTTAAGTCGGTAATACAGTGAGGCAAATAATAAAGTTAAGGAAGAAAAGGGACTCTAAAGGTTTGATACACTTGATGATGAGATGTAAGAAACCGAGAAAGATGCCCCCACTCTCACATAACATTCCTGTTAAAAAGGTATGAGTGCAAAAAATTAAGTGAGTTACTTAAGAAGCTTCTTAATTTCTGCAGCTAACTAATCCTATCAAAAACCTTCTTCGCATCAGTAAATATAGCATTAAGTTAAAGTTTGTTGTTATATGTTACAATTGAAATTTGTATGACAACTTATACAAATTATACCAATATAATCTATAAATTATCGGTTGACTTTAGAGTCTGTTATTTGATCCAATATGAATTTATATTTGCAATAAAGAGATTTGAAATTCAGTACCTAACAAGTATAACAACTAGTAAATAGGTAACCTAGCATTAGTAGACATAATATTAATATTCTAGAGTATAAGTAACGACTGTCAGTTGCAACAACAAAAAACATTAAATTTTGCTATATTATTTAAAATTTGTTGCAGATGATGTAGCAATTCATCATCTGCAACAAATTTTAAATAAAAACGAATCTTCCTGCAAACTCGCATTTAAACATATAAATTCTCATTTAAAATTTAAAGTGTATTTGTTTTTAACTTTTGTATTATTTTATTGTGAGTTAATAAATAAGAAACTTAACTTATGCAACATTTAACTTATTACAGATATTCGAAAGTGACATAATTGGAAAGTAATAACTATTTTAAAAGAATTTCATTGCAATTTGATTCATGACTGCACTCATCGAATATTTATAAGTAAATTTTGCCAAAACTTTGGAGTAACAAGAAGAGTAAAATTATAAATGTGTCGTTGAGTTATGCTTTTTTGTAATATTTGGTAGTTTTCCTTTTTATTTTTTTTTATATATGTTATATTAAATTCTTATACTATTTGAAGTGTTTTTATAATAACTCTTCTTTTATCTATTTTTTTCTTAGCTGTTCTGTTTTTTTCCACCTCGATGTTTATTTATTCTTTAAATAGCGTTTTATGATTTTTCTGAAAATCTCTAGAGGTTATCTTATTTACCAGCAATTTTCAAAATTTTTGTATATCTGTATTTTCCCTGCATCAAATTCACAACTGTAGCTTTTTTTATTGGAATACTAAATAAAATGGATATGGCCAAAAACAATGTTTTTTATCCAAATCTGTCAATCATTCTAATAATTGTCAAACTAGATTATCAATAAATTTACTATTCCGATAAACTTGTAATTATTAGAATGTTATATTGCACGCCTTGACGCAATATAGAGTTCGATCAAGAAAACTTAGAATATTCCTATAAATAAAGCTACTTGGGACCCAAATCTTCTTCTTTTTAAAAACAATATATTTTTAACTGGTAATAATGAAATTATATAATTGTTACAATCGATTAAATAATATGCAACGTTACCAGGAAGTAATAGATAGATATCTCTCGTGCTTTGTCGTTCTCATAATTTGTTTTAAAAGGAGATATTTTTTTTTAGATTTAATTTCTTTTATTCCTAAAAAAATGACTAAATATATAATTAAAATTGTTAATACAGTATATCGTGCTAAAATAAATAATTAGTCTATTTCACAGAACATAAAATCATATTGATGGCTATCGTTATAATAATACGGAAAATATCGCATGATGCAAAAACCGTTTCATATTACACGCGATGACAAAAAAATCTGTCTCATTAGAATTTTTAATTTAACGTTGCAACAATTTTTTAATGTTTTTCCTAGCATTGTCACTCGTACGTCAGACCATGAATTGATGCCGTTTTTGATGTGTGCTTAGGACGCAGTGTAAACATTTAATTTTACATGTCAAACGATTTTTTTTGTTTATTCAGAAAACGTTTGCTCGTTTTATAATTGAAAAATATTGTTTTTTCTTAATAGAAAACCGCTAAATAATACAAAAAGCTCTCTAAAACCAATTTATTTAATAATTGTACAAAAATGCTTTGAATTATATTTTTCCCGATGATGTACCTGGATAAAATAGGATTAATATTGAGTTAATATTTTGAAGTTTTATTAATCCTGTTGGCTTTTTCAGTGGTTATCTTCGGCAAAAGTATTTAACTACACCTAGATGGAAAAACTAATTTTTAAGAAACTGAATTTAATTTCAAAACGTAAAACCCAATTAAAAATTTGTTAAAATATCCCGAATATCAGAAAATTCAAAAAATGTAATTTCGGAATTCTTAAAATATTATAGCATTTTTACTGTTCGTTAAGGTGTGAGTTAAAACACTCGATGCGTAAAAAATTATCAACTGATTTATTATGTACACACTGAACGCGATCACTTAGCCTAATGAAAGCATTTACACAAATGTTTAAAATCTTAAATTATTTTAATTGCAAAGTCGCTTTAAATTTTAAAATTAAATTTTGCGACCATTATAAGTGCAGATGGCCCAATAACATATTAATTATGATGCAATATGAAAATACAGATTTTCGTGAGAAATTTATTTATAATATATACAAAAACAATAAATTTATAGTATAGTATGTGATCTCTTTGTGCATTGATTGTGGCTGTATAACGTCTTTCCATGCTAAGGATTAAGTTATTCAGATCTTCTTATAGAATTGCTATGACTATGACACTTAAATATATTAAATAATTTGAAGCAAAAATTGTAATTCGACACTGTAGAGACCGCACTTTACTCATCTAATTTATTACCATCAGCCTCTCTTAAATTTGAATGGTGTGTTTATATTAAACATTGACATGGATGTTTTTATTATAAGTCTTATTTTTTAAGAGAACAGGTTATTCAGAATAATATAATCCTTAAATATATTTCCACAGGTGAACAACTGGCAGATGCATTCACAAAGCCATTGTCTACTACTAAGTTTGTAGATATTATATTCAAACTGGGATTAAAATAAGTTTTTTTTATTTTGTTTTGTATTTGTTTTATTTTCTTAAAGTTTTTTTATAGATTAGTAAATAAGTGTAGTTTTATTATAGTGCTCTCGGTATAATATGTTATTACAATTTTGAGTGGGAGTGTTAAATGTATCAAATAAGTCTTAAAATTCAATAGTGTTAATATAAACACAGACGATGGATATTTTTTATTTGGTTTTCTTGTCTTAAAAGTTAGTTAGTTCCTTTAGAACCGATTTCAATAGAAGATAAAACAGTATGCGTGTTTTATTTCGTACCCATCCTATTATAATTTAATAACAATGTTGAAGAGCTTAAAACAGCTGATCTCGGTTTTGAAACTCATTCTGGCCCTGAAAAACTCTTTGCTGAAGCATATTTCAGGCTATAGGATTGAGATCACGTGATTTTAGCTGTGCGTGGAATGACATTATCATGCGTTAAAATAAAATTTGCACCAACATTTTAGGCGTATAGGACAACAATAGGTTCTAGAACATTTCTAATGTAGCAGTCTGCTGATAAGAAACGATCCAGAAAAACGAGTTCAGTTCAAATCCCAAGAGAAATTTCTGCTTATGCCATAATTGTGCCTCCTCTATAACTGTGAATTTTCTATGTTCAATTTTTTGTGCCAGGTGCCCTCCATACACGTACTCTTCGAGAATCTGAATACAAGCCAAAGCGAGTTTCATCAGTAAATAAAACCTTTTGCTATTGATTTTGCTCCGATATTCCTGAGCCCAAACTAGAGTGGTGCGATTTCGACTTATTAGATTACCTTCTTCTAACCTTCTGTAGATGGTGTGTCTTGAAACATTCACATTATGAGTTTCCCGCAGATGACCAATTAATTGTGGTGTTGTTACTTGTCATTTCTTTAAGCTTCTAAGTGAACATATTGATCCATATGAGGAGTAGTCACCCTTGGTGGACCCAAATGCCTTTTTCGTATGGTTCAAGTCTCTGAGCTATAACAATTTGATGCATTCAAGCCTTAAGCATCCCCACAGCCTCTAACATCTTATTATATATTAAATGACATCTAGGCATATTTAAAAAAATATTTTTTTTAAGATTTAAAAGTCGCGCCACTGAATTAAGCCGAACTCCTAGCACAAAGGCTTCTTATATACCAACTAAGCCGTGCCGCAAGATTTGCTAACCTTCCATATATCTCCAGAGCTGTCGCGCGAAATGCCCGACGCTTGCGCCACCGCGACGATTCCCATTTTATTTTATATCAATTATAAAATTAGTTTAAAATTGTAGAAATGTACAATATTTTGTCTAGTTGTAATGAAAAATTCTCTATACAAACCATAGAAAAAAAAACTTTTTCTTTAAACTATTACATAATCTGTTATGTTATATTTGTACCTAAGGAAATTACATTACGGGAGTGTTTAAGATATAGAACTCCTTATTTATAATCTCTATCTATCTTTCTTCCTTATCTATATAACTCTATTATAATTTCAAAACTATTTAAAGCAGATATGAGAAAAGATTGCAGATATGTCAGAACAAAATTAAGCTGCTTAATGTAATGTTTACGCAATTCTAAGTATTAAAGTGTATTTATTCTAGAGAGTCTATAGTTTGTGAAAGTTTCCTTTCAAAAACTTATTGAACGTAATAAACTCTTAGATCATGGTAAATATATTGCAGCTTAGAATGGAACTTTTGGTCAAATACTTGCCTTTATTGGGAAAAAAAATTAATATTAAGCAAATAGCATTTTAACATTTTAGTTTTAACTCAATATATCCTTTATACACCTTAATAATAATGTAATATATAGACCTAAGATATAGACTTAAGAAAATAACATATTGTGTACAAAAATCTTTTGGATGTAAAACTTAATGTTTTGGGGTAAAACTTATTGGGGCAATACAATATGGTCTGGAGAGATCAAATGCAAATTCATGTGGATGATCTTTATAACTAAAACTAGTCTTCACCAGACCGGATGTATTCAAATAAGCTTGTTGCCAGATTCATAATAAGCTTCATCATTCAAATAAGCTTGTTGCCACCATCAAATAATGATGTACATCAAAAAGTGAGTGATTTTTAAATTTGGCTAAGAAAAGAACTACCCAGAAGCTTCGTGCTTCAAACAAAGAGTTAGGGTATGAATCTGTGGTGCATTAACCTAAGAATTAAAGTAATCGATCATTAGCTTCTAAATAATTTTCCAAAGTTATTGGAGGATCATATTGACTTTAAGACATATGATACTATCTACTCATCTAAAAGATGAGCCCTTAATTAATTAAACAACTTTTAAGTTCTAGTAACTATTTTTATTTACATTTTAACCTGATCTCTAATAAAAAAATAAAAAATTCAGATATTTTTTTATGAAATATAGTAAAATTACAATATTTAAGTGATAGACAAATAAAATAAATAGACGAGAGCCATAAACCAAAATATTAGCGTACCTCGAAAACTTTTAGATTATAGAAGGTGTGGCAAACTAAAACGACTATATGTGTACCTAAACACCGAACAAACAGACCCTGTAATTGTTTTATGCCGGGATTACGGAGATTGTTGGTCTGGGCTCACTTTGGCAGGTTACTCAATTTTATAGTCATTCTCTGTAAATTAGTTGTTTCCACATAAAGCGGAAAATATAGACCACGCTCGTGGCCGTACCTAGATTCAGTTGGTAAATTTAAAAATCAGCTTTTATTTATGTTTTAATTTTTCATGTAACAATAATATAAAATGTAGGAAAAAATATGTAAAATACAAATTCTGCAGTAAAAGAATTAAATATTGCAATTTTTTCGACAATCCTGTATATTTCTCGAAAATGCTCGGACCCGTCGATCTTGGTTTTTTTTTGTCCATTTTTTTCTGTAAGAATTAGTATACAGGGTAGCTGAAAAAAAGTTTTATAACCAACTTTATTTTTTCAAATACACCCTATATATTCTATCAAATTTCGATTGTACCTAAAATTCTAGACACATTTTATAAATAATGTCCTATAGTTGAATGTAACTATTTTTGGCGTATTAAATGTCGAAAGCTGGCCGAAATACTGTTCCTTCTGAAGAAGTAAAGTTACATTTAACATCAGCACTTCAGAAACATCCTTGTACGCCTATACGTAATTTGGCAAGAGATCAATATTTTAAATGAATTTTTAATTAATATAATGTTCTATATTAGACATTTAAAAAATAACGTTATTATCCCTCTAAAGTTTTTTACAAGAACTTCTTAAAAATGATTCAAAACATCACCTAAAATCTCTGAAAATATTATGAGATTATGCGACCAAATTCCAATTTTTTTAGACAATATAATATTTACAGATGGAACTACATTTTTATTAAGTATTATCGTCACTGGTCTTAAGAAACCTCACACTGGATTATTGAAAAAAATACTTCGTAGTCGTAAAGGGTCAACGTATGGATGGGGAAGATTAATAATAGGATTTTTTTTTTAATTTATTAAAAAAAAGGGCGATATTTTTAAAGAAAATCTAAATGCAGATTTATATTTCTTATCTTTATAACTAATTCCTAGCAGCAACTTTAGCAGTTATATTTCACACCAGCAGATATGGTTCCAACAGAACACTTTGGAAAAGGGGACGAGAGTACCTTAATAAAGTTTTTCGCACCAAGCAGATAGAGAGAAAACGAGGCTGTGAATTGGCCGCCTAGATCTTCGAATCTTAATGCATTAGATTATTTTATATGGGGCTATAATAAAAGAAATACATACAAGCTAGTCTAGCCTCAAAATATTGAGGAATTAAAAGGGCAAATAAAAGATATAGCAAGAAGTATATCGCCAGTGACAGTTTGGGACTCTATACAATATTTTTTTGATGGGATCTTGCCAAGTAGTTAATTCAATCAAATTCAAATTAGGTGATCACTTCGAACATTTGCTGTAGATCCGTATTTTTTTATAAAAGCTGTTTAATAATTTGCATTCTGTATATTATTTTAATAAATGTATTGAACATCATATCAATCTAGAATTTAAAGTAAAATTTAAAAACAAAAATATATTGCAGAGTTGCCAAAAAAAAGTTTAGTACTAAGGCTCTTTTTTGAGCCATCCTGTGTAATATATTCTTATATTAAAAAATTGGCAAAAAATTTTAGGCTTTTTAAAAAAATATACGGGGTTGTCGAGAAAGTTGCAATAGTCCATTCTTTCAAGATTCCTTGTATAAAAAATACCTATTGATACACTTTTAGCTTTGTTTAAATATTTTATATTATTTATCAATTAAAAGAAAAAATATTTTATTATATTAATACGGTTAAATATTACATTAAGGTATTTTTAAGTATTTAGAATGGATCATAAAATATACGTTATTTATGATTTATAAGAAGATATTAATTTATTATTATTTGGTTGTATTATATGAGTATAGTTTTTTATTGAAATATACTTTACCTAAATATATTAATATTTTTAAATTTAGAGTAATTTGATAAATAACTCAGATCAAAATCAAAAACAGGAAAATTACTGAGATATTCACTGAAGTAAAAAGGCTACTTATCGAACTATTTTAATATTCGGAACAACGTACTTATGTGAATAAAATTTGTGAAATCTAAACATCGATTAGTATTGACTAACAAGCAGTAAATAGTTACTGATAAGTGCTGTTACCAATTCACTAAATATTAAAGAATTATCAAGAGAAGTGAAAATGTATTTCTCATGTTTAAATACAATACTCATATGTTGTACTTTTATCTATGTGTTTTGAATCAATATAATTTCTATAAGAAAATATTTTTTAATTTCATCTTTTTTGCATATTTTTAAACCATGTATTTAATTTTGGTTTGAGAAACATGATATGTTCATTCGAAACATATCAACATTTTCTTGGAAAAGTCGTGTAATTAATAATTAAAAGACTATCTAAAAATATAAAACTTAAGGCTCACTAAAGAGATCTTGACTAAAAAGTGCAGTTTTGTAAAGAGATGATGAAACTACTATATTATTCTCTCATAAAGAAGCAATTTTAACTACAGAAAAAGTGTCAAATAACTTAAGTGTATAGTTGGCTAATTCACTTTTAGTAAGGAAACTTGCTGCAAAACTCAGATATTTTGTCACCCAAAATTGTTAGATGAGCAATAAGTATTTAAATAAAAAATTAATACGAAATATTTTAAATTGATCCTAGTCTTGATCCCTTGCCTAAACGAGTAATGGAAAAATGCCAAGAAAAGTCAGAACAGTGTTGAATTTGCTACGGATCAGGGATCAAATTCCAACAAATATAGTATAGTACTTCGATTTTGTAATGATCTACTTCTAGTCTTTCTCATTTAAAAAATATTACAGTTATTGTATTTTTTTCCTATAAATAAAAAGAAAACGGTTAATGTTAATATTGGGGATAAAGATAATTTAGAAACTCTTTTTTTGTAGGATTTATTAACCAACCATAATTATTATCAAAGACCGATAACCATAAAACCATAGAAACCAACCATATATACTTCAATATTTGATTTCGTGAAGATTATCTCTATGGGTATGCTATTGAATAATCTACTTTCCTTTTTCTTCTAATGCTGAAATATAGCTAAGGTGTCACTCAAAAGTCTATTATTCAGAATTAAGTCTTAATTTTCATAAGTTATTATTACTGATCAGAATATCAAAAGTAAATTAAATATATTAGAAGATGACCCCAAAATTTTTTTGGATCATCAAAGATCAAGAGAAATTATATTTGCAGAACTACTGTTGGATAATCAATCTTCTTCATAAAAATATTATAAAGACAAACACTGTATCTTTTAAAAATGCTTGTAATATTTTACATTGTTTTGGCTAATTTAAAAATGACACTCTTTTAAGGACAGTCAATGCAAGCAAATACATAAAATTCAAACTACCAAAATTTATAATGAAATATCCTAAACTGGAAGCCAAGCTAATAAAGATGAATTGCTAAAAACTACAACATATATAAAACTAAAAACTAACTAAACGTAAGTAGCACCTTAAATAAACTTAGTTAACGAACCTAAACTATAAAATAAGAGCAAACCAGTATAAAATCTATTAGCATAATTAATGCAACCATAACAATATTTTAAATAATAAAATATAACATTTTGTGGAAATAACAGCATATACAATGAATAACAACTTCTTAGAATTCATCGGATCTTATTTATAAAAATAAATACATTTTTCCAATAAATTTATGTGCAAAACAAATAAATTTATTTTTTAAGCAATCATCATTGCTAAACTATAGAATTATTATTTTTAATAATTATTAATATTTATTTAAGTTCAAAATTAAATTCTTTTCATTTACAACTTAAACTTCTTTAGCTAATCAACGAAAAAAAAACTTATGAGAATGTAATTTATTTGAATAATTTATTTATTTTATTAATTAATTAAAATGTCGTTACTAATTAAATAATAATGTCTTTACGCCATTTTAGCAATTAACTGCACCCTAAATCTAGCCAAAATTAGAAAGACTTTATCATTGGTGTGATATTTAACTAACATTATTTACGTACTTATATAAATCTGAAAAGCCTAATAGACGGCACGCAACGTAAACATATTTAATATTTCCCTAAATAGAAGGCATATAGATGAAAGAAATGCACGATAGCTGATAATCCAATATATATCCTGCCTAACGACCCAAGAATGCTCAAATTCTGGATTAATTTGGTTAATATATTAAAGTGTCAAGACTGAGCTAATTGCAATAAAACAGATACCTCTGCTAAGATCGCTAGTAATCATTCTCAAGAAGTTAAAGAGAAACATATGGCGTACTAGATAGGCAATATTTAATAAAATTAAAAATATGAGGAAAACCAAAAATCCAAATATTTTCTTAAATTGGGAAAATAAAGTCCAAGGATAAAATATTATGTTAATGTTCAGCCTTAAACTCATTGTCTAAATATCATGGAAATGAATCATCTGATAATAAACTATAGAAAGTGTTTTTGACAAATATAGAATTTCTAGCTCTTATGTTATTGATAAAAAAGTTCATAAACCATATCCAGTTAAACGCTCTTTAAGATTTATATAGTAAAGAATAAGACAAATTTATTAACATTGGAAGGAGTAGATAGTAAGTGAAATTGGCATAACTTAAATATATACGGTATGCTCTTTAAGTGAATTAATATTTCCTAAATTAATTTTCCTAACTTAATAAATACTTAATATTTCCTAAACACGACTTTAAATTCATTTAAATACATATAATATTTTTTATAATAAGAAATATTGAATTAAAGGGACAGCAGCTTTAATTGAAAATGAACAATGTTGGTAATATATTTGGAAAACTGAAATCAAATATGAAGGGACGAAGAGTAGACAGTGATAAACCGTGACTGAATATAATGAGTAGGTACATAATTTACCAATTATGAAATAGTAATTAATTTTAATATTAGTAATAAATCGTTTTAAATTGAAATATTTGGTTAAGAATGACAAATTTAAAATAAAAGGGCTTTTGGTTAAGTAAAGATTACTATATGAGCTTGCTTCAATATTATTTAATATTTACATATAATGTGAAATTTAAGGCAAATTAGTTTTTTTTCAAAAATAAATATTTTTAAATTTCCAAATATTTTCCTCTTTTAAAATACTACAAAAATTAAAAACAACTCATCAAATTTTTTTTACAGTTTTCTAAAAGATATCGAATAATTTTAAGATTACCGAATAATATAAATCTATAAATTTGTTTGAAAAACTCCATTAGTAAAATTAAATAATTTTTGTTTACAGGAAAAAAAATTAAAAGAAATAATTATCATAATTTCTAAAAGCTTTTTTTGTGCTCTTGATTACGAAAAAAATGACTTGTTATGATAGGGAAGCTTGTTCGTGATTTAATTGAAAATTTTAATTTCGAAAATTTCTCAATGTTAAGCAGTTTTAGATGGATTTTTTAATAAAGCTCCACTCTATTATAATTAGAATTAAGATGTAATTTTAACATTTAACAATTTAAAATTATATAGAATAGTGTCACGTACGCTAAATATCAAATTAGTAAGCACTGTATTAAATCACGATAACAAGAGGCAAGCTTTGATTTAGTAACTTCCTTTGTAGGTTTAAGAACCGTAAATAAATTAAACTTTTAAAGCAGAGCTATTAATATAGTTTTTGTTTTACAGATATATTTAAATAGATCAGTATTAAAATATATATTATTATATTTATAGGCGGGATTTAAACCCAAGACGATCAGATCCATTAAAGTTATAGCTAAATTTTGATATCCTCTTTATTTATATAACTTCTAAATTATCCAATTTTTTTATCCTAATTAAGTAATCATTACGTCCTTAAACTTACTTTATAATTTAGTTTGCAAAAACGAACTAAATTATCTCATAAAACGTGACTAAAATAAAAGCACCTTAAAATTGCAGGTTCACGTAAAGGAATTTATTACATCAAATAACGTATAAAGTTTTTTAAACATAAAGACCAATACTGTTTTTTTGCACCGTATGATGTTTTATCTCAAATACTTATTTAAGAGCGTGTATATCTTATTTTTACTTGAATTGACGGGACTTTTAGAAGAAAAAAAATGCATTAGATCTATGTATGTTAGGTATGAATTTAAATATTTTCATTATGCTCTGCCTTTAATATTTTGAGACTAATTTAAATGTTTTATTATCACTTTAGCAGTAAAAAAGCAATTATTTATGTGCTAATGAGAAACTTAGAGTTCATAAAAGTTATATGGGTTATGAACTAAGAAGTTTAAACATTCATTATGAATATATTTAAAGTAGAAGTAATCTTTAGGATGGAGTGTCATAATATTAAGGGAAAGAAAATAAAAAATCCACCGGTTCAATTAGAGAATGACGTAAGTTTCGTTCTTTGGTATCTTTTATTTTAATTGTTTTTTATAATCCTTTTAGATATAGACAAAGCTCTTGGCAATATCAATAGCCGAAACGCCTCGAGCAAATTAAACTTTTTACCAAACAGTGGAGATTTGTATTTTATTACTTTTTTAAAAGTGACATGCAATTTATCATTTTAAAAAAAATAAAAAAATCACAAGACGTGATCAGAATTGAAATTCTTTGTTATGCCAGACTCGTATTAAAAACAAACTTTAATATTATATTTTATTATATCAAACATATGTATGTTGACCACAATATTAGTTAACATCATAAGGATGTAAATGGCAAAGGACAAGTGCTACATTAAAAATCCTACGGCATATTCCTAATTTAAATCATCTATGCGAATGTTCAAAACTAAATATTATGACTCCGGAGCTAACCTCCCGTTCGGACCTTTGGGAAAGACCCGTTATCAGTGATTATAATTGAGAAACAGTATAATCAAAATATATTAAAATATGCACTTGGGGCGTTAAAACCATGGCAAAAATAGACGATCTCATCCAGGAAATGAAGAGAATGAACATTGACTTAAAATAAGAGAGATGAGATGAATAGGAGAAGAAATTACAGACGAAGAGGATGTCCCAGTAGTTTATTCGGGAACATCAAACTGAAAGCTGGAATATAGAGTTGGAATAATCGTCACAAGACATATTGACCGATGTCTGTCTAATTTTATCTCAATGTCGCAATTATACGCCCCCACTGCAGACAAAGAAAAACGAGGAATGAAAAATTAATATTGATAATTATGATCTGAATAACAAGTGGAAGTCATACATAAAAAAGCGTTTTGAGGATCAAAATCCAAAGGTCATGTACTCACTGTTGTAAAAAGTTACAGACCAACATCTACTAATCCCCAAAATAGAAATAGCAATAAGACAAATGAAAAACAAAAAAGCAGTGGAACCAGACAGCGTTGAAGTTGAATTTTTGTATGTTGAATGATCTTTGATGAATCTCTAATTCTGCAAATATCCCCGAAAAATGGCTGCAATCATAATATATGACGTTGCCCAAAAAACACAGAGCAAAGAAGTGCGAAGACCAGCAGTTTATTGAGTCATATGCTAAAACTGTTTCTTAAAATCATCTACCGAAGAATTTACAATAAAGGCGAAGAACAAATATTCCAAAACTAATTTGGTTTTATAACTGCAGTCGGAACTAAAGAGGTACACTTTGGAGTAAATGTTCTATACCAGAGATGCAGAGATGTCAACTGTGATGTATACGCATGTCTAATCGATTTTAAAAAAACATTTGATCGCGTTTAACATTATAAAATAATCAATATCTCGGAGAATCAAGATTCCGGTTGTACGATAAAGATAACCGATTAATTTCAATTCTCTACTGGAATCAGATAGCATACTTAAGACTTGATGGAGATCAAACAAGTGAAAATACATTATGGGAGTTAAACAAAGATGTGTCATATTGCCTTTAATATTCAACTTACGAGTATATCCTGAAAAAATGTTCGATGAAGTCCTTCACGGAATAGAAAAAATTTTTTTTCAATGGAGTGAGACTAAATAATAATCAATACGCCGACGATACCATAGTGATAGAAGATAGCTTGGAAGCACTGCAAAGGTTAACCGAATATATCATGTAGTAAAGTCAATAATATGGCCTTAATATCCATGTAAAAAAAATGAAACAAATGTTCATTCAGCAAAATAGATTTAAATAAAGATCACCTATAATTTGACGGAATTCGAAATAAACGTCTTCAACATTTTTGTTACCTTGGAACTTTCATAAATGAACAAAGGGATAGTGCACAAGAAATAAAATATCTTATAGGAAAAGCAAGGAAGATATTTCACAAAATAAGTGCCAACGTCAAAAGTCACAACATCTCTTTAAACGAAATTAAGGCACTTAAGATAGTATGTCCTGTATATTTTAATATATGGCTTAGAATCCTAGAAACTCATAGAAGCCACAACTTAAAATCTAGAAGATATTTACACTAAAAAAAACCAAACTTGCATACCTGGGGTATGTTATGAGAAATCAAGATGGATACTTCTTACTGCTAACCATATTATAAGGAAAGGTAGATAAAAGAGGTCCCGGAAGAAGAAGAACATCATGCCGCAACCATGATGAACCTATGGACATGGTTTGGGAAAAGCTCATTAAAACTGTTTCGAGCTATTATAATTTAGTCGGATTTTAAAATCCTAAAAATTATAATTGCCAACATGATTACCAACGTTCAAAACGGATAGGTACCCAAAGATGAAGAAATAGCATAGGTCAATTAATATATGTCATATGTCAATTTTTTGTCATAAAAAGGTACAAAATATCATACGGCCCCTCGGTAAAATAACGTTTTATAACGATGTGCTTATTATTAGAAAAAGTTGTAGCAAAGGATACAGGCATTATTTAAATATCGAGAAACAGACTTCTGAAATAAATACAATTTTTATAAGTAAATTAAGCAATCATCTATCATTCTAAAAAATATAATATTTTTAATTTTATTTAAAAAAAAGTAAATTATAAGACTTGACCTGAATTGCAACTTCTTATAATTTTAGGCATTTGCTTATTAATAAATTTGATATTTTTGAATAAAAAGTTAAACATATCTTACGGCACTTTGTGAAAACGACGTTTTATCTTATGAATCTGTTTAAAAATATCTCTGGCTATTTTGGCCTGCATAGAATTTCGGTATTTTTTTTCATTACCTTGACACATTATGCGTTAGTTCTTAGAACTTTAAGATAATTTCGTTTCTAAGATATAATACTAGTAGAAAAAATACAGATTTTTTTCCAGCAATAAACAAACTTTTTAAGTAAATAGAAATTAAATATTAAACTAAATTTAGAATATTTTGTAATGTAAAAAAAAATATATATATGATCATGTTGCAATAAAAAACGTTCATAATATCTAAACAACACTTAAAATAAAATAAATTACTGAGCAAATAGTTGAACTCTTTCAATTCTGTTTTATTAAGTTTCAAAATAACATGTATGAAAAATGAAAATAATTGTATTTTTTTTACACAACAATAAAAAGTTAAGATACAAGATTTAAAATTGTCATAAAATATGACTAAAATTAATACAAAAATTTATTTTAATCGGATGAAAACATAGAACAAAAATTTAAAAAAAACTCACCGGATGTTACGGAGGTTCTAAAAAGTTTCTTCCTTACCACGGTAGCACTGTTCACTATACCAACTTGTAGCTTACCTGTTGATAGCGCACAAATGATAACTATAGTAATGTGAAAGCTTTATATATTCCCTTGTTAGCACGTTTGGTTTCCCGTTCTTTGCGTACGCATCCCAGAGGCGGTCGGTGTGTAGGAAGGACAATTTGTCCATGTTTCTGTGGAAAAATGTCGCAGTTTTCTTTAACTGAGAGTTAAAATTTTGGGCATTTGTTAAAGTATTTTATATTATTTACTCTATTTTAATTTTATTTTATTCAAGAAATATCGTACAAGGTTAGTGTTAATTTTTTCATCTAGCAAAAATTATGATTTTGTATTCAAATTTTATGTATTGTTTTAGAGCTGGCAAAAGAAAAAATATTTACAAATTTTCACCCAACTAACTAGTTTAAGTTTTTTACTAATATTAATAACTTGAAATTATAGGACAAAAAAAGGACGCGAAAATTAATAATAGAAGAAATAAAAATAAAGTTATGATATCCAATCCATTGCATCTAAAAAGTTAAGTTTAATATTATATTTAAAATTTAAACACCTATTAAATTACACAAAAAACTCATCATTTTAAAAGAAAAAGTAAAGCAATAAAAATATATTATCTTTCTACGAGAATAAAAAGTTAAACTGGATAAAACATGGTAAAATAGATAAAATAGGTAAAAATTATGAAGATGATTCCTAATTTTGAGCAAGATTTTCGTTATTTTTCATATTTACAGAAGTCATTCCTAATTTTTTTTATGGCAACCAAGCAAAATTTGAATTTGTTGTATTTAAATTTATTTTACTTATTCATAAAAAAAATATAGAATAAACATAATTAGAGAAAAAAAATACAAAAATATGTAAGATCAAAAAATTAAATAAATCTATACACGAGGTAAAATAAAACTCAAAATCCTAAAACTAACCTTAACTACATAAAAAGTAAAATAAGTTAAAAAAACGGTGGAATAATAGATAAATCAGATAAAGAGATAATATATATGTTTTTATAAAACATGAAAAAAAATTCAAAAAAGCACATATAAAATCATTTTTAAAAGTTTGTAAAGATTATAAAACTAGAAAAATGTACCTTTTCATTTAGCATTTAAATTTGTTGAATTTACTCTCTTCATAGAAAACAGAATAAACTATTTTACTATTATTTTCAGGGTTATACTTATAAAGATTCCTAAAAAATATTATTTTATGTTTTGCTTGGTGTATATATAATGTTATATATAAGTTCTTTTTAAAAAAAATCTGACAGGATGAATGTCACATAATATAGACCGATAACAATCATTAAAACTTCGCTAAATTTCTAGAAACTCTTGTTCATTTAGCAAAAAAATAAAATTTTCTTTCTCGACGTAATATTTAGCGGAACATTGGAAAACCCATGTAAATTTAAGGGGCTCAATTATTGGCTTCCCTGTACATTTTAGAGAGAAAATGTAAGATAACTTTTTGAAGAAACCAATCTGGCAAACCCTTGTGCAAAGTTTCAAAAAATTTTAATAGGTAAATCTTGAATTATTCAATTAAATGTGATTGCAAAATTAGCTAATTTTCGGTTCAGGTAAAACCAAACGGCCATCAGTAAAATGAATATTGTCACTGACGTACAGGAAAAGTCTCAATAAATCAGTGACAGTCGATATTTGAAAATATGAATTATTCAATCAACGAAAAAATAGCCATAATTAAGTGGCATTATGCGGGAAACAGTTTTAGAGCAGTATCTGAAATGTTTTCAGTTTATTTGTCCACCAAGCCCATTCCGTCCATTTTAACTATTAAACGTATTGTCAGTAAGTTCGAGTCCAAAAGTACCGTAATAAATATTTGTAAATGTTCAACTCAGGATATCGAAAATAGAGCCGAAGAAAAAGAGAACAGAGGTCTTAATATTCTACTGAGTGTGGAGGAAAACAAGATGGTTAGTACGAGGGTTCTTGGGCAAGAGGTAAATAAACATCATACAACGCTATTACGCACTGAAAAAAAACACAAATATTATTTGTATAAATTCGAAAAACATCAAGAGCTGCAGGAAGGAGATGAAGAGCGAAGAATGGCATTTTGTTTTGAAATGATGGAAAGACCAAATAATGATAGGAATTTTTTAAGAAATATTTGTTTTACCGATGAATGTACATTTACCCTCAACAATGAACCAAATTGCCGGTATTGGAGCCAAGAAAATGAACATCGCTTTGTTCATACTCGGACACAATATCCCCAAAAAAACAAATGTATTCGTTCGAATTATCGGATACCATATCATCGGACCCTTTTTTATGGACTATAACCTAACAGCTGAAACCTATTTGGACTTATTTCAAAAGCAAATTGGAACCGCCTTGGAAGAAGTTGTTCAGGAAGATCAAATGATCTGGTATCAAATGGATGGTTGCCCGGCCCATAATGCCCGTATGGTTAGAGATTGCTTGGAAAAATGCTTTTCAAAAGTGTAAAATTTGAGAATCTAAACCAGTTACAAAACGCTATTTCGTTAGAATGTAATAAAATTTCCCAATATCAATTTAGTAACGTTAGAAATGAATTTTATGATCGATTAGAATATTGTTTAGCTGTTAATGGGGGGTTGTTTGAACATTTGATTAATTGATGTTTTTATGTAATTCTCTATTATTTAAAAAAAAAGTTATTGTATTTTATTTTATTTTTTTTTATTTTTCCACACTTAGTAAAATATTAAGAGTTCTGTTCTTAATTTTTTCGGATCTATTTTCGATCTTCTGAGTTAAACATTTACAATTATTTAATGCAATGTCTTTGGACTCGAATTTACTAACAATAGGTTTAATGGTTGAAATGGACCAGATTGATGGGAAAATAAATTGAAAATATTTCAGATACTGCTTTTGGTTTCATTAATTATTCTAAGTATGATAAAATTATTTTTTTAATAATCGATAATAACAATTGTTATTGGTTTAACTTCATCGTTATATTAAATAAAAGTTTAGATAAAAAAGTAATGTTAACGTGTCTTACTTTGAATGTATGTTTGTGAGATTGATAAAACGAAAAAAAACATTTTTTGTTTTCGGCTGTACATCAGATTTGACAAAGCCTTATAACAAATTGTTTGCTGGTGGCTGGTATCTGGTTTTACCTAAACCAAAAATTTGGTAATTTTGCAATTACATTTAATTGAATATTTCAAGATTAGCTTATTACAATTTTTTGAAACTTTGCACAAGGGTTTGCCAGATTGGTCTCTTCAAGAAGTTATTTTACATTTTTTCTGTAAAATGTACAGGGAAGCCAATAATTGACCCCCTTAAAATTTACATAGGATTTCCTATGTTCCGCTCGGCGACGCACCACCCGGCATAATATTGATTTACCTTAAGCTTTTGATAAATTGAATCATAACAACTTGTTGGATAATTTTAAGTGTACTTTTATATTGTTTTTCTTAAAGTTTTTGATTTTTATAATATGTATTTTTTTTTAGTTTCATGATTGGGTCTTACTTGTAAAGCTTGAAATCAATAAATAAACAAATATATATTTTAGCAAAACGGCATTTTTCAGTTCAAATAAAAATACTAATTAGTTTAAATAATAATACTGCTCTATTATGAATTTTTCGATATGATCAATATGTTTATTATACACCAAATTTTTTCCAATGCTTCTAATGTTTTGGATGTTTTAAAAATATATATTCTATTATGTAAAGAACTTAAGTCACACTTTTGATATCCAATAAATCATATCTTTTTTATATGATAAGGAACATCTATTTTAAAAGTAGTAATTTATTAGAATTTATATTTAATTTTGTGCCAAAACTCCTTTTAGAAAATTAAAATTTCATTCATATTTATTGAATCACGGAAACGGAAATTGGACCAAAGGAAATATAATAATAAAAAATTCTTACTTTATGCTAAATTTTATACACTAGGAACTACTTTCAGGATAAGAAATATTTAATTTATTTTTAAATTGACTCGCTGACATTTATAGTGGTTTTTGGACATAATTAAATGTTCGCACTTTATAATAAATAACTGTGATTAAAAACCAACTACTCTAAAATTAGGTATTCTCATAAGATACATACATCAAGTTGTTCGATGTACAGGGTTATCTAGACAAAACGTCATTAATTTTGATAAGTGAGTAAATAAAAAAAAACTAAAAAATAAAGAAGTCTCCGACTGATTTTCTGTATATTTATAAATATCTAAAATCTTGAAAAAAAAGTTTATTTATAATCAAATATTAAAATAATTTAATAAAAACTATATACTTTTTGAAGTTCAAACAGAATGTCGTAATGGATTCACTAAAACTCTATTTTTACTAATAATAAATAATGTAGAATAATATAATAAAAGCATTTTTCTGGATTTTAGTAAGCCTTTGATACTGTTTATTTTAAATTGCTATCAACTAAAGCTAGATAAAAGGGATGCCTCTGAGATTAATTTTAATTAGGTCTGCAACTGCAACAAATATCCAAATTAGTACGCACATGACAGTAACCTAAACCTTCCACTTTTCTTAATATAATTTTAACTTATTAATATATTTACTGGTACATTACTCAACAGTCCAGTTATTTTGACTGTAATTGAATTCCTACAGTTTTTTAATGCAAAACTGCAATTTTGTGGGCATATTTCAGAAAGTTAAAAAAGAAACCTGTTTAAAAATAAGTATAATTTTGATAGAAAACTTTCACAGGCAATTAAAGTTTTTGATGCAATAGGATAATGGAAATAACTAAACGGCTAATATTTTTGCGTATCTATTATCTAACAAAATTTTTCCTATATATTACTTAATAAACCACATAAACTCTCAGATTCACTGATTCAATCAGAGCCTATGTACTAAGGGGAAGTTTTTCTTGTGAAAACTTTCTATTCTAGTACAAATTTTTCCTTAGTATGTAAAATTGTTATGCTTCTGATATAAAACGTTATCATATAAAATGTCATTATAAAATATAAATTTAAATATTTAAAGAAAGTTTAAATTTTAGCCTATATATAATGTGATTTAATATTATTTCAACTTTATCCTTTAGTTTTTTCCATATTCTACCCTAAAATAGAACACCACAGTCATTAGCATATTCTACCATCTCTTCAAATAATTAAGTTATGCATTAAGTTTAGTAATGATACAGTATACTCCCTTGAGGTATACCCATTTTATTTATTTTAGAGCTTATCATATTGTTGATCTAAGGGATAAATAACTTTTATCGACTTTCACCACAATGCTTCTTATTGCATAATACCCCAGTACTTACAAGTAGTTTTCTGTGAGAACGTAATCATTGTATGAAAAGCTCTTACTAGATCCATAAACATCAGACATTCTATTGGGCGTGTAGTACTTTTCTACATAAAAGTCACTTTTTCAAAGGCGCTTCAATTTGGATTAAACTGTTTATCTTACTTCTTGATAACTTTCAATTTTATTGAATTGTCTCACCTTATAAAGTAAAGCTCATGCAATATTATTTCTTTTGCTGAGACTGATTTTGTCATTTAGATCTAATCTATATGGCTCTTTGGGGTTTTTTATTTATTTTTTTAGCTTAATTTTTTATTTATTTTTTAAGATTTAATTTCTTGCTAAATTGTCAATACATCGAAATAGAAAAGTTAATTTAATTATACAATATACCATAAAAGAAAAGTTTTCATATTCCAATAAAATGTAAATTGTGTGTATACATTTAGCTGTTTCGCTCATATTAGCAAGGTAAAATAAAGAAAACCCTCAAACTCAATCGTCACCTACCTAAAAATTTAAAAAAGCACTAAGCCAAAAATAGATATCTTAAACCTGTATTAAATCATATTCATTAGAAAAACAAGTTGGCAACAAAGTTAAACCCAAATAAAAAATAACGAGTACTCTTTAAGATGGCCGTTACTTACAAAGAATTTATATTCTTTGAAAGGTGAACCTTAACACGTGTGCGACAGCGATAGTTTCTGGGTTATTGTGATTTTATTTTTTGCAGTAACCCAGTTTTTTATCGGTCAATTGAGGTAAAAAGCTTTGGAATAAAAAGAAATAATTAGTGCAACATTTCAGTGACATGTTATATCCCTAAAACATTGACAAAACTGTTTTTTCAAATCAGCTAATACACTTTCCACAGTGAAACTCCATTTCATGGCATAATACTAGTAATTTTTCAAATTACTTTCGGGATGTTTGTGATAATTTGTTAATAAAACTTGATTAAGATACTGCTGAAATATTACCGCGCCGCATAAAAATATTACAAAAAATGTACACTGGATTCTTTTACAACTCCAAAGCATTAGGGTAAAAATTTATTACTTGCTGCCAATTGACATAATTTGATATCCAGTTTTGCACTTCTGGATATTGTCAAGCCAATGTAGTCGTAATACGTAATAAAAGGCTAATTCTATTTTTGTAATAATACTTAAAATTTAATATTCTCGAGGACTATATTTTAAGTTGTAAATAAAAAATTAAAAAGATATCTTCTTAGTTGATAACTTATGCCTATAAGGATTTTCATATTATCTTATTACGTATACTCCTAAAATAATTTAACAAAAATATGCGATTACAACGTAAAATAAATACATAAGAAGTCTTAATATCATTAAAGCAGTATCTTATAATATAAGTTGATAATATTTGATGACAAATATATATTAAAAAGAGGAGCTAGAGCTTAAACTCTGAAGAAAATATTGCTATCTGAAGACTTCCGCCGGGCAGTTCAAGCAGTGAAATGATTAGGACAGCATCAAGTTCAGTTAAGGACTTTACGAAAGAAGATTTTTTAATAGTAATGTTCCATTTAACATTACTATTAAAAAATCTGTTCTTCACCTGATGTTTTAAAAAATTTAATTCAAAATCATGTTGATACAAAAACTTTACTGATGACAAGCCCTTATACTTATTTAAACCATAATGTTATCTATAATAGTAATAAGGCCTTTTATCGTACTTTTCATGCAATAATATTAATCTGTATGGGATTTTAGAGTCTAATCACGCCAGTAACTATGGTTCAGACTTGGCATCATTATTACATGCAGGTATTTTCAAATATTTTAAAATTAATATTTCATCGAATAAATTGTCATTGAATCATCAAATTAATGAGTCTGAACTGATTACTGATCGTGAATTGAATTCTTCTTTTTTATAGACATGTCCACGAAGGTTGAATCTCATTCATGTTCATATTCTACTAGTAAGATTGAAATTAGCTCTTCGAAAAGCTTAAGTATCTTTATTCCTAATATACAATCCCTAAGAAACAAGATGGATGAGCTTCATCTTTTGCTGGACACATGTAATTTTTCCTGATATTGTACTTCTGACTAAGCACTGGTTGAGGCTTAGTGAATGTTTTTTAATATCTGATTATGTTCCTATATCAAATTTTTGTCGTCAACAATCTATACATGGAGGAACCATGATCTTGGCTCGGCAAACAATTGAAACGATTTTTTATAATATTGATAAGTATGATAATCTTCTGTTAGAGAATGTTTTTGAATTCTCTCTTTGTTTTTGTAAGCGTTTTAATTTATATATTCTTTGTGTTTATAGGCCACCTACAGGAGATATTGCTATGTTTCTGGACAAACTTGATTCTCTTTTATCCCAGTTGTCCCTACACTCTAAGGTTATATTGGCTGGTGACTTTAATATCAACTACACTGATGAAACCTTGCAACGTACTTCTCTTTTAAGTATTTTAAGTTCTTACGACTTGAAAATGCACGTTCTTTCTCCCACACGAATAACTTCTTCATCTGCAACTACAATTGACTATTTCTGTACAAATTTTGATGACGTTTTATGCACAGTACTCCCATCTGGTATTTCCGACCATGAAACTATTCTTGCTAAAATGCCATATAATACTGTATTATCTTCATCTCATTATATAGGAAGAATTCTCAGCAGGAGAAATTTCAATGCTTTTTCTGCTGCTACAGCTTCAGTAAATTGGAATGCACTTGAAACGGCTTCTGACCCACTTACTTCATTTTTTCAAGTTCTGTGTGATAAGATCAATCAGTGCTTTCCTAAAATGAGGCTTAAAACTAAGAAACGAAAACCATGGATTACAAGAGGCCTTAGAATTTCTGCTAAAAACCTCCGTTTTTTGACTAAATGTTGCAAATATACCACAAATGAAAATATCCTTGTATATCATCAGAAATACCGTAGTCTGTATAGAAAGACAATTAAAGCAGCAAAATCTAATTATTATAGGGATCGCTTAAATATGTCATCAAATAGGCAAAGAGAGTGTTGGTCGATTATTAATGATTTTAGACATTGCCATAGAAAAGTATCGGGACCGGAGTTAAGACCTGACATTTTAAACGACTATTATTGTGATATACCTAATATCTTGCTCAAGGGCATTCGTAGTAACATTGATCCCTTGCATCTTCAACAAGTGTCGGTTGAGCATTCATTTTTCTTTCATCCTGTCGAACTTACCGAAGTAAAAAATGAAATCAAACGCCTAAAAAACCATAAATCATCTGGAGCTGATGAGATATCTTCGAGGTTGTTACTCTTTTTGCCTAATTCAGCCTTAAATGCTTTAGTTTCTGCCATAAACAATTCTTTGCATATTAGCATTTTTCTTTTATGTTTAAAAGAGGCAGTGGTTATCCCTCTTCATAAGGGTGGAGATTTGGATCAGCCTTGTAACTTCCGTCCCATTTCTATTTTGTCTACTCTCTCTAAGATAGTTGAAAAACTTGCAAAAAGCAGAACTTTGTCCTTTTTACATCATAATGGCATTTTGTCTGCAAATCAGTTTGGATTTCAAGCCGGTAAAGGGACTCATCATGATGCTGTTTTTAGCTTTTTGGAGAGCGTCTATGTGTCCTTGAATTCTGGAGAGTCATCGGCGGCAGTGTTTTGTGATCTATCCAAAGCATTTGAATATGTAAATCATGGAATACTGTTATCTAAGCTCAATAAATATGGTTTTAGGGGCGTAGCGTTGCGATGGCTTGAGTCCTATCTATTAAATTGTACTCAGAAGGTTACAGTGTCTGGGCGTTTGTCTGCTTCTAGATCCCTAAAATGCGGCGTTCTCCAGGGTTCAGTGTTGGGACCACTGTTATTTTTACTGTATGTGGATGACTTGAGTTCATTGAAACTGCAGGGCAAGGTGGTTCAGTTTGCTGATGATACCACCATACTATGGAGCCATAAAAATTCTGATTATATTAAGACTTGTATCCTTGAAGACCTTTAGATTTTATCAGGGTGGTGTGCTTCCAACAGGTTCGTGTTTAATGTAAGAAAGACGTCTATTATGGGGTTTGTGACGATGTTCAGGGTCTGATGTTTGACAAAAATTCCCTCTTGCAGAATAAAGAGTGCTGCAAGTTCCTAGGAATTACCATTGATGGTCGCCTTCGGTTTGAAGATCATATTTTACATTTAGCTGGGAAATTATCTTCTGGATGTTTTGCAGTAAGAATGGCAAAACAAGAGCTGGGAGGGGTGGTTGCATGTTCAGTGTACTTTTCACTTATTGAATCTCATATTCGGTATGGCTTGCCTTTTTGGGGTTTAACCAATAAGGGGCTACTTAACATTGTCTTTGTTATTCAAAAAAAAGCAGTTAGATACCTGTGTTCTGCTAAGTTAAGAGATTCTTGCAAACCCCTTTTCATTTCTGAAAAAATCCTAACTCTTTTTTTACTCTTTATCTTAGAAACAGCTGCTCTTATTCACAAAATTCCCAAACTACCCTCTGACACTGGCCATTTGACTCGTCATATAAATGATGTTCCCCTACCTATTCCTACGTCTTCTCTTACCAAAAACTCATTAACTACTCTCACTCATCAATTTACATAAGTAAAAAAATTTACAATCATGTTCCTCTATGTGTTAGACATATATCGGATGTTAAGAAATTTAAAAGAGAATAAAAGACGCTTTTATTGGCTAAGGCATATTATAACCTGGATGACTTTTTTAATGATAGATTTTAACCTTGGACATGTTGGAAAGTTTTTTTTCCTTTTTTCTTCTCTAGTTTTGTCAACAAATTTACCTTTATTTAGTAATTGATCGTTTTATTTAGTTATCTTTAATTCAAGTATGTTCAAAAAGTTTTGTCTTCTTGTGTTTAATTTTGTTCATTGCTTTGTCAATTTTTGAAATTGTATTTTTGTTTTGTTTTTTTAGCTTGTAGGATTGTACACAAGATTATTCTTACGTAATATAGCACATTTTCTTTCTTTCTTTCTTTCTTTCTTTCTTTCTGTCTGTGGATCTTCTGCCCAAATTTATCAAAAAACAATTTAAATCTTATCAATACTTACAAGTTAAGATCTTAAGAAATAATATTCATAAGACATATATGTAGGTATTAGTGTAGTAATTTGGAGTTCGCTAAGCTAAATAATAGCAAATATAAGACTCTGGCAAAAATTACTGCTAGACTCAAAGCATTTAGCTTCTGACATAAATAAAGTTAGAAACTAAATAGGAATGGTTCTGGATTAATACAGCCCAAAAACAAATAAAGTTTGTTTTTGGGCTTTTGATGGAAGAAAGTGGGGCTCTTTTACATAATGATATTCGGTAGAATTTACTTTTTTTATGGTTTGTTAATCCTGCATATATGTTAAGACAATAAAACTCTTTAATATATAATTTTCTGTGCTAATTATCAGCCAATAAAACATTATTAAGAAAAAACGGGCTGGATTGTTCCTTAATGATCCAAGAATAATGCAATAATTATTCTGAAATTTTTAGAAGTAATGTCCTTTCTTGTCCCTTAGGAAAAGAATATTATTTAAATCAATTGGTTTAGATTCTATTAATTCGCTGTTAAGCTCAAAGCCTACAGCTGATTGATTTACGATCTTTTGTAAATAATAGAATTGACCTTTCATTCCGGTTTTATCGGATAAAACTGCAACGACATCTTTCTTAAAAGTTGAAATTATAAGTTTTTAGGGTAGAAAGTAGCTAGCAGATGAAAGTGTTTTGTAAACAAGCTTAATTGATATTTACTACAGCAGTTTATTTAAGGCTAACAGCTTTTTTCCTCGCATAACTTAATAAAAGCTGCATAAACCACAAGATATCTCATTTCCATAGCTAAAATAATATAGCTACCAACGTTTCAACAGGCACTATACCACTATATCGATTGTTAGGCGAAACAGTAGAAGCTGGCGAGGAACTTTATCTGGCGCCTCTACGTGCGATGCTGATCCAAATCCTCCTTTAGTACTATTTGTTGATGGAGTAAGACTATTTAAATAACAGTGAACAGGAATAGATCCGCTTTATTCAAGAGGTTAATAAGTTACACATACAACCAATATTATTTCCTTGAGAGCTGACGTGATAATCAACACTTGTTCTAATTTAATTGATGAAAGGTCGAGACTAAGGATTTAACTATTTAAAAAGTTACTTAATTTTAAAACTAAGACAACTAATAGTAGTTTTGATTCTAAGATATACTTACTATCGTAGGTATTTTTAAGCCGCAGCTGTAGGCCTACGTATCAAGAACCATCTCAAAAGACATTAAAATAAAATCATGTTTTATAGTATATCTGGTAAACATAAAACCCACATTTTTTTAACCTTTTCAGACCTAGTGACCTTATTTCAGCTTTAAAATATAGCTGTTAGATGGCACCACACGTACTTACTAATTACGAAATAATTAAATAAATCAATATTGTAGCAGTAATTATGAAATAAAGCTAGTTCTTTGCTATACTATCTTGTAATGCATATATTTTGTTATAGGTGTATAGGTATAGATACTACTGGGAGTCGAGGCTTTGCGAAAGATTATACTGTATTACTTACTTCGAAAAAACAGAAATTGTTGGTTTAATTGTATAAAATCACTTTTAAATAAAAGTGTGATAAAGAATGCGAATATAACACTAGAAGGAGTGAAATAGGTTAGATGAAAATGATAGAATATAACGAGAAGATCCTAGGTGGTAGTAGTCAAAAATAATCTCTAATCTTATACAGTTGTAGTTTTTCCACTGCCACGGTCAGTATGAAGATATATCTTCTATGAGTTAAAGACTTTGTAGTGGGGCAAAGTCCTAAAACGCCAGATTTCTGATATAGTTTCATTTTTTTTAATAATATAATCATATTATTAAAGAATACACAATGATAATTAATTAAACATAGATATGTAAGTATCTAAGCTCAAAAATGATTTATGTACGCCTTTCGAATTTTTCATATATCGGTATCCCTGGAGCATTTTTATCTGAATTTAAATACACTCGCCCCATAGTATATCTTTATATTTTACAGCAACTAACAAACGTGCAATATCATTTGGATTGCATCAAAAATGCAAATTTAGTTACGTGTTCCGGTAAGTTTTTTTTATCTTTTGGCTTTGAAACATCAATAAGTCTTTTTGCATTCGGCTTCATTTTTATCTTTAGAAGCTGATAAAAAATATATTATTTGTTTAATCATGTCATGAAAATCTACAAAAAATATTGGCAAGTATTAGTCTACAATAGAATAAAGCCCAAAATTTCCCATCGGTGTTCTTCCCTCCATAATCCACGATCACGTCTAATCAGCAAAATATAAAGATAATTAAGACCCTCTACTCCATTAAGTAAATAAATTTGACGTTTAAGTACCAACGTGATTAATGCCGGGTGATCCGATATGGCCATTATAAACATGCCATTTTATTTTTTTTCATGACGTGTGAGTGTACTCGAGCAAATTATACGAGAAGCCGTTTATTATATTGATTTTTTATTTTCTCTTTCTGGTGTTAAATATTAATGCAAAAGGGATACAGTTTTAGGATTTTTTGTTTGAATTTGTGAAAGATAGACGTTAAAATAAGAATGATTTTACAAAAAACAACTCTAAAAGTTTAAAATAATTATAAGAAAAAAATATTTTAAAGACCTGGAATACTTAAATATCAAATAGGAAAAATAAAATGAAAAATGATGTTAAATGAGTGAATATGTAATTAACGATGATTAGAACCAAATATCAGTTTATTTGCCTTAAATGAATAGCTTTAAATACCTGAAAGCTATAAAAAAATATATGAAATATTTGAAGCAATTCCAAGTTCTGAAATTTTGTCTGAATTGTTTAAAAAATAATTAATAACTAACATAAATGATTAAACTGAAAATATCTGCAATAAACACAAGAAAAAATATATATTAATAAACACCACAAAGAAACTTAAAATATTTTGTCTAGTCAATTTTTGCGCCCGAAAATTCAGCCTATTTAAAAGATAATCACAATCAGTCATGCCAGATATTAATTTAAAAACACAAGTCTGAATTATTACGCCTTAAATCAAGTGAGTCCAAAGAGAGAACTGACATGACCGTCTTGTAATCAGTATGACCATTAGCTAATGGAACCTTAAGTTTAAAAGAACAATTTCTTAAGAATTTATTTTGGACTTTATATTTTCAATATACGATTTATAAAATGGAGACCATACGGGACTAGCATACTCCAAACCAGAACGGACTAACGAACAGTACAAAACTTTATAGACAGAGCATGAGAAGTCTTGACTGCCTCTAGTTATAAATCCTAGATTTCTATACACTTTCTGAACTAACTTTTCAGCATGAGACAAAAATGTCAACTTGGAATCAAAAATTACTCCGAGATCCCTAACTTCCGTTACCCTTTTTAAAATAGTGGAACCTATACTATAATCAAATAATGTAAGATTGCGAATTATTCCAAAAGTTATTGAATAACACTTTGGAACATTTAAATCTATACCATTAAGGTTGCACCATTCATAGAGATTATGTAAGTCATCCTGTAACAATTGACATTGAACATTAGAATCAATAGACAAAAACAATTTTAAATCATCAGCGAATAATAAGAAATCACAATTTCTTACAAATAATCCAATATCATTAACAAAGATTGTAAAAAGCAGCGGACCCACATGTGACCCCTGAGGAACGCCAGATGGCACAGAGAAGCTGCTAGATAAGAAGTTATTAAACCGTATACATTGCGATCTACCCAGTAGATAGTCCCTTAGTCAACAAATAACACTTGATCCAAACCCAAAGCTTGGAGCTTTGCCAGTAGAAGCGCATGATTAACTCTGTCGAACGCCTTCGAAAAATCCGTATAAACAGCATCAACTTGTGAACCTTTACCAAAAGCATTAAACAGATAATCTTCATAACATATTAAGTTAGTAACAGTGGAACGACCTTTTTGAAAACCATGTTGACTGTTAATAATAAGGCTTTTACATTGCCATGACAATTGCTTGGTTACAAGTGCATCCAAAAGTTTAGGCAAGGTTGACTGTAGACAAACTCCCCGATAATTACTGACATCACTAGTATTACTAGACTTAAATATCGGCGTAACATATGAATTCTTCCAAAAAGAAAGAAATACTCCCGACTTTAAAGACAGATTGAATAAAGTGCAAATAGGCTTCGACAGAGTACATACACATTCACGAAGTAGCAAGCTGGGTATGCCATCCGGTCCCGCAGAAGTCTTGCTCTGTAAGCCAAGAATCTCGTCAAAAACCTCTACTAAAGATAACTCTACAAATTTGACATCGAATTGATCCACAAGCCCTGTCGTGTAATATTCAGGTATTTGAAATGCTTTATCAGAATATACTTTTGACAAATATTTGGCAAATAAATTAACAGTATCACCACCCTCATCACTAGTTTCATCATTAAAAAACATATGTTTACGAATAATATTTGACTTTTTAACATTGCTTGCATGTTTCCAGAATAACCTAGGATTTAACAATAGATTATTCTCGGTACGAGAAATAGAATCGCGGTAACACTGACCGCTCAACACACTGCATGACTGCCGAAGCCCAGAGAAAACCAAGTAATCACTTTGCAATTGAGACTCCTTAAACTTCTTATGAGCAATCCTCTTACGTAAAACTAAGCTTCTTAACTCTCTTGAAAACCATACAGGAAAGCTTCCAGTATTATAGGACTTAATAGGCATAAAATAGCTGATTCCTTCATACAAAGGGTCATAAAACTTATTTAGGGAAATATATATATCAGAAGTGTTGCTTATAAAGAACCAGTCGATAGATGCAAGGAAATTATTTAGCGATACAAAATCAGCATTTTTGAAGTCAAAAAACTTTACTGAATATTTCAGAGACCTTGACATATATGGTACTGAAAAGATACATTCATACGGAGTGTGTCGAGAGCTAGTCACCGGCAATAAAAAATCATCCGCCAATCCAAAAGACCCATTAATATTAGAAAAATAAAGATCAAGAAATGTGCCTTTTGGATTTGGAAGCTGAAACATTTCCTTACCATCTAAGTAATTAAATACCTGTCCAAGCAGTGAAGTTGGTGCGACATTCGAACACCCATCCGAAAAGGTAACTTTAAGATTTTGATTTTCATTAAACCAAGTGCAGCCATGTAGGTTAAAGTCTCCTGCAATACTAAATAAGCAATTCGGATGGGCCTCAAAGATCTCCAGTACTGTATCACAGAAAGCACTGTATTGACCCATATCAGATTTTGGCGGAGGTAAACCACACCAAAAATAATATTCTTAAGATTAAGTTGTACAGAAACAAAAATTTGCTCTAACGATGAACAAGAGTATTTAATTAATCGCGGTTTTAACTCCTTTCTCACAGCGAGTAAAACACCCCCACCATCCTTCTTAGCACTTTCTTGATCCTTCATCCTTCTATCACATCTAAATACTTCATATGCCGTAAACTCCAATTCAGATGACAAAATGTCCGGAAACAACCATGTTTCAGCCAACGAAATTACATCATAACTGCATGCGGATATTGTTTGCTTCAAATGCTTCAGCTTAGACCTCATACCCCCAGCGTTAAAATAATACATTACCAAGGAAGCACTTACGCGTTTTTTGGATCTCGTACAATTCTCTTAGAGATTGATGGAACCCCATTGGTAAATTTAACTATCACATCTTCACCTTTTTCCTTTCTTTTTGCCAATTCTCCATAAACTTTCAGGATCGGATTTCATCACGCTGTAATTTGGTGAAATCCATTTTAATTACTATATTGCTACCACCTATATATTCCTCCTATTGAAAGTATTAAAGGAAATAAAACAAAACCTAATTCTGTATAAAACCTATTTTTAATTTATTTGTTATGTTTGTTGATTCAAAATACGGTTTAAACCTCACAGCCTTATATCACATTAATCAATTAATTAAAAATTGTATAAAATTTAATTCACAACACCACTTCACATATTATTAATAACATTATATTTTATTTGGAGTCCTTTAAATGTTATGTTGTGTAGTATAATAACATAATAAATAAACACTCCTTTGAGGTAGAACTTATTCTAAAATAATTTATATTTAATCCTAAAATTTAAAAAGATGGAGTTAATAGGATACAGCAAATAAACTGAATAAAACTGATAATAATAACAGCATTTCGCTAGACTTAACAACATCGCTACTACTTGCTGGGACATCCTCACAATACTCTCCAAAAATGACTTTTTCAAACTTATTAACAAAGGAATTTTTGCTGCAAAGAGGTTTCGCTTGTGGCAAATTTGGAAAAGAATCCTGAAAAAGAGAAAAAATATTTTCATGTTATAAATTTTAGTTACAAGTCATTTTTTTAAAAAGCCCGCAATGTTACGGTAACCCAATGGAAATTTTAAGTATAGATCACTAATCTATAAAGGTCAAATCACACGAGTTAACAGCAAAGAAGCGAACACGAGAACTCCACTAGATGATTAATTCCAGATCAAAGTTTGTATTAGTTTAAAGTTAAAAATATGGTTCTTAGACTAAACAAAGAAAACTGAAATGCAATCTTTAAACACTGCGATGATAATACCTATAGGTCTAAAGATATCTTCTTAAAAAAAGTATAAATTAATAAAATCAGAGGTAAGACATCAAAAGACAAAGTAATGCATAACTCGTTTTGTTACTCTTAAAATAGGATTCGAAACCATGTAATCTATAGCTTCAAATATAAAGAATTATTCATATACTAGGATTCATTATTTAAATATACTGAGCGGTTCAAGGGTTAAAAGGAAAGGACGAACTTTACGTCCTCGCTGCCTCATAAAATATTGAGTTCGACATGTGTAAAGTTTGAATACAGACTGATCAGGTAACAGATTTTTAAATTACTGGAAATTAATCCGTTAAAATAAATTAATGGGGAAAGGCGGTGTGTATTCTCATGAGTATTAAAATTTACACTACACGATTAAAACAAGAGTAGCAATACGTAATAAAATAAGACATATGCTACTCACTGGTAAAAAGCAAATCAACTAAATTTCCTTGCTTTGATGCAAAAATTGAGGAATTTTGCAGGAGCCATGAAAGTTGAATTTTTCTTTCATAAGTTAAACATTGAGTTAAAGTGAGAATAAAAATAATAGCTGTAAGTTAAGAATATCCACACTATCAATAGGTTTCTATTCGATTTAGTAGAAATCTATATTTGTCATACTGATAAGACTAATTTGAATATTTAATATAAATTTTTTCATTGATCCAAAGAACAAGATTTTTTTAAAGCAATTTAAAACAAAATAACAAAAATGAAATATAAAAATACCAAAAAATTAAAAATTCATTGCTATTTTTTCTAACTAATAAACTAAAATAACTAAACTTGTACTTACCATGGGTATATAATTGCCACATTGAGGAAAACCTTGAGGTACTGCCGGCATTTGATAGTTTTCCCCAACAATAAAGACTAAAGCCATTCCAATTTCTGCATGAAATTCAAGATGACAATGGAAGAGCCAGTAACCTGGAATAAAAGTTAGTATAATATAAGGCATGATAGTAGATTTTTTTTGTGAATCTGTGAAAAGCACGTTACCAAAGAGCTAACACAAGATGACTATATTCTAAATTATCATAATTATATTCGGTTTAAAAAACATTTAAGTAGTTTATAATTTCCACTTAAGTAATTTATAAAATAAGAAATAAGATGTAATACTTGTAAATGAATATATTTAACCAGTCCGCATCCTTTAGCTTATGAGAAATATGATCCCTTCTCCTTACGCCAAATACTCGTACAAGTCTTAGGCCCGAATTCTAAAGTTTTTGTACTCTATAGGTATCTGAGCAGTTAAGACATAGATATAGACCATAGATAGTGTCGCAGAAATTGAAAGGTGACAAAACCAATGCTTCACAAAGCATTTTTTTAACATTAATAATATTAGTAATTCTTTTGCGAGTAAATAGTTTTTAAAGCAGAGTATCCAATTTTAAGTTTATGTCTAACATGCTCCCTAAATTTTAGTCAATATTCTATTATTAGCCCAAGACTATTGGCTGAATTTTGAAACTGTATAACATCGTTTCATTTCAAGTCTAAAGTTATTTACAATCTCAATCCGGTGAGCGTCACTACAAAAAAGAATAGCTTTATTGGCTGAATTAATTTTTAAAAGTAAGTTTTGAGTTTCAGCAAAGATATTATTAATATTAAGATTAGCTTTAGGAACATGACTGGGTTTAAATGAATAATAATTTTGAGTATCATCTCCATAGCAGTAATTTTTATATCTATTTAATTCTTTTGTTAATTGCGATGTCAATATTGTAGCTATTGTAGCAATGGACCCAAAATACTACCATGCGGTATGTCAGTAATAACGTCAAGTGCCTCCGATAGTTTTCCATTTAGCAGAACTCTTTGTTTGCGGTTTGAAAGAAAATATGATATAAGGCCGACTGAGAAAATCCTAGATAATGTGATAAAGATAAGAGTATCTCATAATTCACCATGTCAAATGCTTTAATAAATCTAAGAGAATTAAAATAGTTGTAAGAATAGAATTAAACTAATTTTTATCCAAACCCCGAAATATATCGTCTGTAACTTGAGATAACGCAGTGACACAGCTATAGCCCTTACGAAACTCAGACTGATATTCTGGAATTAGATTATTGTTATTTAAATAATTAAGAATTTGGCGCTTCATAATTTTTTAACCAACTTTTTTGGAAAAAATAAAAAGCATAGAAATAGAACGAAGATTGTTGAATTATTAATAAAACTGTTTTGTCATTTGAGTGTAACACAAAAGGTGGGACTATATATATCGTTGATAAAATAATCAGTTTTTAGTTTGGTCAATTCTATATTATTCTTATTGAATTAATACTAAAAATATACTTGGAAGCTTAATAGGCTTTTGGCAATTTACATTTTTTGCATGCAAATAACGTACATACGTATTTTCTAAAAACAAAGTAAACGGCTAAATTAGTCTTTTAGGCGACACTTACCTATTGGATGGGACGCCACGTGCGATATCCCAAAAAAATCCGAATGTAATTAAAATTTAAACCCCCACACGCCTCGCTAGCGAATGTTTCAGAATATTCAATTATGGTTCTAAAAGTTTCTGTTATGCGTTTACCATACCTAAGTTACTTTAGTATGTTTATTAAGTTAGTTAATTTTGTTATAATAGATATTTTGTTATTATAGTTTTTGTTTAAAATTTGATTTTATGAGTTTGCGTTAGTAATTTTGCAGGCATTTAATTTGCACAATTACATGAGTTGTTAAAGAGCTTAAATTTTTTTTCTATTTAGTAGCATATTGAGATGAGTTTTTTTTAATTAAATTGATATATATTGACTTGGTATATAGGGTATGATAAGCATTAAAAATCAAATTAGGTAGGGCAATAGAAACTATAAAGACTGCTAAAATTCATAATATAATTTATAATAACCAAATAATAGTTAATAAAAAAATATTTTATATATAATTTTACAGGTTTGACGAAACACCTACTTGGACCAGAAAAATTATCAGATCTTTAAAAGAAAATACTATACCGACAAATTTTTTTAACTTTCAAAAAATTTTATTAGCAACGTACTTTACATTTACTACCTACTACATTTTTTTTTAAATTTCTCAATTTCAAACACTATTATTAATAAAATCTTTTTATTGATTTTATTTTATATAACTTACCTGGATTGGAAGCCTGGAATCGAATGACAGTATAGCCCCCATCTGGCACAGTAACCGTATCCTTTATAGGGGCATCAATTAAATTTCTTTTGATAAGTCCTTTTCTATCACGTTGCTTAACTTGTTCCACAGTCACATTAGAACCGATTTTTTCCATGGCTACAACTCGAAAGTTGTATCCGTGGAGGTGCAGGGGATGGTTTGCGTCGAATGCAAAACCTTCATCTACTATTACCAGTTCAACTACTGAATTTAGAGGAATCTAAAAGTAACAAATTTTTATATTAACTGTGCAATTAAAGTTCTAACAAAATTAAAGTAATTAACAAAAGTTCTAAGGAAAAAAACCTCTGACTAAATTAAAATTTGTTGAATGACTTTTGGCTTTCAACCAAATGGGATTTTTTTTAAATAATATTTTGTACCTCAAAAATCATATACATTTTCCTCATCTATATTAAAATATAAAAACACAATATCAGATAAAATTAATTTTGTTAAGAGTTTCCTTTAAAAAAAAATTGATGATCAAAAAAATGACAAGACCAGACATTTTTTTCTTTGCAGATTTCGATATTCGCAAAACTCTACGAGTGACGATGCCCATTAATAATTAAATGATATTCTATCAGGCACTGGTTCCATAACATTTGAAACACCATCAGAAGACGTTATAGACCGGAATAAGAACGACCACTAACCTTACGACCACAATTTTTCAAGATATGAAATATAAGCTAATTAATGAATTTTTTGATTATTGATAAATTAAAGAAAAAAACCCAACGGACTATAGACGCATTTATACAATTATTTAGCGTAATATGAGAGAAGCAAAAGATGACTGGATGAGGGAAAGACGTGATGAACTAGAACACTTACAGCGAAAACATGATGGTTTCAATCTGTACAAAAAAAAACAAGGGACATATCTGTAGCAAATAAGTGACAAGCATCATATAGACTGTTTGATAATACCCACCAACAAGTAAAATACATCTACTAGAAGTGCTATCTATTAGGAATAATAATGAAGGTTCTACTATTAATTGAATGTGCTTTTAACCAAGTCAATAAGAGTTCAGGACCTGACAATAGTTATTATGTTAATTAAAGTTAATTAATGAAGAAAATTTGGATCTCTTCCTAAAGCTACTAAATCAAATTTATAACTCTGGTAAAATTCAAGAAAATTTTAAAAAACCGAATCCTTGTCAATGCAATGACTTTAGATTGATTAGTCTGATGAGCTACATCCTAGAGATCAGAATTGTCCACAATCGAATTCGGGAAAAATGCGAAAAGAAAATCTCGAGAGAACAGGTTGGATTCAGGAGAGCCATGTGCACTTATAAAGCACTATTAAGCTCTCAAATTTTGACTCAGAAATGCAAAAGAGCCTACTATATGTTTTGTTGACTTTGAAAAGTGTCGAGTTCTACATACAGGCTCCCTAAACTTTCTTGTCAACGTGGGAATCGATGGAAGCGATATCTAATTGATCTTTATTGGCATCATTTAGCAAAAATAAGAATGAAGAATATATCCTCCATCTGCGGTTATAGAGATTTGTAAAGAGTTACGACAGGGTTGCATATTGTCACCGGTTCTTTTAATCGTTTTTTCGGAGAATATGTTTAAATCCGCACTTAAAAATAATTGAGATGGAAAAAATGGGAATCCGCCAACAGCATAATACAAAATATGGTGATACAGTATTAATGACTTTAATGTAGGGCTTCAGAAAATAGTTTTGATAGCGTTCAAAGAGCAGGCTGACCTTCATAGGCGATTTTTTCTTAATAAAGGGCATAATGAAGATTATTAATGAGGATCATCATTAAGAAAACAAAGACAATGGTAATTAGTAAAAAACAGAATATCCCAATTCTATTGAAATTCGATGGGGAAGTCTTAGAAATGATAAATTGTTTTAAATATTTGTGTTCCTGGATTGAAAGAGACTATCCTATTGTAAAGCGTTGAATTATGAACGTTGAAAGCGACTGAAGGCGTTTGAACTCTGGTGCTATAGTCAAATAGAGAGGATTCCTTGGACGAAGAGAATTACGAACGATAAAGTACTTCAGTAAATAGGTGGAGAGCGAGAGCTACTACATATTATAGAAGTAAGGAAAATAGCATACCTAGGCCACCTACTCAGATATAAAAACAAAACGAGTTACCCAACTTGATTGAGGAAAAGTTATATGGACAAAAGCGTTTGGGAGGAAAGTGACGGGTCTGGATGAGAAAGATCAGAAGTTGGACCGGCCTGAACTTCCAGCAAGTTCTTAGAATGGCACAAGATAGATACGCATTTACTAATGTGATTGCCAAACTTTATTGAAGATGGCATGAAAAGAAGAAGAAACCCAAAAAAAACACAGTATATCATATTTTCAATGATCATATTTACACTTTTACTACTCTAAAGTGTAGAAAAAGATATGAAAAATAGTGAAGAAGTAGGTAGAAGATATAAAGAGATAATAATATCTTAATTCATAATTCAAATAAAGAAACAACCAATACTTCAAAAAAAAAAGGAAGATGGATTGCGATGACTGAAATATCTTCAGCTAATCAAATAAGTATGATGCTAGTTTTGATATTTAATATTTAAGTAATAGACTTAATAGAAATCCAGAGTGGAGGAAGTGGTGGCATTAGAACAGAATATTTCATCGGCATTCATTGTTCTATGGCGGTTGCATATTGTATGTTGTAAGGTGATTTTGGTATTATCTGGTCCTTGCAGTGAATAAGAGTAATGACTGCAGATTCCCTCTTTCAAAAAAAATAAACAGAGAATAAGTTTTTTTTTGTCACGTTAGAAATAATTAATATAAAAATATCGACTTATCGATGCTAAAGTAGACATAGTTGCTTAACATAGTAGACAGGTCGTCTCCGTGCTGCTTATTATACAAACTTAACAGGGCGGCACAAAGTGGGACTGCAGACCGCGACGTTTCGCAGTTTTAATAAAGTTAAAAAGAAATAGTTAAGTTAAGAAATAGTTAGTAAAATAAGAAGGACATACATTACTACATATTTCTATTCTAAAAAAAAGAGTAAGTCGCTGATAATAATATGGAACCACCCAGTTTTTGATAATTATGGCAAATAAAAGATTTATGTAATATATTTTTTATGATTGATAATAATTGTCTACATCCCAACATTCCTGAGCTTAATAATTTGGGATGTATCTATTTAAAATATACTGTAAAATAAATAAAACGAACCAAGATTAGTTGAAATTGAAGAATCAGTCAATATTGAACGCCTGTCTTCAAAGAACAAAAGCTAGTCCTGGAAGCTTATAATATAATACCATTTTTAGTACACTTACAAATCCCTCGATAAAATAAGGGTCAGCTTTAGCAGATTTTCAAAATAAAATTTCATCGTAAAATTATCGAAGATTAGGTAAGTTAAGCTGAGTTGGGAAAGGTCTCTAAAAAGGGATATATACTCGTACCTGCATTATATAAGAACTTACTTGGTATGCATGGGGACATTCGCAGTATGTTGCCGAACAATCCTTATCTCTGATGGTATTTTCATTGCAAAACATGTTACTATCAATCTGGTCTCTCTGGGGAAGTAATGCAAAGGTGGGCATTTCCATCGATATATGATTAATTTGTGGAGTAAATAGCTGATTAGCTGAAGGATTTGTAACTAAAAAAGGTAAATTTATTTTAATTTTGAAAAGTCTAAATAACACTTAAATTTATAATTGTATTGTGCCAGTATTCATAAATTACCTTAACAAGGGCAATAAGCTTTAAACAAATGAAACAATTACCAGGCAAAATTATTCCTTCATTACCATTTATAATTAGATATTTTTTTGTGAATTTAACTTTAAAGGGTTTTAATTTTTTGTTTGTATAAATATATAATATAATTGGCAACAAGGGGGCGAGAATGAAATAAAAGACTTGTTACTTTTGTAAGCGTTTCATGTTTTATTTTCTTTTGTAGAGAATAATTAGAAATACATATAAATTACTAATAATAAGGCAGGGATATTGGCAGTTATTTATTTTATCATTGAATTAACAAAGAATGTATACAGTAGAACCGGCGTAAAATAGAATAATAAAACATTTCATATATAAAAGATTTCTCGCTTTTAACGCGATATAAGATAAGTAATTTTTATTTAAATTATTATTTAATTTTTTTTTAATAATAAATTAATTTACAAATATGACAATTTCAGTTTGCCTCAATGTTTTCATATTTATTACGTCTTTTTCAAGGGTTCAACTATTAGGTAACATGTTTAATTTAAGATAAATTCTGTGCTTTTTTAGAAGTTCTACATGAACCTTTAATAATAAGTGGTAAATATTTTTTTCCAGGAGCTTTTCGTCCTAAAGAAGGCAGTACGCAGAAATACGCGTATATGTTCTTATTGAGATTACTGAAATTCATCTTAGCTACCTTATATATCAACATAGGGTTTATATTAACTTTTTGCTTTTTCTTTTGCTGCTATTACCTTTGATTCTCTTGGAGTAGTGTAGGAGAACATCAAGTAATCAAAGTAGTCAAGTAGTCTTATTAGAACTATTGCAAATCAAGACAAGCCCTGGTTTAAAATTCAAATTTTCTTAACCGTTTAACGCAAATGGAGATGTTTCCCAAAGGAAATGAACAGTGAAATATAAAATATAGAGAAATAACTTGTTTTTCGTAACATAAAAAAGACAAAAACTAAAAACTATTATTTTTACGTGCTCTCCTTTAGAATATTAGCCTATATCATTAGTTTATTGGATATAAAAGAAGAATCTACAACTGGGTCGAAATCATAAATAAATAACCAGTTTCATGATATTGTTTATTTGAAAAGTCACGACCCCAATCTATATGCATAATAAAACACACTTTTGTAGAAACTTAAATAGCGTAACTCAAAACCCTTTTAGGAAGTTTAAAAAAATTTTCACGAATCTTTAAGGACTATAATATAAATACATACCATTTAAAATTAAAATAAATATCACAGAATAAGTTAAAACCGTCTTAACTTATTTCTTCTGAACTGTCAAGGGGATTTAAGGTTAATAAGGTTAATAAGGATATCTTTTCCTCTAAGGTCAATTAAAACTAAAAAACAAAAGCCCTGATCCTTCAAAGGTCTTCGTGTATCGGCAAAAAACATGCGCTTACTTTCCTACCTAATAAAGTTAAGAAATAAGTCTACCTCAACTAGCACTATCTCTACATCACCCGAAGACCTAAACAATTCTTTGTAAACGTGGCAAAAAATCTAATGGTCACCATAACACCTTCTGATGATCCTCTATCATATCTCTCTAATGAAAATTTGCACAATTTCTTTTTTACGCCAGTATCATTTACAGAACTTCAAAGTACAATTAACGAAATAAAAAACAAATCATCAGCTGGTACAGATGGGCTTTCTCTTAAAATGTTTTTAAATATGCCTGATTGTACTCTAATCCATTTAGTAGACCTAATCAACATGTCATTTCAAAATGGGGTCTTTCCATACTGCCTTAAAACTGCAATAATCATTCCATTACATAAAAGAGGAGATAAAGATAAAGTTTTCAGAATCTATTGCTTTTCATAATTACGTCAAGCAGTATAGGAAAATTTATCTTAAAACAATTAAGGCTGCAAAAGAAATCTATTACAGTGGGAGGCTGGCAAAATCTGCCAATGTAGCTAAAGACACATGGTCTATTGTTAACGAACTAAGAAATAAGTCTACCTCAACTAGCACTATCTCTACATCACCCGAGGACCAAAACAATTACTTTGTAAACGTGGCAAAAAATCTAATGGCCATCATAACACCTTCTGATGATCCTCTGTCATATCTTTCTAATGAACATTTTTCATTGCACAATTTCTTTTTTACGCCAGTATCATTTACAGAACTTCAAAGTTCAATTAACGAAATAAAAAACAAATCATCAGCTGGTACAGATGGGCTTACTCTTAAAATGTTTTCAAATATGCCTGATTGTACTCTAATCCATTTAGTAGACCTAATCAACATGTCATTTCAAACTGGGGTCTTTCCAAACTGCCTTAAAACTGCAATAATCATTCCATTACATAAAGGAGGAGTAAAGATCAAGCCTCAAACTATCGTCCAATTGCACTTCTTCCAACCCTCTCAAAGATCATAGAACGCCTAGCTAAAAAAAGGTTTTTGTCAATTTTGTTTAAATATAATATCTTAACCCCTTATCAGTTTAGATTTCTGAGCAAAAAATGCAACAACGATGCTATGTTCTCCTTACTTAACAGCGTTTATTCATATATCAACAAAAATTACTTAACAGCAACAATTTTCTGTGACTTTTCAAAGGCTTTCGATTGCGTAAACTACATTATTTTAATTAACAAATTGCAGCACTATGGATTCAGAGGTATATCCCTTCAATGGTTTAAGTCATATTTGTGCAACAGAAGTCAACTTGTAAAGGTCGATACGTCAAGATCTTCTTGTAAACCAATTGAATGTGGGGTACCTCAAGGTTCCGTTTTGGGTCCTATGCTCTTTCTGCTGTTTATAAATCACCTAGCAAGCCTAAACATAAGCGGAAAAATCTGTCTTTTTGCTGATGATACTAGCTTCACTTGGAGCAATCCAAATGCAATGACACTACATACAAAAATTTCCAACGACTTGGTCTTCATTAAATCATGGTGCGATTCCAATCTTTTATGCCTAAATCTCTCAAAAACTAAAGTCTTATCATATAAAACGACCATTACTTCATTTATTCTAAACAATACCAGTTTGGAAGTTGTTGAGTCTGTCAAGTTCTTCGGTCTTGTTGTGGACGGCTGTTTGAAATGGGATTTTCACATAGATACGTTATCTGAAAAACTAAGCTCGGCATGTTTTGCCATAAGATCAATCTCAAGAGAATTAGGCTTTTTCACGGCCAAAACAGTTGATTATGCTCTTTTTGAGTCACATCTTCGTTACGCCCTTCCATTCTGGGGTACATGCTGCAAGACCCAATTTGAGCGTATATTTAAACTCCAAAAGAGAGCGCTTCGCTACTTATTAGGACTTGATAGTAGAGCTCACTGCCAAGTAAATTTTATAAAATATTAGATCCTTACTCTTCCCTCGTTATTTATATTTGAATCTATCTGTCTTAAAATCTGCCTGCAAACATGTGTCGCAGATTCCAGAAAGACCATCCCACAGCTATTCACTAAGGAACGTTGATCATAATCTTCATCTGCCAATTCCACAGTCGGAATCTATACTTTATGCAGCAATAAAAATGCACAACCATCTGCCTTCCGTCATAAAATCGATGACTACTTTTAGTTGTTTTCGCAATGCCCTAAAATCTTTACTACTGCAAAAAGCCCTATATACAGTAGAAGACTTTTTTAATATTTCCTTTTAAAGCACACACACTGGCGTTATTAGCTACCTATTTATTTGCAAAATGTTTGCCTGCTTTTTATTGTATGTTTTATTTCATTTTATGTTTTTTTTGAGACTAAGGTTTTTGACAATTTTATACATTTAATTGTGTGTATATTTGTATATAAAAATTATTTTATTTATGTATTTCGACCAAATTGTACAATTTGATAATTTGTACGGTATTTTTGTTTTGTTATGTACCTATTTACTTTGTGTGTATTTTGTCTGAGTATTTTTTTATGTTTATTTGTTTATATTTGTATTTTTTTCCTTTAGCTTTGTCGATAAAATGTAAATTTTTTGACAATAAAGCATTTGATTTTGATTTAACATAATGGTTATTAGAAGAGTCCCTGGTTGGTTTGTGTAATGTTGTTGAATAGTCTTGCTTATTAATAATTTATTTGTTTTATTAATTTTAATTCAGTCTCTTTCTGCTAAAAAGTTCTAGATTCATATCTGTTTTATTAAGCAACTTTCCATGAAATGGAATAAGGCGATACAGATCTATTACGCAAACTAAATAATTCAGTATAAAAGAAATTCAGGTTTGAGATCCCATCCACTTACCATTGTTAAATTCATATCCATAGCCGTGGAAATGTTTGTTATTCAGTCTGTAAAAATCATAAGCCAAAAAAATCTGATAATCCGGTTTAAATTTTAGGCTGTAGTCCCATTTTTCCAATGAAGATAAGTCGGGCATGGCAACGTGACAGCTGCTTGCTTCTGTGCCTTTATTCAACGAATTAATTTGCTAAAAAAGAAAATAGAATTAAACTGTTATTAGATTTTGACTAAATTTTTCATATACAAACCATTTTCACTTTACGAAATTGGATATTTTAGATTTAAAGGAACATGAGACTAAGGGGTTTCATGGTTTAAAGATTATGTATATAAAAGGGGACCTTCTTAGCTTGATTTTACTTGATAAATGCTAACCATTTAAGAATTTTACATCGACAAATTGAAACACTTATTTAGCATAGAGCTTAATGAAAGCTTTTTTAAATATCAAGTTGCTTTTTTTTTATCTTTTAAGTAGATATAATATGTAAGTTTCGAACTATATTGAGGTCATTTTAAAAGACTTGTAAAAATATAGAGCGCATTACTTTATTTTATTACTAAAGACAGAGTTATTTTTGAAAAAAAAATAAGTATAAAGTACTAATATCATACGTTATTGAAAAAAAACAAATAAAAATAAATACAGTAATTAATTCAATTAAAAAACAAACCATGAGGATTATTTATGTATAGAAAAACTACTAAAGTTTTACTTTTTTTGCAATAAAATTTATAATAATATAAGTTTTTAATATAGTATTAATTTAAGATAATTAAAAACATTTTGCAGGCTTCAGAATACACATGAAACAAAATCTTGAATATAAAAAAAAACATAATTCCCACAAAAAATTATAATAATACTTTAAAGGATCCGGTCAATTAAGTAATAATAAAATGTAGTAAAAAATTAAGAATAAACAAATTTGAGCACTAATACTTACTTCTTTTCGACTTCTGAAAATATATTTACTTTACTCAGCAAAACCTAAATTTCTTTTAAACTTTAAACGATAAGTTAAGAAATTGAAACTTACCTTTCCAATTCTTTTTGAATTAAAATAGTTCGGGTCTCCCTCCGGCAATATCTCTTTATCAGAAGTAGCATAAGCATCAGCAAATCCACGGTTTGTTATTAACTTTGCTCTCGATAAGGCGTCCTTTACATCATTTATAAGTTTAGACTCCTTTTCCGCATTGTAAGTGCTTTTGTTCAATAAACTTTGGTAATCTAAGATGATACAAAGTAATATTGTTATGATATGAAACGCAGGTTTTTAAAGTAAAAATATGAGAACTTAACTAGTTTAATGAAAAATATTATTAGAAGAAGTTCTTATTCCGGAAATAAAGCTCTTTAATTCTTAGTCGTAATAAATATGATAAGATCAATAAATTACAAACCTTGAGTAACAATATTGGGGATAACGTTTTCAAATCCAGCATATTCCAGGACGGCCATTTGATGAGCTCTGCGAAAACGTTCATCGCAGTCCATAAGACCCCTAAATCTAATCCAATATAAACTTTTGGGTTGGTCAGCAGACAAAACAAAGTCGAATCTTTCTCCGGCGTAAGTGACCAATGAATCCGCTGAAAAAAATAAAAGAGATAATAATTTATTATATAAAAAAAAGATATTTAGGTATTGCAAGAACCATTAAAAAAACTTATATGAATCTTTTGTCATATCTTCTTTTGAGATTTTAAAAGAAATTTTCATATTGCAGTTATTTCTTAAAAACAATGGCTTAATGTAATTTTAGAAAATGGTAAAATCAACATATAGAACTAAATAATATACAGTTTATGAATAGGGAAGTAAAGAATAAGATTACTATTATGCTTGAATTATTTACAAAATGACAAAAAGTCAATTCTTTACCCTATATATTAAATACTTAATATAATATAATTTTTATTATTTAAATCATTTGGTTAGGTATGAAAATGCCATAATGGTTTAATATGATAGTGACAATTTCAGTTATAGTATTACCATTATATTTTATAATAAATTTAATTTAAAAAAAAAGCAACATTATGATTCACAAAATCAAAGATATTGCCATTTTTCTATATAAGCGGCAACATTGCAATGCTGAAAATATTTTAGACCAATAGAACAAATAAATTCGAAACTTAACATATCCAATTTCCGAAAAATGCTACGTTCGGTTTTCCATATACGGCTAACGTAGGTACCATCGGTTGTCAATCACCCTGTAGAAATTATAATTAAATTATAGTTTAAAAAACTAAAGAAACGCGCAATTTTCGAAATTATTTTATGGAATAAAATTTGGCAAGTAAAACTAAAAAAAAACACGCTTTTATTGCTAATTGAACTAAAAAGTAGAAAATATTTTTTAATTACAAAGAGTTTTTAATACAGTTGTAGAAAGTTGGATAATCAATAATAATTCATTTCCTCAAATAAGAATTATAATAAAATTTAAATTATTAACAGAATAAGTCAAATCAAAGTAAAAAGCGTGGGGGGGGGCATTTTACTTCATTTTCATAACTTTTTTTTCATAGATAGAATTATTTAACCAATTTTACTATAATTTAAACCAAAATTAATTAACCAATAGAATTATTTTCATATTTATTTTTATCACCCTACGCTTTTTACTCTGAATTGAATTATTCTGATAATATTTTTATAGTAATTCCAATTTCAATTCCTTTTTTTAGTAATTCCAACCAAAGTTAGCAGCAGTAAGCAGTAGCAAGCAGTAGCTTATTAAATAGTCGAGTCCCTAAGATATAATAATTAAAAGACTATATATAAAGGGAATATAAATATAAAGACTTATTTATTGTAGGAACTAAGTTCACTAGTTGTAACTTTGCTCGGATATTGTAATTATGTTCAGTCTTACGTAAGCTTGTATTAACGGGCAACTTAAGTTTAAAATATATATATAATATATAGCCTTATATCAGATATTTGTGCTTCTTTGAAAATACCATCCAAGCTATACATTTTAGGTTTATTACATAATATTTTTAAGATTCTTTTTTGGGTTATTTTGAAACATTATAATGAGACTTATTTGCCACTTTCCATCCTATTATTCCCTATTTTAAATGGCTCCCACCAAATGCATAATGAATAGTACGCATATATTATATATTAAGAGTTTGTGTTAATCCTTGATCTAAAATATAAAAAATCTTAATTTTCTTACTAAGTTAAGAATTTTTTGATCCTATTTTAGGGTACTATTTAACCCTTATGTGACCTGGAAAAAAACACCTTCTAAGGACGGCGTGGGTACCCGGGTACCTACTATGTATTTTATATAGAGCCGTGGCTTTTTCTGTGAATTTCTACCCTTAACTATAAACATGCACATCTGTGTGGGTTTTTCCCTATCTCTAGCGCCTCGGACTGTTTATGTTTTTGCACAAGATCAGTTCATATTCATCAGTAACGCGTTGTACCTACTTGAGTAGAGTTTGAATTATGTTAAATCTAAAGTATTTTTTATACGTTAAAATGTCGGATAGTGAGGCCGGTCCTAGTCGAAGCGATAGTGCAAGAGGAAGATGGCGGAAGACAAGGTAAAACAAATATATTTATTATTTTTACATAATAGGTAAAATGTCAAAGTTAAGAGTACAAAAGGAGGTAAATTAAATAATAATAGGAATATTATAATAGGTTGACCTATTCGGAATTAGAAGAAGCCTTAGAACACCTAAGTGATGAAGAAGAAGAGCCATTTATTGCTTCTGATGAAGAGGAGTATATTCCATAAGTGTCAGATGGAGAGGGCGAGGATTCTGATGTTGAAAACGATCCTGTTGTAGAGCTAGAAGATTCGAAGTCTGATGATGATGATGATGATGATGACGTTTATCCAGATTTAGCTTCACAATTCCATTGGACTAGTAAAGATGGCACTCAGTGGAATGCCTCACCTACACCACAACGACAAACGGTAGGTCGAAATATTTTGCGTGAAAAAAGTGGTGCACCGGCCTTAAGTCGTTTATATACGCCCAAAGACATTTTCAAAACTATTATATCCCCAGAACTGTGTACCCTGATTCTAACATATAGCAATAAAAAAGGGAATAGAGTTACGGAGGAATATAACCAAAGGTTATTGGCAATAACTAAGCCGCCGAAAACATTTTCTCCAAAAGTATTTATTCCATTTACTGATGTAGAACTAGATGCATTTTTCGGAATTCTAATTACTGCTGGTTTACATAGGTTCAATAAAGAACATATTTCTGAAATGTGGAAGATGGATTCGCTCCCTTTGTTTCACGCAGCTATGCCTCGTGATCGCTTCAAAATGTTTCTAAGATTTATTCGGTTTGATGACCAGAATACGCGTATAGAACGTGCAAAGACAGGTAAAGCAGCTCCAATTCGAGATATCTGGATTATGCTGAATTCAAATTTGGCAAAAAATTATCGGCCAACAGAGTGTATTACAGTAGCTGAATAATTATTTCTATATAGAGGACACACTAAGTTTATCCAGTACGTTCCCTCGAAACCAGCGAAATATGGAATAAAGGTTTTTTGGGCTTGTGATGCGATAAATTCCTATCCTCTAAAGGGTCAGCTATATACCGGAAAACCACCAGGTGGTGAACGTCAGGCAAATATTGGTGAGAGAACAGTATTGGACTTAGTTGCACATTATAAGGGATCAGGAAGAAATATCACAACAGACAATTTTTTTACAAGTTTGCAACTTGCTCGTACTTTAAATTCATGGAATATGACTTTAGTAGGAACAGTTAGAAAAAATAAAACGTTTTTACCTTCCAATATGCAAGCACAAAAAGATGGAGCCATAAATTCAACCATTTTTGCATTCAACAAAGATGCTACATTGTGCTCTTATGTTCCAAAAAAAAAACAAGGCAGTGATTTTTTTATCATCTATGCACACAACAGGCGAAGTAGATAATACTTCTGTTGCAAAGTCTGAATTAACAGCTATTATAACAAAACTAAAGGCGGTGTTGACACTATGGACCAAATGCTATGTGAATATACTGTCAAACGTAGAACAAATCGCTGGCCATTAGCATTTTTTTTCAACATAATTGATGTTGTTAGTTTAGCTTCTTATTGTATATACAAGGAACCTAATCCTTCTTTAAACCTACTGATCAACGTCGGCGATTTTTAAAAGATCTTGGTAATGAGCTGTGTTTGTCAAGTATCCAAATAAGATCCCAAATTCCAAAAGTTGTTGGTAATTATTTTACTCGTCAGGCTATAGAAATGGTACTTCACCGAAGAATTCCTGTTCCTTTAGATAATCCAGTTAGAGAACAAGCAGTTTGTGAACGAGATGCATCTGGACGTGTAAAGGTGGTTAGTAGTTGCCAAATATGCCGAGAGCGAACCCATAAATAGAGAAAAACTCGTAAAACCTGTAAATCGTGCTCCAAATCAGTTTGTAATGAGCATTCAGTGGCTCAAACTATTTGTCAAAACTGTAATTCATAAGTAATGTTTTTTAGTGTTTTTAAGTGTTTGTTTGCTATGTTACGTTAATTTGTACCTCACTGTAATTTTCTATGACTTCTTATTACTGTATATATAATAAAACATATGAATTTAACTCTTAAAAATTTTATTAGTATTATAAACATAGTATAGGTACCCGGGTAATTATCCAGTCAACTATGGGTGAAAATTTTTTACACCTTATTTACTTTGAAAATAACTAAAAAATAATTTCAAATTTTAACAATAATTTAAAAAAAAACCTTTAATCCCAATTAAGAAATGTCACAAAAGTACAAGCTCCATCGAAGGTGAGTTAAAAAGATATTCATATCTGAAAACTGAAAAGGTATCCGGGTACATTTACCTTTACCATAAGGGTTAATAATAATTGTTTAATTTCTATAATCCCGTGTTCTGATTTTTTTATTTGCAAGTTATATGACGCCAATTGTTTGCAGTAGGAACTAAATAAATATTTCTTACAACTATTAAGAGAAGAGTAATTGAGTTTTGACACAAAAATCAGAAAATATAAGGTTTCTAGCTGATCTCTCAACACTCGTTTGAAGACGGCATAACTGTCATAAATATTTTTTTTCTACATATTCGTTACAATACCTGCCATCAAGCTTGTCTTAATTTTTTCATAAAAGTAAAAGGAAAAATTCAGGAGAATGCTCTTTTAAAGATATGAGCTTTTTATCCTTAAATATAATAACATGATAAGTGAGGGTATTTACAATTAGTAGTATTATAAATGGTAAAATTCGATTCTAGATCAAATAATTTCTGATAATGGCATGTGTGCACCTAAAGGTTGTAAGATCTCTGCTTGAACGTTATTAGAAATGTTGGGTTGAAAATTTGAGTAAATTTTATTTATATTCTGCATTAATTACAAAAAATTTTAAGTTATCAAAAAATTGACTTGCCAGGGCCTTAATTTTTGACGTATTTTAAAATTGTTTAGAAATAAACTTTTGCAAGCTGTGTTCACGCATATATTCAAAAGAGACAAGCGATATAAAGACTTTTTTTATTAACATTGATACTCTGTATATCAAAAATGTCAAAATAAAGAATTATATTATATTTACTGAAAAAATATTTCTCAGAGCATTAAACCTTGTTATTATTATTAAAATATCATATATTTAATTATTAATATTGTTTTCCCTAAATTTGACGGAAAATAATTCCGAAAATATTAAATGATTTGCTCTGTAAAATGCTAACATTAGCACAACATTCAGTAATTAAAAGAAAAGTATCTTAGACAATGCTAGAAGAGCTGCAAGATTAACTTCTGAATAAGCATAGAAATAAAAAACCTTTCGAACCAAAACTTTTTAAGTTTATGAAGATAAAATGCAAAATATTTATCAATCACGCATACAGACCTAAAATCTAGGATGATAATTCATGGTAGATAATTTTATATCCCATCCATATAGCAATTGATCTGCATATAAGCAATTAATGCATCACTCTCACTTCACGCATGAATGTATTCAAACAAATAAAGCGGATTAACAAATCATATCGATGTCGATTAATTAATATGCATTGACTCAGGAGCCATTATAATTCAACAAAGGTCTAGTTATACTTTATCGAGATTATCGGATTTTCAAAATATATATGATTTATTTACCTATTTAAATGTAAATTATTTAAACTGTAATATCTTTGCCATTAAATTAAATTTCTCATCTAATCATACGCATAAATTTCATCAGTAAGCAGGAGATATACATATATGTTATAGGTCAGCACGTAGTCTCTTGTTGGTTTCGTAATTATATTGCATTTTCAACTGGAAAAGTCACGTGCTGTGTCACTGGTATAAAGATCCCTCATATATTTCTTTTATTATTACGTAATCGCAGCAATAAAGTTAATATATACGATTCTGTGAAATAAGTAATAGGTAAGTAGATGATGTTGTAACTTGAACGACAGAATGTAGACTTTTCGTGTAAAAAGTGGTATATAATGTCGATGTTGGTGATGGCAACTGTAATAATTTATTTTATTATATAAATGTTATAGACCATGTATGAAATTAGATAGTATAGCTTGAGGCGGCCTAATTTACAAACAAAAATCTTCAGAAAAAAAAATTAACACAAAAGTTTAAAATGCGAGAAAATAAAAAAAGTCAAAAATACTTGGATCTTGACCATCATTTCAGGAAACCTTATTGTTTGGAGAAAATAAATAATTTTAATCTAACATTTAATCTAACAACTTCCTCTTGAATATAGTTTTCGTTTAATCTTTCATAGACAAGTTAATAATTGTCAAAATATATACCTAGATGAATTACACACTCACAGAGAATGCAGCAGTGTTGAATTATTTAGGCAATATTTTATCAAAATATGAGTTTTTAAATCAACTCATATACCGGGTGGCGCATCGAAAACGAAACAGAGCCAATTAAAAAAAACGCTTGGACCCGTCGATTTTATTTTCGAGAGGGGACACTTAATAATCACAAAATCACTTTCCCACCTACAACCCCTTAAGCGGGGGTGGCACTACCCCTACAATCTTAAATGGGATACCTCATTAGAAAGGTCTTTTAATTCTCTTTACAAGGGTACTTGGTTTGACGCAATTTAAGTAAGTACTTTTTAACATTTTCGCATTTAAACCTTAAAAGGTAATTTTCAATATTTTTACTTTATCATAGACTACTTAAGGTACTTTTAAGAAAAACAATGGCAGGCAGTAGGACAAAAGCATCAAGTATTATTAAATAATGAGACAAAAAATGAGATAGCTCTATCATGTTACAGAATATTTTGACTTTAAGTCTAGTCATTCAAAAAATTATCGCAAAAATAGATTTAAAAAGAATTTGCTTAAGTGTTAGCTTATAACAAATGTTCAAAATGGCCACCTCCATTCTCCATACAATAAAAAAGATTTTGCTTAAAGCGTTGTCGCACTTTCTGCAATACTTCAGGCGTGATTTGAAGACACTCATTTACAATTCTGCCTTGTAAATCTTGCCACCAATCTTGCCACAATAGTGCCACCCCCGCTTAGGGGGTTGTAGGTGGGAAAGTGATTTTGTGATTATTAAGTATCCCCCTCGAAAATAAAATCGACGGGTCCGAGCGTTTTTTTTAAAGTTAATGGACTGCCCGTAATTGGCTCTGTTTCGTTTTCTATGCGCCACCCGGTATAGTATAATGTAATGCTTCAGATAAAACATCAATAACTAGTACTCACCTTCAATTGGACTAATATCACTACCATCTGTACTGATTACTTTAATTTTGTGATTATCAACAGATATTTCAATAGGACAATTTAGAAATCCTGCATTTATTACCCTAAATCGGTATCTGTATCCCTAAAAATATAATCTTATAAACCGGTTCTAAAATCTGCTATAATCTGGTATACCTGTTCAACAGTAAATCGTGCCAAGGGTGTATTGTAAGTACTATTATCCCTATCCACAAACTCCTTAAATCTTCCATGGCCATTTACCAAAAGCGTTGTTGGCTTATTATCTCCAATACTGTGATGGTGGTAAAGGAACTTTTCCATGCCAGTAACCCTTTCCCAATCAATCAGCATCATGATATGAGAAGAAAGGTCAAAGTCATATAGAGGATCATGAGGGTCGTAGTCTTCAGGTATTCTCACTATCAGTGGGCCATAGCAGCCATCTACTCTTTGCATACCTTAAAAAAATTGTTGTTTTTTTTGTATATTATATTACTCTTTTTACTATAGATGTTAGTTTCAAAAAATATATTGAAAAGCTAATAATCTCCATTATATTAATCAAATGATGTATTTATTTTTTAATTGTATCGTAATATAGGGTTTGTCTCTTAGAGATGTTATGGGAAATAAACAAGGACAATATAGAAAATAATCAGATCAAAGTTTTACTATCTTACAGGAAATTATAATTTCCAATCAATAATATAATTTCAAATAACCAAATATAATAATAGTGACTAAATAATAACTTAAACAATATTCTATACTAGTAAGAATAAGTAACAAAATAGTAAAATATTACAAATTCATTCAACCAAATGTCCAATATTCGCAGATATAAGATAAGAGATAGAATTGTGTTACTTTTTAGAAAACTAAGAATGTTGCAAACTATGTTTATGCATATGTTATTAAAACTCACTCTACTAGAAGTACTAGGGATTCTAGAAGTGTTGTGATTATTATGATTAGATCCTCTGTGTATTAACTTATAAGCTAAATAAACTTTATAAGCTGAAATAGCAAAGCAATATTGGACTTAAAAGAATCTTTTACTGATTATACGAATTATATTTCACTACCTCCCTATAATCTTTTAGAGAATGTTACATCCTTGAGCTTATTAATTTTATAAATAAGCTTATATTGATGCAGATGACTAAAAGGTGAATGATTAATTTGAAATCGGTCAAAAGATAAGCAGACTCTAACATCATTTCATATTATTTTATCTATTTTTACTATCATAACAGAAATTGATAGTTTAAATAAATTTAAAAAGAATCGTATAATTTAGTTAGTATTTTAATGATTAAGACTTAGGTCCACAACTAAGAATTTAATAAGTTTTAGGGAAAAGTCAGGAGAGTGTGAGTATTCATGACATATTGTATAAGATTTAACTTCTGGAAGGACAACAATGGTTAGATCTTAGCTTTGTGCAGCAAAGTAAGGAGAATGTTTTACAAAATTAATCAACCTAGAAATACCATAAATACTAAACTGATTATTCAAGTATATAAAACTTTAGTCAAGTCGCTGCTTAGTTATTATTTAATTGCTCGGGGCAGTGTCTATGAAAATACCTTGAATGTACTACAAACTTGTCAAAATATCTTATTAAAAGTAGCACTTAATAAACTACCCTGTTCCTTAACAACTTTTTAGTTGTATGCAAGTTCTGACTAAATCTTCGAAATTTATACATTTTTTTTGTCTAATTTTATTTATCAAAAGACAAATTATTATCTTTTACTAAAGTAAATCATTTACATCAAACTAGACCAAACGTTAAACTAAATCTAAATTTTACTTCATCTATCTGCATCACAAAGATCAATAACTTATTTTATGCCAAAAATTTACAATTTATTACCTCCTTCATTAAGAAAAAACCTTCATTAGAAAGACCAATTTAAAAAGAAGTTAAGAGTATCGTTTCTCAAAATTCATAGTTATTTGCAAATCTATTTACTTATAATAATGCATAAATATTACATTTTTAAATCAGCAAAAATTATGTTGTGAAACTGTGTTGTGTGGTTGGTAATCTCTTAGCAGCCCTACTGATTTGTACTTATAATTTATCCATATTTTTTATAGATTAAAATTTTAATATGTGTAATTAAAATTATCAAAAAAATCATTATTACACCTAATTTATGAAAGTTTTGGCAATTTGCAAGAAGCAAGTCGTTAAATTCTTTGAAAAGGTACACCATTACTGCAGTCCACAGTCATCCGTTATTCGTTTTCTGCTGCCTGTTTGGTCGGCAGGTCCGTCATCCTTCAAAATTTTGAAATTTGACATAAACAAACGTGTATATTAATATTTAAATACTCGACTAACTTTTTGACAAGTAATACTACGCACACGCAGAATCGACTTAGGCAACATTGCTCGTCACAATTTTAAGTTTCACGGTACCCATAATTGTACTTTATGTTATAACATAAAATATGATATACCAGGCTTTAATATGAACTTTAAATTTGGTATTTGTTAAAATTTTTGAAACAATGAAACTTTAACTTAATCTCTAAAGGCTGTATCCTTTTTCATAGTTTTAAAAGTTCGTAAAATATGAGAGTTGTTTGAATTATCATTATTATAGCGTTAGTTTTCCCACAAAAGCGAATTCTGTTATTTTTCAAAATCTGAAATCACAAGATACTTACTTTGGCATAATTTACAATTATTATAAAACTTTACCATTTATTCATTACCTAGATGTGAATGCCAGAAATGAGTTCCTGCCTGCTTAGCGATAAAACTATACCGAAAAGTATTCTTAGGTAAAATGGGACACTGAGTGACGTATGGTACTCCATCCATATACGGAGTATCTCTTTGATGTTGTCCATGCCAATGGATAGTGGTACCTTCGGACATTAATGAATTTTCGACGTCGACAATGATGAGATCGTTTTGGCATACCTGAAATAAAAATTAATAAAATGATTCCTAAGTATATTTCATATTTGTATCAAGAAATGTTTTACTCGCATTTCAAATATATATATATATATTTTTTTTTCTTAAATTATATTAATTAATGACTTACGAAATTTATTACATTGGTAAATATTGTAACTCATGAATGTTTCATATTTCAAATTTTAAACAGTATTTTTGCTTTATTTTCTCTAAGCTGTATTTTTCAAATTTAAATTTAAGCTTAGACTCGTAATATTTCATCATTAGATTTAGTAACTTTATTTATGAGAAAACTCGCCGTAGGTGGTTTTTTACTTTTTAATATTGAAAAAATGCAGGTTCATTTTAACTTCATACCCAAATTAACTAAATAAATAATTTCGAGAAAAATATCATCATATATAAGATTAAATAATTTGATTCATGGACTTATATTACAAAACTTCATTATAAGACTTTTTTACCTCAATGGCAGGACCAGGCATCTGCCTATTTACAGTTATTATTCCTCTTTCATATCCATCTCCAGGAATGCAATCCTTTTGATAGCAATGGCTCAGATTCATAGGACAATCGTGGCAAGCTTTAGTCATCGTGTAATAATTTTCAACTTTAAAATGGTATTGGCATACCATTGATTCTCCATAGACACATTTTCTGGAGCACGGATGTGGACCTGCAGTAGAGGTTACATTCGTTGCAGGATTGAAACTCTTGTGCAGTTCATCTACAAAAATATTAAATAATTTACATAAATACAGTAGTAAAATATTACAAATAAATTATATACCGGCCTGGTGAAAGCATTGAGATTCTAGTTTTAATTTGGAACTTAGACTTAGGATAGGCGATTTAATACATTGATTTTCGCACCTTCGTTGCCGGGCCGGTATACTATATCAGTGATTTGACTGGATGCTACTATAATAGTAAGTTTTTTATATTTTTAATTAATATTGTTAAAGTCTCGTCTTAAATTAGCAACAAATTGAAACGTGGTGACTCTAGTTAAGTACATATGTTTTAAATACTTACGTATGATATTCTAAGTGAAAAAAAATTTTTTAGTAATTTAGATTTTACACAAGTTGTAGATTTTTTTCGGATAACTATAAAAATTTTACAATATTCTACAGAATTATTTTTATTTATTTTCCTGAAAGTCAACATTTCCAAGGTTGGCCAATAATTTTTGCCAAATAGTCATTTTGGCTTTTTTAATAATCTTCATATCTATACATCACTGGTCCATATTGAACAATATATCTTTGTTATTATTCCAATTTTAAAAATGATACCGTATAATTCGGTTTTATCGGTATGTTTCGTGATTAAGCTCAATTAACCAGTTTTTTTATTCCTATAGAGGGAGACTAGACAACTTCTCCAAAAATAAAATACAATATTACATTATCATAATCCACCTTATGGCGTGAGAGATTGCAATAAAAAAATAAGAGAGAATAGAAAATTGTTATGCATATACAGGGCGTCAGAAAAGTAAGGTGGGCGTAACAAAATTAAAAATATACAGAAATGTGAAGATTTCGTATGTGAAATCTTGATTATGATCAGGAAATTTTTTATATGGAACACCTACAATATATATAACAGTTCATATGGGTGCCATAGAGCATTCTATGTTTTAAATAGCACGTTTAATTCAAACAACAGCTCCAGCATCTTTATATGTTAATTATAAACTTGTCTTTCTTTCTTCTATGATTCTCTAATAAAAATACTCTAAATAAATAACAACGAAATATCTTATGTTTTCTTATCTATAGATTAATTTTTTCGTATAGATAATATGATCAATAAGTACAATCTAGAGTCTTCGTGTTTCAAATAATTTCTTTAAGAGAAAGAAAGAAAAAGAAGTTAGAAGATACAAAGAAGCTCCAACTTCGTATTGTAAATCTGTAAACATATATACAGCAAACATTTTAATAAGACTTGTTTTCAGTCACTGTCGGTAATGTTACCACCCTTCAATTAGCATAAATAAATATAAATATTGGTTATATTAATGAGCTAGTGTATTTAAACAAACAATTAATAAAACAATATTTTGACGTGACGTTGAATGGAAATTATATCTACTTGAATTTAATATCTTTTACAATTTAATTTTGGTAAATAAAGGCTTATTGTTATGCGAGTAAATAAGAAATATTATAATTAGAATTAAATATAATAAAATACCTTTAATGGGTTTCTAAAAATATATTATTAGTAATAGTGATTAAATACTACATTAGTGCTAATGAACTAATCAAATAAGTTATTTCATAAAGATATACGAGTCAAGTCCAAAAAATATTATTTGATGTTAAAATCGAATATTTATTCTATTTTTCTTATTTTTTCTTAAATATTTTTATTATTAAAATTCACATCTCAAATCGTTAATAATAAGCATCATATTCTGACGTTTATTATTTTTTAAAGCTTGCTAATGTATATATCATAAACATAGTGCTCCGTATTATACAAAAAGGTTGACCATTAGAAATATGGGTATATATATTTATAAACAATTAAACAAATTTAGGATTTTTCACAGGCAGAGCTCACATAGTTCAAATCTAGAAGCATGAATATCACGAAGTATTCCCAAAGGCTCATATATGAGTAATTTATTTTTTAATAATTTTGATCGATATTAATGTCTAAATCTAATAATCGATATTAAAGTCTTATATTAATGTTAGTAGTATAATTATAACTTAGAATCTAACTATTGACCTACAATCCGTGTAATATTATATTTCTGATAAGAGTTGCAGTCTGTAAGACATTGCTGTATCAATATTCATAAGCTGGATCATTCCAATCCTATGTAAGACATATTATATTATTCAAGATGCCTCAGTTCATAGCAACATATGCAGGTATGAATGTCAAACAATAAAAATTCTTCAGCACCTCACATGTGACTATTTATACCTACACAGTTTAAGAGCGGCATGACTATGTTAATAAGATTCATTACCGGAAGCTGAGAAATTATATAAATAATTAATAAAAAATGTTACTCTAGTTAAAAAAGTTTCTATCGTAAATCACCAGGAAATAATATAAAATATAATACAGGGACATTATAAAGTTAAAAAAAAATGAATTATGGTAATCTTTAATGAAATACACTTTATATTAAGATAAAAATTGGTCTTCTCTTCTGAAATTAAAACTATAAAATTTTACATTGAAAAATATTATAATTTCAGTTGAAATGTTATTATTTGACATTTTTGGTTTTCAGGTTTCCTTTTCATCATTGTCGGAATCGGTTACAGTAAAGAAGAAAAATTAGAATAGATAATAAT